>NW_024870736.1:0-1200000 GCF_019054845.1 Dipodomys spectabilis | reverse complement strand
ATATAACCAATCAAAAGATCTCTAGAGGGGGCTGGGAAGGTGGCTCAGTGGTAGAGTGCTTGCCTTGCATGCCTGAAGCCCTGGGTTCGATTCCTCAGCACCACATAAGAAAAAAGAAGAAAGCCGGAAGTGGCGCTGTGGCTCAAGTGGTAGAGCGCTAGCCTTGAGCTGAAGAGCTGAGGGACAGTGCCCAGGCCCAGAGTTCAGGCCCCATGACCGGACCCAAAAAAAAAAAGATCTCTAGAGCAAAGTCAAGACAAATTCAAAATAGAGGGTACAATTTTTCAACTCACAACAAAGGCTAATCTTGCTAAAGTATGTATGTAATGTAGTAGATCATCAATATAATCTAAAAATGAGGACTGCCCACAGAAGCTGAAGGATAGTGGCTCTTTAACTATAAGGATAGAGATCTTTTAAAAGAATGGGATGATAAGCTACAGAAAAATAATTTCCATAACAAATGAGAGCAAAAAGACTTGCAACCTAAATGTTTAAAGAACTCTTACAACTCAAAAATGAAATAACAAAGAATCTAACTTAAAAATAGTGGCAAGTATATTTCAACAGTTCTTCACCAAAGAAGTAGTATACATGGCTAATGAAAAGGCGTTCTATAAGTATAAAGTGTAAAATAAAACCACCAGACAGCTCTACACCCCTACTCATATGATTAAAGTTAAAAAGATATAGAAGGAAGGGTCTAAGCGGCCCTGGTCAAGTGGTAGAGGGCCTGCCTTACGAGAAGGAGGCCTTAAATTCAATCCCTAGAACCACCAAAAAATAAACAAATGTGCAACTAAAAAGACATAGTAGCTGGTAGCTGGTAGCTCATGCTTGTAATCATAGCTATTCAGGAGGATGAGATTTGAGGATCAAGATTCAAAGCCAGCCTGAACAGAAAAATCCCTGTGAGACCCCTAGCTCCAATTAACTGTTCAGAAAACAGAAATGGGGCTGTGGCTCAAAGTGGTAGAGTGTTAGTCTTGAGCAAAATTGCTTACCGACAGTGCTCAGGACCTGAGTCAGATGTCAGATGGACCAAAGAGAGAGAGAGAGAGAGAGGATGATGGAAGGAAGGAAGGAAGGAAGGAAGGAAGGAAGGAAGGAAGGAAGGAAGGAAGGAAGGAAGGAAGGAAGGAAGGAAGGAAGGAAGGAGAAAGAAAAAGAAAGAAAGAAAGAAAAAAGATATAGTAACCAAGTTTAGTTTGTTCCAAAGAGTACAGAGCAAATGGAACTCTACAGTGCTAGATTGTTACAGTGGTATACCCACTTTGGGAGAGAATCCTATAATTTGAGTTACACTTTTCTCACAACCAGCAATTCTGCTGCCAGGTTTATGTCCATGAGAACTGAAAACTTAAGTCACCCAGAATCCTGTACACAACCACCTTTTTATTAGAATTAATCAGAAAAAAACCTTGATTTTCAACTTCATTGACAAAACAGGAATTGTTCGTGTTGCATAAAAAAGATTATACATTTAAATCACTTTAATCATAATAACCAAACCACTGGACTTAACAGTGGTGGCATTTAATGGAAAATGGAGAAACAAATTATGATACATCCTTACAAGGATTATTATACAGCAATGAAAAGGAACAAACTATTAGTATGCAACAGCATAACACTCAAAAGCCTTTTGCCAAGTGACAGAGCCCAAAGTAAGGTTTCAGAATTAAGGATTCTATTTATGTAAAATTATAGAAAAGCCAAAACTCGATTGCATGGGGATGATAGGAAGAATGGATTAGCTACAAGGAAGGTATACTCTGGGGGCAATGGAGGTCTTCCCTGTACCAGAAATGGTATAGCTCTATTAACTCAATGTTTATAAAAATCTATTTACGCTGGGTGCCAGTGGCTCACACCTGTAATCCTAGCTACTCAGGAGGCTGAGATCTGAGGATCACTGTTAAAAGCCAGCCTGGGCAGGAAAGTCCATGAGACTCTTATCTCCAATAAAGCACTAGAAAACCGGAAGTGGCGCTGTGGCTCAAATGGTAGAGCACTAGCCTTGAGCTGAAGAGCTGAGGGATAGTGCCCAAGCCCTGAATTCAAGCCCCACAACCAACAACAACAAAAAAATCTTATTTACAACACACTTTTAAAGAAGTATATCTTGCCATATACCAGTGGTTCATGCCTATAATCTCAGGAGGCTAAGGTCTGAGAATAGAGATCTGAAGCCAGCCTAGAAGGAAAGTCTGTGACTCTTATCTCTAATTAACCACAAAAAGCTGGAAGTAGAGCTGTGGCCAAGTGGTAGAGTGCTAGTAGCCTTGAGCAAAAAAGCTCAAAGGACAGCACCTAGGGACAGCACCTAGGCCCTGAGTTCAAGACTCTGGACTGGCACATTTGTGCACGTGCACACACACACACACACAGAACTGGGTGTGGTGGTATATGGCCTGTAATCCCAGCACTCAAGAGGCTGAGGCCGGATTGTGAATTGAGAGTCCATCCTGGAATATATTTCCAGCCTGGAATATGTTTCCAGACTACACTGTGAGATGCTCAGGGGGCCAAGATCGAGGCTTGCAGTTCAGAGCCAACCTAAGCAGACAGTCCAGATTTTTTACTTAATCAGCAAGGGGCCAGAAAGAAAGGGAAAGAAAAAGGAGAAAGGTAAACAAAGGAGGAGAAGAAAAGAGTAAGAAAGAGAAAAAACTGAGGGAAGGAAGGAAAAGAAAACCAAAATTGTGAAATTATAAACAAATCATGACTTTTAAAATCCCATGAAACTTGATTTTCAGTTCTCTCCTTATCCCTAACAGGCAACCTTTCATACTCCATTTAGCCACCTCGGCCAGACGGCAGAGGGATGCTCCTCTTACACTTTCCCGAAGATAATGGGCCCAGCCAAGGTAACTTTGAGAAGCTTAAAAACAAGATGTAATGTGTAATTTCTCTTCATAAAATTATCCTGTCTTCCCCCTCCCTTCCCTTCCTAAGATAAGGAAACGCTATAGAAGCTAAATCACTTGCTGCAACTTGAGGAATTTTACATATGGAGAAATCAGGGTCTGAGAAGGATCTCTGTGTAGGGTCTAGTTTGGGGGACCCTCTTCTCTCTCTGCCGAGTGGCTGAGACAGTGCTGGGCCTTGTGGATAAGTAACATCCACTGAGAATGAGACCACCTGACATCTTGCAGTCACATGACTATGTAGGCAGAGCTTACTAGCATGCCTCAGCCTTTCTGTCAGCCCAGTTTGCCAGTATATGAGACACTGGAACAGGTCCATCTCTGTGTTGGCATGATTCCAAAGGTGGAGCCCAAGAAAATGCTTAGCAAATATTCTTTAGCATCTCAAAGCAAGGGAGAGGAAAAGATACATGATGTGTGAGTGTGTGTGTGTGTGTGTGTGTGTGTGTGTGTGTGTGTGTGTGTGTGCGTGCAAATGTGCATGTGCTGGTACTGGGGCTTGAACTCAGAACCTCACTCTCTAGGTTTTGGCTTTCTCTCTCAGAGGCGGGGCTCTACTACGTGAGCTGCACCTCCACTTCTGGCTGGTTAATTGGAGATAAGGGTCTTTTGGATTTATCTGCTTAGACTGGCTGTGAACCAGATCTTCAAATTTCAGCTTCCCAGATAGCTAGAATTCCATACCTCTTGTTCAGTTTTTAAATTCTCATTATGCTATCATATACTCTGAGTTGTTATTCAGGATTGCATTTTAAAAAGTAGAGCAGAACCAACTCCTAAGACTTAGAACATTTGCAATAGAGTTTATTGTTCTGGAAGAGACATTGCAAATGTAGAACTTCCATTTAGTGGCTTTAGATTAGAAATGCAATATAAGACAGCCTCATTTTCCTTCAGCCAAATAAAACTCAGCCAGATGCCTGTGGCTCATCCCTGTAATCTAGCTACTCAGGAGGCTGAGATCTGAGAATCTCAGCCCAGACAGAAAAGTTTGTGTGAGACTCTTACTTGCAATTAAGCACCAAAAGGCCAAGAGTGGAATTGTCCTTCAAGTGGTAGAGAGCCAGCCCTGAGCAAAAAGATAAGGGACAGTCCCCAGGCCATGACTTCAAGCCCCATTACAGACACATAAATAAATGAATATTATAAAATAAATTTAAATGTCTGTGCAGGTCAAGAAAATTCTCTGGGAAAAACAGCAAGCAGTAGAATTTTGTTGCTCTAAAAGTTGACATGTATCATGATATTTCTCCCTTGTTTAAGTGTTTTCTTTTGTAATCACTTCATAGGGCAAACAGAAAACCATAGGTTCTGTGGTTTCAGGTCATTTTTGTCTGGAGATTGCCATTCTGCAACATAGATCCTCCTGGATCTCCTTTTAAAGATAGAAGCCTGCAATGAAAGTAGCCTGTTTTGTAAACTGTGAGGTCATTAGCTTCTCCCTTACTGTGAAACACACACAACCCCATAGCCCACTCACAGATCTGTGTCTCCTGAAAACATTCAGCTCTCACATGAACTGAAGACTTGTTGTTTGATTAAGCTAGTATCTTAACCTTTCTTTCCATTTCAGGCAACTGAGATGCTTATTTTTGGGAAGAAGTTAACAGCAAGAGAGGCATGTGCCCAAGGCCTTGTAACTGAAGTTTTTCCTGAAAGCACTTTCCAGAAAGAAGTTTGGGCCAGACTTAAAGCATATGCAAAACTCCCCCCAAATGTTAGTATTCTATCCCTCCTCCTCCCCCACATAGAAACCATGGAACTAGTTCCCTAAGGGGAAAATGTGTTTGCTTTAAAAAAAATGCTTTGTTTAAAATGACAAGAATATTTGGCTTCAAACACATGTCAATTTGGGATTGAAAATAATATAAAAGTATTAGAAGCATTGATTTTTTTAAAATAAAACTTATCAAATAGACATTTCTATAACACAGGACAGAGGAGTGGTTCTTTATGGGAATAACTTGAAGAGGAGGATAGACAGAATTTACTAAGCAACAATGCTTGATAAGAAATGTACTCATTACCTTGCCCATGTAATTGTAACCCCTCTATATGGTATTTTCACAATAAAAAAAAAATGTCAATGTGGCAAAAAAAAAAAAAAAAAAAAAGAATTTACTGAGAACTTTTAGATTACAGGGGAAGGGCTGGAGGCATGGCTCAGCTAGCTTTTGAGTGAAAGCTTCAGACCCTGAGTTCAAGTCCTAGTTCCAAGGAGGGAAAACCCCTAGAATACAAGAGAAAATCCAGAGATATTGACTATTCATTAGTAGCCTTACTGTGTAGCTCATTTGTTTTTATATGTGATTGTTAGAGGGATTGCTTGCTCTTTTATTCTTGTTTTTCATATGTGCTCTTGGAACTTGAAGTTTTAGTCTTGATCTTTTGGGCATTTTTAGAAGTGGATAGACCTGCCTGATATCTATTGAAGTGATTTGTATGTATATTTAAAGTTGGGCTTACACAAGTGCTTAAGACTTATCAGGATTAGTTCATGGACATTTGAATGACTAAAATCCATCAAAAATAATTCCACTTTAACAATATTGTGGGTTTTGTTTTATCAGGCCATGAAGATTTCCAAAGAGTTAATCAGATCTAATGAAAAAGAAAAGCTACATGCAATTAATGCTGAAGAATGCACTATCCTCCAGGGAAGATGGCTGTCTGATGAGTGCATGAATGCGATTGTGAATTTCCTATCCAGGAAAGCAAAACTCTGATGACCATTAGGTATGCTGGGAATTCTGATTTCTAATACTTGATTTAAATAAACTTCCTTGTGCCTTTTTCCATTGCTAACATAATTATTATGATAGTAAAAATGTTACCATTAAAATGTTACCCTTACACCTCTGATGAAAAATAAAACCTTCAGTAAAGGAAGGTCTTTTGTTTCACATTTGTTTGTGTGTGTGTGTGTGCATGTGTTTGTTCGTGTTTGTGTTTTGGTAATAGTCTTACATCTAGGTGGGCACTGGTGGCTCACATCAATAATTCTAGCTATCTGGGAAGCTGAGATCTAAGGATTGAACTTTGAAGCCAGTCCATACAGAAAAGTCTATCAAATTCTTCTCCCCAGTTAACCAGCAAAAAGCTGGAAGTGGAGATGTGGCTCATGTGGCAGAGCATCAGCTTTGAGTGAAAAAGCTAAAGACAGCACCTAGTTTTAGATCTTTTGTCATGAATTGTTGCTGCCAGGAACAGTTGAACATTGTGCCTGGGATTCTGCTGTAGAAGGCAGATACTGCTCTGCAAGCTGAAGTTAAATCTTCATACACCAAGATAGCGCTTTGTCGTCCACAAGGAGTGACGGTCCGAATTGGGCCAAACATCGACAGCTTTTGGACCACGGACCTCAGATCCTCAATAGGTTGCATGTTCTTTTTCAACCATCTGGCAAAGGAGGAAATGGAAGAAGTAAACAATTAGAAATCAAATATGGATCTTAGGGTTTTTTTTTTAATTTTCATTTACAGAAGTGGTTTAAGATACAAAATTTTAGCAAGGAAGTCAATAAAACATGTCCAAGACTTTTTCTATACCGAAAACTATAAGATACTGTTTTAAAGAAATGAAAGAACTAAACATATGGACAGATACAGATTGGAAGACTCAATTGCTATGAGCATTCTACTCTATTGATCTACACATTCAACTCAATTGCAACCAAGCTAGTTGTAGGCTGTTAGGGCACAAAGGTTGTAAGACTCTGGGGAATGGGGCCATAATTCAAATATATAATTCAAATACATTTGCCTCTTGGGTTTAATCACTAGTACTTTTTTAAAAAAAATACCATGAAATAATGCAAGGCAAACCACAGTCTACCACTTCCATAGCAAAGAATTTCCATTGAGAATGTATAAAGGATTCTTATAATTCAGTAACAATGCATAAATTAAGCAGTCATTTCATGACAGAAGATACTCAGATGTCTAGTAGGAATATGAAATGGTTCTTACAGTTACGGGGATGTGCAATTTCCCTTCCATTTGATTTGGCAGGAAGAGGAAGTCTTGGCAAGCATTCACCAAAGATCTACCTCTACATTCCATGATATGAGAGAAAACATGTGATTCATGTCATTCTGAGTCTGGCTTATTTTACTTCACGTGATCTTTAGTTCTGTCCACTTTCCTGTGAACACCCTGATTTTGTTTTTTATGACTGAATAGAATTCCAATGTACATAAACCACATTTTCTCTACCCATTCATCTGTTGTGGGCATCTAGGTTAATTTCCTTGTTTGGCTAATTGTGAATGGTGCTTCAATGCACATGGTGTGCAGGTGGCGCTGTGGTGGCTACAGTGACTCTTGTTACTGCCTCTCTTGACTGTATCAAAAGATATATTGAGCCAGGTGCCGGTGGCTCACACCTGTAATCCTAGTTACTCAGGAGGCTGAAAGCTGAGGATTGCAGTTCAAAGCCAGCCCAGGCAGGAAAGTCTATGAGACTCATCTCCAATAAACCACTAGAAAACTGGAAGTGGTGCTGTGGCTCAAGCGGTAGAGTGCTTGTCTTGAGCTGAAGAATACAGCTCCCAGGCCCAGAGTTCAAGCCCCACGACTGACCAAAAAAAAAAAAAAAAGATACATTGAAAGTAACTGTTCAGAGTCACAATGATGAGGTTACCTGTGACCTGCTTGTTTTGCAAAATGCCTACCTGTGGTTAAGCAACGTAGGACCACAAATGTAAACAATGCTCCAACACATGGCAAGAAAAATTTAAGGAACTGGCTCTTACAATTATTGGCACAGATGAGTTGGATGTTTGTAATACCAGTAAGCAGACTAGAAATCTCAGCAGGATTGGTCCAAAGGCAGACTGGAGGATAAATTCCTTATTCTTTCAGGAGCCTCAGTCTTTTTCTGTTGAGGCCTTCCAGAGATGGAATGTAACCCACCAAATTATAGAAGACCATCTTCTTCACCTAAACACTACTGATTAATATGAAAATCTCATCTAAAACATTCCTTTACAGCAGCATCCAGTGTGCGAACAAATCAGGTACCCAGCCAATTTGGTGTATAAAGTTAACTTTCATGTAAGCTGAGTGCAGGAGAGTTCATCGATCATCCCAGTTACTTCAGAGACTGAGTTAGGAGGGTTATTTGAAACCAGGAGTTACATAACCCAGCCTGTTTACATAGCCAGACATATTTTTTAGTGTATGAATTACATATGGAAGAACAAAAGACCTAGAACAGCCAAAGCAATTCTAGGCAAAAATAATAATAATATTGTGGGTGGTATCACAATACCAGACCTCAAACTCTATTACAGAGCCATAATAACAAAAACAGCTTGATAGTGGCACAAAAAATAGAATCAAAGATCAATGGAATAGATTTTAGAAGATGCAGAAATAAAACCATAACTTTCGGTTATCTGCTATTTGATAAGGAGCTAAAAACATACAATAGGGGCGGGTAAGATAGCTTCTTCAACAATTGGTGTTGGGAAAACTAAGCAGCCATATGCAAAGAACTAAAAGTGGATTGCTGTTTGTCACCATGCACTAATATCAGTTCAACATGAATCAAAGACCTCAACATCAGACCTGAAACTTTTAAACTACTGCAAGAGAGAGTAGGATAAACATTAGAATGTACAGGTATAGGTAGAAACTTCTTGAATAGAGTCCCAGAGGCACAACAGATAGGAGAGAAATTTGACAAATGGGACTATATTAAAATAAAAAGTTTCTGCACAGCCAAGAACATAGTTACTAAACTAAAAATACAGCCAACTAATTGGGAAAAGATCTTTACCAGCAATACATCAAAGGCCTAATGTCCAATATGTACAAGGAGCTCAAGAAACTAACCCCTCCCAAGCCTAATAAACCAATCACAAAATGGGCAAGGGAGCTAAGGAGAGACTTCTCCCAAGAAGAGGTAATAACGACAAAGAAAAACACAGCCATAAAGAAATACAAATCAAAACAACTCTGAGATTTCATCTCACCCCAGTAAGACTGGCCAGCATTGTGAGTTCGAACAACAAATGTTGGCAGGGATGTGGGGAAAAAGGAACCCTGCACTGTTGTAAACTAGTACAACCACTCTGGACAGCAGTCTGGAGGTTCCTCAAAAAATTAAACACGGGCTGGGAATGTGGCTTCGTGGTAGAGTGTTTGCTTAAGCATGCATGAAGCTTTGGGTTCAATTCCTCAGTACCACATAAACAGAAAAAGTCAGAAGTGGTGCTGTTGCTCAAGTGGTAGAGTGCTAGCCTTGACCAAAAGCAGCTCAGGGATAGTGCCCAGGCCCTGAGTTCAAGCCCCAGAACTGGCAAAGAGAGAAGAAAGTGGGGGGAGGAAGGAGAAGGGGGAAAGAGAAAGAAACATAGACCTTCCCTATGACCCAGCCACACCACTCATAGGAATCTACCCTGAACACATGAACAGGATATGATAAGGACACCTGCATATCCATATTCATTGCCACACTATTCACAATCACCAAAATAAGGTAACAGCCCAGATGCCCTACAATAGATTAGTAGATCCAAAAAAATGTGGTACCTATACACAATTGAATTTTACATAGCAGAAAGAATACAATAATGTCATTTGCAGGAAATGGATGGAACTAGAACAAATCATGTTAAGTGATATAAGCCACGCTCAGAGTAACAAATGGCTCATGTGCTCTCTGATATGCAAAGTTAGATCTAAAATGCACCAGGATATGACAAATTATATAGGATTCTAGATACACACAGTGATACTAGAAGAGGATATTCTTAGGAGAGAAACACAAAGGTACAATGCCTAAATTTTTTTGCCTATTCATATTTATATAAAATAATATAAATACTGTAATGAACTCCAAGATATGGAAACAAAAGTTTGTTGTTGTTTTTTTACTTTTTGATGATTCTGTCTTCTTTACCTTACATAGGGTGTATATTCACATGTATATCTTTGGGAGTGTGAGGGGAAGGCACAGAACTTGAGGGTTTATAAAGGGTAGAAAAAGTGCAGCAGTGGAGCTCACTAGACACTGATGAAAGTGAACTATCCAAGTCGGGTGGAGATGGGAAGGAAGGACTAAAAGAGAATGAGGGAACAGAGGACACTGAGTGAAAGGACATATACTCCTTACCTGACTCGTGTAATTGTAATCCCTCTGTATACTGCCTCTATAATAACATTAAATTTATTTTAAAATAAAAATATTAAAATATTTTTCACATTTTAAAATGAATGAATGAATAAGTAACCAGCATGTCAAATTTTACTAATGAGTTTTACTCCTGCCTACATATGAGCTCAGGGACTTTGATGCAATGTCAGCATTGGTGAGTCAGCAGACAAGGACTTGGACATGTTCAGGCATGGCTCCAGTGCTTGCTGTCCTGAAGGGAGATAGCTGCAACTCCTCGGTGCCGTCTCCTTATCATCCCACAAGGATGAGTTGGCTTCACCTAGAGCTCATACAGCTCTGAAGGCCTGTGGGTCTTACCTCAGTTGGAGGAAGAGGTAACAAATGGAGAAAAAGACACAGAAGTCTTTTGATTGAACTCAGGTCCTCACACTCTGGCTTAGCTTTTTGGCTCAAGGCTGGTGCTCTGCCACTTAAGGTATACCTCTATTTCCATCCTTTTGCTGGTTAGAGATAAGAGTCTTTTGGATTTATATACCTTGGTTGGCTTTGCACTGTGCTCCTCAGATCTCATCCTCCTGAATGGTGGGATTACAGGCATGAGACACCAGCTACTGGATTATTCTTCCATCTTTCCTTCCTTCTTTCCTCCTTTCTTCCTCCCTCCCTTCTTTCCTTCCTTTTTGCCAGTACTTGGGCTTGAACTAAGGTTCATGCACTTGCTCTATTTGTACTTTACCACTTGAACCATTCCCCCAGTCCAGATTTTTACTAGTTAATTAGTGATAAAGTCTGGAAGAGTTTTTTTTTTTTTTTTTGGCAGTTCTGAGGCTTGAACCCTGGTCCTGAGCACTGTACTTGAATTCCTTTTTGCTGAAGGCTAGCACTCTTCCACTTGAGCCACAGGGCCACTTCCAGCTTTTTCTGTGATTTAATTGGAGTCTCAAAGACTCCCACCCAGGCTGGCTTTAAAATGCAATCCTCAGATCTCAGCCTCCTGAGTAGCTAGGATGACAAGAGTGAGCCACCAATGCCTTGCTTAAAACTTGATTTCTTTTATTAAAAAAAAAAGTGACATCCTAGCCATGCTCATACCTGTCATCCTAGCTGCTCAGGAGGCTGAGGTGTAAGGATCACTGTTTGAAGCCAGCTGGGCAGAAAACTCCAAAGGACTCAACTCCAATTAATCTGCAAAAGCTGGAAATGAAAAAGTGACTCATGATGGAATGCCATCCTTAAGCAAAAAAAGCCAAGCAAGAGCCCAAAAGAAGGAAGGAGAGAGGAACAGAGCGAGAGGGAGGGAGGAAGGAAGGGAGAGAGAGAGCGAAGGAGGGAGAGAGAGATTCTCCATTGCTGAATGTGTCTCTGTAAGACAAAAATTAGACAACCTACCTGACAATTATGGTGCACATTGGAGCCTCGTTTACGTTTTTCTTCCACAAATTGCATCTCTTCCACCCTTCAACATTGGTGATTCTCCTCTTCTTCCACAAGGGCATCTTGCTTGGCTTTGGGGACAGACAAATCTCTTCTGGCAATTGTCTTGCTAAGATCTTTTCTATGCCAGATAATTCTGATTCATCATCTGATAACAGGACAAACAAAAATGTATCATTCCTTTCCGTCTTTGCAAAGCAAGAGTTCTTTGGTATCGACATGCTTTTGTATACAGGGGTGGGAGCACATAAGCTGGGGGCAGAAGCCAAGGACTTGAGCATGCTAGGCAAGAGTTCTGCTAAGACATACTACAGCCCTATTTTATCTGTTTTTCTGCCTTTCTTTTTTTTGTTTTTTGTTGTTGTTGTTGTCAATACCAGCCTTGAACTCAGGGCCTTGCACTCTTACTTGGCTTTTTTTACTCAAAGCTGGAACTCTTGATCTACTTAAGGCATTTTGCTGGTTAATTGGAGATAACAGTTCCTCAGATTTATCTACATGGGCAGATAAAGCTTTACCCTAGCCAGAATTCCAAAGCACAGGCTCAGGACTTAAAGGAATCATTTCTTCCCTGTAGTGCAATACATCTTGACTGCATCTGCCCTCTTTAAATTGGTTTGAACCAAAGCAAAGTCTTACTGAACCCAAATACCTCTGAAACAAGACACATGGAAGTTTCTGTGGCAGAAACTACCAGCTGCTAAAAGTATATCATTGTCAGTCAGCATTTGTATTATGCTAAAGGAACAAAATCAAAAGCAACATATAACTGGAATATCACTATAAAAGCAAAAACCAGGCACGCGCGCGCATTGGCTCCTGGGCTGTAGCCTGCTGGGCAGCTCTTTACAGGACAGCTCACAGCATGGTAGTCTGGTGCCTCCCTGCTGCCCACCTCACAGTGGCTGCCGCTGCCCTGCAATGACCATTGCCACCCCCTGCCCTGCAGCAGCCGCCGCCTCAGTTCTGTGGTGCTCTTGGTGACACATTAATGGAGTTTCTGAGGGGCAGTGGAGATTACTGTCCGACACAGCACGACCTCTGTGCAGACAAGTGAACTGTAGAAATCCATTACTACTCCACCAAGAAGCCCCGTAAGAGTGGTTAACCTGGACACAGAAGTGTTGGATTGCAATCTGCAGAGCATTTTCCAAGAGTTCTGACCTGGATGGGGTAAACCTCAATGCATTTGCTTTCTATTGCCTCAGTATGACTGGATTGAAGAGTTGCTACTTCCCATTAGGAGGTTCATTTCGTTTATGATTACTCCCAATTTCAAAGAGCACTGAGAATTTTAAGTGGAGTATATTGAAGTAGTCTTCAGTATCTTTGCATCATTCCTGTATTCGATTTTTTAAAGTCTTTCATAACCCTATTGAGTGTTTTAAGTAAGTTAACATAGCTGGAATGAATCACCCTGCTCCTGTGGAAGTCACATACATGAACATGAGATTCCTTATTACACACAATCCAACCAATGCAGCCTTAAACAAGTTTATTGAGGAACTTAACAAGTATGGAGTTACCACAATTCTAAGAGTATGTGAAGCAACATACGACACTACTGTGGTGGAGAAGGAAGGCATCCACATTCTCGATTGGCCTTTTGATGATGGTGCGTCAATCTCTAACCAGATTGTTGATGACTGGTTAAGTCTTGTAAAAATAAAGTTTCATGAAGAAACTGATTGCTATATTACTGTGCGTTGTGTTGCAGGCCTTGGAAGAGCTCCAGTGCTTGTTGCCCTGGCACTAATCGAAGGTGGAATGAAATAGGAAGATGCAGTACAGTTCATAAGACAAAAGCAGCATGGAGCCTTTAACAGCAAGCAGCTTCTGTATTTGGAAAAGTACCACCTAAAATCGGCTATGCTTTAAAGATGCTAAGGGTCACAGAAACAACTGTTGCATTCAATAAAACTGAGTGCCTGGTGCCATTACCTCAGAAGTGGATTTTGAGGTAGAACCTAATTTGTCATGACAATTTTGGTTTGGTGAATGAGTCTAGTGAAACTTCCATAGGAATATTGAAAAGCAGTTTCTCAGGCTGCAAGCTTGACACAATTGCTTTTGGGTTTTGATTGACCTATTTGGACACGTTGCAAAACACACTCACACAAATACACACAAAATTCTTGTTGTTCAGCATTTAAAATGTGCTTATCACTAAATTGACCTTTCCTAAAATCATTGAGTTACATTTTTAAATATATTCCCATGCAAGAATCTTTATCAATATATAAGAAATTTAGAAAGATTAGATGCAAAAATATCCACCACAATATTTGTATATTTTTAATACCATTCAGGACCGAAATTCCAGAAACTCTAGACCTATATGGTTTATTCCTTCAGTCATTTCAAACATTGTAGGGCCTCTGGCTATTTGCCTGTTCATTTTATGTTTACATATTCCATATTCATACATCAGGTTTGTGTAACCATTGATATTTTTTTTACCAAGTCTTAAGGTGATTATTTAAAGTCTTTCTATATGTCTTTATGCTGTTATGGGAAACCTCCATTTTGAAAGTCTTCATTGTTACAGAAGCACATGTCTTTACTAATGTCTCCAGACAGAAAACCCTTACAGTTAATTTAATGTTGGCACTCTGAGGTGCAGCTTCACAGGGAGGGCCTGGAAGAATGGGAGGGAGCTATTGATTATTTTTAGTAAAATATTGCCTTTGTCTTATGCAGAACATGTAGAATATGCTGTTTAGTAAATATTTTTAAAGTATACATGCTTTGTTTTAGCAAACATTCTTAATCATAAAATTTCTGATACTGTATTTTTTTCCATACTTACAAGTTGTTTACCACCTTATTTTTGTTTGAATTGTGATTTTTCCCCCTTTATCTTCCCAGCCTCTCTTGCAAAAAAAGGGGGGGAGGCAGTTTCTGCTATTGAAATTGAGCAGATATCTAATATTTTATAAGCCTTTTGAGCTGTGTAACTTAATATTTGGATACTTGATAATTTGTCCTATTATGTAATTGATAAAATGGTGATGTGTATTAATGTGAGTTCAACCATATATTTATACTATCTGGGAACATGTGGTTATAGTTCTGTGGGAGAAACAATTTGTCAGTGTTCACCAGCTTGTAAAAACTTAGTGCGAGACCTTAAACACCTAAATAAATAATTAAATGAAAAAAAAAGCAAAAGCCACTTCTCTAACTTCACGTAAACATATTTCACTTTAAAGTTAACTTTAAAGTTGTGTTTTCATGGCAAAACTGACATGAAAAGATTTTCATTGGTATAAGTAAAATTAAACAATTCTGAGAAATGTATGTATAAAATGAAAGTATTTTCTCCTGAATTCTTTTTTTTTTGGGTCCAGTTATGGGGCCTGAACTCTGGGCCTGGGCGCTTTCCCTCAGCTCTTCAGCTCAAGGCTAGCACTCTACCACTTGAGCCATGGCACCACTTCCAGCTTTTTTTTCTTTTTGCTTATGTGGTACTGAGGAATGGAACCCAGGGCTTCATGCATGCAAGGCAAGCGCTCTACCACTGAGCCACCTTACCAGCTTGAATTCTTTTTATTCTCCTGAATTTTCTTTGAAGTCACATACAAATTTATATGTGTGTCATTGGACATAAATGGAATCCTGTTGTGTTTTTTTCTCTTTTGTGGCTTATTTATTAAAACTTTACACTAGTAGTCTTGTAGATATTTGAATGTCAACCTTCATTATGGTTTGGATCTTGAATATTCTTCAGAGGCCCATGTGCTTAAAGATTTGGATGCTATCGTGTAGCATTTTGAGAGATGGGGCCTTTAGGAAGTAGTGCCTACCCAGAAACACAACAAATCAAATAAAGGCAGGATAAATGGGATTGCATTAAACTGCAGAATTTCTAGCAAAATAACTAGAAAGGAAATAAGGAATGGCCAATAGACACATGAAGAAATGCTCAACATCCCTAGCTATAAGAGAAATGCAAATAAAAGCAACATTGAGATTCCACCTTACCCCAGTTAGAATGGCCATTATCAAGAAATCTATTATCAGATGCTGGTGGGGATGCGGCCAAAAGGGAATGCTTCTACACTATTGGTGGGAGTGTAAACTTGTTCAACCACTCTGGAAAGTAGTATGGAGATTCCTCAAAACACTAAACATAGAGCTCCCCTATGACCCAGCAATCCCACTCCTGGGCATTTACCCAAACAACCACAAACAAGGCCATACTAAAGCTACCAGCACAACCATGTTCATTGCAGCATTATTTACCATAGCTAAGATAGGGAACCAATCCACATTCCCCTCAGTAGATGAATGGATCAAGAAAATGTGGCGCGCGCACACACATACACACACACAAAATGGAGTTCTATGCTTCCATCAAAAAGAATGACATTGCCCCATTTCTAAAGATATGGAAAAATCTTGAAAAAAATTACATTAAGCGAAGCAAGCCAGGCCCAAAGAAATGTAGGTTGCATGGTTTCCCTCATTTATAATAACTAGAATATGTCTATGGTATTCTTAGCAAGGGATCACATTAGCCCAATTGCTAAGTGCATAGGACCGTTTATAATAAAGCATATCAAAATGAACTCCAAGGGGGCTGGGAAGGTGGCTCAGTGGTAGAGTGCTTGCCTTGCATGTATGAGACCCCCCCCACCCCAAAAAAAGAACTCCAAGAACTGAAGACAAGAGGTTCATTTTTTTGTTGTTTTTTGTCGGTTGTGGAGTCTGACCTCTGGGTCTGGGCGCTGTCCCTCAGCTCTTCAACTCAAGGCTGGTGCTCTACCACTTGAGCCACAGTGCCACTTCTGGCTTTTTCTGCTTATGCAGTGCTGAGGAATCTAATCCAGGGCCTTATGCATGCAAGGCAAGCACTACCACTGAGCCACCTTCTCAGCCCAATAAGAGGTTCTTATTATGTCCTATATGCAGTTATCTATTCGTTTTCTGTTTTAGTTTTCTGTACCCGTTGTCTTATAAGTAAGTTTTTCTGATTTGTAGAAAGGAAAGGGAATCACAGAAATAGCAGGACAAAGAGTGAACTAATGCAACAATGATACCCACAAGGCACTATACTGGAAATGAACTTTATAACTTTGAGGAGGGAGAGGAGTGAAGGAGGTGGGAGAGGAAAGGGATAGTGGGAGAACAACAAAGGAGGGGGTAACAATGCTCTACAAGAAATGTACTCAGGGGCTGGGAAGGTGGCTCAGTGGTAGAGCGCTTGCCTTGCATGCCTGAGGCCCTGGGTTCCTCAACACCACATAAGCAAAAGGAAAAAAAGCTGGAAGTGGCGCTGTGGCTCAAGTGGTAGAGCGCTAGCCTTGAGCTGAAGAGCTGAGGGACAGCGCCCAGGCCCAGAGTTCAGGCCCCACGACTGGACCCAAAAAAGAAATGTACTCATTACCTTACTCATGTAACTATAACCCCTCTGTACAGAATCTTTACTATGTATGTGTGTGTGTGTGTGTGTGTGTGTATATATATATATATATATATATATATATATATATATATATACACATATATATATAAAGAAATGAACTCATTACCTTACCTATATAACTGTAACCCCCTGCAGCATGAATATACCTATTTGTTTGATCATTCAGCTATTGAATGACATTGGGCTGTTCACATACATCCACACACATCCCTGTTAATGCACTTGTGTGCATAGGTGTATTCATCAATATTTGATAGCAAATGGGAAACTGCTAGTCTGAGGGACATGAATATGTAACAAGATGAAAGCATGAATTTTTCTGTTGTCACAATTTTGTCCTAAGAAAGTCAGAGAAAAAAATCCAGCAGGTATCAGATACCTATTAGTACACAAAACACTAATCTATATATTACAAAAACAAAACCCTAGTCGGGTGCTAGCTGTAATCCTAGCTACTCAGGAAGCTGAGGTCCAGAGGATCATGCGTTTAAGCCAACCTCAACAGTAAAGTTCCTGAGATTCCATCTCCAAAAATAACCAGCAAGAAGCCTTGAGGTATGTGGTTCAAGCTGAAGAGCCATGAGCAAACAAGCTGAGCAAAGTTGATTGGGACTGGCAAAAAATAAAAAGAAGAACAAGAAAAGAAAAGAAAAAAAGAAAAAGAAAGGTAAAAGAAGAAGGAACCCCTGGAAAGCCCCTATTTCTAAATATGATCATAATGTGGCATGCTGGGGGTTCTTCAGTTCTTAACATAAGGAAGCATGCAGCTGTGAGTGCTTGGGACTACCTGTGGCCACAGAAGAAACAGGGCAATGTGGGAAGCCATTATATTTGCATCAACTGGTGAGGGTACATAGAACAGGGGCCTATAATTTTACATACTAAATGTAACCCCATGGGAAGTAGGTTTTCATTTGTGTGTGTGTGTGTGTGTGTGTGTGTGTGTGTGTGTGTGTGTGTGTGTGTGTGTGTGTGTGTGTGTGCGCGTGCTGAGAAGTACTAGGGCTTCAACTCAGGGTCTGGACTCTGTCCTTAGCTTGAGAGGACTCTGTTCTCTCAAGGCTGTGGCCCTATAACTTGATTCACAATTCCTCTGCTGGCTTTTTGCTGGTTTATTCAGGATAGAGAGTTTTACAGTTTCTGGGCTTGGTTCAAACTGGTTCTAGCTACTCAGCTTCCTGAGTAGCTAGAATTACAGGTGAGAGCTACTGGCGCCTGACAAGTAGTTGGTTCTGAGCCATCTTGAATAGGCTCTCAAGAAGAATTCTGTCAAAGTATGAGGCCATATTCATTGAAATTGGCTGGAAGTATATGGTATAAAAGCTGGGAAGGGAGGTAATCAAAATGCTTATGCCTCTCAAAATTCCTATGTTGGAATTCTAACCTTGAGACTATCAGAAGTAGAGATCTTAGGAGATGTATAAGTCATAGTGGTGCAGCCTCAGGAAGGGGGTTAGTGCTCTAATACAAACAGCTGTGAAACCCCTTGCCTCTTCTTCCATGTAAAAACACAGCAAGAAGTTGCTGTCTGTGAGTCAGAAAGTCTTCACCAGACATTGAACCTGCTTTGATGTTGTACTCCCAGCCTCAAGAACACCAGCCAGGTGCCAGTGGCTCACACCTGTAATCCTAGCTACTCAGGAGGCTGAGATTGAGGATCATGGTTCAAAGCCAGCCCAGGCAGGAAAGTCCATGAGATTATTATTTCCAGTAAAAACACTAGAAAACCGGAAGTGGTGCTCTGGCTAAAGTGGTAGAGTGCTCTCCTTGAGCTAAAGAGCGGAGGGTCAGCGCCCAAGCACAGAGTTCAAGTCCCACGACTGAAAAAAAGAAAGAATACCAGAAAACAAATCCCTTTTGTTTAAAACAATCTATTCAGTCTGTGCTGTTTTGTTACAGCAGCCTAAGCAAAGACTAGTGGGAGTAGAGAAAGGGAAATGTTGGTAGGAAGCTGTAAAAACAAGACACTCAGCAATAGGAAAGAGCCCAAAATCCCATACAAAAGTTCTGGAAGGAAAGAGCCAGCTTTTGCTAACGACTATTACCAGAGGACAGGATTGGCAGAGCGTAAGAGGATGTTTGCCAATACTAGTGGCTCACACCTGTAATCCTAGCTACTCAGCCAACAGATATCTGAGACTGGCAGTTTGAAGTCAGTCCAGAAAGAAAAGTCTGTGGGACTCTTATCTCCATTATTAATCAGCAAAAAGCTAAAAAGGTGATCTGTGGCTTAGGTAGAGCACCAGCTTTGAGCCAAAAAGCCAAGCAACAGAGTGAGATCCTGAGTTCAAGCCATAGTACTGGCAAAAAAACCCCCAAAAAACCACAATGTTTTATTATCAAATAACCAAATAACAAATATATATTGTCCCCCCAGAAAACATTTTTTGTTTCTTTCCTCTCCCTGCCCCTCCTTACCCTAATCAACTTAACTAGGTAGAACAAGAAAGAAAGAAAACAAAAACAAAAACCGCACACCACTATTGTGTCTCTACCAGTTTGTAAGTCTCAATTGAGACAGAGTAGTATGGAGCAGAAAAATTTTAAACTGAGTGAAAGTTTAGAGATCAGATGTTAGAGATGACTTTGGTATATCACTGTGACCAGAAAAGGTCCACAGTTAGCCTAGTTTCCCCTAAAGGCGAAGAACAAGATGGAACAAAAAAGGGAAATTGCCAAGTTCAGTGTGTGTGTGTGTGTGTGTGCAGAACTGGAGTTTGAGCTCAAGGTCTGTGCTTACCAGGAGGTACCCAAACCACTGAGGCACACCTCTAGCTCCCCCCCTTTTTTTTGGTCAGTTGTGGGGCTTGAACTCTGGGCCTGAGCACTGTCCCTCAACTCTTCAGCTCAAGGCTAGCGCTCTACCACTTGAGCCACAGTGCCACTTCCAGTTTTCTAATGGTTTATTGGAGATAAGAGTTTCACAGACTTTCCTGCCTAGTCTGGCTTTGAACCACGATCCTCAGATCTCAGCCTCCTGAGTAGCTAGGATTACAGGCATGAGCCACAGGCGCCGGCTTTGCAGGTTATTTTTGAGATGGGGGTCTCACTTCCTGCCCAAGCATATGCCTGGACCTCAATGCACTTGTTTTAGGTTTCACCTTGTTTCTGAGATGACAGGAAGGCATTATCTCATCTAGTTTCCCTCCACTGAGAGAGTCTCACAATTTTCTTTCTAAGTTGGCCTGGACCCATTCTCTTGATTTTAGCTTTCCACAAAGTTTAGGATGACAGGTGGTTACCCCTGTGCCTAGTTGTGAGTTGAGAAAGATCTTTTGCAATATCCTGCTTGGCTTCAAACTGATCTTTCAAAGCTCAGCCTTTCATGTAGTTTAGGAGGCCAGAAGTGTGCCTCCACACCCAGCTATGGGTTAAGAAAGAGTCTCATAAACTTTTCTGCCTGAGCTAGCCTCACTTCATGGTTCTCCCATTCTCAGCCTCCCGAGTAGCTAGGTTACTAGGATTCGAGGAATGACACATTTGACTCAAGTTCAGTTTCTTTATGCCCAATAACATTCATTTGAATTTTTAAAATTGGTAGTGGGGTTTGAACTTAGGGCCATGTGGTTGCTAGCCTGCTACCACTTGAGCTGTCTCTCTAGACCTACCTTTTTTTGGTTATTTGGTCTTGATGGCACTTCTGCATAGGCTGGTCTCAAATCCCAATTTTCCAGATCTCAGCCTCCTGAGTAGTTAGGATGATAGGCATGATTCTTCAAAAACTCCAAATCAGTTAACATGCCATTGATCTATTGATAGTCTGTGAAAGCACTGACTTCTCTTATATTCATCACTATTGATCATTTTAAATTTGACCATTATGATCACGTTAATAATTATCTTTTACTCCCTTGATGATCAGAGTATTTGAAAATCTTTCATGTTTATTAAAGATTTGTAGTTCACTTTGTGGATTATCTGTCCATGAATTTATCACTCTATTGAGATGTTCATATTTTTAGTTATGTTTTATATTATGTCATCTGTAATAATGTAAGGATTTAGTCACAAAACCTTAAATTCAGAGATTTGGAATTCAAGAGACCAAATTTCTCCTCACAGTTTAAAACCAATGTATCAACATCTAGTTTCCTTTTCTGGTCTTAAATCTCTATGGAAGCTTTTTTCTTCTCCTTCCTTTCTTCCTTTCTTTCTTTCTTTTTTAAATTATTTAAACTTGGTTACTTTATTTTGTATTTTTTTAAGCTTTACAATATCTGTTTTCCCTGTTGATCATCAAGGCTTTATGGTGAGACAACAAAAGTTTTGTCACATCAGTTGGGCATTACTCAAAAACAATAGACAATCTACAAATTAGAACATTTAGCAAAATACACAGTCTAGAACACATCTGAATATATCTATCCTAAAATTAGACTTCAAAAGCCATTAAAAAGCAAAAACCAAATAAGCTGTTTAACACTGACAACCCTATCAGAATGCTGCCAATGGCAAGCTATAAGCAGCTTTAAATGCTTGTGCCTACTGAATTCAGGGAATAGAATATTTAAGAGAATGAAAAAACACTGGGAGTATAAAATAAAATCAACATCAGTGCCTTCTTGATCTTTCTAAAGAGAGTAACACATCACTATTCACACTGAAGAATAGCAGAGATAATATATGGAACTTTTATTGGGCTTTTAGTTTATAAACATTAGATAAGTCAAGAAGTTAGATCTCAAAGAGAGGAGAATTCAGGTAGTCTTAGAAAACTTATGTGGCCCTCTTCGAAACTTGTAAAATGGTGTAAAACATATTTTGAAGCACCCATCATAAGCTCCATTAAAATTATTTACACTGCTATTTCCACATTCAATATAATCTTAAGGTACTTTTAGATGAGGGCAACAACAAATGGCATAGAAATAATGCCAGAATTGAAGTGAGCATACAGTAGAAATGGAAAAAGGATGGGAGGATAATGCGATTGGGCAGTAATAACAAACATGATTGTTAAAGTTTCCGTACTAACTAATGCTACAAAATTGTATTTTGGCTCAATGCACAGGACTGCTGAAAATGGCCAGAAAATGAATAGAATATACTAATGGTCCCAGTTAAATTCTTAACTAACTCTTGATTTGGTTGACTCACTCATGAAGGACTGGTACACACACAGACTGCTTGCTAGCTTACTATCTTTGTTTCTTTCTAGAACACTTTTGAAGGTTAAAAGACATCCAAAAGCCAGCAGAACTCTTTTTTTTTTGGTCTGGTCATGGGGCCTGAACTCTGGGCCTGGGCGCTGTCCCTCAGCTCTTCAGCTCAAGGCTAGCGCTCTACCACTTGAGCCATAGCACCACTTCTGGCTTTTTTTATTTTCTGCTTATGTGGTCCTGAGGAATTGAACCCAGGGCCTCAGGCATGCGAAGCAAGTGCTCTACCACTGAGCCACCTTCCCAGCCCAGAACTCCTTTCTTTTCTTTCTTTCTTTCTTTCTTTCTTTCTTTCTTTCTTTCTTTCTTTCTTTCTTTCTTTCTTTCTTTCTTTCTTTCTTTCTTTCTTTCTTTCTTTTCTTTCTTTCTTTCTTTTCTTTCTCTCTCTCACTTCCTTCCTTCTTTCCTTCCTTCCTTCCTTCCTTCCTCTCTCTCTTTCTCTCTTTCTCCTCTCTCCTTTCTCTCTCACTTTCTGCACGAGTTTTGAATTCAAGGTTTCATTCTTACTAGGCAAATGATCTGTCACTTAGGCCAAATCTTCAGCCTTCTATTTGTCTTCTAAGTTCATAGGCACAGGTGGCCATCATCTACCTGTGTCTGCCACTTAATCATTAACAATTAAAGAAAGATTCACACAGTTCCACAAGGCAATCATATTGTCAACCACCTGTCCAAATTTTAGGAATAGCAGGCTACCCCAAACTACAAATAAAATATTCCAAGCTGGGTGGGATGAGGAATGCCTATGGTCTCAGTCTCAACTTCTCAGGCAGCTGAGGCAGGAAGACCACATAAGCCCAAAGTCTGAAGCCAGCTTGAATAATGTAACTACAGTGTATGTATCTCAAAACAACAGCAGCAGCAATAATTAAATTGTAGGTTATTTCCAATCATCAGACAAAATATTCTGAGCTGTATCAAATAGCAATAGAAGAAAGGAATGGTAGAAAACAGAGTGAAGGAATTGGTTTAAAAACTTTCAACTTGGAAGTTCTCTCAACTAATTTTTGTTCTCGTTGATCATGGGGCTTGAACTCAGGATCTAGGCACTGTCCTTGAGCATTTTTGCTTAAGGCTAGCACTCTACCACTTTGAGCCACAGCTCTACTTTCATTTTTCTGGTGGTTATTTGGAGATAAGAGTGTCACAGACTTTCTTACATGGGCTGGCTTTGAACTACAATCACAGCCTCCGATTAGAGGCATAGGTCACAAGCACCCTGATCTCAGACTAATTTTACAGTCAAACCTAAAGCTTAATTCATATGTTTGGTATATTTTCCTGTGATCTTTTCCATCATTCCACAATTAAGTTTTACCAACAACACTAATGAATGTACCTTGGCTCATAAAAAGACTACAAACATCAAAAAGCCATGAGGAAGGGACAGTGACCTCAGTGCCAGAGTCAGTTCTACAGTGAGCTCTGAGAACTTGGGCCTGGAAGTCCATAAATGGTCCTTGGGTCTCAAAAACTCCTCACCTCTTCTATGTTAAGAATAAAGTCTTCTACTAGTAGGCTGTGATATAAAGATCACAGTCCAAAGCCAGCCAGAGAAAAAATGTTCATGAGACTAGTATCTCCAATTAACTGGTAGAATAGCTGGAAGTGGAATTGTGGCTCAAGGGGTAGAGCACTAACCTTGAATGAAAAAACTAAAGGACAGTGCTTAGGCCCCCAGAGTTCAAGACCCATACTGGCACAAAAGTTAAGAAGAGGAGGAGGAGGAGGAAGACGGCGACGACGACGTTGTTTTTACCTACTCGTGGCTAAAACAGGCAATTTGTACCAAGATAAAATATTTGCTTCCAAAAATGATTCAGTTGCCCTCTACCCCATGTATATTTACCTTCGGGCTCCTTGCTCTTATCAGACTGTAGCATGTCTGACAGGTGATTGGGAAGCAGATTGTGAAGGTTGGATAGTTTCTCGAAAGTATCAATCAGGACATCAGGATTGGCATAGTTTTTGGGTGTTGTGTCAAGGAGTGGAAATTTGAATAGAGGGGTATTGTCGTTGTGTGTTTCCATGATGGCTTGTTGAGTTACAAAGAAGAAACAGACTTTGATGAGTGAGGTGTCTTGGGGTTGTTCCTCTCAGCATCCCTCCATATGCAAGAGGAGACCATAGAACCTACTTCATGGTCTCTGACAGCTTCACATTCTGAGAGTCACAATGGTCCACAGTTGAGCCTGGAACTCTTAAGTGTTCATCTTGCATCTTCAAAGCAGGGAAAAACAGTCCATGGAAATTATCCTGCCAAGTCCTTCTTCAGGGATTTTCCACAGAAATTCCAGCTTCCTTTCTGAATATGCATGAGTTATAAGGAGAAAAGATAGCTTTCCTAAAGGGAAGGAGGGAGATTGCTAGGAACATAGCCCATAATATTTTCCCATCTGGCACTTCAGAGAGGCTTTGAACCCATGAATGTATATGTATAATTAAGACTTCATAGACCTACAAGGCAGAGAGAGAGAGAGATAGAGAGAGAGAGAGAGACAGGTGTTAACACAGCACATTCTGTGACAACTGAAGAAGAGCTTCATGGTCCAAAACTAAGGAAATGTCCAGATTAGCACAGGTAAGAGGACTATTTCTGATTCTCTTATCTAAACTAACATTGAAGAAACAAAGTAAGCCAACAAAAATGTTTAATAGGAGCATTTCTGATAAAAGGTCATTCTTCAGTGTACTCAAAAGGTACTAAATAATCAGAAACCCCAACTTTAGCATTGCTCTAAACAAGTTAGAAGCTACCAGGAATTACTCCTGATTTAGGAGAAAAATACAAATGGCAGGATTAGTTAGAAGTACTCTTTAATTTCAGTGGCCAGCCAGTGAGGCAAGGTCTCTGTAATTACTCAACTGTTCGTGAGTAGAGTAGGGAACACTGCAAAATGGTTAGGAAACCAGGAAGAACATCCTAAACCTGGATGGTGGTGGCAGCTAGTGTTGGCCTGGAATTTAAGTTCTAGTATTAACTTGTATTTGCACATACGTGTGCAAACACACGCACACACATGCAATAAGCAAAAGTAGTACTTTTAACTTAAAAATCTTTAAAATAGTTTGTGAACTAATCACTTAAACACAATGTAAATCTTGTGATTATATGGGTATTTTTGGCAGAACTCTAGCATCTGAAACACCGATCCCTTAGTTTATTTTTTCCAAGCAAAGTAGAATACATTACTCTAAACCTTCATTTTCATAAATAGAAAAGAACAAGCCATACCAATGTAGTGATCTACCACGTACCAAACAATGTGATCTATTCCATTGTCGTTCTTAAGGACTTCTGTTACATTAGTTATTGCACATTTAAATTCTGTAACCATTAAAACTTACTTTAAATGAAAAAGAAAGTGATTCTGTATATGCCATGTAAATTAACCCAAATGTGATCTAAACGGCAAGGGCTGGAATTCCTCTAGCTGTCTGAAGATTGTTGGCCTGGCTGAAATCAGAAGTAGATCACAAATAATTAAGATGCACTTTTAAATCCACTTATTATAGCTAATAGAATGTTAAGGTTTGCACTGATCACTGTTCTGCTGAACACAATGAAGACAGAAACTGATGGAAGGAAAAAGGCTTATTCCAAACCAGCCCTGAAGAAGACAAAGGCCATTCTTCATCTCAAAGCAACTCTAGAACATTTAGGGCACAGAGGTTTTCTAGGAGCAAAAAGAGTGTCCAGAAAGAACATGGGCAGGATGCCCAGATGTTGGGTGATGTTCTCACCCAAGGGTGGGTCTTCTGTCCTCTTCTTGGTAAGGATATCACATGAACTTCAATATCCTGCAGCTACATTACCGAAACCTAATGGGTCAGGGTAGGAGGGGGGCTTCTGTGAATTTTTGGGAGCTGTGAATGATTAGGAAAAAAATTGAGACAGGAAAATAGGAGAGAAGACACACACACACACACATACACACACACACACAGAGGCAGCTAGCCAGACGAAACTAGCACTGTCGCTGCTCTGTAGGAGTGGGGTTTGGGTACAGATTTTATGCTTTTATGGGTTTAGGGGGATTGTCTTAAACAGGTGGTTTTTAGGTAAAGCCACAGAAAGATACCAGATGGATAGAGATCATGTTTATTCCAAACTCTGTCCATAGATTTCATCATTAGGCCAAATGAAGTTGCTGTCCCATCCCAGCATAGATTCAGACTCTGCCAAGCAGCCTCAGTGTCATTCTGCTCACATGTTCACATTCTTTCCTCAGAAGTAGCAGCACCCCAGCACCCCCGGTCCTCCAGTGATGCTTATTTATACCTTCTCTAGACAAAAGCGACATCTGGCCAAGGATAGCAACATAAGACTGCGCATGTGCGATCATTCTCAAGGCTATGTGAAGCTACTTAACGTAGGACATGTGTATATGTGTGTGTGTCCAGGCTAGGTGAATTTGCAGAACCAGTTGAATCCTAGGCCTTGGGAAGTGCAGGCCCAAAGCCCTCCAAAATTATGGTGAGAGAAATCTAGTTTACCGTTTATCCCTCAGGCTGTCTTCCTTTCCGTGGACTCAGACCATGATTTGAATTTCACATAGGAGAGAACAGCAAAAGAATATTCCATGTGCAATCCACACAGCACATTTTCTGCACTAGCTCACCTCGACATTACACATTCCACCTGGCCCTTGGTGTTTCTCTCTCTTCCATAGTTCCTTAAGCATGGCCTCTTTCACATTCTCTCTAGGAAAAAAAAAAAACAATTAGAGAGGAATGAGAGAGAAAAGGAAAGAAAAGGAGCAAGAGATGATGTCCCATGAACATTTCTAGTGTCAAATAAAAACTGCTAGCAAGGATGAAGAAAAAAGTGCATCAAAGGTGAATGTAAATGAGTACAATCATTGTGCAAAGCACTATGGAAGTGCAACTGCTGCAAACTCAGCAATCCCACTGCCAGGCATTCAGAAAAGGGAATAAAATCCGTGTGTGGAAGAAACACCCAAACTTCTAGGTTCATTGCAACCACAAGGATAAGTAATCAACCCAAGTGTCCATCAGTGGATGAATGGAGGAAGAAAATATGATATGAGATGATAGGTTTTAATATGTATCATATACAAATATATATAATTTATATATATTTTGCATATATTTTATTAACATATACACACAGACGTATGTGTGTATACACACACACACGCACACACACACACATATATATATATACATGCTTTGAATAGAATATCACTCAGCCAAATAAGCTAGCCATGGTTCAGCTTTTTAAATGAGTAAGATTTCAAGGGATCAATCATTCATTTTTCTCTAATTCTGATGTGGTAGAGAAAACCCTGTTCAGAGTGATGGCTAACAACCATGGACCAGCCTGGCAAGTGATCTGCTGTGCAACTTTAGTTTGAGCCACCAGGTCTCAGCCTAGGAGTCTGAGTATCACAGGATCAACTTGTCTGATTTGCAATTGCATCCAGTATATTGAGTTTTTCAAGACTATATTTTATTTTCCTTATTTGTTTTTATTTTTTGGTCATGTGCTGTCCTGAAGCTTGAACTAAGGGCCTCTCACTCTCCCTTGATTTTTTTCATTCAAGGCTGATGTTATACCATTTAAGCCACTCCTCTACTTCTAGCCCCAGACTGGCTGTAAACTGCAATCCTTAGATCTCTGCCTCCTGAGTAACTAGGATCACAGGTGTGAGCCACCAGTGCCCTGCAAGATCATGATTTCCTTTCCAAGGACAGATTAGAGCTCTGTCAAGCTCTTCTCCTTGCTGCCAAGAGTCTTCCATGCCCAACCAAGCATGTTTACCTGTTTATCCTGGCAGTTCATTGTTGACCAAATTGATCCTTCTGGGTAACAGAACTCTGGATCGTTTTTTCAAGTTAGGTAGATCTTTGTGATTCTTAGGTAAATGGCAATTGCTATTTTTTTGTTCCAAAGAGGACTCTTGATTCTCCTGAGCATCTTTCCCTGTCGTTGGGCCACGGTGGATGGGACAAGGTCAGCTGGCTTCCAGAAGGCAGAGTGTTCAGTAACGTTCAGAGGGAGAAGATGATATCAAAGTTTCTCAAAGGAAGTGTCCTGAAGAGAGTGTTTGGCTCACACCAAATGAGGTGGGAGAATCTGGAGGACCAGAGAGAGGATTCCAGCCCTACTTTTCCTGGTTCCAGAAAGTAAGTTCTGACACTGAAAATTAGATGAAAGTGCAACATGAACTTGTGCTGTATGGCTAGGAAAACAACTAAGTCCAGACATCCTCCTGCTGCAGGAAGACGGAGGTGGATGGGGCACCTGCACAGACTGGGGCACACAGGGAGGGACCCGGGCCTTGGGGTACCCCCAGAGAGGACAACGGGAATGACTCATGGACCAGCCACACTGAGGGGTAAGAAGCCCCAGCCCTAGCCACTTGCACCCCACCTGCTGCCATTGAGACTGATCATGATGGGGAGGGGGAGGGAACCTCTCCCAAAGGAGTCTCCTCTACTCATTGCCTCCCTACCCTATGCAGCCCTGAAGTTCCTACCCCTGGAATGCAGCCATAGCCTCTTCCAGGGTCCCTTCCCAGGACACACACCTGAGGGGAGCAGCTTACCCTACTCAGCAGCTGGCTTCCTCCTGCCTGTTTCAACTCTAGAGCAAATAGCAGGTGGATCTAGATAGAGCTTTTTCTCCCGTAGACAATACAATGTAAATCATCCACCAGGGATTACTACAGTGGCTTTGTCATTTTTTTCAGATAGCCTTATTTTAGTCCACTGATGGTTCTTTACTTCACAACTATTTTTTCCCTTAAATGATAATGAGTATTTTAGACAGGATAGTAATTTAGTGAGGAGGAAGTTGTCAGTCCCATAGGATGGTTAGTATCTCCTGAACCTGCTTGAAGTTCTTATTTTGTCCATAGATGAGGCTTTGCTTTCAAATGCATTACTTTTTGTTTTGCATGGTCAACAACATGGGCCCAGTTTTATAAATTCCACCCTATGTTTTTTTCCAATTTGTATTCTATTTCCTTATCTAATAGCTTCTTTCTCACCTTTAAGCTTAATTTCCTAATCTCTGACAGTTAGACCTCCCAGTTCACTCTTGTATGCTGTTTCTGGTTCATAGGGTGAGTTCATAGGGTTACCTCCACCCTATCCCCACAGTTCTCCTCTGCTTTGTAAGTAGGGGTAGAGGTGAACTGAAGATGGAACCCAGGGCATGAGCAGATTAGGCAACCACTCTCCCTCTGAACTATATCCCAGGACCTCTAAGCATTTTTCTTAGCTTCCTTTAGATGGGGAGCCAAGATATACACTCTCTGTTTCTGTCTCTCTTTGTCTCTGTTTCTGTGTGTCTCTGATTGTCTCTCGCTGTTTCTCTATGGAACTCAAACTTAGGGCCTGGCCTAGGACTCAAACTCAGGGCCTGGATGCTGTCCTTCAGCTTTTTCACTCCAGGCTGGCACCCTACCACTAGAACCATAGCTCCACTTCCAGCTTTTGGTGGTTTATTTGAGACCAGAGTCTCACTTTTTTGCCCAGAATGACTTCAAAATAGGATCCTTAGATTTCAGCCTCCCCAGTAGCTAGGATAACAGGCGTGAGCCACCCAACTCAAGCTTATACTTTCCACATACAAATGTAGACCTTACCCCTAAGTGTGCTTATCCTACAACCTGTATAGGAGACAGAGGAGTAGCTACAACAAAATGGAGCGAAGAAATGGTGAGAGTTACGACACTAACCTCCAGGAGTCAAGCATCACTCAGGAGGTATGGCAGATGCTCTTGCACTTGAACTTTAGGCAGCAGCTCCCATAGCTGACACATAACTCTCACTGAGTCTTCCTGCAGAGGTAATTTTGCTCTGCTGGCTCTTCTTGTGCACTTTGTACTGAGTTTTCCCCTGAGCATATTTGAGATAGCGGGTGTGGGTGGGTGGGTGGAGGGGGATTTGGTTTCTTTTAACAAAGAGAAATTTAGCTTCTCCCTAAATCTCAAAACATTCCTAATTGCAAATGTTTCAGTATAAAGATGCTCCCTTGTCATCAATCAAGCAAGGATCACCTTTTTACTTTTTCACAAGGTATTTTGGCCGGAAATTAGGCAGGTGGGATATCAAAGATATCCAACAACTTCCCAACCTTAGGAAATTTTACAAACCAGAGGACTAGCCTTCCTTACCAGTTGATACATTTGTATATGCTAATTTCACTGTGTAAAAAGCTCAGTTTTCACAAACTTTGCTTTACTGGGTTAAATATACGGCTATTTCTCTCATATATGACTCCCCAAAACACAGAGCATAAAAACCGGGCCTCCTACTCATCCTCTTGAATCAGAATCTATAGCAATTTTTCAATTTTATTTTATTTTCCCAGTGCTGGGGACCAGAGAAAGGGCCTCACACATGCTCAAGTGCTCTGCCACTAAGCCACACCCTAATCCCCAACTGTTATTCCTTTCTTATTGTTATTATTATTTCCAATCCTGAGGCTTGAATTTAGGGCCTGGGGCTGACCCTGAGCTTTGGTGCTCAAGACTGTAGTCTACCATTTGAGTTACAGTTCTAGTTCAGTTTAAGAGTTTTGCTACTCTTACTTGCCTTGGCTGGCTTCGAAGTATGACCCTTAGATCTGAGCCTCGTGAGTAGCTAGGATCCCTGGTTTGAGCCACCAGCACCATGCCTTGTTAATATTTTAAATCAATGTTCAAATCCTACTGCCAACATTTTTAACCAAAATGAGACTGAAGCCTTAAATAATTGGAAAATTCTTTCCATTTCCTGAATAGTAGGTGTTCCCAAGCTTGTATTGGTTTGGTAGGAGAAAAATCTTATCACACCACTGCTTCTGTCATTGGGGAAGCAGAGGGTTATGGAGCTCTGTTCCTGTTTTCCTATCTCCCCCAAAGAGTGTGTAAAATTGTGTACTTGAGCTTTACAATTTTCTTACTCTTGAAGTTTATCCTAAAACGAGTAACAAATATTGTTTTAGAACTTATCTCACTGGAAATTGGATTTGGAAGTACCTGTTCTTGAAAATAAAATCCTCCCACCTGGAAGGGATAATGCAACAGGTGGTAAGAAATTCTGGATGTATATATTTATGCTGGAATAATTACTTATATTGAAGGGAGGTTGTTTGGATTATTGATTGTTTTATATAACTATTAATTGTCATTTTTATATACATTCTTCCAGGCAAAATTAACAAGGTAAGGATATTTGGTTTAAAATAATTCACAAAATATATTGTCTGAAATAATATATATGTTCTTGAAAATTTTTGTTTTTATTCCTCCTCAAACTTAAAACTTTATAAGCTGGGCATGGTGGCTTGCACTTGCTACTCTAACTACTCTGGAGGCAGGAATTGAGAGGATCATGGTTTGAGGCTAGCTTGGTCAAAAAGTTCTTGAGTTCTCTTCCCAACTAATAAAATCTGGGCATATTAGTGTACCCCTGTCATCTCAGCCACACAGAAAGAGTAAATAGGAAGACTGTATCCAGGCCAGCTTGGGCATAAATGCAGGATCTTATTTAAAAACTAAGCTAAGCAGGGTGCTATGGCTCACACCTGTAATCCTAGCTACTCAGAAGGCTGAGATCTGAGGATCAGGGTTTGAAGCCAGTCTGGGCAGGAAAGTCCATGAGATTCTTATATCCAATTAACCACCAGAAAGTCAGAAGTGGAGCTGTGACTCAAGTGGTAGAGTACTAGTTATGAGTGAAAAAAGTAATAAGGAAGAGCACCCAGGAAGTGAGTTCAAGCCCCAGTATGAAAGAAAGAAGGAAAGAAAGAGAAAGGAAGGAAGGAAGGAAGGAAGGAAGGAAGGAAGGAAGGAAGGAAGGAAGGAAAGAAGGAAGGAAGGAAGAAGGAAAGAAAGGAAGAGAAAGAGAAAGAAAGGGAGGGAGGGAGGGAGGGAGGGAAGGAGGAAGGAAGGGAGGGAGACAGGGAGACAGAAAGAGGGAGGGGGGAGTGAAGGAAGGGAGAGAAAAGAAAAATATCATGCAGTTTCTGAAATATTGTCCATGATTTTTCTATTGCCAGAACAGTAAACAAAGGATATTTCATTTATGGAGTTATCCTTTTAATGAAGGAAATACCATGGAGAACAGGTAAGAGAATAGATTCTTCGGAGGTGATCTTATCTCAGCTTCCTTCTCCATGACAAGTGGAAAATAAAAGAGCTTTCTTAGGGATGTTGGGATTATAAAATTGAATAATCATGATGTCTCAGGGATGAAAGTTTTGATACCAATAGAAAAAATTATTGTGCTGCTGATGCTCTAACTCAAAGTCTAGGAGCTGTCCCTTAGCTTTTTCACTGAAGGTTGGTGCTCTATCACTTGAGCCACAGCTCCTCTTGGCTATTCAGTAGTTAATTGGTGATATGAATCTCATGCACTTTCCTGCCTGGGATAGCTTTGAATTGTGATCCTAAGATCTCAGCCTTATTAGCTAACAACACAGGTGTGACCCATCAGCACCCGTCTTCAATGAAGTATTTTATTTGAAATTTTTCTCTTCCACATGTCATACACAAAGAGTATCAATAAAGATATTTTCATGTAGTGTTAGATATTTCAGAGATTCCTATTAATTCATGTTGTTCTCTACCCCCTTCCATCCACTACTGCCTTCCTCCTGCAGATTTCTTTCTCCTTTTACAGTATATAGTACATGGACTATATCTGTTAACTAGTATAGATTTGAAGTGATTTGCCTGAACTTTTTCAAAAATAAGGCAGTATTCCTGCTTAGCTAAATGAATACATTATATCACTTTCTGTAAAAATGAAAGCATTTCCCCAAGATTTAGATTATGCTTTTTTTTTTTTTTTGGCGGGGGGGGGGGTCCGGTCGTGGGGCCTGAACTCTGGGCCTGGGCACTGTCCCTCAGCTCTTCAGCTCAAGGCTAGCGCTCTACCACTTGAGCCACAGCACCAATTCCAGCTTTTTTCTTTTTGCTTATGTGGTGCTGAGGAATCGAACCCAGGGCCTCATGCATGCAAGGCAAGCGCTCTACCACTGAGCCACCTTCCCAGCCCAGATTATGCTATATTTAAGATTTTCTTTATTAAAAGATGTTGAGACTGCCCATCAACTAAATGCTTCAAATCTTTCAATGTTAGCATTTCTAGATATCTTTTTTTTTTCCTGAAATGTTGCCCAGACTCAACTTGAACTCCTGAGTTCACATGATCCTTCTGCAGGCACCACAGGTGTGAACTGTAACACCTTCTTCTCTAAGTGCTTTAAAACAAACTAGAAACTCAGCATTTTGTTTTGTTTTTGTACTTTTACAGTTTATTTTTGTCAGTTGTGGGGCTTGAACTCTTGCCTAGGCACTGTCCCTCAGCTCTGCAGCTCAAGGCTAGCATTCTACCACTTGAGCCACTTTCTGGCTTATCCTGTTTATGTGGTGCTGAGGAATCGAACCCAGGGCCTCATGCATGCAAGGCAAGCACTCTACCACTGAGCCACCTTCTCAGCTCTACAGTTTCTTTTAAAAAATAGTATTTCTGCTAATGGAGAAAATTTTTTTTGGGGGGGGGGGTCCGGTCGTGGGGCCTGAACTAGGCCTGGGCACTGTCCCTCAGCTCTTCAGCTCAAGGCTAGCACTCTACCACTTGAGCCAAAGCGCCACTTCCGGCTTTTTTTTTTTTTTTTTCTGCTTATGTGGTGCTGAGGTATTGAACCCAGGGCCTCCTGCATGCAAGGTAAGCGCTCTACCACTGAGCCACCTTCCCAGCCCCTAGTGGAGAAATTTCTAGGAACTGTTGAAGGCAATTTTTGTTTCATAGGCACTGTTGACTTCGTTTCTTGTTAGAATTGTTAAACCTGCAGTGGCTAACACGGAAACCTTTCTTTAAAATTTTCTTTTTGCCAAGTGCTGGTGGCTAATGTCTGTAATTCTAGCTACTCAGGAGGCTGAGATCTGAGGATCATGGTGTTTGTTTTTCCAAGCCCTGGTAGGAAAGTCTGACAGTCTTATGTCTACTTAACTACTATAACAGCCAGAAGTAGAGCTGTGGCTCAAGTGGTAGAGCTCTAGCCTAGAGCAGAAAAGTTCAAGGACAGCTCCTGGGCCCTGAGTTCAAACCCCAGGACTGGCACACATTTTTTTTTTTCTTTTTACCAATCTGGAGACATGGCTCAGATGGTATTTGCTCAGCAAGGACAAGGTCCTAAGTTCAAACTTCTGTGCCACTGCCATCCCCACCCCCATTCTCCCTAGGTTCCTTTTATCTAATTCCAAGTTAAAAACACTTTACTATAATTTCAGTTTGATAGCCTCTTCTGCAGACACCAGAACTGCACATACAACACAGGCAAATACATATAGCTAGCCATTGTTAACTAGTGTCTATTCATAAACACAGTTAACCATTCTTAGATATCATAACTGCCCATTGCTGTGTGCTGGTGGCTTATGCCTGTAATCCTAGCTACTCAGGAGGCTGAAATCTGAGTATTCCAGTTCAAGACCAGGTGGGACAGGAAATTCCATGAGACTTTTAGCTCCAATTAAACAGCAAAAAAGCCAAATGAGGGTACAAGGCCCTGAGTTCAAGCTCCAGTACTGGTGTGTGCATGCACGCGCGCGCGCACACACACACACACACAAAACTGCCCCCCCAAACAAACTACAATCTTTCTATGCTTCCACAAGTCTTTTCTTAAAACAAATGTGTGTATACACACACACACACACACACACACACACACACACACACACACACACACACACGTATGTAATTTGAAAATTAACCTATTTCTATGTCAGGTATCTTAACCATTCCTTGACAAAAGTTACTTATCATTTAATGGCATTTTAATTCTAGTCAACAAACCATTAATGACTTTTTTTTTTCTTTTTAAGGGAATTAGAAAACTCTTCGGTGGAAAGTGGTGCTAAAATAACCACAAATAACTCAAGGATCTTCCATCTAAGCCACTCCTTAGCAAATGCTCTAGCTGACCACCCAGTGATGATACCCTTAGGTCTCTACTGGCCCTATGCGGATGGAGACTTTTTAAAAGCCAGAAATGATTCTCATATTAATTCAAACTCAACTATAGAAAGCTATAGTGGTGATACTTTATCTATCCCACGTTGGAACTTAAAATCTGGACACAGCAGTTTGGAAGAAAATTTAACAGATGAAAGTGATTTATCGGAAGGTGAGAAGACCAGTGATAGTCTACTCTGCTATTTTCAAAAGATGGAGCTGAACTTAAAGCCAGAAACAATAGAAAACATGGAAGACTCTTTTACTGAGGAACCAGCCGAAGCGTTTCTATATCCAGATTTCCTGCCCCCTCCTTTCAATACTCTGGACTTGCACAAACTTGCCATCTCTAAATGTGAAAGTTGGAAGATGATAGTGGAACCTCCAGAAAACCCCCTAGGGAACCTGATAAATCGTTTATTGGAACTGGAAAAATTACAACATGCCACTATACAAAAAGAGAGGCCACGACCACAGTCAACTTTCTATACTCCCATTGTTTCTGAGCGACCCTCCTCTTCCAAAGCTGTGTTGAAACTGAGACAACCAAAACTTCCTGACCCTTCAAGTTTGCAGATAGCTTGTATAGATAAAAGTCGAGAAAAGAGAAAAAACAATTCTGGATCTAGCAAGCCTGAACAAAATGCTTCAAGATGGAGCTGGAGCAATGCTGGCAAATACAAATGGAATTCTAGACCATCATCTTTTAAAAATTTATCCACCACAAAACAGTTGACTGCGACTTGTGATGATTTTAAGAATCCCAAAAATTCCATTTTAAATCCATGCCAGGAACTGTCACCCAAACTTACTACTGGGCAAACAACTCAATCATTAATTAAAATGGTCTCAACAAGATGTCTGCCACCACCGTCCCCAGGACCGATTTCACCTATATCCTTGTCTTTTCCTGAAAATCAAAGGGAAGAAATTAAGGCACCAAGGAACAAAAAGAAACCTTACAGAAGAAGTATACTATTGAACAGACCATTCTATATTCAGAAACTAAACTGTTTGTCACCTTCATTTATAGCTAAGGGTAAGCACTCTCCTATTGCTCAAAAATAACTTTCATATAGAACCATACTGTACAAGTAAATCTGCTTTAAGAAGCCCAGCCAAAACACAGTTTATAATTGAGAAACAAGTATTAAGAACAACCTCCTCAACCCCCAAATGATTGCTTGGCATATGGAGTGGACATGTGGGAAAGTCACTGTTGAGATGGCTTCCACACTTGACATTTGACTTTTTTTTTGCATGTTAGATTTCAGAGATAGTTTTCTTAGCAAACTATTGTATTCAGGAAAATCAATCTTTTGTGATTGTTTTTCGGGTATAATTCTATAGTCAATAAATGGTATAATTGACTTCCTGCTGTTTTTCTTTTGTTATATCCTATTATATAATCATGTAAGTTAGTTACCTGCAGTGATTTTCCTTAGTCCTCTCTTTGACACCTTTTCCCTCTCCTTCTGTACCTCCACAAAGCTGATCTCTGGTCATCTGGCCCTTCAGTTAAAGAAGCTGCTGTTCCGTTAAGGGATTTTACTAGGTTCTTCCAAATCCTTAGCAACTATTTCTTAGATCCTTCTTTGTAATCTACAGGAACTATTAATTCTCTTAGGTAGAAAATAACATTTTCCCATTTAGACCTAATAGTTAAAAAGTGTTGGAGGAGCAGTAAAACCACAGTTCACAAAGTAGCCAAAACCATGTTATTGGTTTATTTTTCTCCCAAGGCTCTACATTGCTGTGAGTCTTAACCCTGGCTAAAGGAAACCCAAACAACTAAAAGCTCACCCACTAACTGGCAGGTAAGGAAGGGATGTGATGGACAAACTTTAGAGCACCTAAAAATCAGGGAACAGTTAAAAGTCCTGATTTCAAGGTATATATGAAAACCCAAGTTTTGGGGAGTAGGATCAACATCTGTCCACTCCATGTGATTCTAATGCAGAATGTTTGTGGATCACACTTCAAAAAATGCGAAGGGAAACTACTGCAGCTTGTATAGTGTGTGCTTTGGCACAATGTAACTTGGTTTTAAGTGGATAACGGAATTCAAAACTAGTTTTAAACAGTACAAAGTTAAAATTTCACATACTCCCACGTACTAGGTAATGCTGCCAAGTTGGCTGTTATTGATTTTGTGTAACATCTTCCCATGTCAGACGGAATATTTGAATTAGGGTCGCATGATCCAGATTAAAGGGCAACTCATAAATATATTACAAAATAATTTTTTTTTTGGTCAGTTGTGGGGCTTGAACTCATGGTCTGGGTGTTATCCTTGAGCCTTTTCACTCAAAGCTAGTGTCACTTCCGGTTTTCTGGTGGTTAATTGGAGATGAGACCCATGGACTTTTCTGCCCAGACTGGCTTTGAACCCTGGTCCTTAGATCTCACCCTCCTGAGTAGCTAGGATTACAGCTGTGAACCACCAGTGCCCACCTGTTTCCTCTTTTTTACCTTTGTAAGAGAGCAAGGCTTAAATAAATTTCCTGAGGGGGGAGAGCAAGGGGACGGGGGGGGGGGGGGGGGGGGGGGGGGGGAGGGAGATGGGGGGGGTGTTACAGCTTTTAGGTAACCTCAAGGAAATTTCTAGAACCACAGTAATGCAAACTTAGCCAGGGCACCTTAATCGAATTGACCTGCATCCCATAAAATGGGTCTCAAGGTAGCAATCCTTTCATAGGACTTCTATTTTCACTCAGTTCCAATTCACAATGACCCCTCTTGTTTCTGTTCGATCATTTTTACTCTGGATATCTTTGATATCCATGTAATTCAAGTCCTCAACATTACTCTTTGAGCTCTTTGACTGTTCTCACTTACACCTTTACTTACCTGGATTTCACCTCCTTGCCTTTATGTTTATAATGATCTAATTTTCCTAAGACCTTTCAATAGACATGCCTGCCTACTTCACCAGCGTCCTGATAGGTAGCGGGTACTTTTAACTAGTGATCAGCAGACATTAAGTATCTGCCTGGCAAATGGACTGCTTCCATCTTTGGGATAGTTATGAGATTATGGCCACAGCCATGACTTGTTCTGAGAATTCTAGGCCAGACCTGTCACTGAACAGTGCTAATACTTTAAAGTTTTCCTTGACTTCTTTGTGCTTTTTTTTTAATTGGTAAAACAGATGGATTACCCTTTATTTCATGCAATTGTGAGAACGGTGGAGGAATGACAATGTCAAACAAACTACAACTACAACCTACTTCTTGCAAGGAACATGTCAGGAAGGACATGGTATAGGTCAACAAAGACACAAGCCCAAAGTTCGAAGACCAAGGGCTGAAGAGGGCCTTAGAGATAGAAAGAAATGACAGGGAAGTGCACCATGGAGGCAGAGGCCATGCAGGTAAGAGTATCCAGAGCCATTCGACAGATTCTGTATGGAAGGACAGCTTCAGTTCTTTTGAATGAAGGAAAAGGAATTCATCCTGGGCTTTAATATCTTCTGCTAAGAATATATACATATATTAATATTAGCTTTAATATGAACCCACCTTCTAGGTCACATGGAAACATATGGCAAGCAGATGAAAACGAAGTTAAGCACCACTGTGTGTGTATACCAGTCACGCCTCACATTCTTAATGGCCTTTTCACTAAAGGGCTCTAAGCCATAGCTTTTTGCTTGTTAACTAAGATAAAAAAAATCTCATGGACTTTTCTTCCCCAAGCTGGCTTCCAACTTTGATTTTCAGACCTCAGCCTCCTAAGTAATTAGAATTACAGGCATGAGCCACCAGCACCCAGCCAAGCACCAAATCCGTACCAGCAATATAAGCAGGTTGATTTAGGACGGGGCTGAGAGGGAGTGCTAATGAGCCAGGGGCCTAAAAAGTGGGGGAGGGGAAGGAGCTACTGAGCCAGACACCCATGGTTCACACCCATAGCCCTAGCTACTTAGCAAGTGTGAGGCGCTAGTACTCAAACCCTAGTACTGCAAAACAAAATTTAAAAGCAAAAGCTAGGTAAACATTTAGCAGAGTTTCCCCCAACTATACTCTAAAATGGCTTGAAATTTCAGGGATATGGCAGAAGTACTGCCATCTCAATTATGGAGCAAAGGAACTGATATTTTTTTAAGATCATTCAATAAATTAACGGAATATTTTTCTGTGTCTGGCTCCTAAAACTAGAACTAGTAATTCTGTAGAAAGCACACAAGTAGCAATGTCAGTTTGATGCTGGAGATACTTGGCTCAAGAACAAGTTGAGACGGGTGTAGGTAGCTCTTGCTTTTAATCCTAGGGACTCAGAAGGCTGAGATCTAAGGATCATGGTTTAAAGCCAGCCCTGGCAGGAAAGTCCGTGAGATTCTTATGTCCAATAAACCACCAGAAACCTGGAAGTGGCACTGTGACTCAAGTGGCAGAGTGCTAGCCTTGGGTGGACAAGCTAAGGGACAGCGCCCAGGCCCAGAGTTAAAGCCCCACGACCGACAAACAAACAACAAAAAAAAACAAGGTGAATTCACCACTGTGAGAAAATTAGAAGGTAACCGAAAATTGTTGAAAACCAACTTTACCATAATCTTCGTTGGACTGGAAACATTTTGTGAATTTATCACACAAATTAAAGCAGTTCCATTCAGGATTTTTTTTTTTTTGGGGGGGGGGGGGGGCGGGGGGCAGTCCCGGGGCTTGAACTCAGGGCCCTGGGCATTATCTCTGAGCTCCTTTTTGCTCAAGGCTAGCACTGTAACCCACTTGAGCCACAGCGCCATTTCTAGCTTTTTCTCTCTATGTGGTACTAAGGAATAGAACCCAGGGCTTCATGTATGCTAAGCAAGCACTCTACCATTAAGCCACATTCCCAGCTTTATCCAGGAAAATTTAAATTAACTTTGCACATACATCCTATCCTCATGTCAGCTTGTTCCTCATGTGGATCTTTCTAGGTTCTCTTCAGAGGTCATGTAAGTTTGTCTAGGTTTTATAGTATTCATTTCAACACACACACTATACACCTGACTGTGTACCAATCCAATGCCCACAAGACCTCTACCTGAGGTAGGTTATTAGGTAGATCCTGATCCCTATCAGCCTAAGCTGCAGTGCTTGCTCCAGCTGGACTGAGCCTCATCTACAAGGCAGACACTTCTACCCCCAATCCTCCAATTTTGCTTTGCATGCACCACATAGTCATACTTGCATACTCCCTTATTCTGATTTGAGAAAAATGTGGGCACAATGACAGTCAGAGCCCAGTGTAAAAGGCTTCCACACAAGCAATGAACCAACCTACTTAAACCATTGTAGAAAATGGAGTTAGCTTATCACTCACATTTCCATAGCTAGATACAAGAGCACTGGAATATATAACAGACTCATGAATATACTATTCTTCAGTGTCCTGCCCTTACTGCTTTGAAAACATTCTGATGTGCCTGAGGAAAATGACAAGCTATTTCCATGCTGGGGGTTTTCTGAAGGGCAGGTTCTGCTCAGTAGTGTGACACTCCATAACTCTCCATCACTTCAATCACCACCCCCAAGCCCCCCATCCCCGCCCCAGTCCCTAACCTAATTTGAACACCACAATACTTTTCAAAGCAACTAAGAAACACCAGATAACTCAAAACTAAATGTAAAACGCTAAACTCAAGCAAAAGAAAAAAAAAAAAAGCAAACAGCAGGCAAGATGTTACCAAGAGGCTTCTTTATTGAGCTTACCCACAAGTCATTTGGGAACATAAGCTGTTTAAATCCAAGTTACAATTCAAATGCTACCAAGGACAATTGGGATACACAGTGAGCACTTTCAGAGACCAGCTTCTGTATCTTGACCACTAAATGGAAAGATTCTTCAGAAGAACAGTCCCTTACCCTATATACAGAAGAAGAAAAAGTAAGAAACCCACAATATCTCAAAGTAACTGAAAAACATTATACTGTCAATTTTGTGTAAATCACTGACATGTAAAAAACAGCCATGAATTTATGCTGGCACTAACATACTATTAAAAGTATACTCATGGTGGAGCCCAATTGTTAATGGTGTCATAACTAAAGGAGGGAAATTACAAATTTGATGATATGGTTTTGTATTTCCAGTATTTAAATGTTTGGCCTAAATTTTAATTACTTTGTTTCACTTCAGAGTTCTTTTAGCTTTCTGCTTATGAATGATGAGGAAGTACAAGTAAAGCAGAGTAGTAGGAATGCAGATCTGGAATAAAACAGAACATTACATCTGAACACCTCTACCACATCCTATAAAGCATCACATGCTTTGTATTGTAAAAATGTCTTGGGTATTAACTTTTGTTAGGAAATTAAAAAAAAAGGAGTAATTACAATGTCAAGTCAAAATTATATTACCTTACAACACAGAACAATTGAGAAAGGTGAGTGAAATGAGACAGCCATTGGAAAATGAACAGGATGCTGATTATTTTTGGTAGTGCTAGGAAATGAACCCAGGACCCTGGGCATACTAGGCAAGTACTCTTACCAGTAAGCTATCACCCTGAATCCACAGGATGTTAAAAGGCTAAATACAGATATTACAGGGTTTATTTTTGACAGGAGACTCTCCTTGTTTAAAAACTCAATAGCCCATCATTTCTGATGGCCTCGGAGGACCAAGTTTACATAGAATGTAGACCTATATATTCCTTCTACCCTAGGGAAAAAACTATGACATCTTTGATAGCTATGCCTAAGACTCATGAGGCCTCAAATCTGATAATCACTTAAGATTTTTTTTATCCATGAAGCATGTAAAAAGCCAAAACTTCATGACAGACAACTGAATTTGAAAAATATTATTCTGAAACACGAATACAGGTTTGTTAAGTAGGATTACGTCCTAACTTACCTCAATTTAAAAAAGGTCTTAAGAATTCCAAGAATTCTGCCTCAGCAAATCAAAATTACGTTTATGTGTGCCAGGCAGTTTACAAGGTTCCCCAAACAGATAAATCTAGGAATGGTTAGGTTTGGAAACATGAATAACCAACATATAGTATCATCTTTCTCTTTTCTTAAAGAAAAACTGGTAGTGACTGAATATTTTACCTGTTTTACAACCATGACTTGCTAAAAGTCAGAGAATAGATACTGGAATTGAACAATGATCTTAAGAACTTAGTTCTTTCTTGCACCTGCCTAAAGCTGCAGGGCATCTTTAGATGCTCACTATTTCGGCAGCTGTGGTCTTTCTAATAATCCTTAGGATTATTTGACCACCAGTTATACGTGATCTTATTTCCCCAGTCTTTCATACCACTGAAGTTGAGCACTGTTGGTTTTTTTTGAGGGAGGGGGGACATGGCAGGAAATATGGCCAAATGAGCACTTTACAAACAAAATACTACAGTAGCACCACCACTCTAAATACCAAACACCAATGAAACCCAAATCATAATGCTGAAAACTTAAAAAATTAAGACAAGAATTAAATGGAGAATTCATTTTTTTTTAAATCTTTTATAGGACAGAAACCTGAGCTCATGTCTTCTGGTTGTCATCATCTTCCACTGAGCTGCACCTAAAACACAAAGAACAAGTAACAAGCAACTTTGTTTTTTAAAGAATGACTAATAGTTCTGAGGCATGAACTGTTTCTAGTGGAAGTTAACTTACTAAATAATTACATAAAATGAAGCCATGAAAACCACCAGAAACATCAAAATATCAACTATTTTGAGGGTAAATAACTACAAAAGATTTGAATACGCAGCATATTATCACCAGATAAAGTAATGGTGGGAGAATCACTATCCAGTCATTAAGGTGGAGAAGCTGCACCTGTGATGCCTTAATTTAAAAGGCTTCACTCGACCTGCAGATGAAATCACCTTACATTGATTTTAGTAAGTCTAAACCACGAAGAGATGGGTGTAGGTTCAGAGGTGGCTTATTATATCTCTATCACCTTCCTGGCTGTGTAGTTCATTTCATGTCTTTAAATGGAACAAAACCCACCAGGAGAATGCTATTCTGATTTTCCATTCTTGAATGCACCAAAATGTGCATGCTTGTTGTAATTAGGTGCCTGGGTAAATAAAAAAAATCCCATTTACAATTTTAAAATGTTATTTAAACCCCTAAAATCTGTTTGCTTTCCATACTCTTCAGGGAGACAAAACATTAACTTACCCCCCAAACAGAAATGATTACATACAGTTTTCAGAATTTTTTTCTACCATGGTAAAAATATGAAATCCTTTGTGTTGCAAAACCAAGCTGATTTACATGATTTTGTTTAAAATTGTTGCTAAATGTTTATCTACACATGCTGTCAGAAATAACCTTGTTAAGAAGGTGAAGCTGGTGTCTCAGCAAATCAGACCCCTTGGAGAAGGCGTCGAATGGCCTGTGCCCCGTTTTCCTTTTTCTCTTTCCGCACCATCAAAAGGAAAAGTGAGAAAATAGCAGAAACATTAGTTAAATCCTGAATGATACCCTGTAACCTACAGGAATAATCTCACTAAACTGTAAGCTGACAATATCTGTAGGACTTATTTTGGGATGAAATAAGTATAGGACCCTAATTATTAATAAAATGATAAATTTTGGCCAGATTTATGTCTTTAAGAAATAATACTTTCAGTTACTTTCAGGAGAACGATAAAGGTTACTTTTAACTATTTACAGTTTACCTGACTTACCAGCACTGAAGACAAAAATCTTTTAAAAATGGCTACAAATGCCTTGTTCACAAAAGCCTTTATTATCTAGTGATGCATACTGAGAACATACAGAAACCTGCATGGTCCACCACATGCAGAGGAACAATCTTCACTTTACAGTGAGTGTCAACTGTTTTATGCAATAGACAACACTTCAAAGTCACATTTTTAAAGAAAAGCTTCATTTACAAAAGAAATAAAAGGTAAAGAAGCAATTACCGCTTTTAAAAAGCAGCTGCTTTGTTCAAGAGTGGAAGGTTTATGCCTGTATCGAAAGACAACATGATCACAAATAATGAAAACAATGAACAAATGAAAAACATTTTTACCATAAAGCAGTACACTTTCAAAAATGACATACAAATAGTTAAAAATTTCATTATGTTGTCTATCTAACCTTTAAATATGAGGACTTTCAGAAGCAGGCCTCAACATTTGTAATTAGTAAATGAAAACTGCATTGTTTCTATGTCGCTAGGAACTGTATTTAACAAAATGTATAGAAAGTCTATAGCAAGTTGATTTTAAAAAAGGAAATAAGAAACAGTACACTGAAGGCGCTCTACCCATCAAGCGCGTACTCTTCAAATTTTACATGTGATGAACAGAACAGAAATTGTAAGTATGCCACAGTTGCAATGCCAAAAAAATAAAACAAGATCAGTTATCAAACATGCAGGGAATTCTGCCACAAAGCTAATATCCCTCATTTGTCAATTATTATTCCAATAAAATAACATCTTAAAACACCAGTGATGTTGATGGTTTAGCTTACCTTCAGTGTACTGAATGTTGTACACAACCTGCTTTAAAAGAGGAGACCATCCCTGCAGGCAGGCTCAAGAAGGAACAGACCCCCTTCGGCACTGACTACACCAAGGGCATGCTGCTGTGGCCTGCACACACACACCTAGGAAAACGTGAATATAAACAGCATTTATGCTGGCCATTGTATCCGAAGACCAAAATGAAGCCAAGTCTGCTAACAAATCAACCACCCAATATTACTACTCGAAACAGATGCTTTTGTCTTTTATGGGAACTGCAACCATATACATTAGTACTGTAACTTTGTGCAGTCTTGCCAATTAAACAGTTCAATAGTGAAATTTCACATAAGACACAAAACAATTAACTAGCATTTCTAAAAGGAGTATCACCCTTGGTGTTAATTCAAATATATCATGCTTCCTCAAATTTGCTGGAGAAATATATTTATAAGTTTATATACATTAATAATAAACTGCTGTGAAATTTCTTCAGTCTTTGTATTTAATTACTCAAACCCTTGGAGTTTCTTCATCTCATTTTAAATTTTTTCCTGGATGAATGCATGCTGTAGGGCCTGGTTGATGCTAATTCGTTTGGCTGGGTCCAACATTAGAATCTGGTCCAACAAGTCCTTTAGCTGGTGTACTTTTTTACGTTGGTCTTCAGGAAGTCGCTGGCACCCAATCAAATCAGCCAACAGGTCCTTAGTTGGGTTAATGGTGCTCATGACAGTAACTTTCTCCTAAAAATAATTTTTACAATGCATGTCTCTAAATAAGTTACTAAATGTATGTTAACATAAATCAGATTTTTGTCTACCATCAACAGTAGGAAGGTATTTATATAAATCATGATAAACTACTTTTAAAATGTTTACATGTATTACATCTTTTTAAACGGCAACTGAAAAACTAGAATGGAAATGACTCCAGAGTGAACAATGAAAACCGACAGTAAGAACCTACTTACTGCCTAATCTGTGCTTTCCCTAACCCTACTCAGGTGGCTAGAGGCAGGCACCTAAACAACCCAATACCATAAATGTTATGGAGTGCTATGATGAAAAACGGATAAGATACAGTAAGGGCAAATACTAAGAAACCATTATTTCAACCCAGATACAGACTATATATTCTAATGAGACTTTGGATATATCTGTACACACACATTAGGAGCTGGAGCAGTATAGGAGCAATAAGCTCAGGGAAGTCTGGGGGTAAAGGCAAGATCTGAACCAGCAAACCTGTCAGCCAAGTGCAAAATAGCGGGGATGTAGGGAACTGCTCAAGAAAGCAGAGGTCATGCCGGGTGCCGGTGGCTCGAGCCTGTAATCCTAGCTACTCAGGAGGCTGAGATCTGAGGATCACGGTTCAAGGCCAGCCCAGGCAGGAAAGTCTGTGAGACTCTTATCTCCAATAAACCACTAGAAAACAGGAAGTGGCGCTGTGGCTCAAGTGGTAGAGTGCTCGCCTTGAGCTGAAGAGCTGAGGGACAGCGCCCAGGCCCGGAGTTTAAGCCCCACAACCGACCAAAAAAAAAAAAAAAAAAAAAACAACAAAAAAGAAAGCAGAGGTCATGCCATATAGTACTTAGTTTGTCTCTCTGGAGAACTCAAACATCATCTTATAGAAAAGAATGAGCCAACAGGGTTTTAAGCAAGGAGAAAAATTATCCAACAGAAGTACCAAGACTGAATGGGACGCCCAACAATGGGATCTAAGTGACTCTCAGTGCTAGAAGGATATTTTAATCTCTCTTCTTTTCATAACCTGATGTGTTTCATTCAGAAACTGGCCAACAGCAAAAGAAATTATGTAAGTAGTTTTAAACATTCACAGTTTTGTGTAATACCTAGTAGTCAATTAACAATAAAGCACTTAATGCACTTAAAAACTACTTACCCTCTCTGTTACTTTATCGACTTCTGTATACATGAAGTTGAGGTTTTGATCAAAATGTTGGTCTTTAAATACACCTTTCCGAATCATCTTCAAAATAAAACAGAAAAGTTGGCTTTAAACTATTATGAAACAGCCTGACTACTACCAATTCACACAAATATATTATTTAGACTCTGAGTGTGTTCTCAGAACTCTTAATTGTAAATATCTTTGGTAAAGCTAATCCACGTTTCACCTAAAATCATTTAATGAAATGAAATGACATCTCTGAGATGGTGATTTAAAGCAACTGTAGCATCAAGCTGTACTTTCATTATCCAAAATGGACTAACAAGTAACATTCATTCTCTGATGACCAGGTACTTCCTTACCTCTCAACATGACCTGCATCTTTTTTCATGCAGTCTCCCAAATATGTTTATAAATTACATCAAGATGTACTACTCTGCCTATTAGTGAAGCAGTTCTCTTACTAAGGTTTTTCTTTTGATGGTTTTGGATGATTAGATCCACTATTTAAATACCAGAAACAGGAAAGGAGCTAAGGAAGTATGGTAGCTGCACACTGGCTTCTATAAATCTTTGTTTTACAGCTACAGTGCTGACTAAGCAGCAGTCCCTCAGGCTATTGGAAACAAACTGGTGTTAGTATCTTACCTTATTTGGCATCTTTCCTTTGAGATCCATGGCAAGCTTCAACATATGGTTATTTGTTTTGCCAGGAAACAAAATTTTTCCAGTATAGAGTTCATATAAGGTACAACCTACAGACCACATGTCTATACCATAGTCATAGCTTTTGCCTATAACTGAAAACAAGAGAAGCTTTAATATATGTGGGTAAGAATGACTGACCATTGTTCATTTTATTTCCAATAACTGGGGACTTAGCTTGGTCTATAACCATAACTTTAACCTCAGTTTGGCAGTTAGTTTCATGTTCTTTCCCACTAATTCTTAATAGAGATTCTAAAACTTAAAAACCTTAAAAAACCAGAGGCATAAGAAAGGAATTAAAGGGGCAAACATATGTATCTCTTCTCTCTTTGCATTTTTACCTTTGGAGAGGGTGCTTATCAACCTCAACCAAGGCAACAGGAAGAGAAAAACCAAAGGTCCCATACAATCCATAAATGTGATAATCAGACCTTGAATAATCAAGAGCAGTCTTCTAAAGTCGAGGATTTTCCACAACTGTTTGCTACTCTTGCTCGACATGATCAAGACTCCTGTCCCAACTACCTTCATTCCACCTGAGGAGGATGAACTTGCTACGGTTCCCTTCCTCATGAATGAACTCGTGCAGCTGCTGAAGTGTGATGGAAAACAGTGCTTAGACATTAAACATGCTGTTTCCACCACACGATGGCCCAGGTCAAAGAACACCATAAAAAACTTACTGATCTCAGGAGCACGATAAAATCTACTGACAAGATACGGCGTTATGTCATTATCCGCAACATGGGAAGCCGACCCAAAGTCGCAAAGCTTTAGAATGGTTTTTGATTCATTAACCTGAAAGACATTTTCCAAAATTTAATTCATGCCAAGAATTGAGACAAGCAAATAAAATGGGCTTTAAGAAATTACATTAATTTCACTACTGATAACAAGACACTCAATTAAAAATTCCTTTTCTATTTAACCCAAATTTCTAATTATAAAATATTATGAGCATTCAAAATTTTCTTTTTTACAATTAGTGAAACTTTTCCAGTAATACCAAGCACATTTAACAGCCAACAGTTTTAGAAAAGTAGGGCAGAGAAAAATCTCACTTCATCTTCTAGAAATCTCAGTAACTTTCTAACCTTCTAGAACAACATGAAAACATTCACTAATAAAGAATTCAGACTAAAGTTTCAGTTGTCAGAATTACAATGGCAATGAAAGCAAAACGATGAGGTAGATAAATTTGGACCAAAGAAAATATCAAAATACTCTTCATCCAAAGCTAATCTAGACCCCCCCTAAATTTAGTAATCACTTTTAAAGTCTAGAAAACACTAATCTTTTCAACATAGAGAAGATATTGGTTATGAATATGTTAAATCTGGCAAAAGTGATAAGCATGAACTCTGTATTAGTCATTTGCTCTTGTGCCTTTGTAAATATTTCCACATACACAGTAAGAGTGACATCTGCTGAGAAACGGTGGAGCTGCTCCCATGACTGCTGCCACTCATCAGTCAGAAGCATGTTCAGGATTAACAAGTGCAGATAATTCACATTCCAGAGTCCCTTCCCCGCTTCAAAAGAGACATACACAAACTCCAAATTGGGACTTGGACCTGGCCTACCATTTCCATCCCAAGGAAATGTAACATTTTTAATAACCCTAGGAGCTCTCTAGGGAAATGCCATATGCACGGTTGATGTTACAGATACGGTAAATGATATCTACATTAAGTTATTCAAAAAAATACCCTATGAGGAATGGGGTATGTCTATAACATCAGTGACTGCAGCCTTGGGCTACAGGCTATGGGATCTATTTCCCCCCTTCAGGAAGAAGGTAAAACACTCTCTAAAATCCATGTTAAATTCTATATAGGTTAGCATTAATTTAGGGGAAAGGGTGGTGTTGAAAACTTCTAAGACAATAGCAAATACCTTTTTCTGTAAATTCCATAGAGTATACACAGGTATTCAATGAATAACTTTAAAAATACTGTATTTTACATGGTATTTGCTGTGGATGCTGTATTCACAATTTTAAAAAGAAAGACAAGTTTGAGGTTAAAAGAAAACAATGATGCTGTCTAGACAATTCTCCCATTCATTTACAATGTACCTAGTATTTCACTATAATTACCCACTAATCCTATCCCCAGATTGTATTAGATATGCAACACAATGCATGAAAATGACAAGTCCTAGTTATTAATGTCATTATTGTCATAGTCTGGAAAGTAATATTTTAAGACAGTAGAGAAATGGGAACTAAGCAGCTTAAATGAATTTCAATGAGGTCACAATCTTTTAAGAATTAATCATCATAGCTCAAACAAATTTCTAGTAGAGGACTTTGGCTTTCTAAAGGATTTCTCCTAGGCATTAACTGTACAAGACTTGATATAATACATTCATTAAAAAAATGAAATGCAGAATATGTTACTAGTATCTAAACTAGGAATTCCCCAAGTTGTAAACATGCCTGAACCCTCAAAGAGCACAGAACAGGAATGGGGCTGGGAAAAGAAGTGTGTGCCTCAGTGACACCACTGGAATAACATGCTTCCAGATTCAAAAACATTAAATTCATTGTAAAATCTGGATGTTATGCCTTTCAATACACCAACCCTACACTGTGGGTTACCAGAAGCCACAGCTTCAAAAGCAAGGAAGAGCAGAAGGGGGACAAATAACTGAGGCATTTTGAAAACTGAATTCTACATCTGTAGGTTCAAGAAAGGTAATTTCTTTAAGATATCTTTAACTCTATAGGTCCACAAAATTAAGAGATCCATAAACACTTCTTTCAAAATAGTAAAAATATGTAGCATTTTTACAAAAGAAAGGAAATCCAATCCATTATTATTGCAGTAGAGCATTCTTGGGTTGGTATATACTCTGATCATTATTCCAAACAAAAGGGGGGGGGGGGGGGAGGTCAATAGATCCAAAAACTTTCACAGACCCAACTTCTAAAACATACAAACTAGTAAAGTCATTCACAATGGCTGAATTATGCTTGTAAAATGGCACTGCTGAGGCAATACTCCTAGTAAAAGCAGGTATGGCATATGAGGTAGCCTAGCTATTCGACTGACTTACCAGGATATTGTCTGGTTTAATGTCGGCATGCAGGATATTGCATCTTTTAAGAAGTTTCAATGCCAGGAACAACTGTTGGCTATAGGATCTGACAGCTTTAATGTGAAGACCAACATCTTTACCATACTTTTTTAATACTTCTCGTAAATTCATACTTTAAGGAAAGAAAAAACAAAGTAGCAAAGGTCAAAATGTAAATAGAATATAAAGGCAAAAACACACAGTAAAATTAAGTGCAAAATACAATCTGCAACAAAATATTCTGTTTGAAAATGCCTCTCCCTAGTGCTTCTTTTGAACAGATTCAGGTGAAATGAGCACCTGAATCTTAGTTGTAGTAGTACAACACAACTTCTCACTCAAACCCAAATTTCAAAATAAAGAGATATACGGTAAAAACTATTTTGATTTTAGAATAAGTTTACATTTATTTTTCTTAAAGGTATTGGGGTTTGAACACAGGGCCTCATGTTTGTAAGGTAGGTACTCTTAACACCCAAATCATACCTCCCCCATACATTTTACTTTTACTTTTTTGGAAAGGGTTTTATGTTTTAGCCTAAGGACTGTCCTGGTCCTTCTACTTATGCCTCCTCCATAGCTATGATTACAGAAGCATACCACAAGCCTGATTTACTGGTTAAGATATGATGGGGAGTGTCCAGCTCATTTTTTAAAAATCTAAGCTGGCCTTGAACTATGATCCTCCTTGTTTCTGCCTCCTAAGTAACTGGATTATAGGCTCAGTAATAACTCAAAGCTAAAATATAAAAACTAGAGTCAACTGAGGAGGGAAAAAAAAACTACTCAAATACTCAGTAAATGTATTACAACATTTATGTAAAATGAGGTTAGTAGAGAGGAAGGAAAATATGCATTTCAATTTAATTTAATACCCGTGTTTTGACATTGTACCTGAGAGGCTCAAATACGAGACAGAGATGCTGCTTATGATAAAAGTGTCTGAAGAGTCGAAGACAATGAAATTTGTCATCAGGATCAGCATCATTAAGTTTTTTCAAGAACTCTAGTTCTTTCAAACCAGTCTTTTGCCTAAAATTAAAAAGAAAATGAGGCTAAAACAAATAGATGGACCTCCTCTAGCATATCAAAGATAATATACATAAGTGGTTGAGTGTTTTGCCTTATTTTGTTTTCAGATGCACCTCACTAAGTATTCAAAAGCTGATCTCAAACTTAAGATTCTCCTCCCTTGACCTCCTGAGTACTAATAGGCACCAACATGCCTCTCTAGTTTGTAGTTTTTTTTAAGAAAATCTAATCAGCTATTGAGGAAAAGGTATGTATCATTCTCTTAATAGTTTATACTTGATTTCAATACTTCTAACATTTCAAAACAAGTTCATTTCAATGTGCATTAAAACATGAGTATGGTAACTGCTTATTCAAGGAATAAAGATAAAAGCTACAAATATATCCTGTCATTTAATTTTTTGTCAGCTACCCTATGCTCAGTGACAGCTGAAATAAGATCTTCTCATCCCTCATTTATGGTTTTAAGACTATCACGACAAAAGAAAGAACCAGATAAGCAACAGAAGAAAATAGTGCAGAACAGGTAGTGAAATAAATTAAATATGACCAGCCTATGGTTCTAGTACCTCACCTTATAATACATGGTTATAAATTAAATGTCTATTCAAAGAAAACTATTTATGGCACTTAACAAATGTAGTAACTCTCATAGATTGTGCCATTAAAATAATGATATAGAAATCATGCTCACTTGCAGATAATTATCTGTAAACTGTGTTAACAGTTTCAACTCAAAATGTCTTTTGAACTTACATGAGCTCATTGTTTCTGATGATCTTTACAGCCACTTCTTGATTGGCTCTTGCATTATCTCTGGCTCTTACGACATTACTGAATACACCTTGCCCAGTGTAGCCATATACATTGTAACGCTTATCTAGGACTTCACCTATGTTCACACCTGAAAAAAGCCAAATTACAAATATTGCAAATCACAAAGTAGAAAACACCATGCAATCACTTAAAAACTGTCAGATCTCTACTATGTAGTTTTCTAGACACAAAAGAAGTCAAAGTCAGGCCTCTATGGTCATTCTTTTCATGTCCATTTCAGATGGCTGGAAGAGCTGTGAGCCCATCAACTGGGACAAGTTTAGCATTAAGTAAAGAAAATGTGCTTATGGAACTGTTTCAATTTGTAGAGCTGCATGACTAGCATGCAGATTCTTCGTATATTGTATTTCCTGTTTCAGAGAAAGATAAGCAGAGATACATCTTTTCCTTCTGAGAATTATCTCTGGGTGGAGAAATTATCAACTGCTTAGATTTAGGCAGCACATCACACAGTCTACCTTACTTCCATCCAACACTCTGGGCTGCTTAGTAGAGCACAACACAAGTCCGTGCAGCAGCTGGATGTGGCACACTTTTTAAGTGCGCACTGTGATGTGATTTATCACAATTCCCTAAAACAAGTCACTGCATTAAGTTTTTAATAAATGTATATTTACAATAAACACAATGCTTACATTACCATAAACATAGTAAGAAATGACAACTCACGATAATAGCCTTCAGCATCAGTCCAGTTATCTCTGAGGTTAGGATTCTCTTTGAAATCTTTTCCAATGCCAGCAGCTCGAAGACGAGCACTCTGAAATAGATGTAACATGAGTTGCTTACCTATAAATCCAACACCTATAACATTTCCTTTATAGCAAAAAATAGCAAAAGCAGTATTTTATTCTGAATTAGTAAGCAATTACTACCATTTATGCAGTAAGTAATATATTGCAAATGCAATATAGCTGAAACATCAAAGTCTCATCAAAGAACACTTAGGGAAACAATTTAATATATCTTCAAAAACTTTTGTGAACATGATTAGGGCATTATAAATTAAAATAAAAAATGAAAATCAGATCTGGTTTTCTTAAGCTGATGATAGACAGATTGTGACAAAAACTACAGACTGGCGCTCAGTTAACAACCATAGTGGCAACTCTTGCCTACCAATTTTCACCATTTCTTTCACTGCCCTGTCCACGTAGTCAACATTTGTACTCTTCCCATATATGCATGAAACGTAGTGACATTCACTGGCTGCACTAGTTGAGCCTGTGTGGAAAATTAAAAAATAAGAATATCTAGTACTTGGGAAGAATCTTTATTGTACATTACTCTGTGATACCCAGATCTTTCCACAATACTATAGTTTAAATATTAGATATTTCCCCATCCCTTCCTTTCCCAAAGGCCCCTGTGAGAAAAACCTGGTCCCCAAGGTAGTGCTATTGAGAGGTGGCGGAACCTTTTAGACATGGTCTCTAGTGGAAGATCTTAGATCACTGAGGTATGCCCTTGAAGACACAGCAGGGCCTCTGCTTCTCTTCAGGATTTTTCCTTTCTGGCCATGAAAAAAGCAGTTTTGCTCTGCTATATACTCTTAGCATGGCCCAAAGCCATATGGACAACAGATTATGGTCCTGAACTGCAAAAACTTAGCCAAAGAGATCTTTTCTCTTTAGAAGTTGATTGTATCAGGTATTTTGTTCTGGTGATGGAAAGCAGAATCACACACATACTATCTAGGCAAATGATGGTGGGGGACACTTAAGAATAGCTCAATATTCATTCATTTCTCATCTCTCTTCCTTTCACCAATGACAGCAGTCCTTCCCAACATCCCTTTTTGGTGGTACTAGAGACTGAGGCCAGGGCCTCATGCATGCTGGGCAAGTGTTCTACCATGTAAGCCAAGCTCTCTTAACCTTTCCTGGCTCTTGTTATACCATGTAAGACATCACAGATTACTTGAGCCAATTTGACCCAAACACTAAAGAATTTGAGGTCCCAAACACTTAATTGCTCATGCTACACAAATTTTATTTTCCATGTTCCATTTGTCCTCACTTTCTTTCTCTTAATAGAGCCTCATACTACAGATATATGGACAGTGGCTTCACTTTTGAATGTGCTCATATTTTGACGTATCTTTGAAAGACATCAATGCCTTTCAAAAGGCACTGGTAAATCATTAAGGAAAAACAAAAAGCCGCCAAAATTTCTTAAACTACCCTTCAATGCCTATAAATCCTCAAATCCTAAAGGTCCTCAACTATGTAAATACAGAGGCACAACGACTCTGCTCGAATAAAGGCATCCCTTATGTCACATATAGATGTATGCAAACATCCCTATTTACATGTACACTGAGATATATGAATACATATGTACATAAACAACTGTTGTACATTAAGTCACTTGGTGTGTAACTTTCATGAAACTCTCAAATTGTTCTGCTATACCTGTTTTCAGATTTTCAGCGTTAAGTTTAGACTTTCAGAAAATGTGCAAATAGTATAGCAGGGTAAGGTATGGTTTCTGGATACTGTTGACTCAGACTGCTATTCTTATTTTCTCTATGTATGACTACATGTGTTATACTTTTTTTTCTGTCAATAGTTGATTTAAACTTACATCAAAATATGCAGCGAACATATCATCAGATTCTGTAAACATATCAGGTGCTAACAGCTTCTTCTGAGATGAACCTTAAAGAAATGTACATATTTGAAAAATGAAGACACACAAAAACAAAACAAAAACAATAGTAATTCATGCTTGTTTTCATTATAGCGTATTAGTTTTAGTTTTCAATTAATACTAAATTCAGAATCATTTACTATACTTAATATATAAAACAATATCTACATTTTTACTAAAAAGCCGTATTTCAAAAAGAACTAATATCAACTTTAGCTATTATTACTTTAAATGAATAAGCAAATAGTTAAATAGTAACTATTCAAATGAAAGTTCTTTTTTTTTTTTTTTGTCAGCTGTAGGGCTTGAACTCTGGGCTTGGGTGCTATCCCTCAACTCAACTCTTCAGCTCAAGGTGAGCGCTCTACCGCTTGAGCCACAGCGTCACTTCCGGTTTTCTAGTGGTTTTTATTGGAGATAAGAGTCTCATGTGGTCTTTCCTGCCTGGGCTGACTTTGAACCGTGATCCTCAGATCGCAGCCTCCTGAGTAGCTAAGCTAGGATTACAGGCATGAGCCACTGGCGCCCGGCTCAAATGAAAGTTCTTAAAACAAAAAACTATTCTTAAACTTGCACCTTATTCCTTTTCCAGGGGAGTGAAGTATGGCAGTACATGCACCACTAAAAATGACTTAGGAAGCTACTTAGTATCTAATGAGTAGCCAACAATTTGAATACATGCTCATATCCAGATGACTAGGGAGAAATAAGAAAGATTATACTAATATAGGTTTGTACCATGTTTATTGTAGTAGAAACTTAAGTATAGATATATATATATATTACTAATTTTTAAATGTGTGGTAGTGCATACTTGTAATTCCAACATATAGGGGGCAGAGGCTGAAGGATCTCCAATTTGAGGCCAGCTTGATCTATAGGAGATTCTGGCTCAAAGGGGATTGTGGAGGATGGGAAGAAGGAAGAATCCTATCATGTTAGTTGGTGGAGCCACACCGAGAATTATTTCAAACAATTTTAAAGCACAGAATCATGCCTATACCTTAATATGGGTTCTAAGGACAGAAATTCCACTGAAATTTCCAGTGACAGTACATTTATTTACTGATGTCAGTAGTAAATCATTGTGTAGGACAGTCTGACTAAAATAACCTGTCAGTAACTGTGTTATTAGGAATTAAATTCTTCATTGCAAGAGAAAAGAGAAACAGAAAATCAAGAAGTTACTACATATACAAAATTTTAACTAAATCCTAGTTCACTCCTTGTTTAAGAGGCAAAACAAAACAAGTAAACAAATACTTTGTGAAAACCAAATGTACAAAATTCAAATCTCAATGAACATGACTGACACATTATCTGTGGCAGTTACACTGGTTAGAAAGAAGCATCTAAAATAATTACTAAATTACTATATGACCTTATACACAAGAAAGTTCCTGGTATCTGCCCTGGAAATGCCCTGGAAAGTAAAAAAGCTCTTAAATACTGAAGGAATTAATTTAATGTTCATTGGAAACATTTTTCAAAGGGCTTCACCCATAGGCTAATTGTAGAGAGAATAGATGAGCTTTAAAATAAAAAATAACAAAAATAGACTGATATTAAGCAGTAAAAACTCATCAGAAACTCAAGGTTTAGTCATCTCTGGTGGTAGCTTGGGGAAATAGCTGTATTTGCTTCTAAAGACTGGTGATTAATGGAAAATAATTTACATATTTAGCTTGTTTTCATATCCAAACTATATTCCAGAGTAATCAGTGAATGGAAACTTCTTTTATGGAAGAAAATAATAGTTAGAACTGCTAAAATTAAGTCAATAGGCAAAGGGTAACTATACTGGATAAATGTAGTTCATCACATCTAAACACACAACTTCAATGTCAATGAAAATACAGTAATCAGACATCAAATGTGATTCAAAAATTCAGTAGTTCTTATGAAGTATTCTTACCAAACAAACATTAAATCTATTTGTCTCTAATGCTATTATTCAAGATATACTAAAGATGAAGAAAATAATGACACCCAGAAGAAAATGTCATAGGACACACTGCAAAGCATCCTCCTGAGTAAATGAAAAGAGGGGAAAAATAAAAAGGTATAAGAATTCTTGGGGATGAAGTGAAGTTTAAGAGATAGACAGACATCCTCTATCCATTGTGTGTACCTTCTTTGGATTTAGAATTAAACCCAGGAACTGTAAACAAACATTGAAAATACAGAACATTCATGTCACTATCTGTCAGAGATTTAAGTATTTGCAGGTGAAATGAAGTCATGGCTGGAATTTATTATAAAATACTCTACACCAAGAATATAAGGAGATGAAAATGTGGGAAGTTCAGTATACTATCCAGGAAGTGAATTAGTAGAAACCTATTTATAAAGGCTAAACTTACTATTACATTAAGGTACACTTAGTATCCAGCAGAGCAATATTATTTCCTCTCATTCTTCCCCCAAACCCCAAATCTCACTGGTATGTAAAAAAAGCATCACTCACCGTTATTCTGTTCAACTGTCATTAGATTATGCTTGGCTTTCACTGAAGCTTCAAATGTATCGACATTTTCCCGTTCATACTCTTTGACATCAGCAGCTACCCTCTCTAGGATATCATCTGGAGAAGGTGACCGTGTTCTGGTACTGCTTTGGGGACTGCTTGGTTCAGATGGCACAGATATATTGCTGTCTTCAGCAAGATACTTATATTTCTGTAATAACAATATACCATGTTCATAAACAAATGCTATCTGAACATATTAATTTGGTATGAGTTGCTACATTTGCAAAATTAATGTCAATGTAAAACAACAAACATGGTATCAATATCTTGATTGAGTGACAGCCACACTCTCTTACATAAATTCACAAAATTTTGCAAGTTTTCCTATGTTTGGTGCATACTAATCAGGTAGAAAACCTACCTGAGTGGGTGAGATTATGTTTATTTTTCTACTTATCCTTTCCCCTCCACCATGTGACTGTTAGTAAATTTCAGGTAGGAATACAAACATCTTTAGACCCTACAGATGGCCCAAGTGGTATACAGATGCACCACATTATCTTTCTAAATTCAAAATACTCGAGTTTTGAAGCACACTTGGCCAAGGCTTAGAGATAAGGGATTGTGGACCTGAGCAAGGACAAAGATGATTCAACCAAATTTTCAGCGTATAAGTATATTCTACATTTATTATTTGAATTTTCACATCTATTATGAAATAAATAAGTTTATGTCAGAATTCTAGGTATACAAAACAACTAAAGAAACTTTTTATGGTACTGGTACTGGGGCTTGAACTCAGGGCCTCATGCTCCCTCTTGGCTTTTTTGCTCAAGGCTGGTACTTAACCCCTTGAGCCACACCTCCACTACTAACTTTTTGCTGGTTAACTGGCATTAAGACTCTCACAGATTTTTTTTGCCCTGGCTAGCTTTGAAACTTGATCTTTAAAACTCAGCTTTCTGAGTAGCTAGGATTACAGGTATGAGCCACCCAACTCCCACTTCACAAGTTGTTTATATCTAACCCTTTTCTAAAAGCCTGGTCAGTTGCACTGTTACTTCTTTGAACGAGCAAAACACCTTTATTAAAACAGGGATTACTTAGGAAGAGTACTGACTAAACAATTCTTTTTGCTAATAACACATACCTGAACAATCGCCTGTCTTTGTATTCTTCTCTGTTCTATCAGAGCTTCCTCATCTTCTTCCTCCACATCAAAATCTTCAAGGCTTAAAAAAATTCAAATACTTAGATTCTAAAACTGAAATTTACACATCTTAAAATTTAAGGTTAAATGTAATCATTATTAAGCTAGAACAAAGTCTTATACCCTATCACTCAGTACTGAAGTATCTCTGAGAGCTCGGCTAGAAACCTGATAGCACATTCTTCCTCTGTTTTAAGCTTTCTCCTTGCCTATTTCATGACACTACAATTGGGGAAAAGATCTCAAACTTCTAAAATGTCACTACTAGTATTCTTGTGACTTAAGAAAAGGTTACCTCTCTCACTTTTGTTTTATCACCTACAAAACGAGAGGACTGGGATAAGTACACTGTTAATTTTTTCTGGGTCACGAAACTCTGAAAACTCATGAAAACTATCAGTCTACTCTATCAAAAATGAACAGGCACTGGTGGCTCAGACCTGTAATCCTAGCTACTCAGGAGGCTGAGATCTGAGGATCACAGTTCAAAGCCAGCCTGAACAGGAAACTCTGTAAAGACTTATCTCCAATAAACCCAAAGTGGCACTGCAACTCAAGTGGCAGAATGCTAGCTTTGAACACAAAGAGGATCAGAGACAGAGCCCAGGCCCTGAGTTCAAGCCCCAGGACCAGTGTGTGTGTGTGGGGGGGGGGAAATCCTGTCATTGTTCCCCCCCCCCTCCAAAGACCTCATTAATCTTTATAAGGGACCCAACAAGCCATCTATTCTGTGACTCTACCAGGAACTATATAGCCCAGCCTTCTATAACCCAATATTCTTTGTCATTAAGCTTTAATCTGGGCTTCTCAACATTAGCAAAGGATGCTGAATTCCTGACCTTCTGTCACTAGATGCTGCCCACAAATGGCTCCAGGAAGGCAACAGGCACTTTCTGAGAACTACTAGTTTTGTTTGCATCTAACATTTTTTTCTAATATTCCATTAGTCACTGAAACTTTATCCATATTCATGTTGCAATAGACATACTTACTACCATCCAATGTTGTGTTCAAAGTACACAACACTTGATGTAAATTAAAAGGTTTAAATTTGGTACAGAAAAAGTTCCCTGTAAACTAGTAATGCAGACTGGTAGCACTAAAGAATATTTCTGTTAATAAAAAGTTTATGAGAAAATGATGACCAAATATTCACTCAAGCCAAATTGGACACCCCTAAATTTAGAAAACCACTATTACCTCTGTCATAAACCTCCTGGAGAGTTACCGAAGATTAACTTTTAAACTCAGGATAAAAATCACTTAGATTCACTTACAAAGTCAGGTGGAAATCACTTTATAATTTGCATTTAAACAGTTTCTCTAAACTAGAATAATTAAATTATGGGAAGGCTCTATTCTTACTTATCATCAGATGAAGACTCTTGCTCAACCTTCATTCCTTCTGAAAGACTTCCTTTAAATTTGTCTTCTTTTACTTTGCTTCTGCTCCTTCGTCTACGACCACCCCGTGATCGAGATCTCCTTCTCAAGCGTGATCTGCTCCTCCGACCTCTATCCCTGTTTCAAAGAAAAACAGATACCTACATTAAAAAAAAAAGCCAATTAAAGTGGAAAAAAGGCACATGTGCAAGGCAGTGAATATGAGAACTCTGTATTCTACTCAAAAGCTGTAAACCTGAAAGTCCTTAAAAAAAAAAAATCTTTCAACAGGTACTGACCTGTAATCTTAGCTACCAGAAGGCTCATGTGGAGAATCATGAGTTTGAGACTATTTTATGCTACACAGTAAAGTCCAACCTCAAAAAGCCAAACAAACAAACAAAAACACCTAGTTACTTAGGGAAGTTGAGATTTGAGGATTGTAGTTTGAAGCCAGCCCAGGCAGAAAAATCTTTGAGTCTTAAAAGGCTAAAAGTGGAGCTGTGGCTCAAATGGTAGAATGCTAGCCTTGAAAAACAAATAAAAGATCAGAGACAATGCACAGGCCCTGAGTTTAAGCCCCAGGACCGACACTAAAACAAAAAAAAAGTAAACAGTAGATCATCAGAATTGGAGGCATAGTTCAAGTGGAGAAGCAAACTCAAGGTCCTAAGTACAAACCCCAATACTATAAAAAAATAAAATAAAATAGCAAAACATTAAGACTGAACCATCAGTTTAATTAAAGATAAGTGAAACAGCTAGTATTCTTACCAACTTTTAAGTTAAAAAATGTTTCTCATGAATATGAACTTGACTGTGAGCTCCATTAGAACAAGAATCTATTGTTAATACTCTGTATTTTTCCCCTCTGCTGGTTCTAGAGACCCACCAGGGCCTTGCACTTGCTAGTCAAGTATTCTACCACTAAACATCACAACCACCACCTCCTTTTATATGTTTTTATATGTTCTTACTGTGTAGCCCAGGCTGGCCTTAAAACTTGTGATCCTCCTTGCTCAGCCTCCTAAGTACTGGGATTATACGTTTGGGCTAAAGACCACACCTGCTCTATGTTGCATAGAAAAATGTTTAACCTGTATTTGTAGATTAATATAGTAAATATGAGGTCTTTCTGGTCTCCCCAGTAAAAATATACAACCACTAAGAGTCAATTGTTTGTTGTCTAGTTAATGTTGTTCTTTTGTGAGGGAGTAGTAAGGTTTAAACTCAAGTCGCTGGCATAGGGAAGGGGACATTGATCCAGGCCTCAGAGACTAAGTCCTAAACAGGACAGACAACACTCAACCACTGTGCCAAACTGGAACTCAGGAAGGGGGGAGGGGGGGCGCGGTGGTCAGGGTCAGGATTGGTTAAGTCCCCATGTGGCAACTGGTCAGTACAGTGTGTCTCAGAAGAGAATAGGGAAGGTGGCGCTCAGGCACTCTACCAGTGCATGCCTAGGAACTAGTCACTGTATTCTCTGAAGGAAAAAGTGAGAGGCAAAGACATTCTAAAACACTTGACTCAATGGAAAATGGTCATCACTCCCTTCACAGTGCAATAGCATTTAAGGTTTACTTTCTTACAATATGAATGACTAGACTTCTACTAGTAGCCATGTCCAAACACGCCAAGAGATTATAAAGTTCTGGGAAAATGCCCAAGAGAAGAAAACTGCAGTAACTAATATCCTAGTCTCTACTTATCCCCAAATGATAGCCAGAATGTAGAATTCTATATTGCCTGTATGCAAGACTGCTTCTATCCCGCTTTCCTAGTGCATAGCTATCAAAACAGATAATAATGAAGCACCCTGCTGGATGCTGATGGCTCACACCTGTAATCCTAGTTACTCAGAAGGCTGAGTTCTGAGGATCAAGGTTCAAAGCCAGCTTGGGCAAGAAAGTATCTGAGACTCTTACCTCCAAAAACTACTCAGAAAAAGCTGGAAGTGGCACTGTGGCTCAAGTGGTGAGAGCTAGCCTTGAGCCAAAGCAGCTCAGGCCAAGTGTTCAAGCCCTAGGACTGGCAAAAAAGCAAAAATAAAAAATGAAGCTCCCTGCTGACTGAGGAAAACAGCAAAGAGAACCAGGGAATATCAAAGTATTAAAAAAGAAAGATAAAAAAAGGTTTACAAACTCAACATTATCTGAGAGACAAAACATGCTATTCCTCAAAACAATAAGGTGCTTAGAAAAATAAGAGAATAAGAAGGTAGAAAAATAAAAGGGAATAAGAAGGTAGAAAGAAAATATCTAAACTGAACATAGAATAAAATAATAAACAGGAATAAGAGTGAGAAAATAAAAGCAAGTAGAATAAGGGAGACTGTCTTTTCTGGGGGGAGGTACTCCAAAAATAGAAAATAGAAAAGAAAACAGAAGTCTATACTTCTTGCTGTATAAGAAGGCTTATGTATGAACCAGCAAAATAAATAGGGTGAGAGGAAAAAAAAAAAAAAATCAACACATTTAATCACATTATGGTGAAATTTTAGAACACAGGAATGAAAGAAAGGAAAGTCTTTTTAAAATGTTCAGGAGTCAGAATAGGACCCTCAAAGACCAATACTGGAACCTAGAAAAACAATTAACAGTGACAGATCAGTGTGGAGTAGAGGACCAGGAGCAATCAAAGGAAGGTGTTCTTTTTCTTCCCTCCAGCATTTGATTAATAAAGAACATCTGATCCCAATGATTATGCACCCTTGGAATACACAAAAATTCATTCACATTAAGCAGAAGAAAATAAATGTGTTAAAAAAAAAACCCCAAAACTACCACAGTACTTTCAGACCACGTGTTTTCAATTCTAGGAAGCTACTGAAAAAAATCCTCAGAAATATGGAAAGATAGCTAAAATACAAGTCTTTGGTTGTTGTCTTTTCAAACTATATTCAATGGAAAATATTGAAAGAGTGGTTCTGGTTAATGTATATATGGATTAAAAAAATTATTACCTGCTTTAAAAACAATCTTTTCAATTAATCTTATAAGTACATGGCCTCAGGTTAACTAGTTTTCTAACAGTGAATAGGTTTTTGCCAGTTGTTCTTGAGAAATAGAAAAGAAACTGGGCTACTTATTTATGATTTTGCTAATTAAAAATAAATAAATAAAGCCTAGCTCATTTAGTGTTTACCTCTGTGTTAAAAGAGGTAAAAAGTCCTGTTTTTAAAAGAATAATTTGAGATTTTACCTGGGGGTATGGTACAAGTGGTAGGAAGTACCAGGCCCTTAGTTCAAACTCTACTATTGTCCAGATTAACTTGAGGTTTTATTAATTAATAATTATGTAAATCTGAAGGAAAACTATACTGAAGAAAAACTGGCATTAAAATACCATTTGTTGGAAGAAGGAAACTGGATCACAGCCAAATTTTTGAGAGAAAAATGATGTACAGGAAAATCTACCAACTGAGCTAATTAAAGGCTCAAAAACATTAGTAAATCAAAAATTTAACATTTTTACCTCCTCCGGGGAGACCTGCTTCTTCTTCTTGGAGACCTGCTACGTCTTAGTGGAGAACGGGACCTCCTTCTAATGGGCGATCTACTTGTTCTTCTTCGGGATGGAGACCACCTATTGATGGGGCTGGCATCTTTTGATCTTTCACGTCTACTCAGTATATCATCTCGAGGTCGTGTTCTTAAGGGGAGCAAATCAAAGTTAAAAGAAATTCAAACCAAAGGATATCTAGAAAAGACAACACTGATCTCATGACAGTAAATACTGGTCAATTTAATTTGTGTCCAATTTAAATTCAGATGATGACAATGAGATTTTGGTGTTAATAGAATAACTAAAAGCTATTAATATTAAAGTTGGACTACTGATTCAAATTTCAGATAAGCTCAATTTCAGTTTCTTTTTGCATCTTGTCATTTCTGTAATTAAACATTTTATTTTTTAATTAAGTTTTTATTGTGAAAATACTGTACACAGCGGTTGCAGTTACATGAGCAAGGTAAATGAGTACATTTCGTATCCAGCATTGTTGCCTCCTCCTTTGTTTTTCCCCTACCATCCCTTCCCTCCGACCTCCTCAGCTACCAATTCCCCCCTCCCCCACATCTAAATTGTAAAGTTTATTTTTCGACCTAGTGTCTTGTACATCTCATTGTTGCAACGGACCAATCTGTATCCCTAAACAATTTGTTTTTTCCCTTCCCCTCCCAAAATTATACCAACATCAAATACAGTGAAAACGGGTTATATTGTGGGGGAGGGACATACAAAGTACCAAAAAAATCACGTTACCTTATAAATCTGTTAGAAACAATAGCAAGGAAGAAAAAAACCACTTGTGTCCCTATATTGGGGTTCATTTCACTTAACATCATCTTATCTCACCTTTTCTGCTTGTCCTAGACACATACTAATATTACTGCAAATAAGGGAAATGATGGTATTTTATCTCATCTTTTCCTCTTGTCCTAGACATATACTAGCTATTGCAAATGATGGAAACCATGGCATTTTATTTTTAATGTCAACTGAATGACAGCCTTACAATTAACCTCAGAACTAAGGGAGTTATTTCAGCCTCCTTCACTTAAAATCAACTTTTCAACAATCTTCTCATAAGTACCACCCAGTGAATTCATTCTTATTTAACCACAAAAAATGTGATCATCATAGGCCTTTCTATAAAACTTAATTTCTTCTAGCCTGAGCAGAAAAAAAACCTCTAAGATTCCATCTACCAAATAATCAGCAAAATGCTGTACTAGAAGTGTGGCTTCAGTGGTAGAAAGCCTGCTAGCAAATGTCAATACTCTGACTTCAAATCCTAGTACCATCAAACAACAACAAAAACCCCATTTAATCTCGTGAGGATAAGTTATACATAAGGTTTGCCATCACAATGTAATATCATCACATCACAAGAACAATTCTCCACTTGGTAAAAATACAACATGACATGCTTGGACATGCTATCTAGAACTACCCCCCCCCCCAAAAAAAAAAAACACCTCAAACTTTCTCTCTTCAGCCAAAGTTAACAAGTAGACTTGATTCAGATCTGTACTTCTTTATGGTAAACACTGAGGGTCACTTGAGAAAATTCTTTTTTAATCCATATTCTGCTTATAGAAGAAGTCTATTCAAACACTGGCTAAAAATTGTAAAATAAATGAAATAAAAGTATAGAAAAAATTCAGATGAAAATATTGTTTCTTTTTGTGGTAGTGAGTTTTGAATTCTCAGCTTTGTTCTTGCTAGGCAAATACTACTTGAGCCCAGCCCAAAATTATTTTAATTTTAAGAGAATGACAAGATGGTATTATATGCTAATTAAGCACAGGTGGTGTAACTTTTCTGGAAGGACATATGGGAATACAGGAGACTGCAAATTTATTTTATCAATCTACTCCACAGACAAACTTTACACAGAATCAGTGGACTTCTTTGTACAAAGTAAAATAAAAAAATCCATTTTCATCAGTTTCAACAACAACACAACACAGCTACACTGTCAAATAATGCTACTGCTGTTAATAATAAAAGAATTTAAGCCAGATGCTAGGCGCTCACGCCTGTAATACTAGCTACTCAGGAGGCTGAGATCTGAGGATCAAGGTTCAAAGCCCGCCCAGGCAAGAATCTGTGAGACTCTATTCTCCAATAAACCACCAGAAAACTGGAAGCTGTAGCTCAAGCCTTAAGCTGAGGAGCTGAGGGACGGTGCCCAAGCCCAGAGTTCAAGCCTTATGACAAAAAAGAAAGAAAAAAAAAGAATTTATATATAGAGATTGAAGGCTTGGTTCAAGGCTCAAGTAATAGAGCACTAACCAATGAGCAAAAGCAACATGTACCAAATTTGAGTACCAGTTTCAGACAAAAATAAAAAAAATTCATGTGATGTCACTGAAACATTTCATGAAAAAGCATACAACTTGCTATGATTTCATTTGTAGGAATATTTATATTCACATAACTGTATGTGTGCAGAAATTGGGCTAACAGAACTAACTTTAGGAATGGTTGTAGATGGATGAGGCAAATAACTCATAGGTTTTGGCATTATTTGGATTGTTCTTTAACTAGGAAATTCTATCACTAAATTTTAAATTAATTTGTTTCAAAACTCAGGTCTGGTCTTAAAATAATAACTTTATTAGCCAGGCTGCCAGCAGTAGCTCATGCCTGTAATCTTAGCTACTCTGATGCTGAGATCTGAGAATCATGGTTTGAAGCCAGCCTGGGCTTCAAATTGGGCAGGAAAGTCTCTGAGACTCTTATCTCCAAATAAACACCAAAAACCCAGAAATGGAACTATGGTTCAGGTGGTAGAGTACTAACTAGCCTTCAGTAAAAAAGCTCAGAGACAGGGTCCAGGCTGAGTGCCAGCCCCAAGACTAGCAGCGAAATAAACAAATAAACAAGTCATTATTTTCTCTTAACTGAAAGCAAATTAAAAGGCTACCAGAATAAGTTAAAAAATAAAAAGCGGGGCTGGAAAGGTGGCTCAGTGGTAGAGCGCTTGCCTTTCATGCATGAGGCCCTGGGTTCGATTCCTCAGCACCACATAAGCAAAAAGAAAAAAAAGCCAGAAGTGGCACTGTGGCTCAAGTGGTAGAGCCTTGAGCAGAAGAGCTGAGGGACAGTGCCCAGGCCAAGAGTTCAGGCTCCACGACTGGACCCCCCCAAAAAAAAGAAGCAATTCACATAAAATAATCAGAAAAACTAACAAATGCTTCAGTGCAGACAGCAGAAGAAAAAAGGAAGATATTTCATAATACCTAGAAGTGAAGAATACAGGAAAAAAGTATATCTTAAGCCAAGTGCTGGCTCCTGCTTGCAATCCTACCTACTCAGGAGGCTAAGATCTAAGTATTGTGGTTCAAAGCCATTCTAGACAGATAAATGTGAGAGACTATCTTCAATTACCAGCAAAAAGCCAGGAGTGGAGGTATAGCTAAAGTGGTAGATCAGGAAAGCCAAGTAAGTGCTAGAGGTTCTGAGTTCACGCCCCAGAAACCCGTCCCCGTCCCCGTCCTCCCTCCCCCCCCACACACAGTATCTTAAGAACATTCTAAAAACAACATTTTTGTAATGGTATAAACTTTAAAATCATTTATATCTATAGCAGAATACTGAAAATATTAACATGAATACAGTAAACAAATTTATCTTTACAAGATAACATTCTTTTAATAAGCAAAGCGACCATTTCAAACTGTAATTACCAAATATAGAGAAGATCTCAAAGTACTTTGGAGTGGTCTAATCAATTCTCTAAAATTTGTTAAGTAAATCATAGAACGCTGAATCTGTACACCTGATGAGTTGAGATAATCCTATGAGGATTTATCAATTAAATCACTTGGGTTTAAAGAAGTGGTTGGCAAATTAGATACTAAATTATCAACAAATTGAAAAAAAGAAATTGATCAGTCATCAAGCTCAACATTTGTAAACACCCATAAAATACTCATTGCCAAAGTTTAAGGGTAGGGCTGGGAAGGTGGCTCAGTGGTACAGTGCTTGCTTCACATACATGAGGCCCTAGGTTCAATTCCTCAGCACCACATAAAACAGAAAATGTGCGAAGTGGTGCTTCAAGAGCTGAGGGACAGTGCCCAGGCCCAGAGTTCAAGCCCCAAAAAGACCAAACAACAACAACAACAAAAGTTTAAGGGTTAATATATTGTAGATTACAAAACTCATTGTTATCTTATTTTTAACTGCTCTTAAGTTCTACTTTCCCTTCTCCTTTTAATATGATAATAAAAAGGTGTTAACGTTATAAAGGCAAAATACCTTGGAGAAGAAAGTCGTCTTCTCTCTGGTTCTCTTCGCTTTCTATCCAAGGATCGGCTCTTGGCTCTTCTACCAGGAGACAGAGTTCGAGATGGTGATTTGCTCTGCTTAGATCTTCTATCATTTAGAAGTGGAGATCTACTTCTTCTTGATTTATCCCGTTGTTTTGGAGACAAACTTCTTCTTTTAGGACTACGACCAGGTCTTCTACTGGGTGACCTGTTTTCTTTTCCAGAGGAAGCATCCTTAGAAGGAGATTTTATTGGCTTTTTTTCTTTATCAGTTTCAGATCTTTTCGATTTCCTCTCTTTGGACCTTGACCTTCTATCTTTGGATTTACTGCTGAAGTCAACTGGGGATCTGGACTTTTTACCTCGATCACGACTTCTACTTTCATTGACAATTGGGGATTTTTTTCTATCTTTCATCTTACTTTTATCTTCAATTTTAATTTTCTCATCAGTAGGAGATCTAGCCTTTCCAATTTTTTCTTGAGATCGACGCCGAAGGGTAGGGGACTTTGATTTTCTGGCTTGGTCTTGTGATTTACTTCTTTTGGATGGGCTTTTGGACTTTTTCCTCTCCTTTGACTTGCTTCTAGTTGTTTTCTCTTTAATTATTTCAATACCTGCCTTACTTTTCTTTTTATCAGACCTATGTCTAGTCCGTTCTTTGGATCTGCTTTTACTTCGTTTTTTTGTACTATTTTTATTGTCCATAAGTTCAAGTTTCCCCTTTGTACTTGAAGATTTAGTACTAGATCTATTTCCATTTCTTGCCTTTTCGTGAATCTCCCCTTCTTCTTCAGAGCCAGACTCATAACCTTGTAAAATAAGCCCCATCCCAGATTGGACCTTTCCCTCCATTAATTCATTATCAAGTTCAGCTTTAATCAAGGCTCTCTGTTTTTCCAAGTCTTCTAGCAAAGCTAAATCATCAAGTTTAGTTCTTTTTGCTGGAGACATACCTTCTTTGTCAGAAGCATCAATAACTTCTTTTCTTTTGTGCTTCTTATGTTTATGTTTATGTTTATGTTTTTTATCTTTGTCTTCTTCTGAGGAATGTTTATGTTTCTTATGTTTACTTCTGTGTTTATGTTTCTTTTTTTTGTGACGACTGTGTTTATTTTGAGACTGGTCTTCTGATACTTCTCCATTTTCTTCATTTATACTCTTTTCAGAATTATCAGCATCTTCTATCCTATAAATGTATGAAAACACATCTTAAAATCACAATATTTATCAGCATTCAGTAAGCTAGTCATAAAAAGTTTTATGAGCTTCAGATAATTTAGTATAAAGAAGGTACATAGCAACAACTGAGTAATACATAGTTTTTGTTTGTAACAGCTTAACTCACAAACCATAAGTATTAAGAGGGAATACTTAATAGACGAACATTTAAAAAATTAAAATCCAAGCCTGGAACAGGAAAATCCCATAAACAATGATTTAGTTATAATGGCCACTTAGTACCTTGAGTTTTAAAATTTCTCACACATATTTAAACATTAAGAACTTATTTTCTTTTCCCACAAAACATCCTGATATACACTGCAATTAAGAAAACTTGTCAAGTTTAAACTAACAAATTTAAGATGTTACTTTTCTTTTTTTAGTCGGTCGTGGGGCCTGAACTCTGGGCCTTAGCACTGTCCCTTAGCTCTTCAGCTTAAGGTTATGCTCTACCACTTGAACCACAGTGCCACTTCCAGCTTTTTCTGCATATGTGGTGCTGAGGAATCGAACCCAGGACCTCAGGCATGCGAGGCAAGCACTCTACCACTAAGCCACCTTCTCAGCCCCAAGGTGTTACTTATTTTGAGTGTATCTTACCTAACCTAATTGCTCCTCCTCAAAGTAAGTCTCTAGGCCTAATAATAAGCTATACCTCAAACAAAGCAATAAATGTCCCTGGTAGCTGACAGTGATTAAGTAGAGAATATAGATAAACTCTGAAGCATTAAAACAGCATAGAGGGCTGGAATGTGGCTTAGTGGTAGAATGCTTGCCTCACATGCATGAAGCCCTGGGTTTGATTCCTCAGTACCACATACACAGAAAAAGCTAAGAGTGTCACTGTGGCTGAGCCAAAGGAAGCTCAGGGACAGTGCCCAGGCCCTGTGTTCAAGCCAGGACTAGTTAAAAAAAAAAACCAAAAAACCAAAAAACCAAAAACCCCCAAAACCAAAAAACAAGCAAACAAAAACAATTTCATAGAGAACTAACTGGGAGTCAGTCAGTAGCTGGCTAGTAGCTGGCTAGCTATCACTAAGCAATTATGTAACACTAAGTTGATCCACAGAGGACACCGTATATATAGGTCAAATGAAGTCTAATACCAGTAATTTCACATCGTTCAGCCCAGTATTTGTTCTGCAAATTAACCTCTCTTAATTTTAAATGAGAAACTGGTTTTCAAAAATGGTCATATTAACAGATACCATGTAATAAAAACTTACGGGAAGTATATGGTTAAATGTCTGAGTTATTCTAATTTAAAGATTCTCAATTTATCAATGCTGTAGTGGTCAATAATTTCAAGTGAAATACCACTTTAATAGCATTACAGAAGCTTCTTGAAATGGGGTTATGTCCCAGAAGCCCATTGTAATTTGAAAATGTTCTAAGTGGAAAATGTACTTAATACACCAATCATACCAAACATCATAGTTTAGCAACACACACACACACATTCATGAGCCTATTCATTAATCTCTAGGCATTAAAAAAGAAAACCATACCATAGAAACAAAAGATTAAAGTACAACAGAGAGGAACAGGGCACTATGGAAACAATGAAGGATAAACTCATATTGAGAATGGTCAAGGAGGATTTTTTGTATACCAGGGCAGACATGTGTGTGTATATATATTTTTAAATTACATATATATATACATATATACATATATATATATATGTACACGTGTTTGGGGGGATAAGCAGGAATTTGGGAGGAAATAGAATGTGAAAATTTCAAACAGATCACTGGGGCTAGGATATCATATATGGAAGACATGAACAGAAGATCTCAAGTGGACCAATTCTAGGAGATGACAAAACATAGTATTTATGTCTCTTGGAGTAAGTGCCTGGAGTACAATTAAATGTTCATTAGAGTTAAAAACTGCAAGGTTGGAGTGTTGTTTGGGTTGTCTATAATGTATCTGCCATTTCTGGGGATTATGGCAAGACTTGGGGTATTAGAATCTGACCCTCCATATATAAGATATATCATGATGGGGGAAGGGACTAAAAAAGTGGGAAATAGAAAATACAGTCACTGCATGTCACCAAACAGAGGTCTGATTCTGCCAACCTCCATTCCTGAGTTAAGTGGCGTATGGGAAAGGAAAAGGAGATTTGCAGAGGAAGCTGTAACCTCTGGTGAGTGGCTTTAGTCTGAAAGGCTTTAGTCTAGGCTAACTTATAGAGTAGGAAAAGCCATAGGATAAATCTAGTATTCTCCAGATTATACTTTTTTCCTCAAAAGAATATATATTTATACTTCATAAATATTATATAGAGTATATATTCTATATATATATATATTATATACTATATTTCAACCACCTTTCTATAGATTGAGAATAATTTTTAGATGTATGAGTTGTCAAAGCACAAAATTCTAATAATTAAGCTAGAAATTAACTACCTCCAACTGCCTTTAAGATAAAGGAAAAATAAGAGTAGAAAGGCAGCCTCTAGAGCCATACTGCCTGGATTAGAAATCTTGTTTCTGATCCTTACTTGTGAGGCTTTGACAAGTGTGTGATTTCTGGATCCACAGGTATATTTCATGTTAGAGGAGAAAATAACAGTATCTACCTGAAAAGGTGAGGGCTTACACAGCTACCAGATGTTAAATGCTTAAAAACAGTGCTGAAGCATGAACTTAGTGACCACCTTCTCCCCTCAAAGTAAGCTATTATTATTGTACAGATTACTGGGTAAATATATTTATTCACAAAACCTCTGTGGAGCTGACAGTGTGCTTACTGAGAATGTTTTTTGGATTTTGGAGACAAATTACCTGGTTCAAAATGCTAGTTTATGCCTCATTTTCTTCAACTATAAAAACTAAGGAAATAACAGTGCAGATAAATTATAGGTTTGTGGTAACAATTGGATGAGTTCACATTAAGTGCACGTGACAGGTAAGAGTTTGAGTTCAAAGAAGCTTGCCTAAGACTTAACACACACCAACCTAGTATTTTATTCCCAATCAGTAAAAAGTTCTACATCGGATTATACATTTGAGATTATGTCACTGCTGCTCATGAAATTTGCTTATTTCTTATCTTTTTCGGAGTAAAAGCTAAAAATTCTTTAGCTGGTGCTGTACTGTCCATCCACACTCACCTTGCTCTGCCACAATGTCTACCTTGGACAAGTAGCCTCCCACCTCAGGACCCAGTGTTTATACTTGCTCTTCCTCCTTCAGTGCTTCCACCCACACATGTACTCTTTACTGCTTGTCCCTTTAGTCTCACTCAGGTTCTTTCCTCAAATGTTTCCTCAGTCAAGTTTACTTGACCAAAAATTAACGGTAATGCAGTCCCAAGCTTAACTGTTAAGGTAATCACCATCCATTTAACATAATTCTTATTTGTCTTTATCATAAGCGGAGTACTATAAAAATAAGAATTATCTATTTAGGTCACCATTTTATCCCTAGGGCCAGGAAATTTATCTAACTCATAGCAGTAAGTTATTTCAGTAAGTTACGTATTGAGATAAATAATGTATAAAATAACAGTACAAAATAACTTAAAAGCAGTACTCACTAGGCCAAAGTTGGTTTTTACTACTATTGTTCCAGAAGGGTAAGAAGATTATGCTTTTGTTCAGTTCTATCTAGTACCTTACAGAGTGCACACGTAAGAGTATACTTGTTTATTGTACAATACAGGAAACATTTTGTTTTTTGGTGCCTGTCCTAGGGCTTGAATTCAGGGCCTGGATGCTGTCCCTGAACTATTGTGCTCAAGACTAGAGCTCTACCACTTGGGCAACAGCCCCACTTCTGTTTTCCCTCCCTTCCTCCCTCTTTCCTTCCTTTCTTTCTTTTCTTCTCCTCCCTCTTTTTTGCTGATATTGTTGTTGCTTACTTGGAAATAAGAGTCTCACATCACAGACTTACCTGCCTGGATTGGGTTCAAACTGTGATCCTGAAATCTCAGCCTCCTGTGTAGCTAAGGATTACAGGACTGAACCACCAGCTTGAAATAAATTGAAAATAACTACTTCCCAAAGAAAAAACCTGCTTTGGAACCCTTATCATTTCTAATGATTTTTACAGATAGTTTACAGTTCACTTCAAATTCTTAAAAAATCTTGTCCACAAAGATATAAGAAGAGCTCAAGCTGCTAGAGCTTTTGGATATCAAGATCTACATCACCATGGCTCACATCTCTAATCCTAGCTATTCAGGAGACTGAGACCTGGAGGATCTAGGTTTGAAACTAGCCTGTGTAGATGAGACTCCATCTCCAATTAGCTGGCCAAAGTCTAGGTAGATGAATGGCCAAGACGGTAGAGGGACAGCTGTTAACAAGATAGGCCAATGAGACTTTGAGGCCCTGATTGTCCCAGTACCGACATACTCTTTGGTTGATCTCTCAAAACAAATTTTACATGGAACAAAAACTGCAGTCTGCCATAGGTCCCATGGTTTCCCTCATTTGTAATAATTAGTGTATATCTAGGATAATGCTAGCTGATGAGCAGAATAGCTCAATAATTATGTATATATGACCACATCAAGATGATGCTAAGTGAAATGAATTCCAAGACATGGACACAAGAGGTTTTTGTTGTTGCTGTTGTTTTTAATGTACTATGTGATTTTTTTCTTTTGTATTTCCCCCCCTATGGTTTATCCCCTGTTATCACTGTATTTGATTTTGGTACCCTGGGTACTGTATATACTGTATATACATTTATCTGAATTAAGGCAGAGAAGGGAACAACTAAATGGTCAGACAAAGGACAAAGGGGCACCAAATGCAACAGCAATATTCACAAGACATTATGTTGGAAATGATAAGTACAACTGGTGGGGTTGGGAGGGAGGGAAAGTGGGAGAAAAATGAAGGAGGGAGTAAAAAGTCAGAGAAGAAATGTACTCACTAACTTATGTAACTTGTAATGCCTCTTTACATCACCTTGACAATAAAATTAAAAAAGAAAAAAAAAGGTGAATGTCCACCAAATACTAAACAGGAAAGAAAAAAAAATTGCAGTCTGGTTTGGGGTATAGCTCAGAGAGCATGCCTAGCATAAGCCAGGCCCTGGGTTCTAGCACAGGCACAGACACACACAAGAGGAATGGTGGACAAACACATAATATTCAAAATGTATATATGAAAACGGAACTGAATGACTTGAGGATATGGGTGAAGTTGGCACAGATAGGAGCATTATGAAAGAGGTGACATTGATAAAGTTGCATTATATTCATAAATTGACAAGTTAAAACCATTCTATACAACTATTTATAGAGTTTTTAAAAAACAAAAGATAACTAAATTAGATTCATTACCCCTAACTTTTTCTAAGAGTTTAGGAATAAGTTGAGATTGTTAAATAAATTATTAGGTACTGGGTAACATCCTTTGAAAAGAATCATTTGGAAGCAAAGCTGATTTGGAAGTACAGATAATATAGGAGTGTTTAATGGTATTTGTTTTGCTAATTTTTACCAACTAAACAAAGGTATGGGGTATCTGACACAATGGAAAAGTCTGGAACACCTCTAAATTAATAAAAGTGATAAATTACCAATCACTAGTATTATTTTAGCTTACTCTTTCTTATAGGACATTACATTCAACTTCAATGAAGAGTCTTAATGAATTTATTTAGCAAGCACACAATCTGTTCTTTGAAGACACAGAAATCGTTAAATTTGAGCATGAATGCTCAAATTTTAAGTTTTTAAGCTAGGCAATTTTTTTTTTTTAGTACTATCACATCAAAAAAGAATCTTTGACCTTTACACTCCTAACCTGTGAGAGTCTAAGGCAGGAGGGTCCCAAGCTCAAGGCCAGACTGGGCCCACAAAATGAAACCTTGTCTCAAACACAAAAACAAGGAGGTGTAGCTTTGTGGTAATTTATGCTTAACATGTGTAAGGCCCTGGATTCCACCCCCAGTAGCACAACAAAAAGAAAAGAAAAAGAACAGCAGGGAGAGGAGGTATATAGAAAAATGATTTCAAGCTTTAAAGGTAATAGAAAAAGGACTACAACAATGTAGTAGAAGGCCAGACACTACCATAGGTGTAGAGCTTTCGATCCAGACTGACTGAGGTTTAAAGAATTTATCACTGAGTGTGACCTTTAGCAAACTACTTAATTTTTCTGTGCTTTGGTTGTCATTATTTGTAAAACTATGAAAGATAACAGTATCGGCAAAAGGTTGTTACAAGCACTGAGTTTAATATTTGCCAAAGGATTTGCACGGCACCTGGTCTTGGGTATTTGCAAATAAGTTTAAAAAAACTGAATGGAAGGAACAAAAATAAATGTAAAAGCCACTACATTAAAAAGCCTTTGGGGAGCTTATAAACCTTTTTCTATATAACATCTGACTAGATTCCATACAAACTACTCATCCTCTAAAGAATGATTTAGACACTATTTGGACAAACACTTTTGTCAGCACACAAAGTATGTTTTCGTATCAAACTGTTAGTGTCTTTGTTAACTATCTTCAAATTAGTGAAAACAGGGCAATTAGACCAGTGAAGGGAGGAGGGGGAAATTAAAGACTAAGTGAGAGCCGCAGGATAAAGGCTCCCATAAATACTTATTTATAATTAAATATAGTATATTGGAATATGTAAATGAAATGCAGCTGACTCACTCTTCAAAATGAATATAATTTGTCCATAAAAATCATACAAATGGGTACTTATTAGTATTAAAGTAACTTTTCATACTACTAGAAATTAAGACCAAATAATATTTGTTCTAGATTGGCATAAATACTGCCACACAGTGAATTTTCTGAGAGCCAATAAAACAAGCATAGTTAAAACTTTGGAATTTGTGTTTCTGCAAAGTCAGATTGTGAAAATAATAATGCAACTTTCAAATGTCCTTATTAATAACTTGGGGGGGAAAAACGAACTGTGTAACTCTGTCTAGCTGCGTCAAACAAATAACTGAAGAGTACAGAACTTATGTACCCCAATGAAACGTCAGACTCTTCATGTTCAAGATTCCTCCTAATCTGTCACAGTAGCTAGGGACTATCTTTTCCTAAGATGGCTGGAAAGAAATCAGATGGTGCAAAAGAAAAAAAGGTCGCTGGAGTAAGACTGTTTTAAATACCATTTCCTTGTTTAAGTGTACCTCGCAAAACATGTAAAACGAAATACTGCTTTTTGGTTAAGCAATAAGTCTCTGCTTACAGAGATAAGTGCTCGCTCGGCCTCATGGTGGTTTGGTTTGGAAGTAACTAGTAATTTTGACTACTTTTTCCACTCGCCCTCCCGAAGAAGGGCTGGCTAAAATAAAAAAATAAAAATGAAAAAGAAAATGCCAGAACTCAAAATGAAGGGCTCTACCTTTTTCGCTGCAAGTTTGCATGGGGGTGGGGGCGGGGGGGGGGGGGGGGGAGCTCGCTGGCTATAGGTAACTACTTCAGGGACAGTCTAAAGAGACCTCTTCCGACTCGAGGGTCCTAAGGCTGCAACCCGTGGCAAGCGGGACAATGAGGAGGACTGTTTGAGACAGAAAAGTGGGGCTCTCTCCGTCACGGCCACGGCCCCTCTGGTCTCCAAGAGCGATGCCAGCCGGTGCGGCGCTGTGCGGCGTCCCGAGGGAGGGGCGGGAGGGCGCGACCCGAGCGAGGGAAGGCGCCACGCGCACCAGACCTGTAGAGGCCGCTCGCGACTCCGCCTCCCGGGGCAACGACGCGCGGCAGGCCACGGCCGCCTTCGCCCCGACAGCAGCCGCGGCCTCTGGGCTACTCCGGTTCCTCAGGCCGCCCTCCGACGCTCCACGCCTCCCGCCCCACGGTGGAACTAACGCCCGGGGGAAACGCAAAGTTTGGCTCTGGCCGTTAGGCCTGAACTTTCCCGCCCGTCGGTGCGGGTCTTCGCCGCCTCTCCCTCTCGAGCGTCCCCAGGGCCCCGGCCTCCGGCCCAATGACAGGTACTACTTACTCTGGCTGCTCTCGCAACGCCTGAGTCTCTGCAGCGGCCATCTTGAACTTCCCGACTCCTCCGCGGCGGTGGCGGCGGCTCCCTGGACAGGGAAATACAGTGGAAGTGGAAGAAGGAAAAACCCGCAGCGCATGTGCAAAGCGCGTAGGGAAAACTGGAATCTGCGTCCGCGCTTACAATCCGGATATAAAACTCTACATCCGGGGGCGGGATGCGTGGCGTAATGACGCAATTTCCAGGGCGTTGGGGGCGGTGCTTGCTAAGATTAAGGGCGGGGATTTGTGAAGCCCGGGCACTGGTTAACGTAGGAATTGGCCATTTTCTTCCATGAGCTGTGCCAGGGGGAGTAAAAGCAGAGGCATGTTGACGTCCTGTATGAGCTCCCAAAGTTGGTTCGCTTGGGGGCTTGGAAGTGGTTTAGACATTTTTTTGTTTCCCCTCTTTGTCCGACTGGTAGAGAGGTTATAGACCTGTGGTAATTTTCTCAACCACAATTTTATCTCCCAGGACCCTTCTGGTGGACTCTTGTTGTGTGCAACTTTTGCAAGGTGCTTTATGTGGAATGATGCGTTGTGATTGTGGGAAATAGATGCTTACGTGGTTCCTGCTTGATGCCATGCTCTATGAAGTTCAGAATGTAAAAACCATTCTTAATGGGAAATTATGCTCATCGAGCTGGGCGCCGTCGGCTCATGTCTAATGCTAGCTACTTAGGAGACTGATCGAAGCCAGGCGGGGCAGAACGGTCCGAGATACTCTCATCTACAATGAACTGTGAGCCACACACACACACACACACACACACACGCCGGAAGTGGAACTGTGGCTCAAATGAAGCGTGCCAGCTTTGAACACAAAAGCACGCAGGCCCTGAGTTCAAAGGTCAGGACCAGCAAAAAAAAAAGAAAAAAGATCCTTTGAACGGGAGATACAGCCAGCGCCGAGACTGAAGGAGGGATGTTTCAAGAATACCCCAATGTTCTGTGGTAGATTTGACATTTATTTTAAGGCTGAGTTAAAACTAAGGAAGTACCAGTCATCTTAAGCACCAAAAACATCTACGAAGCGAGAAACTTCAGCTCCGCATTTCATCCTCGCGCGAGTACCTTCGTACCTTAAGGCCTTCCTGGAAAGAAGGCGCCGTTAACGGCGGACAGGCGGGGCCGGGACCGTCAGGCGGCAGAGCGGCTCCCGGAAGTGTGGGAGGAGAGTGGGCCGGCCGGCGCCTGCGTGTTGGCGTGCGGCGGCGGCCGGCGCCTGCGTACTCGAGTAGTGGGGGGTGGGGGTTCTGACGAGCGCCGTCAACGCCCCTGGCTCTGCCCGCGAGCCGTTGTCCCGCTGGTGTGTTCTCGTTAGTTCCGGCACTTTCCGGCGTCGGCTTGGCGCCTACCCCCGATCTTTCCCCAGTCCGGGGCTCCACTCTCGCTCACTGCTGCTCGAGACGCCCGGGCGCCGTCGCTGCTGTTCCAGTGAGGCATTTTCTAGAGCCGGCCTCGGCCCCTGGGGTCGACACCTTCCGCTGTCCACGGCGAGGCCGCGGTGGGTGAAGCTACTTGAGGATAGACCCGGGAGCCCGCAGCCCGCCGCTAGCAGCCCTGGTCACCGGGGAGCCCCGGCCTGTGCGGGTTAACCGCTCTCGTGCATCGGGGACCCTGGAGCCCGCAGCCCGCCGCGGGCCAACAGCCCTCATTCACCGGGGAGCCCTACGCCCGGCGCCCGCCGCGGGCCAACAGCGCTCGATCACCGGGGAGCCTGGAGCCCGCCGCCCGCCGCCGGCCAAAGCCCTCGGTCACCGGGGATCCCTATGCCCGGCGCCCACAGCAGGCGAACAGCCCTCGATCACCGGGGAGCAAGGCTCAGGTTCACGATGAGCCCTCGGCTTGTTGGCTCTCGCCGTGGTCTAATCCACCCGTGACAAGTTCCCAGGCCTGGGGATGAGATTTAGGGCACAAACGTGCGTTCGCGAACGTCTACCCTTTTCTATCCACCTTGGTTTCCTCTTCACTACAATTACAAGATATATACCGTCTTTTTTTTTCCCCCGCTTTGGTAGAAAGGGATTGATTTTGCTCCTTCCAAACTACATCAAGCCCATGTTAGCAGCCTATGGGGGGACAGGCTACAAACAAACGTAACCTAGAATCAAGAAATCCTTTAAAGACCTTTATTAATCTATGTAAACACACCCCAAATCAACTAAAAGCATGTAGATTACTAAAATTTAGATGGTCCTTAACGGTCTATTTACTTGAGATCTGAATAGGCAATGTGGAACTGTTTGAGAAAGCAAATGAACTGTTTCCTTTATTACAAAACGCTTTCAGCAAGTGCAAAGCTCTGACTTGAAACCTCAGTAACCTCCCAAGCAGAAAACAAACACACTATGTAAGCCAGGCTGGTTTTAATTCACTGTTCTCCCTCTGCCCCTGAGTTGTAAGATTATAAATCTGAACCACTATGCCTGGCTTAATTTATGGTTTGGGTTTCGTTTTGCTTGGGGTTTGTTTTGAAGCACTAATGGTGTATTTATGAAAAACAGGCCAATATAAAGTGGAAGCAAAAAAAAACCCTTTACCTACACTGAACCAACATTTTAATGCCTTTTTAATGTTGATTCCTTTAGCCTTTTTCATGTAAAATAATAAATATGTTTTGAATGGAGAGATTATAGAATTCATGGATTTATTGGATGAGAGTTTCAGAGAAAAGACTGAAAAGCTTTTGGCCTGAACAATTGAATGGATGTATTTAAAAGTGACAAGCTAAAGCCCGGCATAGGTGGCTCACGCCTGTAATCCTATCTACTCTGGAGGCTGAGATCTGAGGATCAAGGTTCAAAGCCAGCCCAGGCAGGAAAGTCCATGAGACTCTTATCTCCAATAAACCACTAGAAAACTGGAAGTACCGCTGTTCAAGTGGTAGAGCCCTCGCCTTGAGCTGAAGAGCACAGGGACAGGGCCCAACCCCAGAGTTCAAGCCCCACGACCAACCAAAAAAAAAAAAAAAAGTGATAAGCTAAATGAAGAGTAGATATTAGGTGAAGGGAAAGCTGTAAGTTTACCAGTCTTGGTAGGTGTTAAAGTCTTGTTGAAAGCTGAGTCTTAAAGACTTTTTTTGCTCAAAGCTGGTACTCTACAACCTGCTTTCCTTCTGGCTTTTTGCCGGTTAATTGGAGATAAGAGATGTGTCTGAGATGTGTCTGCCTGGATTAGCTTTGATCTCAACCTACTGGTTAACTAGGATTACAAGTGTAAGCCACTGGTGCTTGGCTTTTTATACCTGCAATTTTGTACCTTTTGTCCAATTTGTCTGCATTTATCTCCACCTCTACACCTATATCCATCTTTCTGTTCTGCTTCTGTGAGCTCCACTTTTTTTTTTTTTTTTTTTTAATTCCACAAGTAAGTGATATTTCCCTTTCTGTGCCTGGCTTAATCCACTTAGTCTTCTGGGTAGAAATCCATAAATGCTATCAATGACCGCATTGTTCAAGTGAATGGCAGAATGCTGTAGGGCTGGATGTGTGTGTCTATGTTTATCTTTTTTTTCTAATTCCATTGTCACCATTTTAAGCCTCCATCTTGTTACATCCATCTTGTTACAGCCGTCTTTTCTATTTCTTTGCTTCTGCCTTGGCTATACTCCAAACTGCTCAACCCAGAAACTGGAGCAATCTTTCTAAAGCATGATCAGAGTATGTCACTTTTGAGCTTAAAAATCACTTAATGGGACTATAGCACTTGAAATGTGTGACTTAAAATAAAAGGCAGCTTCTTAATATGACCTATAATAAGCCTTGATGATTTGAGCTCAGCCTGTTTTCAATCTCATCTTTCTACCTTGATATGAGCATGTTAATTCTAAAATATGCCATACTTTTTCCTATCTTAAGGCTTAGGTTTGTGCTGTTTCCACTGTTTGGATTTCTCTTTTAACCTTGATTACCACAATTCATTCTACTCTTAAATATCAGTTCCACAGAGAGCACTTCTTTGAATGATAGACTTCCTTCTAGATCTGATACATATGAAGTGGGAACAATCTTTGCTACAGCTTCTATAAAGAATCCTGATTTCCTTAATAAAACCTTATGGGACTGTTTGTCATTGTTCTAGTACCCAGCTTTCTATCTTTGTGACAAACTACCTGAGAAAGTCAACTTAAGGAAATATTTATTTTGGATAAAGTTTTAGGGATTTCAAACAGTCATTTGGTTCCTCCATTTCTGTGAGGAGTTCGCATCATAGCAGAGGATAAAGCTACTTACCTCATTGTATCCAGTAGGGGGAGGGGAGGAACGGTAAGATATAACCCCCCACCCCAAGGTAGGACCCTAAGAACCCACTCTCCCCGACTAGGTCCTATCTCCTAAATTTCTTTCACTTCCAATCAAGTTATGAACTCGTCGGGATTAATCTATTGATGGACTTGAATCCTCATGAGATTGATGGAAGAATATAAGAAGATAAGAGCATGAACCTAGTGTGTTATCAGTAAAAATAGGAAGACGTGAGTAGCAAAGTTCTTGAAAAACTAGGAATAATAGATGTTGCAATAGAGTTGGGGAATTTAGGAAATATTTTTGGTGAATATGCCTGCAACATTAAAAACTTCTAACTACTCAATATATAGGAATGATGATATTTGTAATATCTACCCAATATCTGTGAACAGTACACAGCACACATCTTAGTGTGTTTCCCAGTACTCAGCCAGATGGGGTCAAATTCCAAGGATTTAAACAGTCCACTCCTGTGGAAAATCTATAGAAGTAACCTGTTTAAGTCCATCCAGGGAAGAATACTCACCCCTGAGTTAGTGAGTCAATTACTGTGTCTGTTTAGTTATACAACCACTGAATATTTTGAGTTCTTAAGTTTATGGGCTTTATTAGCATACATTGGGAGTGCCAAGGAGATTTCATTGTAATAACTCCATGCTCATAGTGTACTTTGTTCAAGTTTACCCACTTTGTTATAATTCTTTAATCACTCCCTTACTACCTTCCTTTATCAAAGGGAGAATATAATTCTACTTTCTTTGAGTGTGTGTATGTGTGTGTGTGTGTGTGTCCACACACAGTATCTTTGATCCATTTTGTATGGATTTTTATAGAAGATTAGTGATATGGGTCTAATTTCAGTCTTAATGTAGATAACCAGTTTTCCCAGTACTATTTTTTGAAGAGGCTGCCTTTTCTCACTGGTGTATTTTTAGCTCCTTTATCAAAAAACAATATTTTTTGTGAAGAATTTTGTGTAGGTATTTTTTTCTGTTCCATTTGTCTTCATGTCTGTTTTTGTGCCAGTACCATGCTGTTTTTGTTACCATGACTCTGGCACTATACTTTGAAGTTTGGTATTCTGATACCTACAGCATTGCTCTTTTTGCTTAAGGATCTCTTATGTTACATGTATTTTTGTTTTGTTTTGTTTTGTTTTTTGGGTCCAGTCATGGGGCCTGAACTCTGGGCCTGGGTGCTGTCCCTCAGCTCTTCAGCTCAAGGCTAGAGCTCTACCACTTGAGCCACAGCGCCACTTCTGGCTTTTTTCTTTTTGCTTATGTGGTGCTGAGGAATTGAACCCAGGGCCTCATGCATGCAAGGCAAGCGCTCTACCACTGAGCCACCTTCCCAGCCCTGTCACATATATTTAAAAAAAAATTATTTTAAAGATGATGTACAGAGGGCTTACAGTTACATACATCAGGTAATGAGTCATTCTCTCCCAATTTTTCCTCTCCTGACTTCCCTCCCCCCATAAGTTGTACACTTTATTTACAACATAGTGTCTAGTGGTTTTCACCCTTTGTCCCACCGTTTCTGTGCTTTCCCTTCTCCTCCCAAATCAGATAAACTTACATAAAAGGCAAAGGGTACAGAAATAAAAAAACAGCAACAGAAGGCAATAAAGCAAAGAAAAAAGGAAAGAAGAAAAGGAAGAACCCACAAATGGTACAATAAAAAGCCTCTTGGTTCCATTTCTTGGAGTTAATTTCAGTAAACATCATTTTATATGATTATATGTTACATAAAAATTTTAGGATTTAGCTGGGTGCTGGTGGCTCATGTCTGTAATCCTATCTACTCAGGAGGCTGAGATCTGAGTATCAAGGTTCAAAGCCAGCCTGGGTAGGAAAGTCCTTGAGACCAGAAAACCAGAAGTGGCACTGTGGCCCAAGCGGTAGAGTGTTTGTCATGAGCTGAAGAGCTCAGAGACAATGCCCAGGCCCATGACTGACAAAAAATAAATTAAAAAAAAAAGATTCATTTTTACTATTTCTGTAAGGTTACATTGGAATTTTGATAATTCTTTTTTTTTACATCTATCTGTAACAGGATCTTTATTGGTTGATAATTCTTAAGATTATGGGCTATAGTGTTTGTTAGCCTTGTAAAAACTGAAGTAGGTAGGATGGAAACATTCAAACTTCAAGCAATGTTGTTCTTCCTGGATTTTGCTGAGAGTTGATTATTCTTGTCTATTATAGAACTTTAACTATTTACTTTTAATGCTTCAAGTCACTTAGTCTTCCCTGAGAAGCAATATCATCACTGACAGTAGAGACAAGCTAAAGAGCAGGAAATTACAAGAAACTTAAGTCTTTCCACTATTTCTTCAGTTTCAGCATTTAAAAAAGATGATTGAAACAAGTGGTCGAATGGAAAACTGGAGGTGATTACATTTCTATTTATACCTTTGTTGCACCTGAACTGGCTATATGATTAAATCTAAAATTTTTAACATAATATGCAAATATGAATACTGAAAAGGCTGTTGAAGAGCAAATAATCATTTAAATGCATAACCAATGGATTCTCATTAAAAGGAAGCTCATAGTACTTATTATTCAATAAATAGAGCTTACAGTTCAGTTCTACAAATGTTCATTGTAAGCCTATTATATACCAATTGCATTCTTCTAGAAAATTCTATTATGTAAAGCTCAGAACGTGTGAAATTGTTATGGCAAGTTAGTTTTAGTTATCTAGGTATATCTACCATAAGAGGGCAGCAAAGTATTTTGTTCTTACCATGTAATCTAATAACAATGATTCATCCATATTGTAAAGTTAATAGAAAATCTTTCAAGAGTAAGGGGAAATAGAGGGCATGATTATCATTTTACTTCATTTCTAGATTGACCTATGTGGTCTAATACAATTTTTTGCTGCATAGTCAACTATGTCAGGGATAACCTGGTATTGGAATGTAGGCACTCAGTAAGCCGATATTTGAGTACCTTAACCTGGGAAGACTAATCTTTCCAAGACTTGTTTCCTCAAACTGAAAATGATGAGAAGATTGGGAGAGAATAGTAGTGACTACTATCACATTGTTTTAATAAAATAGAATTCTATATTCTGAAAGCCCTAGAAACAAACGATTGGAGCTAGAAACTGATGGCCCCCTAGTCTAGGATGGATGCTATTAACTTAAAGTCCTGTTTAGGGTCTGGTGAAAAAATAGGTCTTTACTCTCTGTGGCTACTCATGATCTATTCACATGATTAATAAAGGCAATTAAATTCATGTGAACACTATAATAAATCATTTACTAAAATGGCATATTTCAATTTGGTCACTTTAAGTTTTCTAAGTGAAAATAATATATAAGAGACTGAGTTCATATTTTATAGTTCCACAATTTATGGTCAGAGTTGATGTTTCTCCTTTTTCTGATGTTTATTGTTAAGCTATAGTAGTATGAATTTCCCAAAGTGGCCAATTATCCAGAGAGACAGTTAGCAAAGAAATGTACACAAGCATTTAAAATATCCTCCCTGATTTGATGAGAGAATGGAGTATAGCATTAAAAATTCATTCTCAAGAAGCAACTACCACATAATTTCTTGACTGTTTTCTTCCCTTAGTCTATAAAGCTTTACTGATTATGGTTCTTTGTAATTTTGTACTATGTTTTTTTTGGGGGGGGGGGGTCCGGTCATGGGACCTGAACTCTGGGCCTGGGCCCTGTCCCTCTGTTCTTCAGCTCAAGGCTAGCGCTCTACCACTTGAGCCACAGTGCTACTCCAGCTTTTTTCTGCTTATGTGGTGGAGACGAATCGAACCCAGAGCCTCATGCATGTAAGGCAAGCACTCTACCACTGAGCCAACTTCCCAGCCCATTTTGTATGATGTTTGAAATATACCTTATTGTCAATAGTGAGAATTCATTAGTGCCTAACTCTCAAAATATTTATTTTTTCCTGATTTCATTTTCCAATCCTCCCTAATGGTATACTTGTAGTTCAAGAAATAAAATTTCAGCCTGAGATTTCTGTTAGCTTTTGTTTTATTTGTGCCTTTGTAAAATATACCTCAAGTGGTATACAGAGATAGATGAATCCTATGATTTTCTCACTGACAGTTCATATGTAAAGCCTTTATTTACATTTTATTCACTTTTAATACTAAGAATCCATGACTCTGCAGTTCAACAGTCAAGATGTTGATATTAACCCATGTCCAGCTGTGTTATAGAATCCTCATTCTGCTGCCTCGTACTTGGGGTATCCAGTGTACCTTTTTTCCTTTTCCCATCATTCCTTTGATTTACACATCTTTTTTTATGAAAATATTTCCCATTTCTACTTTAAGTTTTAAAAATTGTTATGATAAAGGTGATATATAGTTACATAAGTCAGGTAGTGAATACATCTCTTTGGATAATGGCACCCCTTCCCTCTTTCCCAGCTAATTCTTTTGAAAAAAAAAAAAAAAGAATCATAGCTAGGCTCTAATTGTTTATGTCTGTAATCCTAGCTATCCAGGAGGCTGAGATCTGAGTATTACAGTTCAAAGCTAGCCTGGGCAGGAAAATCTATGAGACTTTTATCTACCAAAAAGCCAGAATTGGAGCTATAGCTTAAGTGATAGAGTGATGACCTTGAGTAAAAGAGCTCAGGGACAGTGCTCAAGCTATGAGTTCAAGCCCCAAGAGTAGAACATACCAAAAAAAAAAAAAAAAAAGAATCATGCTGTATGTTACCTTTAAGACTGTATGTAATCTTTGGATATTATTTCATTGTGTAAATGTGGGAATCTGTCGATGCTGAGCTGTGAGATCTAATAAAGAAAATTGGAATGCCATTCTCTAACTCTCAGAAAGCTGGGAAAGATCAAGTGCTTCTAGCATTACAGAGACCCAAGATTTGCCTAAATGTGTTAATCAGAACCCAAACTTTCTTAGACCTTGGAGTTAGATAAACACTTACACAAATTGTGGTTATTTGTTGCCTGCCTCTGTTTCCTAAAATAAGGAAGTCACTCACCCCAGGATTGTTTCATGAACTGGTGTCTGTAACTTCAAAGAGATTGCTATCTTACTTTCTGCTCTAACTTCCCACCCCTTCCCAAATCAATAAAGACCCTGTAACTGGACCTTGGGGCGTCTGTTACTGGTGAGAGGCACATGACCTCTGGTGCCCCGAAACCAGCTTCACAGTCCAGTTTCCATCACTGCTCCCAGTTGCAGTGGGTTAAGGCGCTCATGGTGGTTTGCAACATGTAAATATGCCAGAATTTATTTTCCATTCTTCTGGTAATAGACAAATATTTGAGTTGTTTTAAAAGTGTTTTTTTTTTTTTACTTTTTGTTGTTCTTAAGCAATAAACTTGTGTGCATATGCACAAGTGTGTGTGTGAATGTGTGTGTGTATGCATACATGTCAGTGTCAGTAAGGGGCTTGAACACAGGCCTCATGCTCTTACTCAGTTTCTTTGCTCATACCTAATACTATGAGCTCTACCATTTGACCCATGACTTCACCCCTGAACTTTTTCTGTTAATTGGAGACAGGGAGATTGTGGATTTTTCTGTCTAGGCTGGCTGGCCTGAATTCTCACATCACAGCCTCCTGCCTGGATAGGATTATAGCATGAGCCAGTGGTACCTGGCTTTAAGCAACAGATTCTTACAAGATTGAAGAAAGTTGAATTGCTATGAATGTATAACTTTACAAGTATCTGTAGGTAGTAAAATGTTTCCAAAAGTGATTATATCACTTTTGACTGCCATGGAATGGATAAAAGTTTCTATAACAGTTGACATTTTCTGTTGAATAAGGATATAATTGACCTTATTGTAATCTTGATTGGCATTTCTATTACAATTAACAAAGTGTAGCATTGTTTTATAAGTTTCTTGGTTATATGTTTTATCTTGAAATATCTCTTCATGTCTTTTGCCTATTTTTCTTTTATTGATTTGTAGGTATGCATATGTGTGCGTATGTGTGTCTGTGTTTGTATGTGTGTTTGCACATGCACATTGCAGTCCCCAGGTTTGAATTCAGTATCTTGTAGTTGGATTGCTTGCTCAGCTGTTGCTGTACTACTTGAGCCATACCTTCAGCCCAGCTTTTTGCTGGTTATTTGGGATTTGGAGTCTTGAGGGCTTTGTGCCTGGGTTGGTCCTGCAACCACAATCCTCAGATCTCAGCCTCCTCAGTAGCTAGAATTACAGGTATAAGCCACTAGAACCTAGTTCTTTGTGTAGTCTTGATGCCATTAGTTATGTGAATTCTCAACATGTTCTCATTGTAAATAGGTCTTTTGCTACTTTACAAATACATTTTTGGTAAATAAAAACCCATACTATTTTTATAACTGACAGTTTATATTTATTTCCTTAACATTATTTAATTTATTTTATTGTAAAGGTGATGTACAGATGAGTTACAGTTACCTAAGTAAGGTAATGAGTACATTTGTTGTCGAATATTGTTACCCCTTCCAACATTTTTATTATCTTTAAATGGTTGTCCAAAGGGGTTTCAACATGCTAATTTATGTGTACAATGCATCTTGATCAGTGTCATCCCTTGAGATGCTTATTTTATTTTTGTCGGTCGTGGGTCTTGAACTCTGGGCCCGGGCACTGTCCCTCAGCTCTTCAGCTCAAGGCTAGAACTTACCTCTTGAGCCACAGCACCACTTTTGGTTTTCTGGTGGTTATTGGAGATAGGTGTCTCACAGACTTTCTTGCCTGGGCAGGCTTTGAACCTTGATCCTCAGATCTCAGCCTCCTGAATAAATAGGATTATAGGCGTGAGCACCCAGCACCTACTTGGCAAGCTCAGCTGTTTTCTTGCAGGCATCAGAGTGCTTCTTTGAAGAGTGATCTGAGCATCTCTATTTTGTATTACTATAAAAAAAAAATCTGGAACGGAACAGATTCTGTTTTTACGAAGATTAAAGATTTATTTCTTTTAGTTCTGGAGTCTGGGAAGACCATTGTTAAGGAGCTGAATGGTGAGGACATGTTGCTGTGTTTACTGAAGAGGTAAGATTCAGTAAAAAGTTTTGAAAGTAGAGGAGAGAGAAGGTAAGAGACTAGATTTGCAGCCAGAAGCAGCCGTGTGTGTGTGTGTGTGTGTGTGTGTGTGTGTGTGTGTGTGTGTGTGTGTGTGTGTGTGTGTGTGTGTGTATACAAGGGCTTGAATTCAACGATTCTTATTTAGCTTTTTCTGCTAAAGGCAGGCACTCTACTGCTTGAACCATACCTCCACTTCCAGCTTTTTGCTGGATAGTTGGAAATAAAAGCCTCTTAGCTTTCTGAAAGGCTGAGTTGACCTTTAACTGAAATCCTTAGATCTCAACCTCCTGAGTAGCTAGGATTATAAATGAAGGCACCAACACCAGCTCAGAAACCTTTTATAGTCAGCATTAACCCATTCATGAGGGTGGAACAAACATGATAAAAAAAATTCTCATTAGACTATTAAATCACACTTTTATTTGGGAACTAAACTTTCAATATAGGCTTAAAAGAAAGATAGATAGATAGACAGACGACAGACAGACAGATAGATAGACATTTTTTGCCCCATTTCTTTTTCTTTCTTTTTCTTTGCCAGTCCTAGAGCTTGAACTCAGGGCCTGTGCACTGTCCTTGAGCTTCTTTTTACTCAAGGCTAACACTCTACCACTTGAGCCGCGGTGCCACTTCTGGCCTTTTCTGTTTATGTGATACTGAGGAATCAAACCCAGGGCTTCATGCATGTTAGGTGAGTACTCTACCACTAAACCATTCCCAGCCCTTGACCCATTTCTTTTGATTGCATTTTTTTAAGATAAAGATCTTGCTTGGGGGGGGGGGGGGCGGCGGAGATGAGAAGAGATTTGAAGGGGAAACAAAGGAGGAGGCTACAATGCTTGATAAGAAATGTACTCATTATCTTGCCCATGTAATTGTAACCCCTCTATACGGTATTTTCACAATTAAAAAAAAAAAAAAAGATCTTGCTGACTTTCTTCAAGCTAGTCTGGAATTTCCAGCCTTCCTGTCCCTACTTCCTGAGTTGTCTGTCTACAAATGCCCTTGTTGGGCCTTATTCAAACAAACAACAGCATACTTTTGTGACTCGGTTCATTCTTCGATTTATTTGGAGGTTCTTTCTCCATTATGAGTTCTCAAACATCTCAAATCACAGATGTAGTGAATTTTTTTTTTTGGTTGGTCATGGGGCTCGAACTCTGGGCCTGGGCACTATCCCTCAGCTCTTAAGCTCAAGGCTAGCGTCCTACCCCTTGAGCCATTGTGCCACTTCAAGTTTTCTGAGTGGTTTATTGGAGATAAAGCCAGCCAGGGCTGGCTTTGAACTGAGATCCTCAGATCTCAGCCTTCAGTAGCTAGAATTACAGCTGTGAGCCACTGGTGCCTGGCTCGTAGTGAATTCTTAAAGCCATCATAACTATAAACTTCCTTAATTATAAAATGGACTTAATGTTCATTTAAAGGGTAACATTAAGAGTGTATTGATGAGTGCTGGTGGCTCATGTCTGTAATTCTAGCTACTCAGGAGGCTGAGACCCGAGGGTCATAATTTGAAGCCAATTCCGAAAGGAAAGTCTGTGAGACCCTTATCTCCAGAGGACCAAAAAGCCAAAGTAGACCTAGCCTTGAACACAAAAGCTTAGGGACAGGTGCTCAGGCTCTGGAGTTACAAATTTAAAGAAGCTTCCTGATTAATAACTTTTTTTGTTGTAATTTTGTTCAATTTTATTCGACAAAGCATTGATTAATTTATGGAGTACTGGTGTTCAAACTCGGCCTTTCCTCTTGCTAGGCTGGCATTCTACCAATGCTAAAGTCTTTTTAAATCCCTAATGCTTGCTTTTGTTCAGTCTAATACTACTGGGAGTAACAAATTATTTGAGCATACCAGAAACATTCACATTTCATTGTCTCAAAATTCACTTAGATTTGGCTGTTCGTAGAAATTGTAGAGAGATAATTTCTTATTAGATTATTTCTCAATGCTGGAATCTAGAAAGGAAGGAAAGGAAGACATTACAGTTTTCTTTGCCACTTCAGGCTCCAAAAGAACAAATCCATGAAAAGACATTGACTGGTACAAATACATTGACATTTCAGTTGTGAAGGTTATATTTATCTATCATCCATCTATCTTTTTTTTTTTTTTTAATAATTAGTGTGTCAGAAGTGGCGCTGTGGCTCAAGTGGTAGAGCACTCGCCTTGAGCTGAAGAGGACCCAGGCCCAGAGTTCAAGCCCCATAACTGACAAAAAAAAGAAAAATCAGTATGTCTCTCTGCCTTATTAGAGTCAGGGTCTCAATATTTAGCATGGGCTAGCCATGAGCTCTTGATCCTTCTACTTTTGCCTCCCTAGCTATCCTGATATTACACATGTATGCCACCATGCCAGGCTGGAATAGTTATCTCTTTGTATTCTAAAATATCTCTTTATTTTATGTGTGCGAGTTTGTAGTGCTAGTTTATTCAAGCAGATCTAACATAAATAGGAAACAGTGATAGCAAAAGCAAGTTCTTCGCCTCAGTAATTTTGTATTCTTTGTAGCTCATAGACAATATCTGTTCCCTTCATGTGTCTGTCATGCACAACACTTTTTTTTTTTTTTGGTCGGTCATGGGGCTTGAATTCTGGGCTTGGGCGCTGTCCCTGCGCTCTTCAGCTCAAGGTGAGCGCCCTACCGCTTGAGCCACAGCGCCATTTCCGGTTTTCTAGTGGTTTATCGGAGATAAGAGTCTCATGGACTTTCCTTCTGGGGTTGGCTTTGAACCTCAATCCTTAGATCTCAACCTCCTCAGCTAGGATTACAGGCATGAACCACCGGTGCCCGGCTACAACACTTGCTTTTTTTTTTATAAATTCTAATTTTCTGAACTTATTCCCATCTCAAAACCATTTTATTTGTTGTTGTTCTGCCTACAACTCTCTTCCCCCACTTCCATACAGGATTCACTCTTTCTGGCATTCAACTGTAACTAGAATGACATTTTTTTGGTCACTTTTATTTAACCATTGGTCACCAAATTAGTTATCAGGTCTAAATTCAGACATATTTTCTATTTTTGTTGGCAGCAGTTTGTTTAGCACTTGGCAGTGGTTAGCATGTGGTAGGAATGTAGTAATTGTTTTAATTTCAGTGTTGCTAGACTCTGACAATAGACTTTGTTATTCTCATAAGAATTTTTCCAAATTTTAGTTGTTTCCAGTTAACTATAAAACCAAGGAATGTCCATGTCCACCCTAGATATACCACTATTTAGTTTAGCTAGTACATAAGGAGTATCCAGCTTTCATTTAGAATTTAAGTACTTCCCACAATTATCTACAGAAAGTGGCAGAATCTAGCTAATGAACAATAGTCCTTAAGAAAATTTTAGAGGTGGTTTATTTCTATCCTTGCTGACAAGTATTTTATTTTGCATAGTAAAGGCATCTTGCTTGGGGTAGAAGCAAAAGGCTCTGTCTTTGTAGCACTTTTCTTTCTGTTTTGTAAGGATTTTTTTGTTAGCTCTTCTGTGTCATTCTGAGTTCTCTGTTGGAAGGCCAGAGCCCCTGGTTTCCTGTGTATTTCTGGGGCTTGGGGTTTTGTTTAAAATTTGTGTTTTTGGAAGGAGTGGAAATTTCCATGGTTACACCATCCTTCTACTATCCTTAAAAAAACAAGGAGAGTGAAGTAATCTGATTCCTAGATTACTATAAAACAGATGTCTTTTGTGTCTCCCTGCACATGAAGCTGAATGGCAAGTCACATTTTTATTCATTTATTCACCTCAATGCTTTTTTTATTAAGAAAAAAGTTTAAGAATAAAAGGCTTGGTCTAGTAAATTGAACAAGGAATGGCATATGTTATGTAAATGGTCTGAATGCATGTAGGATGAATTTAGTGATACAGTATATGAAGAGAGAGATTGTTTTGGGAGCCAAACTAAATATCCGCTTCAGGCAGCAATCACAAATGTGAAGAATTGACAGTGGATTCAGAAAGACTACTGTGTATAAAAGTAGTATTTAGTATTTAAATCAAAGTATCCTAAATATTTATATTGTACTATTAAAACAAACATATGTGTGTTAACTACCATGGAATAGTAAAACTCACTTTCCTCCATTATTGCCCCACAAGTCTAGATGAAAGCCTAGAACGCTGAGCTAGTCTATACTTTTCTTCCATAAGTACTGAAGAATTTGCATAGACATGCTCTTTTCCTTAAGTTAAAGTAGTAGATAATTTATATAACTCTCTATCCTCAAGAAGTTGGTTCCAAAGTGTTCAGTCCCTTATATAAAATATTTTAGTATTTTTACATTCTTCAATATACTTTAAATATTTTTTGAATTATTAATATAATACCAAAGGCATTGCGAATGCCATGTAAAAAATCATACTTTATATTTTATAATGACAAGGAAATAGGTACAGGTTCAATATATATATAAAACCATCATGGGCCAAAGTACATATTCAGTCTGTGGTTGATTGACTCTATCGATGGGAAACCTGAGGCTGTGAGTACTGACTGTACTATAACTAATGACTATATGGCAAACTTAATTTGCATGTTAACTATTGATATGCAGACAACTTGTGAAGTAATGACTTCTATAGCCTGTTGTCTGCCTACATTTTTTTGAGATTAGATGATATTTCTTTTAGTGACTACCTCATTTATTTTGTTAGTTATCTTCTATGTATTTCAGTTGTTACTAATTTATAGTTATTCTATATATTATACATATTATTCTATATATTCTATATTCTATATATTCTATATACCGTATATATAGAATAACAAGTGAAAAATATTCTGTAATCTTAACCTCTAGAGATACACATTTTTCTATGAACATATTAACTTATATCATAATTCCTTTTTGCTAACCAAAAGGTGTCATTTCATATATACACACTCATCTTTTTGTATATTCTGGGGTTGCATGATAGTATTTCTAGGCATACTTCATTATTTGTGATTTTGGGTTTTTTGGTAACTGTCTTGAAGATGTTATATGTTTTTGGCTCTTTAAGTATTTTAGGAAACATCTCTGCTTGTGAAGCTGATAACAAAATTTAAATTTTAACAAGCACCAACTAGTTGTCTAATACTCCTAATAAAATGTCAGAGTGATTTCTTTAATTGCATTCTTACTGATTCAATCACTACTAAATTTTTCTCTTTACTAAATTTTTCTCTTACCATGGGTGAAGCATGTACGAAGCATTCCTTCTCTAAATCCACCCTGCACACCATTATCAGGCTGATTTTCCTGACATGCTTGTTGAATGGTCAGTTCCTAGGAAGCACTCTTACCTTCATACATATGGGCTACCCAGCCAAAACATTTCTTTCCAACATTTTTCTCTTGCTTTTCCCTTCTGGAACTCTACCACTTGGCGGCTGACTTTGTATTGGGCTATTCATTATCTTACCATTCTGTATTTTGTGTTCTTTTGCTGTACTTTTTTAAAAGAAATTTATTCATCTTTTATAACTATAATGCTTGAATTTTTAATTTTTTCAATCATTTTTTAATGATACTGAGACTTTAACTCAGTACTCAGGCTTGCTAAACAGGCACTCTACCACTTGAGCCACTCCTCCAGCCCCTTTTAGTGTTGGTTATTTTGTGTAGTCTCACCAGGCCAGCCTAGTCCGCATTTCACTTACTGTGCTTCCCTGTGTTGCTGGGCATGCGTAGCTATTAGTTCAGATGGAGTCTGACAAATTTGTATGACTCAAACTGCAATCCCCTGATTCCATTACCAAAGTAGCTATGATTATGGGCTTGGGCCAGGATGTTAAGCTAACTGCTTTTCAATTAGACTTAGTGCCAATCTTCCCATTTTCAGCTCCATTTATAACCTGGTAAGTTACCTTGATCTGCCAATATATGAATGTATGGGCAATATGAATGTGTTACTTACCTTCCTATTACTGAATCAGACACCTGAGATAACCAGCTTGTAATTAGGAAATAATTGTTTGGCTCCTGTTTGCAGAAGTCTCAGTCCTTGTATGTCTGGTTTCATTTCATTTGGCCTGTTATGAGGCAAAACATTTGGGTAGGGAAATGTGGTGGAAAAAGATGCTCACCTAATGGGTGTTATGGATGCAGGGAAACAGGGAAGAGGGAACAGGCTTTCATTATCCCCTTCAGGGGCATGCTTCCAGTGACCAACTTCTTCCTGCTAGGCCCTTCCTCAGGTTTCTCCCACCTCCCAGTGCACCATAGGCTGAGGCCAAGCCTTTAACACTTGGGCCTTTGGGGGACATTTCAGATCCAAACTAGCAGTTAATCAAGCTTTCCCCCTGCTTCCCACTGAGTTTTCTTGGTCTGCTAAGTCAATTACCACTGCTCATGTGTTTACTGGCTTCAAAAATTATGTGGGTGCTGATTTGTCTCATATAAATCTATGATCTATAGGCTTATGCCATTTTTATATTTAACTGTGTTGTATTTAATTTTTATTTTTTGCTTCTTTTGCTCAGGATGACATTTTTATTTTGAATAATTTATTTGCTTATTCATATATTGTCTTTGGCAGAATGTCTATTCAAATCTTTTGTCTAATTCTTTAAAATTATTTCTTTTTTTTTTTACTTTTGTCTGTATATTTTGGGCACATCCCTTTTCAGGGAAATGGTATGCAAATAGTACTGATCCTCATTCTCCATTGCTTTATTTTTTGCTGGTCCTGGGGCTTTAACTCTGGGCCTAAGTGCTGTCCCTGAGTTTCTTTGCTCAAAGCTAGTGTTCTACCACCTGAGTCACAGTACCAGTTCCAGCTTTTTCTGAGTACTTTATTGAAGATAAGAGTCTCACAGGCTTTCCTGTCCAGGCTGGCTTCTAACCATGATCCTCAGAGCTCAGCCTCCGGAGTAGCTACGATTACAGGTATGAGCCACCAGTGCCCGGCTTCTTCATAGCTTCTGTATTTGTAAAATTGCCCACACACTGAGGTTTGTTTATAACCTCACATTGTACAGAAGAAGACATTATCTGGCTACAAGATTTATAAGGCCCACTTAAAGAAAACATACATTTTTTCTTGTCTTTCTTTCATTTTTCTCTCCTTTTCTTTCTCTATTTCTCTTTCTCTTCTTCCTCTCCCTCTCTATCACTCTCTTCCTTTTTTTGCAATATGGTCAGTCTGTAGCCCAGACTGGCCTTGAACTTAAGATTCTCCTGACTCATCTTCCTGAGTGTTAGGATTACGGTTGTGTACCACCAAAGTCAGCTCCCAAACATCTTGTAGGCCCAATACTCTATGAATTCTGGCTCAAGGATTTGCAGCCTAGATCTGGGGATTTCTTGGAGTCCAGGCCCTCTCCACACAGATGTGACTTTCATAAACCTTACAATAATAAACTTCTAAGAGTCACACCTGGTGACTAACATGGGCTGAATTCAGGTATAGGAAAGGGACAGGATGCTCCAAACTTAGAGGCTGTGGGCTGTGACTGTAACCTGCTCATGCCTCCAGCCTGTGACTGGTACTGCCTTATGAGAGTACTGCTGACACAAACTGCTGGGCATCCCACAGCATTGAAGACCATGCATCTGTATTACAAATTGGACTAAAGAGGAAAAATCACCCCAGGGGAAGCTTGTTAATCAGGATCATCAAGAACTAACACAAGACCCCAAAAACAATACTCAGGACACTTTCCTGGTTGCTCACTGGTATGCTCAAGGTGCATTCCAAGCTAAGACTGAATACTAGCACTGAGCCTTCTGATGTAGTTCTCACACTGAACAAACATGATTTCTGCATTCTATTTAGTGTTGAGCTTCCCATTCTGTCTTTTCTGTGGGTAACTTCACCCTTTCAAATGGTTGTCCAACTTAGCACTGATATGCTGGCTCCTGTCCCCTAGTGCAAGAAGGCTGTGGTGTACCTGGTGGCGATATTGACTGCTGGCAGTAGTTCAAGGTCAGTGGATCAATACTGTGGCCCATGGAGGAGAGGACATTCACCTCTGTACATGAGCCCCTCCAGAGAGTACTCATGGGCTCCATATTGTGTAGTGAAACTACGTGGAAGATGAGGCAGCCGAATTTGTGGATTCATAAGATGATATCCAATTTTTTTTTCTGGTCATGGGTCTTGAACTCTGGGCCTGGACGCTGTCCCTCAGCTCTTCAGCTCAAGGCTAGCGTCCTACCACTTGAGCCACAGCACATTTTCTGTTTTATGTGGTGCTGAGGAATCGAACCCAGGACCTCATGCATGCAAGGCAAGCACTCTACCACTGAGCTTCCCAGTCCCAAGATGTTACTTATTTTGAGTGTATCTTACCTAACCCAATTGCTTTTTTTCTTTCTTTCTTTTTTTTTTTTTTGTTGGTTATGGGGCTTGAACTCTGGGCCTGGCCGCTGTCCCTCAGCTCTTCAGCTCAAGTTGAACACTCTACACTTGAGCCACAGTGCCACTTCTGGTTTTCTGGTGGTTAATTGAGATAAGCGTCTCACAGTCTTTCCTGCCTAAGCTGGCTTTTAACCTTGATCCTCAGATCTCAGCCTCCTGAGTAGCTAGGATTACAGGTGTGAGCCACCGGCACCTGGCCCAAATCTATATTTCTGTGTTCTGATACTATAGTTCACAGCCCAGTTTCTAGAAAGTACCAGCAAGTGCCGAAAAAATCATGGAACGTTAACAATATTTATTCTATTGAGTCATTTATTTTTTTTGAGTCATTCATTTTTAATAGATAAACATTTGAAAGTAATATGGAAAATTAACTTCCAACTTTAAGTAGTTTAAAGAGTTTTTCTGCCCTCCCCAATTTTAAATTTGAGCTTTCTATAATAAAATTTGCTGAGCAAAATGAAGTCCATCTTAGTCTAAATGGAATAATTAGAACTTTCAATGTGCAGTTTGAACTAAATGGACTTTTACCATGATTAGTCTAACTCTAGAATATTAGAGCCTGAAAGGTTTTAATTTACACATCTGTTAATTAGGCTTTTCCGGGTCATCTGAGAAGGGAGGAGGGGAAAAATAGAAACAGCCTCACTGAGCTATATGGGATCTAAAAGGAAGGTCATTACCAGGCAGTACTGGGTCCAGCTTTCTGCCAGGATCTGTGATTCAGAAACCAGCTGTTCCTCTGTGTCAGTTACTACTCCTGGAGATGTCTTGTTCTGATTCATTGTTTCCACTTATACTCTCTGCCTCCTGCTTCTGCCTGAGCAGCAGGTCTGACAAAAACTTCTACAGGTCTCAAAACTCTTTCATCTTCTCTTTCAAGTTTAATGCCTGAAATCCTGCAAAAAAGAATAAAACATTACAAATAAACAAGAGAAAAGGCATATAAAGTTTTCTTGGTGGCAACATTTTGCTGTTTACATATAATGGTCTCAGAGAAGGAAATAAAAACCAAAAAGTAGTTAGGCCTCAGAATTTCTATACCATTTTATTTACAATTTGTAGAGAAATGGCAAAACAAGTATTTGGGCTTATGTTAGTTGTGAGAAGGCAACTTTGTGGGGAAACTAATGAAACCAATGTTATTTCTGTAAGGTTCATTTATACAAATTCAGGTTTATTCATTGCTCAGTCATCTTCTCTGCAAGTTTTATGGCAGAAGAGATGATTTCACAAAAGGAAATAGATGTAGGTCCTGACTTTAGATAGAAAGTGTGAAGGTAGAGAATTTCTTGTGTCTTATGTTTTCTAACTGACATTAGAAAAAAAATTAGGCGAAAATATCATTTTGGGGGATGTCATACTCATCCTCTTATCTCAATTTCAAGTCCTAACAAAGAAAGAATCAAGTTGCTTCCAAGTAGTTATTCTCCTTCTTGCTGGATAGAGGTCGCATACCAATCTCCTTCCTAAGTCGGAGACAAACTTTGAACAAGTGGGTGACAAGGGCAGGCCCTGGAAAGGTACACCTTACTCCCAGCTCTTCTTTCACTCTCTGCTTCCTGTCTACCATGAGATGAACAGCCTCCTCCTGCACATATTCTGCTCCACCGCTAGCCTAGGAAGAAAAGTGATCATGAATTGGAACTTCTGAAACCTTGAACCTAATGAATTTCGCCTTTTAAATGATTCCTTCCACATATTTGTGATAACAGCAGATTTTCTAACATTAACTTTATTGGCTTACGTGCATTTCCAGATTTCAGTGATAAAATGGGCTCAGAGCTACTTCTTTTTTTTTTTTTTTTTTTGTCGGACGTGGGGCTTGAACTTTGGGCTTGGGCACTACTCCTCAGATCTTCAGCTCAAGGCGAGCGCTCTACCACTTGAGCCACAGTGCCACTTCCGGCTTTCTAGTGGTTTATTGAAGAAAAGAGTCTCACGGGGGGGGGGGGGGGGGGGCGCGCTGGGAAGGTAGCTCAGTGGTAGAGCGCTTTCCTTGCAAGCATGGAGGCCTGGGTTCGATTCCTCAGCACCACATAAAATACTGGAAGTGGAGCTGTGGCTCAAGTGGTAGAATGCTAGCCTTGAGCTGAAGAGCTGAGGGACAGCGTCCAGGCCCAGAGTTCAGGCCCCACAACCAAAAAAAAAAAAAGAGTCTCACGGACTTTCCTGCCTGATCTGGCTTTGAACCGTGATCCTCAGATCTCAGCCTTCTGAGTAGCTAGAATTACAGGCATGAGCCATCGGCGCCTAGCTCAGAGCCACTTCTATGTAGCAAATTGCAACCTAACTTATTAAACTGAGCTAATTTAAAAATATATTCCTGTAAGAGACAGCTCAGTCTCAGGCAATCATAGAGTTTGGCCTCAGCCAATGGATCACACCATCATTACATAGAGCAAATGCTGGCTGAAGCCAATCAGGTTCTTTCCATGTCACTGCCTTTTTCAAACTATAAATATAACCAGCACATATGGTATGGGGGGGAATTCTGAAGCCACTGGTCCAGAATACTTCCCCCAAACATTTTCTTTTTACCACAAGGTTCATCAATAGATTTGACATGGCTAAGGAAAAAGTAGTGTACTTAAAATATGTCAACACTTGTTTTTAAATTTATTATTATTGTAAAGATGCACAGAGGGATTGCAGTTACATGTCAGGTCATGAGTACATTTCTTTTTGGATAATATTATCCCTTCCCTCTCAATTTTTCCCTCTTCATCCCCACTTATAAGTTGTATAGTTCATTTTCAACATAAGGTCTAGTGAATACCACTGCTGCATTTGTTCACCCTTTGTTTCTCTATTTCTGTGCCCTCTTACTCTCCAAAAGACAGATAAACGAGACAAAAAGAAAAGAAAACAGAACAACAAAGAAAAAAAAATCTTTCATTTCCATTTCCTGGAGTTCATTTTGGTAAATATTATTTTATATGATCAGAGGCACAGAACAATGAACACTTCTTAAATTGGAAAGCAAAGAGGAAAAAGACTGAAAGATACAGAATATTTTTTTTAACTTTGGGTAATTAAAGATGATGCAATGTATGCATAATAGGAAGGCAAAAAGTAAAACAAAGGAACAGAAGAAATACTTGAGGTAATAATATCTGAGGCCAGTTGGGTACCAGTGACTCATGCTTATAATCCTAGCTACCCAGTAGGTTGATATCTGAGGATTGTGGTTCAAAGCCTGCTCCGGCTGGAAAATATATAAGTCTCTTACCTCCAATTAACCACTAAAACACTGGAAGTGGAGCTGTGGCTCAAATGATAAAGTGTGCTACCCTTGAGCAAAAAGCTCAGGGACACACATCCACAAATCAGCCAACGACAAATGCTGGAGGGGATGTGGAGAAAGAGGAACCCTATTACACTGCTGGTGGGAATGTACACTTATACCACTTTGGAAAGCAGTCTGGAGGGTACTTAGAAAGCTAAAGATTGACCTCCCTTACGACCCAGTCATACCACTTCTAGGCATCTACCCTGAACAACAGGACACGTGCACCTCCATGTTTATTGCAGCACTGTTCACAATAGCTAGGATATGGAAACAACCCAGATGCCCCACCACAGATGAATGGATCCAAAAATTGTGGTATCTATACACAATGGAATATTATGCAGCCATTAGAAATGACAAAATAATGGCATTTGCAGGGAAATGGATGGAGCTAGAAGGAATCATGTTGAGCGAGGTAAGCCAAGAGTGAAGAGACAAACGGTACATGGTCTCCCTGATAAGTGGATGCTAAATCCAAAATGTTAGGTGATACGACAAAACTAACAGGACTTAAGAAACAAAGAACTCCCACTCATCTGGTCGAACCACTACTAAATATCCCCATGCTGCTGATCACATGTATGGTGTATAACGTGAACACCGTTATATGTTATAGACTGTGATAGACAATTTGCTCCAGGAAAGTTAAATGAACTTGTGACTTTAAATGAGCATCATTATTCCACAATACTGTGAAATTCCGGAAATTATGTAATCACTTAATCACAATCAAAAAAAAAAAGAACCTGGGGAAGGTAGGGAGGGAGGGGATGGTAGGGGGAAAACAATGGAGGGGGTAACAATGTTCAAGAGGAAGTGTACTCATTACCTCACTCATGTAACTGTAACCCTCTGTATAGTATCTTTACAATAAAAAAAATAGAATAAAAAAAAAAGCTCAGGGACAGCACTCATGCCCTGAGTTCAAGCCCCAGAACACTCTCTGTCTCTCTGTCTCTGTCTCTGTCTCTGTCTCTCTGTCTCTGTCTCTCTCTCTCTCTCTCTCTCTCACACACACACACACACACACACACACACACGGCAAATATTCAGGATGCTCAGAAAATAGTAAGCAAGCAAATACAAAAAAGCATATGCACTTAGGTATATTATATTCAATCTGAAGAAAAATAAAATTAATAGCTCAAAAGTTGGAAGAAATAAAACATTATATATAAAGGTCTCACTATGAATCCAAGGCTAACTTGAACTATCTTAGCTTGCCAAGTACTGTAACTATGGGCATCCAACACCATGCCTGGCTTCCAGCTTGACAAATTATCCTACTAATGCAAAGGATAAAGTTTTCCTCAAACAAAGAAAAAAAATTATTTGTAGTTTACCTGTCAAGAAATGTTTAAAGCCTTTTAGAAAAAAAGAAGCTCCTGCAGATCAGAGATTCAGATCTATGTCAAGAAGGGAAGAGTGTCACAGAGGGAGTCTTGGCCCCTCCCTCATGGTGCATTCCAGCACCAGGACTTGAGCAATATGGACATGGAACATGATGGATTGTTAGCTTCAAAAAGAAAGAATTACTGTTTGGGCCCATAGCTATAACTTCTATGTTTGAAGCTACAGAAATGGACACAGTTTGCTCTCTATGGGAGAGCAAAAAGGCAAAACTGTAAATTAAAATATAACTAAAATGAGTGCTTATCTTCTCAGCTCCATGGTTACTAATCATGGACCTTACTGTGTCTCATACAAGGGTAAATTTTCCTAATAATGTCATCATACCAGTTAGGTGCAAACATCATTTTGAGATTAATCATTCACTTTAAGAAAGGAATTTGGCTAGGTGCAGGTGGCTCATGCCTATCATTATAGCTACTCAGTAAGCTGAGATCTGAGGATTGCAGTTTGAAGCCATTTTGAGCACACAAATCCAAGAGGCTCTTATCTCCAATCAAAAGTATCTAGCCCAAGGAAAAAATATACAAACAAAAAAAACAACCTAGTCAAGGGTTTGGATGTTGCTCCTGCAAAGCACTTGCCTAGCAAGCGCAACATCCTGGGTTTGATTTCCAGTACCAAAAAAGAAAAGACAAAAAAATAGTTAAAAAAACTCCAAACAAAAATACCTAACTGTTGCTCACACCTTGTAATCCTAACTACTGAGGAGGCTAAGATCTGAGGATCACGGTTTGAAGCCAGCCCGGGCAGAAAAGTTCTTTTTTTTTTTTTATTATTGTGAAAATACTGTACAGAGGGGTTACAATTACGGGAGCAAGATAATGAGTACATTTCTTATCAAGCATTGTAGCCTCCTCCTTTGTTTCCCCTTCCATCCCTTCCCATCCTCCCCGCCCCCCATCCTCCTCCCCCCACCACCAAAGTTGTAAAGTTCGTTTTTCCACATAACGACTTGTACATCTTATTGTTGCAATGGGTCCACCTGTATCCCTATTTAAACAATTTCTTTTTTCCCTTCCGCTCCACAAATTATACCAACCTCAAATACAGTAAAAATAGGGGTTATACCATGGGGGAGGGACATATAAAGCAGCAAGAAATAATCTTATAAATGTGTTAGAAACAATCACCTGAAAGAAAAAAAAACATTTGAATACATATCTTAGGGTTCATTTCCCTAACATCAACTTATCTGACCTTTTCTGCTTGACTCAGACATATACTAGTTATTGCAAATAAGGGAAACCATGGGACCTAAGTCTCTTTGGACCTGGCTTACTTCACTTAATATAATTTTTTCCAAGTCTTTCCATTTCCTAACAAATGGGGCAATGTCATTCTTTCTGATGGAGGCATAGAACAAGCCAGAAATAGAGCTGTGGCTCAAGTGATAGAGTGCCGGTATTGAGTGAAAAAGCCCAGGGACAATGCCCCAGCCCTGTCCTGGCCCCTACATACACACAAAATACCTGATGTTGACAAAACGAACACAGCATACTCAAACTAATGAGATACTAGCCCAAGCAGTTCAAGAGAGAGATTTGTAATACTAAATGCATATATTTAAGAAGTAGAAGGCTCTCAAATAATCTGATCTGACCTAAACCTCAAGGATTATAGCTCAGGGGTAGAGTACCTGCTCAGCCCTTGGTAAATTTTGCAGTTTATCCAAAATAGAAGGAAAGAAATAGTAAAGATCAAAATATAAATCAATCAAATACAAACTAGAAAAAAATAAACATTAGAAACCTGAGTATTTTTTATTTTTTTAGAAACTTTTTTATTAGTGTAAAGGTGATATACAGAAAGGTTACAGTTATGTAAGTCAGGAAACCTGAGTATTTTTGAAAGATGAAAACATTAATAAACCCTTAGCTAGGCTAACTAAAGACAAAACAGATAAGTTTAGAAATAAAGCCCATTACAATTATGAGAACACAAAGAAAATTTACCATGCAGGGAGACCACAGGAACAATGGGGAGTCTACACATGAGTAGACTGGGTTGTGAGTACTAAAAGGAGGAGGAGGGGGAGCGGGAGGGGAAATATAGTTATAATAATCCATCTACAGAAGTAAAAATGAAACAAGAAATTTCTATGAGACTTGTTGGGGGGTGGATAGTGGATGATGGAGGGGATGACTGTTTAAGATACATTATATCCATAAATGGACATGTTAAAATGAAGTAATCTTATACAACTAATTAATGAGAAACTACTATGACCAATTATAAACCAACAATTTAAATAACAGAAAAAAGGATAAATCCTTAGAAAGACACCACTTAGCTAGGTCTGCATCATGAAGAAATAGAAAATCTAAACAGAACAATGGCAAGTAAAGATATTGAAACAATAATTAAATCTCTCTCTCTCCAAAGAACAACTCATGGCATGAGAGTTTTTCATAGCTCAGTACTACCAAATATTAAAGAACCAATACTAGGCCAGGTGCCAGTGTCTCACTCCTATAATTCTAGCTATTCAGGAAACAGAAAAGTCCTCAAGAATCCTACTTCCAAATAACCAGCAAAAATGTTGGATAGAGTTAGCATCAAATGGTATAGCACCAGCCATGAGAAAAAGCAGAGAAAGAACACAAGGCTCTGAGTCCACACCTGGATTCTGGCACCACAAAAGAAGAAAATCTAATAGCAGTCCTTAAACTCTTCCAAAAAAAATGAAAAGGAGAGAGTACTTCCCAAGTCATTTTAAAAGGCTAGCACTGCTCTAATACCAGAGCCAACAAGAATACTGCAAGAAAAGACAGAGGTACATAAGTGGATGCTAAATCCAAAAGGTTAGTGATACGACAAAACTAACAGGACTTAAGAAACAAAGAACTCCCGCTCATCTGGTTGAACCACTACTAAATATCCTCATGCTGCTGATCACAAATATGGTATATAACATGTGAACACTGTTATATATTACAGACTGTGGTAGACAATTTGCTCCAGGGAAGTTAGAATGAACTTGTGACTTTGAAATTATGTAATCATTTAATCACAATCAAAAAAAAAAAAAAAAAAAGAACCTCGGGGAAGGGAGGGAGGGAGGGGATGGTAGGGGGAAAACAATGGAGGGGGTAACAATGTTCAAGAGGAAGTGTACTCATAACCTCACTCATGTAACTGTGACCCTCTGTATAGTAGCTTTACAATAAAAAAAAAAAAAAAAAAAAAAAAAAAAAGAAAAGACAGAGGTATTTATGATGAACATAGATGCAAATCTCTCAAAATCACTAGAAAACAATTCAATAGCATAGTGAAAGGATAATTCAATATGGTCAAGTTGAATTTCTTCCTGGGTATAAAGGATAGTACAATATGTAGAAACCAAGAATTGTGATTATAATACATAACTGAATGAAACAAAAAAATCTACTTAGCCTCAATATGCAAAGAAAGCATTTGACAGAATTAATGTCCTTTTAAATAAAAACTCAAGACATTTAGTATAGAAGGAATGTACCTCAACACAATTAAAAAACATCGTCAAGCCAACAACCTTAAAATAGTGAAAATTGAAAAGCTTTCCTCTGAGATCAGTAACTACAGAAAGAAGCCTAGGCTTACCCCTTTTGCTATATTGGAAGTCCTAGCCTGGAAATTAAGCAAGAAAATGAAATATAAAGAATTCAACTTAAGAAGGAATAAGTCACATTATGTATATCACCTGTTTGCAGATGACTTAATCCCTAAAGACTCTACCGCGCATGTAGGAGGCTAAGGCAAGAGGAACATGAACTCCAGGTCTTGGTCTACTAATAAGACCGTATCTCAAAAAACAACCAAGCAAGCTGGGTACTGGTGGCTCACACCTACAATCATACCTATAAACACACACACACACACACACATGCATGCACACACACACACACAGAAGGTTACTAGGAGTGGGGACACTGGGAAGATGTTGGCCAAAAGGTACAAAGTTGCAGTTACATTGGATAATTAAGCCAAGAAATCTAAGGTACAACTGGATGACTCAAGTTCATATTATCCTGTATTCTGGATATTTTCAGTGAGTATATTTTAGATACTCTTTACCCCAAGAGGAAAATGAAAGATTACTACCATATGAGAGACTGGATAATTAATTTCCTTGACTGGTAATATCTTCATCGCATATACTCAAACATCATATTAGACACATTGTATACAATAAAATGTGGATAAAAGTATAGAAAACAATTATTTTATAAAAATAAAAGTACATTTACCTCTGTAGGACACATTATAATTACAGCATGAAAGAATTGTTATCTCTGGTGGTAAGGTTCTGAAGCCTGGAGTGTGTTCTCATTGCCAGGAGGCAGACACTCATTTTCCATTGTTTAACTTTGTAACTCATGTTCTGTGTGCTTCAAGGGGGAGCTAAAGCTTTGATGTATATTTTTTCTCTCCCCTTGAGGAGTTTTTTTTTGGATAGGGCAGAATACGATGAAGGTCACTGAGCACTTGCAGAGAGGCGCACTTGTGGTCCTGGTGAAAGCCTCACACTCTCAAGATGTGACCTCTGGCCACCAATCCCCTTCCCGGGCTTGCTGAGCAAGTGTACTGGCAGCTTTCATCACTGTGGCAATGTACCCAAGGAAAACACCTTAAAAGGAGTCCCTGAAGCAAATCTGTCTACAGCTTGATTGGCACAGTCAAGATAGTTTTCAGAGTAAGGCATTATTAGTTTTGTGCCCCAAAGCTAAGCTGTGCCCACCCCTCTCTGTCATTCAGCAGTGGGAAGGGCCTGGCTTGGCCACACCACTGACTTCACCTTGGTGAAGTAAGGCTGGTTCACCTGCCTTCAGCTCCTGCCTCAGGAGTTGTGCAGATTACTCAGCACCACAGATTAGGAGCCATGAACACTGCTACTTCCTCATAGGGTACAGCCCCTTCCTGCAGCTCAGCCACAGGGCCTCAACAAGTGACAGTCCTGTTCCATGCACCAGCTGGACAAGATGGGCCACGATTTACGTTATTACTAATTGCAGTTATTAATTACATAAGCAAGGATGAAATGGTCAAATATTTCTAATTTATCTATCATATAGATTGCCCAGATTAGAAATGTTCTAATATATATGGTCAATAAGTTAGAAAGAAAACAGTCAACACCTTAGTAGTAAATATGTCAAGAAGAGGCAGTTTCCAGGGTTGGAGGCATGGCTCAGTAGGTAGAGTGTCAGTCACCGAGCTACACCTCAGGTACTGAGTTCAAGTCCTGGTCTTTCTTTTTTTTTGGGGGGGGGGGTCCAGTCGTGGGGCCTGAACTCCGGGCCTGGGCACTGTCCCTCAGCTCTTCAGCTCAAGGCTAGTACTCTACCACTTGAGCCACAGCACCACTTCTGGCTTTTTTCTTTCTGGTTATGTGGTGCTGAGGAATCGAACCCAGGGCCTCAGGCATGCAAGGCAAGTGCTCTACCACTGAGCCACCTTCCCAGCCCAAGTCCTGGTCTTTCAAAAACAAAAGAAAAGAAAAGAATAGGCCATTTCAAAACAGAAATATAGAAATCTAACAAAAATTAGCATCTTTTAACATTAATAATAATGAATGTAATAAAATATAAAAGCATACTTTACTAAATACCATTGGGGAGATGGAGAGAGCTTGCAGCTCACAGTCCGCATGTCAGAGAGGAACTGGGCAAGTGCCCTCTCACCCCCTTTGATGGGAGCAGCCACAGGGATGAAGCTTGGCAGTACATGATGACAGTTTTAACTGTGCACATATATTGTCTGATGCAGCATCCCTGCTTTCCCCCATCCTAGCATGCCAGGGCAGACACCAAAGGAAACAGGCCCAAGTTGCTCAATGCAGTGTCACTCACTGCTTTGCCCATCCATGGAGAACCCACTCTACTTCCCATTCCTTCTGTTGTGCAGCTCACTGGAGTCAGGACTTAGCGTATTCTTAACCAAAGCCTAGTTAGGTGATTGACAGTGACAGAAGGATCCCACACAGATGATCATATAGACTCTGGAACAGGGGCAGACACAAGGTCAGTGACCTACTTTTCATTTCCTGAAGTGTTTCATTAATGTGTTGTCTTACCACTGCGAAGATGAAGCCTCGAAGGTGACTGTAGAATGGCCTGCCTGCTAGCCCTTGTCTAGGGCAGGTGGGATCTCCCACCATGAGTAGCTGGAGCAGGTTGCACTGGATGGACCTGGGGTGTTTCTCTTCTCACTTCCACCACTTTGGAAAAGCTTTGAGTTCCTGGACCAGCAGCCTGTCCATCTCCTCTCCTTGCAAACATGGATCTGGAGCCTGCTGTGCACAGAATCCTGAGGACCTCAGAGTAGCAGAGTAGCCTGATTCAGTGTCTCTTCCTGCAACCAGTAGATGGTCAAGTGGGGGGACACTAATTGTGTGGTGGATTTTCTTCTTCGTGGAGGAGACATTTAGAATTAAAATATATATTTACATATGATTTGCATTGATATTTAGAATTAAAAATATATTTACATATGATTTGCATTGACCTATATCTGGTGATAACTCACTTCAAATACTCTTCTATAAGATCACCTAATTAGTGTGGCCTAACCCTGTTGTAGTGCAACCTAGCATTATGGGCATTTCACACACAAAATACTGACTACATCTGTGAGGTCATAATCCGGCAATCAAAACTTGTTTAGGGCATTTGCAAATGTAGCTGGCAATAGCTGCTTCTTAACTCTGAACGTGTGGGCTAAAGAGAAATCTCAATGGAAAAATTGCAGAGAAAACTGTGCTTTTATGATGGCTGAGTTAATCCCCACCCCTCCTCAAAAGAAGAAAAGAAGCTGACTTGCATTCATTCTCTTCCACTTACAGGATTGTGGTGAAGCTGGCATGTCATCATCCCACACTTAGTTCTCTCACTTGCAGAAGTGTGTGGGGTTGCTGGCAGGTGAAGAGAACACATAGAAAAGCCACATTGTAGATCATTGCAGATGGTGGGAAGTTTGCCTGTAGGTTTGCAGTGTATGCTGTGGCTGTGAGATCACCTCTTCCTTCTTTTCTCCTTTCTCACCTTTATCCTATAGTAGCTAGACCTCATCCTGTCTCTTTTGAGAACAGGACAAGGGGCAGTCAACCTTCACTGCCACACTTTTGGGACTGATTCCACTTTATGAGTTACATTGCATATTAATTCTCTCTTGGTTTAGTGAAATAGCACACCTATACACTGGTTTGTACAGTTGACTTCCAGTAGTCTTTAGTGAATTTTATCCTTCTACAGAAATCATAGTGATAAATAAAAGAGTGCTTATAATTCATGCTATTCTTTTTTTGTTTTTGTCAGTCTTGGGGCTTCAAATTGGGGCCGAGTGCTATCCCTGAACATTTTCTACTCAAGGCTAGTGCTCTACCACTTTGAGTCACAGCTCTACTTCCAGCTTTTGAGTGGTTAATTGGAGACAAGAGTTTCATGGGGACTTTTCTCTCTTGGCTGACTTTGAACCATGATCCTCAGATCTCAGCCTCCTGAGTAGCCAGGATTATAGGTATGAACTACCTGAGTCCCGCCTTGTGCTATTCTTTTTTTTTTTTTTTTTTGGATCTGGTCTTGGGACCTGAACTCTGGGCCTGGGCGCTGTCCCTCAGCTCTTCAGCTCAAGGTTAGCACTCTACTACTGGAGCCACAGCGCCACTTCCGGCTTTTTTTTTTCTGCTTATGTGGTGCTGAGGAATCGAACCCAGGGCCTCAAGCATGCAAGGCAAGCACTCTACCACTGAGCCACCTTCCCAGCCCCACCTCATGCTATAGGATAGCATGTAAAGATTACAGTCTCCTTAAAATATCAGTCTTAATATGGAGGAGGGAGGCCTTTTTTTAAGGAGACATGATCAACAGGAAAATACCAAAGGCATGCTGGGATATGAAAGCAAGCCAAGGATAAAATACTAGCCAAATGGAATCAGAAGTGAGTCAAGGGCACCAAACAGGTCAAGTGGAATTTGGACATTTAAAAAAAAAAAGAGCTCATGAGGGCTGGGAAGGTGGCTCAGTGGTAGAGCACTTGCCTTGCATGCATGAGGCCCTTGGTTCCTCAGCACCACATAAGCAAAAAGAAAAAAGCCGAAGTGGCGCTGTGGCTCAAGTGGTAGAGCGCTAGCCTTGAGCTGAAGAGCTGATAGACAGCTCCCAGGCCCAGAGTTCAGGGCCCACGACCAGACCCCCACCCCCCACCAAAAAAAACAAAACAAAACAAAAGCTCTTGAGCTGTTCCTGCACACACGAAATTGAAGTCATGATCTGAGGAAGAGGGAGTCAATGAGGCCCACAAAAAAAGGAGATGGACAATCAAAGCAGCCTAATCCAAGGTATAATAAACTCTACCCTCAAGCCTGTCTGCGTGCATTATACACCTTTCCCTACCTGTCCACTCTGTTTGCACAGCATCCTAATTCATCTTTGCTTTCTCTTACTTCCTACACTGGTGAATTCTTTTTTGTCAATCTGTGGTTCCAAAAACTACAATAGTTAATAGAAATCAGCAGTGCCAAATGCTGGGGAGGGTTTGAAGCAACTAGAATTGAGGGTGCAAAATGGTACAGTGTACTTCAGAAAACAGTTTCTTGCTCATACCTGGCACGTTGCCATTTGAACCAAGCTTCCATGACAGCAGTTTATTTTATTTTAATAGTTTTTATGGTGCTTGTATTGGTGTTCATGCTTTTGCTTGGCTTTTTGGCTCAAGGCTGGGACTCTACCACTTGAGCTACAACTCCATGTCCAGTTCTTTACTGGTTAATTGGAGATGAGAGTTTCATGGACTTTCCATGAAACTTCAAACACAAATTCTCAGATCTCACCATCCTGAGTAGTTAAAATTACAGGCATGTAATGTGCCCCAGCTGGGCACATAACATACAAAGAAACTATGACTTAGATATGCTAGTATATGAATTTCCTGAATCAAAGTGAAAATATTTAGACAAAATTTGGGTGTTCGTGTTTATGGTTACTTTATTCCTAATAGACAAAAGCTAGAAATAAAACAGGGAACTGGATAAATGAATTGTTATGTTATTGAATAGAAATACTACAGGGTACTACCTTTTCACACACAGTATGGATGTATGTGAATGGCATTTCACTAAGTGATAGAAGTCAGCCCCAAAGTTTATATATTCCACTTATAAGACATTGAGAAAAGGAAAATATGTAAGAATTGTACATGATCAATGCTTGCTAAGAAACAGAGTTTTACAAAGGAGTAGCTCTGGTGAAATCTGAGGTTATGAAACTGGAGGTGGATATATAGAGTTATATATCAAAGGACTGTATCTCACAAAGAGTGAATATTAATATATATATTTAAAAATAATCATCTGGGATGAAAGGGCGTTGCCCTCAGTTTCCCCTTTGTCACTCTGTCTCACGTCATCAATGACTACCCCCACCATCCTCCATGACTTCGGCCCTCTTGTTAGGAATAGTAACAAACTATATTTTTCTGGGTCACTTGGAAATCCTCTCCTGATTTCTTGACCTTACCATGCCTCACATTTTCTATTAATGCTCCATTATTTTAGTTTATTATTCTATTTTATTGTTTTACATATCAGTACTAAGGCTTGGACTCAAGCCTGGCTCTCTACCACTTGAGTCATACCTCTTCTTGCTTTTTGCTTGTTGGTTGGAGATGAGAGTCTTGTGGACTTTTCTGCCTGGGCTGGCTTCAAGTGTTGCTCCTCAGATCTCAGTCTCCAGAGCAGCTAGCGTTACAGGTGTGAGCAACTAGCGCCTACAAGTTAAACCAATTTTTAATCAGTGAGAGTGAGGGGCATGATGATGCCTCACTGACGGCTGTGTGCCACTAGGTGGCAGCAGCAGCCTGGGAGGCTCCATGTGCAGGCACTGGCTCTGGACTATCCTCTGGACTTGGGTATTTACAGTTCCTGCCCCAATTCAGGACTCAAATGCTCCCTGAAGTCTAGTTTAAGCTGAGCCACTTGCCTACATTCTAGAATCATGATCCTGGGGACACTTCTTTTTAAATTGATTTACAAAATGCCCCTTCTCTGAAGGAAGCAAGGCGTGAAAGATGAGGCCTGTGGGCGGCGATTAGGATTAGTTGAGGTTATAAGGGTGGGAACCCCACAGTGGCTCTGTAAGAAGAGAGACCTGAGCCAGAAGAGAGACACTGGCTCTGACTCATCATGTGGTGCTACCATAGTTTGGATGTGGTTAAGTGTGCTCCCCCCCCACCCCCAAAGGTTCACCTGTTGGCAGTGTGGTCCTCAGTGTGGTGATGTTGAGATGGTGAAATCTTTAAGAGGAACTTAGTGGAACGTGGATAGATGTTGCCGTTAGAGGAGTTGCCTTAGAAGATATTAACATAGTTCTGAGATCCCAGTGTCTCCTAGTTTCCTATCTCACCGAGTGATCTCTCCCTCTTAAATGCCATTTACCATATCATTTGTCACTCACCAGGGCCAGTGGATGCCAGCACCAAACAAACATTCGAACCTCAAGAACTGTGCAACAAATACCCCTCTGTCTCTTCCTCTATCCCTCTTTTCTTGTCTATTCTCTGTTTGTCTCTGTCTGTCTGTCTGTCTGCCTGCCTGCCTGCCTCTCTCTTTCTCTTTCTCTTTCTCCTTCTCTTTTTCTGTCTCTTTCTCTTTGTCTCTATCTCTGTCTCTCTGTCTCTGTCTCTGTCTGTCTCTGTCTCTCTGTCTCTCTTTCTCTCTCTCTCATGCAAGTCCTCGGACCTGAACTCAGGGCCTGGGTGCTGTCCTTGACCATTTTTGCCCAAGGCTAGTGCTCTACCACTTGAACCACAGTATTACTTCTGGCTTTTTGGTGGTTTAATTGGAGATGAATCTCACAGACTTTCCTGTCCTGGCTGGCTTCAAATCAGTCTTCAGATCTCAACCTCATGAGTAGCTAGTATTACAGGGGTGAGCCAGCAGTGCTTAGCTAAATCTTTCTTCTTTATAAATTACCCAGCCTCAGATGTTTTTGTTGTAACAATGGAAAATGGGCTATTGGTGCTCTCTCCATCATATTATGATAGAACAGGGGGTTCTGATAATTTGAACGTTAATAGTGTTGGTAAGGTAAATTATCAGAGAATTCAGAGAGACCACATTTTGAAGGATGGAATCTTGGAGTTTATTACATAGCTAGCAGTCTGCAGGCAGCCCATTGTAACAAAGGCCTGCAGCCCACAAATATACTTAACACAGCTAGGAAATGGGCCAATTAACCAATTCAGGTCCAATGGAGAGCTGAATTGGGATGCCATGATAACCAGAGACCAGCCAGGAGACAGGACACTGGATACGAACATGGAGACATGAAGCATGGCATAATGGTGCCTATGCTCGTTCTGGCCTAAATAGGGTCTGGGCAGGGGGCAGAGTCACAGTACATTCCCAGTCCTAGGCTCTGGATTGACAGGTTCAGTAACCTATCAGCCAAGTGCCCACCTCTGTCTCCAGGGATCCAGCAGGCCCATCACCTGGGAGGTGGGGGTGTCACCTTCTTCCAGCATGAAGACAAGATGCCAGACCTCACCATTCACCATATGGCCAATATGGCGCTGGCCAGATGTGAGTTCCCTATTTCAGTATTAAATCCGTATAGTTACTTGGTCTATTTAAGCTAATGCAAAAGTAAATTTAGAATCTGTGGTGCAGTGGCACAAAAGCCAATCAATAATCCCTTTCTGTTGTATAAATTATTTTGAGCTTGCTAGTGCCAGGCTTTTGGACTTCTCAGCAAATAAACCCGTATTTTAAAATAAATTACCAAGTCTCAAGTGCTTTGTTGCAGGAACCAAAAATGGACTAAGACACTCATTCAACCAGGTAGCACTGACAAGTGATGGGTAACATGAGTTGTTATCTCCTTTATGTTGTAATCCGCCTTGAGTAGAGGGAGAATGCACTTCAGAGATGCCTGTATGTTGGAATTACAGTGTGAGCATCCGCCCCAGGGACATGGAACTGCCCAAAGTGATGTTCTGGATCTAATCTCCTGGATTGCTGCTCTGTTTGCTGCTGTGGTGAGTGGCCCTCCACCCAGTGAGGCACAAAGGGTCATACCATTGGAGCTGGGTGTCAAAAGGCTCAGTAAAATAAGGAGAGCTAGAACTTTATCCAATCCCTGTGACCCTGATAAATGGTAAAGATGTATACATACATGTGTGAAAAGTCAAGATTTACATTCTGTAAGTTATAAAACAACAAAACACAGTACTGTTTGGCTTTGTAATGCTTTTAGTCATTTTTATTTTCTTTGTGTGGTTGTACACAGAGATTTCACTTCAACAGAACATCAATAGTAACTATACATTCCAAATTAACTTTACCATTGGCTAAAATAAGCCAAAGGATCCAATTGCATAGACCTAATAATGAGACTTAAATGACAGTTATACCTGGAAATTCTATGAAAGTTAAACATGGAAACTTGCATAATCTTTGAAAAGAAACGAAGTATCAACACGAGGAAAAATAGTATTCCTAAATTTAATTATAGCACAGTATTCATTGCTCTAAAGTCTCCTGCGTTTGGCATGGATGTTTAACACAATGAATAAGGAACTTAAGTCCTTGGCAAATACAACTTGATTTGATGAAATGGGCTCCACAGACCCTCAGTTAAAGCAGTTCACATGGCCCAGTGTAAAATTAAAAAAGGGCTTTCAATGATTAAACTTCTTATTTAAGATCTAATTAATACAAATTGATGATCCCAACTGTTTATCCACTCCATAGCTTTAGTCTTAATCTTGCTCATTTCTTAAACTCAGAAAAAAAATGAGACCTTCTGGGTCTCATTTAATGCTGAGGCCCTATCTAATCCACAGCTCTAAGTATTTTGATATTATACATCTGGCTAATACGTTTCATGCACTGTGAACTTCAGTGACCACTCAGCTATAGTTCATCTTGGAGGAACACAATATACCACGGGGCCATAATAGCTTCATCATCAATCCCCAGTCTTGGCAGACAAAACCTTAACTACATCCATATCCACTCAGGTACACAGGTATTTCCTGACATCAATAATATGCTCCCTCAAGGGATCTCATGTGGCACTCACCAAAGAGAAGTGGGTCCAGCTTCAGTCCACCTTGGCTTCTAGTGGCTACATATTCATCATCTGCAAATATGGTGTGAATCTCACTGCTCCTACTAATAATAGCTTGCTTTCAATGGGCCCCTTTTCACAAAAGGCTCTTAAATCTGCTCACAAGAAAGAATGAGGCAGCCCCATCACAATGTCTCTGAAATGCCCTCCCTGGGAAGGCTCTGGCAACCTCTTCTGTTGCTTTATTTTTTCCTTTGGTCAGTTGTGGGGCTTGAACTCAGGGCCTGGGTGCTGTCTGAGCTTTTTCACTCAAGGCTAGTGCTCTGCCACTTTGAACCACTTTGGTGGCTAGTTGGAGATAAGAGTCTTATGAACTTTCCAGCCTGGGTTGGGCTTGAACCATGACCCTCAGATCTCAGCCTCCTGAGTTCACTAGGATTATAGGCTTGAGCCATCAGCACCCAGCCTCTGTTGCCTCTTAAGGCACCTTTGTGGACCATCTATAGCAGCCACAGTTGACCATGGGTTTTGGGGGGCAAGAGCTGCTCCTCTTAGACTTGTGCACACTACTAAAATGAATACGGACTATCTTGGAAATAGAGATGTTCCCAGCTCCTAAGCCTGTGACTCTTCATACCCAGCTTTCCATTGAGTTCTTGCTAATAGAAACAACTCTACAAGCCTCCTTTAAACTGGATGTGGGCAGCCCTGGGCCCACTTGTACTCTACCTGCAGGGTCAGCCTCCCCTATTCTTAGTCTCTTGCCAGATGCCACCATGACAGAGGGGAGCAGCAGAGGGAGTTCATAAAGTAGAGTAATAGCCCTGTCTCCACAATAAAAACTATGGAGCTCAGACAGGCAATGGTTGTTCACACCTGTACTCATAGTTACCCAGGAGGCTGACATCTGAGGATTGTAGCTCTAAACCAGCCTGGCAGGAAACTCTGTGAGACTCTTATCTCCAATTAACCACCAAAAAGCCAGAAGGTAAGGTATAGCTCAAGTGGTAGAAGGCCAGTCTTTGAGCAGAAGAGCCGAATGAGCGCTTGGAAGGCTGAGTTCAAGCCCCAGTATTGACACAGAAAAGATGGCCCTCATTGGCATGTTGCTGTTTTCCATCTCTTAAGATGTTCCTCACAACGGATGAGACAATGGTGGCCACTCAACACTGGATATCTCAGTCAACATATTTCTGCTTTTTATATCTATTCCACATTGTTGGGCCATTGCCTGAGAGCTGTCCCCTACAAGGTTAAAAAAAAAAAAAAAGGTGGGTACTGGTAGCTCACGCCTGTAATCCTAACTACTCAGAAGGCTGAGATCTGAGGTTTGCAATTTGAAGCCAGCCTGAGCAGGAACGTCCATGAAACTTATCTCCAATTAATCACCTGAAAATCAGAAGTGGTTTTGTGGCTCAAATAGTAGAGAGCTCGCGTTGAGCCGAAGAGCTCAGCGCCCAAGCCCAGAGTTCAAGCCCCACAACCAACAACCAAAAAAAAAAAAAAAAAGAAATTAAAAAAAGAAGCAAGCAATCAAACAAAAAACAACTCTCTGAAAATCCCTTTTGCCTAGTCTTACACATTCCCAAAATAGAAATAAAAACTACACATGCCTTTGTGTGTATTAAGGCATAATGCAAGTCTTGTTTCCTTTGTGATTATGGACTTTACTCATAGTAACTTTTGAAAACACTCAATCTTGGCCTCTTGAAGATGACATTGATAGAAATTTTATATCCCTGATAAGTCCCAGATAGCTGCTTTAATGGAGAGATATAACAGACTCCTCAAATGAAAACTTTCCACCTTCTAATGCAGGAGTAAGTCCTAATTTGCTGCATACATTAATATTGTTTAATGTAACCTCCCTTGGCCAACTTGAACATTACACAAATTAAAATGTGGTCTATCTATCTATCTATCTATCTATCTATCTATCTATGAATTCATGCTTCCATCAGAAAGAATGGCATGGCCCCATTTGTAAGGAAATAGAAGGACTTGGAAAAAAATCATATTAAGTGAAGTAAACCAGACCCAATGAAACATAGGTCTCATGGTTTCTCTTATTTGTATAATTTATACATCTAGGATAATATTAGCAGATGAGCAGAATAGCTCAATAGGTATATACACATGACCAATAAGATGATGCTAAGTGAAATAAACTCCAAGACAAGGACACAAGAGGTTTTCTTTGTTGTGGTTCTCAATGTACTACATTATTTCTTTTTGCTTTTGTGCTTTTCCCCCTTATGGTTTATCCCCTGCTGTCACTGTATTCGATTTTGGTACCCTGGGTATTGTATATACGTTTATTTGAACTTGGAAAAGGAAGGGGAACAACAAAATGGTGAGACAAAGGATAAAGGGGGAACCTATGCAGCAGAGATGCTCACAGGACAACATGTTAGAAATGATCTGTACAACGTTGGGGGGACTCGAAGGGAGGGAAGGAGGGAGAAAAATGAGGGAGAAGGTAACAAATTAGACAAGAAATGTAATCACTACCTTACTTACATAACTGTAACCTCTCTGTACATCACCTTGACAATAAGTTTTTTTTAAAAAATCATCAAGATGGGTGCCATTGGCTCACACCTATAATCCTAGCTGCAGTGGAGGTTGAGATCTGAGGATCTGAGTTCAAAGCTAGTCCAGGCAGAAGAGTCACAAAGACACTTATCTTTGATTAACCAGCAAAGGACAGAAGTGCAGCTGTGGCTCAAATGGTCGAGTGCTAGCCTTGAGCAAGAAAGCCAAGGGATAGTGCTCAGGCCCTGAATTCAAACCCTAGGACTGGCCTAATCTCTCTCTCTCTCCTCTCTCTCTCTCTCTGGTTCTCTCTCTCTCTCTCTCTCTCTCTCTCTCTCTCTCTGGCTCTCTCTCTCTCTCTCTCTCTCTCTCTCTCTCTCTCTCTCTCTCTCTCACACACACACACAAACAAACAAATCATCATCTCCCTTTCTTATGCTTAGAGGGAAACTATGTTTTACCTCCCTTCATAGGTGAACTCATTCTATATGAGAACCTTTAACAATGTCTCCCTAATCTTCATTTATTTTCCACTCTATCCTATAAAGGCAGAGGTCTTAGACCACTAGGGCGTCCTAGTGAACATGAACCTGGCAAGGGCATCTAAAACCAGGGAGCAGTTTCCTGGAGGCACAATTCCACAAACAAGTAACAGGAGAAATTGGTGTGGGAAAACAATGGGAAAGCACCAAATGACACTCAGAGAGTTAGAGTAATCAGGCCTATTATGCTAGCGGGCTTGGAGAAGTTCCTGCTCCAAACCCTAAGCTCTGACTGACAGGAGTATGATCCTTTGTATTGGGTAGAGCACAGGCATTTTTTTCTTTATGCCAGTGGTTAGTTTCTTGAAAATTACTTGCAAGCTAGTTCTGGCAGTATCAGGTTGAGCTAGTTCTGATAAAGGCAGAGTTACATTAGTTCTGATAGGGGCAGGTTTTCTTTATCAAAATTAAGGGACTTAAAATGTTTACAATATACAAATCCATCTTTGTAACTCCAGATGACCATTTCCTTTGCTGGCTGTTATAGGACATAATAGCTTTCTTCTCTTGTCAGCAACCTATAGAGTATTTGCCTAACATCCATACATTCAACACCTCCCTCCATTCAATATCCCACTGCTTCTGGTTGTTTAGTAAAAGAAACAGCTTCTTCACTTCTTAAAAAGGGGCTTTTCCATGAAGCTATACATGCTTACAAACAAAAGAAAAAAGTCAGGCACAGGTGGTTCAGACCTATAACCCTACTACTGAGGAGGCGGAGATCTGAGAATTGAGGTTTGAGGCCAGCCCAGGCAGTAAAGTCCTTGAGACTCTTGTCTCAAACTAATCAGCAAAAAAGCAGATATGGAGGTGTGGCTCAAGTGGTAGAGTGTTAGCCTTCAGCAAAGAAGCTGAAAAAGTTTCAGGGCTCTGAGTTCAAGAGTCCCAGTATGGGCAACAAGTGTACACACACACACACACACACACACACACACACACACACACACACACACACACCACAAAGCAGATTCTATTCTTCTTAAACCAATTTCTAGAACTCTGGAGATTTCTATTTACAAAACAGTTGGTAAAGCACAACCATGTTTATTGCAGCATTATTTACCATAGCTAAGATATGGAATGAACCCCAATGCCCCTCAGTAGATGAATGGATCAAGAAAATGTGATATATACACACACACACACACACACACACACACACACACACACACACACACACACACACACATGCACACAATGGAATGCTATGCCTCTGTCAGAAAGAATGATATTGCCTCTTTTGTTAGGAAATGGAAAGACTTGGAAAAAATTATATTAAGTGAAGTAAACCAGGCCCAAAGAAACATAGATCCCATGGTTTCCCTTGTTTGCAATGACTAATACATGTCTACTAGCAGAGAAGGTCAAAGGCTATGTACATATGACCACATGAGATAATGTTAAGAAAAATGTACCCAAAGATAGGGATACAAGTGTTTTTTTTCTTTCCTGCTAGTGTTTTTACTGTACTTACAATGCACTAGGTGATTCTTTTGTTTCGTTTGTATGTTCTTCCCCCACAGTATAACTCCTGTCCTCACTGGATTTGATGCCAGTATTCTGCACCTTATATATACATTTTTGTAATTTGGGGAGTGGAAGGGATATTGGCCAGTTTGCTTTTTCGTTACCCTTCCGTATGTCTGCAGAGTATTCTGTTGGTAGCCTGTGCTAGCTTAATTTCCTAGATTGTTGGGGGAGCAAGTTCTGCTGACAGCCTCCTCCTTCCCCTCTTGGGTGTACCCTTCACTGCCCCAGCTCCACTGGCCTTCCCCTGGTGTCTGGGCTCCTCACTGGAAGGAGGCTGCCTAGCTGCAGGGCAGAAAAACCCTAGGGAACAGGGCTGTGTGGCTACTGTGCTTTCATCACTCAAGCTACTGAGACTCATGATTTGTTTTTGCTAAGATTTTAATTTTTTTAGAGGAGTTTAAGGTTCTCAGCAAAAGTGACAGAGGGTAAAAAAATGTCCTATATATTCTTATGCTTTGTGATATATTTGTTATAATGGATGAGCCTACATGGGTACATGATCACCCCAACTCTATAGCTTACCACAAGGCTCACTCTGTGTGCTGTAGTTTCAATAGGCTTGCATAAATTTATGATGATATGTTGTAGGGGAAAGTGGGGCTCCAGCCCCTTCTCCTTCTTTATGTATACCAGCCACTAGGTGAATGACTTTGCTCCACAACACATACCTGCCAAGATATGCTGGCCACCTCACCCCATCCTACCTATGGGCTTAAAACCAATGGGTCTGGTCTGATCCTATCTTCTGTAACTTCTAGAACTTGGAGCCAAGCATAATTTTTTTTCTCTTTGTAAGTTGATTATCTCTGGGATTTGTTACAGTAGCAGAAAAGCTGACTAATACAGTGTCCTACAATTCAATTCACTTCTGACATTCTAGTTGGCATCAGTGTACTCCCTCCAGGTAAGGGCTCAGTCCCACAAGAGTACCCCATACTTTAGATGCCATTGCAAGCCCAGATGGCACTTAGGCTGCTGGCCCTCTAGTTATAAACCAGAAGTTCCTATCATCCCCACTTTGAATTTGAAAATTTCCTACAGCAGCCCACAGAACTTCTAGATTATTAAATAGTACAACTTAGGAGAGGCCAAATGCAGGAGGCATGCAGGACACAAACACATGCCGTGGAGAAGGGGTCACGGGGCTCTGCCTCTGTGCCCTCAGCCATCCCCCGTGTGCTTACCAACACAGAAGCTCTGAGCGCTGTACTTTGGAGCTTTTATGGAGGTGTCAATGTGTAGGAATTAGTGTTTAAATCACTGATCATTAATGATTAACTCAACCCTTGGCCCCTTCCAGGGAGGGGGGGGGGTGAGTCATGGAAATTTCTAACCCTATATTCACATGTTCTGTTCCTCAGGAAGCTTGCCTCAGTCCTGAAGCTATCAGGAGCCCCCAGCCAAAGGTCACTGGAATACAAACACACTTATCTTTCTGGGAACCCAAGGGCTGTATGCCAGGAAACCAGGATAGAGATCTCTCTCTCTCTCTCTCTCTCTCAGTATATTATATTATATACACTAGATAATATATTTATATAAATAAATGTATATAACACAAATATATATTTGTAAATAACTATATACTATATTTAAATATATTATATACATAACATATAAATATAAAATATATTATATATAAATACATAATGTATTTAAATATAATATATATTTATTATACATATTATTATATATTATATTATATATAATATATTATATACACTAGATAATATATTTATATAAATAAATGTATATAACACAAATATATATTTGTAAATAACTATATACTATATTTAAATATATTATATAAATAACATATAAAATATATATAAATATATAATGTATTTAAATGTAATATATTTATTACACATATTAATATGTTACAGATATTAAACATATTATGCATATATAATATATAAACATGCATTTTTATTTTATTATAAAGGTGATGTACAGAGGGGTTACAGTTACATATGTAAGGTAATGAGTATAATTCTCTCTGTCTTTTTTTTTTTTTTTGGTCAGTTGTGCAGCTTGAACTCTGGGCTTGGGCACTGCCCCTCAGCTCTTCAGCTCAAGGCTAGCGCTCTACCACTTGAGCCACAGCACCACTTCCAGTTTTCTGGTGGTTTATTGGAGATAAGAGTCTCATGGACTTTCCTGCCTGGGCTGGCTTTGAACCTTGATCCTCAGATCTCAGCCTCCTGAGTAGCTAGGATTACAGGTGTGAGCCACCACCCTCCGGTGAGTATAATTCTTGTTGAAGATTGTTTACCCCTCCCTCTTTTCACTTATATCCACCATTTGTCATACAAAACAGTTTCATTCATCCAAGATCCTCTGTGTTCTGCATGTTCAATTATTCCTTTCTTTTTGGAATGAGCTCCCATTGACCCTTTTACAATTTCCATAGTTCTGCCTATTGCAGAATGTCATATAATTTTAAGCCAGAGGAGCCTTCTCTGGCTTTTTTACCTTCAATAATCCTTTTGCAATTTCTTCCTGTCTTCGTGGGTTTTATTACTAATTTCATTTTAGCATCGAATAATATATTGTCTGGACATCCCATAGCTTATCCACGTTCCTAAAGAAAGATATCTTGGTAGCCTGCAAGTTTTGACAATTATAAAATAATGCTGCTATAAATATCTATGAACAAGTTGTTTGCTTGCCTGTTTGTTTTTGTTGTTTTTTTGGTGGTACCAGGGCTTGCTCTACTGGCACTCTATCACTTGGACCATATCTACAGCACTGCCTTTTGCTAATTATTTTGGTAGTAGATTCATATAGAGTTTTCTCCCTGTTAGGTTTTTAAAAAGAGATAGCCGAGTAAGAACAGCAGCACCTCTGTTTGAATCCGAGTCACGGCACCATTTATATTAGGTTTTTAAAAAGAGGTGGCTGAGTAAGAACAGCAGCACGCACGTGGTATTCAGGTAAGGGGGTAGGTTTATTCAGTAGACCTGCTGGGACCAGGCAAGGTTGGCACTCCACGTGGCTGGGAAAGGCCTGGGAATGAAAGAGAGCTGGGAAAGAGAGGAAAGAGAGAGGAAAGAGCTAGAAAAGAGCAGAGAGAGCAGAGAGAGAACTAGAAAAGAGAAGGGAGCTGGGAAAGAGAAGAGAAGGAAAAAGCTGAGAGCTAGAAAAGAGCAGAGAGAGCATCTGGGCCTGGGCTAGGCCTTATCTAGGGTATGGGCGGAGAAAGGTGTGGCCACATCAAATTCAGATGTGACCTCAGCGGATGCAGATGTGACCTCTTCCAGGTGTCCCAGTTGCCTAGGTAACACAGGTACTGGGTGGAGACTTTGCTGTGAGGAGGGTGGAGTCTGCTAGCCATCCAGGAGCGGACCTTACACTCCCCAGCTAACTTCAAACCTCTATTCTCCAGATCACAGCTTCCTGAGTAGCTAGCATTACAGTTGTGAGCCAGCAATGCCTATTCACAGGCAAGGTTTTGTGTGGCCCTTTTCTTAGAGTCGGTTGGGTAGTCATCTGACTATCCGAGAATATGATTACTGGGTAATCATATTTCAAAATAGCTGTACACTGTATTCACTCCAGCAATAAATGAGAGTTCTAGTTGCTCACAGTGTCTCTGGAATTTGGTCATGTTAGTGTTGGGATGTTAGAGATTCTATTAGGTATGTTGCACTATTTCATCATCCAACTTATCAGTTTTTCTTCATAGATTTTGCTTTGATGCTTTAGTTCTGTGTCCTAGAAATCATTACCCAAATTAAGATAATCTAGAATTATATATTATATCTTAGGAGTTGTTTAGTTTTCTACCTTCTATTTAGGTTTAAGACGCTTTCTGAGTTAATTTTTGAGACAGGTATAAGATCCATGTCTAGGTTTATTTTTCTTGACTTGGTATACAGTCATTTTAGCACTACTCATTGAAGATTACGAAGATTGACTTTATCTCCTTGAATTGCTTTTGCCCCTTTGACAAAGACTAGTTGATGTATTTATGCAACTTTTTTTTTTTTGTCACTCGTGGGCCTTGAACTCTGGGCCTGGGCGCTGTCCCTCAGCTCTTCAGCTCAAGGCGAGTGCTCTACCACTTGAGCCACTTCCTAGTTGATGTATTTATGTGAGCCTGTGATTAGACTTTCTACGTTAATGACTGTACTTTCTATTCCACTAATTTATTCTTTATCCTTTCACCAATACCATACTGTCTTTATTACGGGAGTTTTACAGTAAGTCTTAAGGATGGGAACAGAAATCTTTCCCTTTTTTCTTTACAAAGAAATTTTGTATTATTATTAAAAAGGTGAAGTACAGAGAGGATACACGGTTACACAGTTACAGTTTCTTTTTGGACAATCACCTCCTCCCTTGCTCTTTCTCAGTTTTTCCCTCCCATCCCCATGCACCAGTTATATAGTTCATTTTCAACAATGTCTAGTGAGTATCACTTCTGCATATGTCTACTCTTTGTTCCTCCATTTCTGTGCCTGCCCTTGCCCTCCCAAAGACAGATAAATGAACAAACAAGATGAAAAGAAAAGAAATCTAAAACAGCAGCAAAGAAAAAGATATCTTGTTTCCATTTCTTGGGGTTCATTTCAATAAATATTATTTTGTATGATCAGAGGCACATAGGTAATGCCGCTTTGTGGTACAGCAATCTTTCTAAATAATAATTACCATGAAGCACTGGTGGCTCATACCTGTAATCCTAGCTACTCAGGAGGCTGAGATCTGAGTTTGTGGTTCAAAGCCAGCCTGGGCAGAAAACTCTGTGATACTCTTATCTCCAATTAGCCACCAAAGATCTAAAAGTAGAACTGTTGTTCAAGTGGTATATCACTAGCCTTGAGCAAGGGAAAAAAACCCTCAGAGGCAGCACCCAGGCTCTGGTTTCAAGCCCAGGACTCCTGACCCCCAAATAGTTAACACAGTCTTTTTTTTTTTTTTTTTTTTTGGTCCAGTCATGGGGCCTGAACTCTGGGCCTGAGCTCTGTCCCTTAGCTCTTCAGCTCAAGGCTAGCACTCTACCACTTAAGCCACAGTGCCACTTCCGGCTTTTTTCATTTTGCTTATGTGGTGCTGAGGAATGGAACCCAGGGCCTCAGGCATGCAAGGCAAGCACTCTACCACTGAGTCACCTTCCCAGCCCGAACACAGTCTTGACTGTGATGAGATACATCAGTGTGCTCTTCATGTGTACATTATTTTTCATGAATGTGGCAACTCTGCAAGGTAGCAATTACTTTAGAGTACTCATCTTACAGGTGGTAGCCCAAGAAAGTTGTCTGAGTCCGTTTTGTATTTTTGTAGTTCAGTACCACGGAGTGCATATTTTATAAGGGATAGAGGCTTCTTCAGCTCAGAGCTTTGGAGCTGGGCAGGTCTGAGGTCAAGGGGCCACATCTGGTATAGTTCTTCTTACTGATGAGGACTCTGTAAAGTCCTAAGTGGGCACAGGGCATCACATGACAAGACAGGTATACACATGAGACAGGGATAAGCTAGCTCTTACAGCAGTCCCTTGAGGTTACCCTTTTGCCCACAAATGACAGAGCCTCCTTGATCTAGTTACCTTTTTCCATTCTCCAACTTTAATATCTCACAAGCTCGATTAAATTTTAACAGGATTTTTGGTGGAACATTTCAAATCATAGCAGGAGTTCAGTACTTTTATATATATATAAAGTCTAAAGCTAGCAGGCTAACGGCCAACATCTGTCTGACTCTTCCTGCCTCCTCCCCCTTATTGACTCCCTGCCTATGACGTAGTGTCTGTTAGCTTCTCCACCAGAGGCTGCCAGTTGTCAGGAATGTTATAGGTCCCTGAAGGAAAACACGAGACAGAAGCTTAAAATATTATTAAACTTCTTTTCATTATTGTGCTAGTATGAGGCTTGAACTCAGGGTCTCAAACTCTTGTTTGATTTTTTCGTTCAAGACTGACACTTGACCACTTGAGCCATACTTCCACTTTAGGCTTTTGCTGGTTAATAGGAGATCAGAGATTTGTATGCCTGGGCCAGCTTTGAACCATGATCCTCAGATTTCAGTTTTCTGAGTAGCTAAGATTATTGCCACATGCCATTGCCATCTGGCTTTAAATGTTATTTTCTTATTTGCCTTGTTGTTTTTTTTAATTATCCCTTCCATTTGTCTACTTCAGGCAAACTGCCATTATTTGTTTATTTGTATTTATTTATTGTGCTGATACTTAGGTTTGAACTCAGAGCCTCATGCTCTTGTTTGGTATTTCTTTCCTATAAAGGCTGGTGCTCTACCACTTGAGCCATACCTCCACTTCCAGTTTTGGTGGTTATTGGGAATAAGATTCTCCTATGTAGGCTGGCTTTGATCCTGGCTTCTTCACATGAGCCACCAGTAACCAGCTTGTATATTTATTTTTAAAAGAAACTTTGGCTTCTAAGCTCTATCAGAAACACAGTAGATCTGGAATTGCCTAAACCTATGTCATAGGGACAAGCTTCAAACCTGGTGGGCTTTGCCAGTCTGAGTTGGGCTTGTCTTTACAAACATTCGAGTATCCCTGTCTCAGATCAGCTGGTTTTCAAGCCTGGGAAGTTAGAAAGTTTGTTAGTGCCCTGACAGTTCTCCACCCTTCTTGCTGGCTCTATTTTAATGGCAGGTGAACCAAGGCAAATGGAGCCCTTTGTACAGTGCCAAGGAAATAAGGGCTAAGTAAACATTAGGCATCATTGTTAGGATTTGGTTTTTACTTGTTGACTTCAAAACTTGCCCCCTGAATATGTGAGTAAAAAGATGGCCATGTCCTGTTCATATATTCAAATTCCTTTCAGTTACATAGAAGAAAGCATTCATATGCTGATGGTCTATCACAAAACATCTTTCAGCACAAGATAAACTGATTTCTAGTGGCTGCTGATACTAATTTGAAGGAAAGGCCATTTTCCTTGGTTTGTTGTGGGGACAGTGATTTATTCAGCTCATCAGCCCACAGAAGCAGATGCTGGAAAGAGTCTCATTGTGGGGATCCCCCAGGTCTCCTGAACTAGAACTTCCTGAGCCTAAAAAAGATTTTCAGAGGTCACTTGGACGACTCTTCCTTCTCCATATTTGTGTGTGTGTGTGTGTGTGTGTGTGTGTCCCATAGCTTTTTGGCTCAAGGCTGGCACTCTACCACTTGAATCTTAGCTTACTTTCTGATTTTTTTTCTTTCTTTCTTTCTTTCTTTTTTTTTTGGGGGGGGGGGTCTGGTCATGGGCCTGAACTCTGGGCCTGGGCGCTGTCCCTCAGCTCTTCAGCTCAAGGCTAGCACTCTATCACCTTCTGACTTTTTTTTATTTTGTGTGTATGATTAATTAGAGATAAGAGTCTAATGGACTTTTCTGCCCAGGCTGGCTTTGAACTGTTATCCTCAGATCCCAGCCTCCTCAATAGCTAGGATTTCAGGCATAAGCCACCAGAACCTGGCCTTTCTCCACTATTTTTGTTTATTTATTCATTGTTGTTGTTGGTTTAAACATTTTTAAATCTGGTGTCAACTCCACAAGAATACAGAACAACAACAACAACAAAAATCAGTTATTCTAATGTAGGTGGAATCAGAATGATACAACCACAGGAAAACAATATCGGGCTAGAAATGCAAGCTGACACCTCAGTGCTATGAATATACAACACACTTCCTATCACCATGTTCCTGTACTACTTTTAAAGAACTCAAGAAAAAAAGAGTCCCTGTTTCTTCTTGGCAATGAACTATTCCAGGAGGTGAATTTGGCGTGGTGTCTGTTTTAGAATTCTGTGGGCAGTAGAAAGAAGATCCAGCCTGGGCAGGTCACTCATCAACACAAAGTCTTACCACAATAGCAGGAAGTAGTCAAGGCACCTACAGTGAGATTAGTTTTCTTTCCCTTCCTTTGCATTTCATAGGGAGAAGGGATATAGGGGGGAAAGGGGCTGAGAAAGGAATCGGTGATAGAACACCAAAGGAGTTCTGCTAGGGAAAGCTTCAACATAGCAAGAAAGCATGTACTCCTCCTCTGCTGCTGTGTTGGGAGGACAGACTGCAAGGACCATTTTGACTTCTGTGACCTTGCTTCTTGGACCCTCAGGACCTCCCAAGGGAATGGAGAGATAGAAAAGAACTAGAGCCATGTGGAGGCAGGAAGGAGGGAGACAGGGCGGAGAGGAAGGGAGCTTCCACATGCTCACTCGCATGGAGGGGATGACAGCTTGATGGGTGAAGGCAGATGTTGGCTGTGCTCTGGCCTCTGCAGCCAACCCTCCTGAGAGTGTTTTCTCCCAGACTTAGACAGAAGAGCCTACCCTAGCAGATCTGCTGGGTGTCTTTACCAGGAGGACATTCTTCTTCTCTCTACAGGTTAAACTTAGACCCAAACATGTAAGCCATTTTGGAAAGTGGGGCTGGCTATAAGAAGGGGAGAGATTGGAAGTGTTCCCAGCAATGCTATGTTCTTCCTTGGTAGCCTATGTGTCTTTTGGCCACTGAGAGCTGGATCTTGCCAGCCACGAATTCAAGTACCAAGCCTTAGTGTGTAACAGGTTCTTGTGAGAAGCCCCCTCATCTCTTAAAACCACCCCATCTAGAACTAAACAAATGTTTATGTCCAAGCATGCATTGTCTAAGTGACTGGAGAACCAGACAGGAAAAGACAGCAAGTCCCCATTCTGATCCGTAACAGGACTAAGGAAGCAAGCTCGTTTCCGGTCCCTCCCTTTCCAGCTTGTATGCCTCACAGGGATGTTTTAGTAAAGTATGGATCCGTGAGATAACAATGGAGCTGAAAAATTCCTATCTACTAACATCATGGGTGTCACCGTGACATAGGTTGACACATTCTTGCGTTTGGAGCAAGGCTGGTGTAAGCATAGCACTGTGCTGTCCATCAGTGAAAAAGTACAATACGGCTATATAAAGGATGTGATATTTGATCATGATAACAGATCACTATACTACTGGTTTATGCATTTACTATACTATGCTTTTATGTCTATTTTGGAGCATGCTCCTACTTTACATAAAAGTTCACCATAAAATGGTGCAGTGCAATGCCCACAGCTGCCTCTTCCATTTCGTGTTTAGAATGTCTCTTCATTGCGTCATTTTCTCCTGTGTTTAACTTCATCTCTTGTCTCTTCATCTGTTGTTTTTTGGTCATGGTCCTGTGAATAACAGACTAAACCTTGTGTGTGTGTGTGTGTGTGTATGTGTGTGTAATATATATATACATATATGCATAATATATGGTTTAGAAGATGTACAGTAAGCTATACTAACTGTGTTTGTGTTAAATACACTGACATTAGCACAAGGATGAAGTTACCTACTAAAGCATGTCTTACAGAGCCCGTTGTTGGATGATAGTGACTGTACTCACCTGAGTTGTGCTTATTCTTTGTGTTATGCTCTTATGCACTTTGTGCTTATTAACATTTGTGTTTATCCCTCCCTCCCTCCCTTCCTTTCTCCTCCTCCTCCTGCTCCTCCTGCTCCTCCTGCTTCTCCTCCTCCTCCTCTTTTTCACTAGTACTGGAGCTTGAACTCAGAGCTTGGGTGTTATCCCTTAGCTTTTTATGCTCAAGGTTGGAACTTTACTACTTGAGCAATGCCTCTACTTCTAGCATTTTTTGGAGATAAGAGTCTCCTATAATTTTTCTCCCTGGGGCTGGCTTTGAACCTCAATTCTCAGATCTCAGCTTCCTAAGTAGCTAGGATTATAGGTGTGTGCCACTGGCACTTGGCTTGTTTTCCTTCTTTATTTCTCCATAAAATGCTAAAACTTTTTTTTTTTTAATTTTATTTATTATTTTTTTGGGTCCCGTCGTGGGGCCTGAACTCTGGACCTGGGTGCTGTCCCTCAGCTCTTCAGCTCAAGGCTAGTGCTCTGCCACTTGAGCCACAGCGCCAGTTCTGGCTTTTTTCTTTTTGCTTATGTGGTGTTGAGGAATCGAACCCAGGGCCTCATGCATGCAAGGCAAGCGCTCTACCACTGAGCCACCTTCCCAGCCCCTGATTTTCTTATTTATATTTCCCACAGAGTTGAGATGACATACATGGGACACTGTGCCCTGCTTTTTATTAGTTGAGTTCGGGCCTCATGAACTTTTTGCTCAGGCTGGCCTTGAACCAGGGTCTTCCATATCTCTGCCTTTCCAATGTGCCAGGATTGCAAACATGTGCCACTGTACCCAGTTATAGCTTGGAAAAATATTTTCTTTTATTCATTGCTGTCTCTGAAGTAGGTATTGTTAGGATCTCATTTTACATATACAGAGATGATGGCTTGAGGAATTCCTGTTTATGGTAGAGTCAAGGCTGGATCTAGGACTTCTGGCTCTACCCTACCTGCCATTCCTATTAAATACCTTTAGAAGAGAGAAAGGGCTGCTGTCTGGAGGATACAAATAAAATTCATGTGAATCTAACCAAGACATTCCAAACAGCTGCAGATGGTGTAAAAATGGCTGAGATGTTGACTTTGAGACTTGCTGATGCCCTGGGCAGTACTGGGAGGAGGAGAGTGGAGGCTCCCTGCTCTGGGAAGCACTAACTTCCACCACACCCTCCATGCTGCACATCTTCACAGCAGGGATCAGTTTTCCCAGACTATTGGCAGGAGCCCCGCTTCCTATTTCCCATAGACTACACACCGAGAAAGGAAGGAACTGTTGCATTTTCTCCAACTGTTTAGCTGTTATGAAGCAAGAAGCCAGCTGGATGCCAGTAGCTCACACCTGTAATCCTAGCTACTCAGGAGGCTGAGATCTGAAGATCAAGGTTCAAAGCAGGAAAGTCCAGAAACTATTTATTTATTCAAGCCCTGTGGCTTGAACTCAGGGTCTGGGCACTGTCTTTGAGCTTCTTTTGCTCAAGGCTAGCATTCTACCACTTGAACCACAGTGCCACTTCCAGCTTTTTCTATTTATGTGGTACTAAGGAATTGAACCCATGGCTTCATGCATGCTAGGCAAACACTCTACACTAAGCCACCTTCCTAACCTCCATGAAACTCATCTCCAATGAACCACCAAAGCTGGAAGTGGAGCTATGTTTCAAATGGTAGATTGCTAGTCTTGAGCAAAAAAATTAAGAAACAATGCCTAGTCCTTGAGTTCAAGCCTTAGTATATGCACAAGAAAAGAGAGACAGAAACAGAAAGAGGCAGAGAGTCACAGGCAGGAACAGGAATAACCTTGTGCCATATCAAGGAGAAACTGAGCCTACATGCTGTGCTCTGCCCAGCCTTTCTAAGGAGTGATTTCTTGGAGAAGCCACAATTTCCAAATAGAAGATGGCATGTATAGATCTCTCAGCCCAGGGCCCAATCTCTTTGGGGGTCACATTTGATTTGCATACAGCAAAGCACCACCTTCCCATTATGGCTCAAAGTAATGTGTGCTGGAAATGAAGTATTTCACACCTTTACCTCGCTCTGTAAGATGCAAAAAGAAATACACTGATGTGAATTTGGAAGTCATTTCTTGAAGCCCATGAATGGGTAGATGGCAGTCACTGGCTGTTAGGTTATTTATGGGACTGTTTGTTGCCACTAGGATAATGGCACTAATATATAGCCCCAAACTGCTGAGGAGCCAGGCCCAACACTGCATGTAAACCACCTTCCTGCCATGTAATCAGTGGGCACGTGGGGAGCTGGACCTTGAATCATTTGCTTGATGGCTTTCCCCCATCCCCCTTTCCTTGGAAACAGGAAAAAGAAGCTCAGTTGTCTCCCTAAGCCTGAGGCAACGGGACTCTTAGCAAGCTGCTTTCCCTTCCTTGTCCAGAAAACAAAGAGGCTTACAAGCTCCCATCCTGCACACACAGCCCTTCTGTCAGCAGTAGCCGGGACCCTGCACAGGCTTCCCCTCCTCCCAGGCCAGCCCACTGTACATCATGGATCTCTGGGTTCCTTCCTTTTCCTTACACAGGCTGCTTTGTAAATAAATGGAAAAAAGAGTCCACGCAGAACTTTATACTCCACCCTGCAGGAACCAGGTGGATAGGTGTGTTTACACTTGGATCTGTACACACCATAAGCCAAACCAGAAAGCCTGTGAATTTACCAGTCCATAAGACTCTTGCTAGAAATGCTGTCCACTCTGTTTGCTAAGTTAGCTACCCTGACAATCTGAGATGCTTCCGGATGCCAGGAGACAGTGTGTGACTCCGCTAAGGGTCACACTGGTTTTAACATTGGTTAAAGTTTTTTTTTTAATTTTACTTTATTGCTATTAGAGAGGTGATTTGCAGAGGGGTTACATTTACATGTGTCAGCTAAAAAGTGTATTTCCTCTTTGTACATCTGTTCCCTCACTCTCTCCCATTCCTTCCTGCCTATCTCCACCCATGAGTGGTACAGTTCACGTTCATCAATGTCCAGTGTGCTCTACTGCTGTACTTTTCACCTTCTCCCTTGGATTCTGTGCCCTCCTCCCACAGATATGCACACAAATATACCATATATAAGGTAAAAAGGACAGAAAAAGAAAAAAATATTTTTTTTGGTCAGTCGTGGTGCCTGAACTCTGGGCTTGGGCACTGTCCCTGAGCTCTTCAGCTCAAGGCTAGCACTTTGTCACTTGAACCACAGTGCCACTTTCAGCTTTTTCTGCTTATGTGGTGCCGAGGAATCGAACCCAGGGCCTCATGCATGCAAAGCAAGCACTCTACCACTGAGCCACCTTTGCAGCCCCAAACAAAACAAATTTTAAAAAGTCCTTTGTTTCTATATCTTTGTGGTTTGTTTCAATTATATTTATATTTATTTATTTATATTCAATGTATATTTACATACATATGAAGAGGCACTCAAGTATCAGAATCACCTTTGTGATTCTCTTCTAAGATGTTCCTTTTGGTCTCACTGTATATAAGTATCTAGAATCTGGTGTACTTTGTCATATCTCAGTGGGTTTTGGATCTAACTTCTGAATATCAGAGTACATGCACCATTTGTCTTTCAAATCTTGGTTTACATCACCTAACAATTTATTTTAGTTCCATCTATTTCCCTGCAAATGACATGATTTCATTCTTTCTAGTGGCTGTGTAAAATTCCATTGTATATAGGTACCACATTTTTTGATTCACATATCTATTGTGGAGCATCTGGGTTGTTTCTGTATCTTGGCGATTGTGAACAGTACAGTAATGAACAGGGATGTGCAGGTGTCCTTGTCATATTCTGATTCATGATGCTCAGGGTAGATGCCTTGAAGTGGTATGCCTGGGTCACAAGGAAGGTCTATATTTAGTTTTTTGAGGAACCTCCAGGCTGCTTTTCCAAAGTGGTTGTACTAGTTTACATTCACACCAACAGTGCAGGGTTCCTTTTTATCCACATCACATTTGTTGTTGTTTGAATTAAAAATGTTGGCCAACCTAACTGGGGTGAGATGGAATCTCAGGGTTGTTTTGAGTTGCATTTCCTTTATGGCCAGAGCATTTCTTCATGTGTTCCTTTGCAATTCTTACCTCTTCTTTGGAGAAGTTTCTCCTTAGCTCCTTTGTGCATTCAGTAATTGGTGTATTAAGTTTGGGAGGGATTAGTTTCTTGAGCTCCTTGTATATGTTGGATATTAGGCCTTTGTCTGATGTATTGTCTGATCTTTTCCCAACCAGTTGGCTGTCTTTTTAATTTAGTAACTATGTCCTTAGCTGTGCAGAAACTTTTTATTTTAATATAGCCCCACTTGTCGAGTCTCTCGCCTATCTGTTGTGCCCCTGGACTCTATTCAAGAAGTTCTACCTATACCTGTAAGTTCTAATGTCTCTCCTATTCTCTCTTGAAGTAGTTTCAGAGTTTTGGGTCTGATGTTGAAGTCTTTGATCCACTTTGAATTGATATTAGTTCATGGTAACAATCAGGGATCCACTTTTAGTTTTCACCATAAAGCTACCTAGTTTTCCCAATACCAATTGTTGAAGAGGATATTTTTTTCCACTATATGTCTTTGGCTTCTGTTAAAAGATTATTTTAGGGATGTATTAAAGGCACAACTGTCAAAGCTGGGACTGAGAGGAGACAAGCTATTCAGGAGACAATAGCCTAGACTTATCCAAGTGGACAAGAGAGACAGCTTACTTTACCACTTGAGTCATGTCCCCAGCCCTTTGGTGAATGAGTTATTTTGGAGATGGAATCTAGCAGAGTTATCTGCCAGGCTGGCCTTGATCATCCAGGTCTTAGTCACCTGAGTAGCTAGGACTACAGGTGTAAGTCCCTGGTGTCTGCTTCCCTTTTAATACCTTTATCAGACAAGTCAGAGGCTTATTTTAATAATTTCTAAAAAGAAGCGATCTTTCTCTTAATTTTTCTATTGTATGTCTTTATTTATAACAAAACATATTGTATATTATACTATAATAAATGTATTATAGGTACCTCTATTTGCCCAGCTTGCTTGCTTAGCTGGTGCTCTACCACTTGATCCACACTTCCAGATGGCATTTTGTTAATTAATTGAAGATAGAGTTTGAGGGCTTTTCTGCCTGGGTTGAGTTTGAGCCTTTACCCTCTGGATCTGAGCCCCCGGAGTAGCTAAGATTACGTATGTGAGCCACCAACACTTAACATCTATAGTGTCATTTTCTCTATATTTGAAAGGTCTTGTAACTCTATAAATAACTTCTGTAATTTTTTGAAAACTCATGAAGACTGCAAAGAAATATATAAAAATGTTCACTGTTTCTTGTGGCCCACAAGAGAGTTGTGTGGCTCCTTTCTTGATTTTTCCATGTGCTCTGACCCTGTTATTTTTATAATAAAAAAAAAACCCTTACAGATTCAGATTTATTTAAAAACTAGTGATATGGAGAGAAAGTCAAATAGCCCACCATGCCTGGTTGCTGGGGCCTGTGTGTTTGCCTTTGGCAAACAGGGACCCTCTGTAAGGCGCGCTGGGGAAAGGCCTCTGGGGAGTGTGTTCACAGACGCTTCTCAAGGGCTCCAGTTGACAATGAGTTCAGTGTTGTGCGGCCGAGTCTGACACCAGTATTTCTGTAGGATTCGTGGATAGAATCTTGGTGAATGCGTTATTTATAATGCCACATAGAAGACCTTACGGATCAGCCAGTCTCCGGGCAGGAAAGATACAAAATGCCTGCCTTTCGTCATGTTCTATGTTCCAAGGTGGGTTTCTCCTGCTGGAAACCCGCATCTTTGCAGTAACCTAATTTAGCACTGACTGCATCAGGTCCACAGGAAGATGTGTCCAACTGTCAGCTGCTGGATGGCCCATTCCTCCACTCATCAGCATCAGCCCATTAAGACCTTGGCGTGGGAATAAAGGTCTTGGGCTCCCTGTTTCACAAATGATGGGAAAGCGAGCCTCCTTCTGAGTTGCCAGGGAGAAGTCCAGTCACCTCTAGCTCCTTGTTCTGGGACCTTACTCTCATATTCCCGGTCACTGCATGTATGCTCTTCCCCAGCCTGTCCAGTCCCCGGGAGAAAGTACCTCCCACCTCAGCGTGAGGAAATTGGGTGTGGGTAGGTATGCTAGAAATGGCTCCATTATGGCACCATATACCTCTCCAAAGGTGACCACAATGTAGCCTGATATTTAAGGTCCTTGTTAAAAGTCCCTATGGAGCCCTGAATGGTTCTTTTTCAGATACAATAGACTTCTTCACTTTCCACAGGCTCAGCAAATTCCTTGTGGAAAATTCTGGAAATAGGCAATTCATAAGCTTTGGATAACTTTGGCTGCAGAATATTATTACAAATAGCTCTGTTGTTTTTTTTAATTAGGTACTATTGTTCATCTCTATAAATGCCTAGAATATAAATTAAAGCATTGACATAGTATATATGTCTAGGAAAGAACACTCAACACTGTAGTTTCCAGTATCCACTGCAGGCTTCATGAAAGCAGGGACTGGTATAGAACCCTACCTACCCCTTCATTTCTCCACTTTTTTCCTCCTGGCATTATCTGTTCTTCCCGGTATTTTTGGTCTGGGGTCTCCTTTCACTTTCAGGGGTCCTGAACAGCATTTGTCAATTATGATATTTTGAGGTATGGGAATTTGAACTCAGGGCCTCATGCTCTTGTTTGGTTATTTTGCTCAAGGCAAAAGCTTACTCTACCATTTGAACTTTACCTTCATTTCCAGATTTTTGGTGGTAACTGGAGATCAATCTCATGGATTCTTCTGTGCAGGGGGACTTTGATCATGATCCTCAAATCTCAGCCTCCTGAACAGCTAGGATTAGAGACCAGAACCACTTAGCACTCATCAAATTAGAATAATTTTGTTCTTATATTCTCATTGTTGTTCCCCTTGGCTTTGCCCCCCCCCCCTGCCCCCATAGCTATTTTTGACACTCTACAACAAACTTACTAAAGGGTATGGCCAAAAGAGAATTCTCTACACCACTGGAAATTCTGCCTGCAGAAGTTAACTTGTCATCACCACTTCCTACCAATCTTGCCACCAGTCTCATCCCATGACCCTCTAGTTCAGGAACCAGAACCAAATTAAAGACTATTGTTCAAAGTGGTAGATGAGCAAGAAGACTTGTAGACATTGGCACAGCATGGAAAGGGTTTTATGGCCTATTCAGAGACATCTTAAGTTCTTGGCATGACAGACATAGAAACAGAGTTCTCAGTGGTAGCTTTTTGTGCCCTCTGGTTGATTTTGCAGGTCCCTCAATCCAGAACATACTGTGGACCCTGAGCTATCAGTTGCTTTCTCGGGGGCATTGTAGTAGCAGTAGGGTGTTAAGTCTGTTACAGTTTGATTGTCAAGGAGAAAGGGAGACTTTCTCACTCAGTGTGTCCAAGCTCTAAATGTTACCTTCCCAATAGTTACTCAGCATCAGACTGTGCTTATGTTTCGGGTTTAATACAAAATGAAGTTTCTAATATTAGCCAGGGGTCCTGAACATACCCCCCCCCCCATAGATACTACTGTGATTATTGTCAAGGCAGTTTGCATGGAAATGTAATCAAAGTCAAGCTTGCTGTCAGAATTAACTAGCTAGAAAGGGGAAATATGAGAGGGAATAAGATTCACCTTATTAGGAGAGCTCTTAGATCTTAGATGTAGCAACCCCAAATGAGAGACATGGTGCCTTGGAACTGTATAAAATCATGATCATGCTGATGTATAAAATCATGTCTATGAATTGACTTGTGGTCAAACTTCACTTTTTCTGTGTGGTTCATGAGTAACAGGGTGTTGAGTTGAATTCTTCAGACATTTCCCATATTTATTTTAGCAGGAACATGTGGACAATTAGGCAAAGATGGCAGCCAGTGTCTGGACTAGTGGACTTGTATTATTGACACTATTAGTATAAGCTTGCACTAGATAAAATACTTAACAAGTGGAATATCCACTAGTTATCCTAGAGACAAAAAATTAAGGAGATATATTTCACTATTTTAAAAAATTCATATTTTTCTTAAGTATTAACAAAAGAAACAGCCTGCTGCCAGTTGCTTACTCCTATAATCCTAGCTTCTCAGGATGCTGAGATCTGAGGATCAGAGTTTGAAGCCAGCCCAGGCAGGAAAGTCTGTAAGACTCTTATCTCCAATTAACCAGCAAAAACCCAGAAATAGTGATATGGCTCAAGTGGTAGCTCACCAGCCTTGAGTGAAAGAGCTAAGGGACAGATTCTAAGCCCTTAGTTCCCTGACAAAAGAAGAAGAGGAGGAAGAAGAAGAAGAGGGAGAGAAGGAAGAGGAGAAAGAAAAAGAAGAGGAGGAGCAACAGTTTAATGTAATTCTCATGGCTATGTAACTAAGCTTAACAATTATTAACTCATGCCCAATACTTTTTATCTGCTCCAGTTTGGATTGTTTTGATGCAAATATAAGATACCTTATCATTTTGCCTATTCAGATAGCTTTCTGAAATAGTAAAACTCTTTTGGGGGGTGCACTCCTGGGGCTTGATGTCGGGGTCTGAGTGCTGTCCCTGAGCTTCTTTGGCTGAAGGCTAGAACTCTACCACTTGAGCCACAGCTCCACATCAGACATTTTGCTAGTTAACTGGAGACAAGAGTCTCTGGGACTTGTCTGCTGAGGCAAGCTTCAAACCATGAAACTAAGATCCTAGCCTGTTGAGTAGCTAGGATTACAAGTCACCAGTATCCAGCTCATTTTTAAAGATTTCAAAATGGTTATTTTCTAGTACCTAAATAATTTTTGATGCAATAATTATTATTTTTGTTTTTTGTTTGTTTGTTTGCTTGGTACTGGGGGTAGAACCCTGGATGTTGCACTTGCTAGGCAAGCACTTTGCCTCTGAGCTACATCCCAGGGCAGATGCAATAATTCTATAAAGAGAAACCTTCCCTCCTCAGCTATTATCAATGCTGTAGTTTGTAGAAGGATGGTCAGTTGAAAGCTGGATTCTTTCTTTATTTGCTGCAAGTTGAGCATCCCTAATCCTAAAATTCAGAAATCCAAAACGTTCCCAAATCTAGAACTTCCTAAGTGCTGACAGTACAGAACACCACCTGTGGGAAATCCCACCTGAATCTCACATAATAAGCCACACTCAAGACACAGGGAATAGAAAGTATCATATAGAATCACCTACCAGGGGTGTGCCTATGGTGCCCATGAAATACCCACGATTGTTGTGTTTAGGCTTGAATCCTCTCTCCAAGGTATCTCCTAATGCATATGCAAGTGTTACAAACATCAGAAAAATAAAACAAAATCAGGGGCACTTTTGGCCTGGACACACAACCTATAGTTTTCAAAAGAGCAGCTTGGCTTCCTAGCATCCTGTATCACTTGAGCTGGAGTAGGTGATGTTGCTGCTGTTTTTGAATACAGACATGAAAACAGGGGCATTTCAGCACATGGCTGCTTTCATTCTTCCTGTTGCTTGTATAGTCACATCTTTCGCAAGAGGCAGCTTGTCGGGATATGGCATTGACAATGCTACCATTTGCATAATGATAAGAATTAGGTGCTTATTGTGGATGTGGTCTATGGCTGTCTTGTTCACAGAGCCTATCAGGAAAATGTGATACTCAAAGCTACTTAGGCATCATCACATGTTTGTCAGTTTCATGCACATGTTCTTCAGGGAACTCAGGGAACAGATGAATTGATGGATGCACTCTCTGTAGACCAGTGGGCTGCAAGTTACATAACAGGCAATGTGTCATGGATAATGTATGACTGAAGGGACCTAACCTGCAGGAGGTGGACAGATTAGTCACCCATGTGTCTCCCTTAGAGGCAGAAACAATGCTGGTGTCTTTGTGTCACAGATTAAATGGAGGTGGTATGTAGCTAGAAGTCACAGCACTCTGGAAGCCATCCATGCTGAGACCCAACATGGGATGGCAAACGGTGAACATAATGAAGGGCCAATTAGAAGGATTAATAGCAATGCAATCAGAAGACTCTGCAGGGATGATGCAGCAGAATAAGTCATAAATGAAGAACAGCATCGGCTCAGCGGGTGTATTTCCAACCCAGTAGGCAGTATGCGTCTCTGCCCAACAATAGTCAGAGAAAATGGATATGATTTTCCCAAACAATGGGCCTAACTAAGCAGGCGAGTTTGGTTCATTTTCAAAAAGGAGGGAGGGAAGCTACAGCTGACTAAAATAATGTGACCACTCTTCATCCCCAGCTGGGGATTTTAGACAGAAAGCAAGGATGAATTTCCATCATTTTCCTGTCAGCTTTGTAAAACTTGTTTTCATCTCCCAAATGGGGTTAAAATGGTAGAAGTTGCTACACCTGCCACTCAAAGCGGACAAGTAGTTGTTACAAGAACTGCTCAATTCCATCACATAGGAAGCAGTTGAGAGAATATTTTCAGATAAAATATGAAGAAAGTATATGAAAGTCTAACTTCAGATGCTAAAGCTTTGCAATCATAAAATAGAGTTGGCGTAGAGATAAAATGGCCAAGCAGAATCCTGACCTTTATGCAGGCTTGTGGAATGAACCCTGTGAGGAAAAATTCATGCAGTAGTGAGTAGGTCCAAGCTGAGTGCCAATGGTTTTTACCTATAATGTTAGTGACTAAGGAGAATGAGATCTGGGGATTGAGGTTTGAAGCCAGTCTGGCTGGAAAAATCCTGGAGATTCTTATCTCCAATTGATCTGCAAGAAGCCAGAAGTTAGAGGTGTAATTCAAGTGGTAGAGCATCAGCCTTGAGTGAAAGAGCCAAGTGAGAATGTGAGGCATTGAGTTCAAGAACCAGTATTCACACACACACACACACACACACACACACACACACACACACACACACACACACACACACCACACCTAATAGTGGGTTCTTTTTTTCCTTAATAGTCAGGGTTATCCCTCAGCAGTTGGCACATATGAATAATGCTTGATGCTTCCTCCTCCTCCTCCTCCTCCTCCTCTTCCTCCTCCTCCTCCTGATACTTCTACTTCTGCTTCTGCTTCCCTTACCCTCCCCCCCCCATCTCTTTAAAGGCAAACTTCAGAGTATTTGTGTATCAAAGGATTGTCACAGATATAAATGTCAACAATATTTATGTCATGACAGGTGCTGAGTGGAGGGGTATATTAGGACTCAGATATGTTAGCAATAATAATTCATTGCCTTTTGTTGAGAACCTATGATACGCCAGACTCAGTAGTAAACTGAGTTATTTTATAACTCAACCTGTGTGATTTATGTCATTTCATGGACAAGACTGTAGAGGCTCAATGTTCATGTTCTTCCAAAATCCATACATTGGAACTCGAACTCCTAAGAGGATGGTATTAGGTGAGGCCTTAGGGAGAGACTGGTGTAGAGAGTGGAGCCTCCTGACTGGGATTGGTACCTTTATGAAAGAGACCACATAGAGCTCTTTAGCCCTCTCTCCATCTCAAGGCCAGCAGTCTTCGCCCAGAGGAGGCCTTCACCGGAATCCACCATGCTGCTGTCCTGACCCTGAACTTTCATTCTCCGGGCCTGTGAGAAGTACATTCTTGTTGCTATAAGCCACCTAGAATTTGATACCCAAGCACACCAAGATTTTCAGCTAGGTGCAAGCCTTTCCCAAGCAAGTTCCCACTGGTACACAATGGAGCTGGGATTCAGGGCTGTGGTCTCTGTTTGGGGTTTGATGTCCACTCACTGTACCAGAAATAGTGCTGTACTTCTCATGCTGACCTGCATTTTTACTAGGTGAACTCAACCTTGAGGTTAACTTTTAGAATTTACTATTCCGTGCTGAATTTCCAGAGGATACAGCCTACATTCACTTGTCCCAATTAGTTCCATATAATGGGTAAGCCTTTTAACTTTTCCTACTTTGGGGACAAGATTGAGAAATACAGGAAATTAGAAAACAGATTCTATCCTACCATAACCAAAATAAATATCTGCCAAGTCCATTAGCCTAAAAAATAAAACAAAAGAAAACCATGACAAAAACAAAACAAGACAATTAGGTGCCAGTCTCGCACATCTGTAATCTTAGCTACTCAGGAGGTTGAGATCTGAGGATCAAGGTTCAAAGTGAGCCCAGGCAGGAAAGTCCATGGGACTCATCATCAAATAATCCCCCAAAGTCAGAAGTGGTACTGTGGTTCAAGTGGTAAAGTTCCAGTCTTGAACAAAAAGTGCTAAGGGACAGCATCCAAGCCTCTAGTACTGGTGTGCACATGCGCATGCGCACACACAAATAAAAAAATAAAACCACAACTGTGACAACTACTGTTTTCAGGGAGGGAGGAACTATAGTGCAAGTTGGGGAGCAGGGTGCCATGAGACCATCCCACAGCAGAGAATGCACCCCTTATCTCCCTAACCATCCTCTACTGAGCTTGCACGCAGCTCGGCCCTGCACTCTGGATACATACAGACGGTGGAGATGGTGGAGCAGCTCCCCAAACAAGTTTCCTGTGCTGCAGGCACTTCGGGGTGATGCTGGGACAAGGCACCTTTGGTCAGTAAGTTGAGTCTTTTGTACCCTGCATTTCAGTTTTTGCTTTTGTTTTCCCCTTAGTTGCCTAGTAAATATTTCTTGGAAAATTCCAATCTTGTTTCAGATGAAGTAAGAGGAAAAACAATGTGTCCACACCCAGGCCAGCCTGGCCAACGAAGGCAAAGGCCTCTTGAGGATGGGCTCTGACGGCATGGCCAGAGCTTTCTGGAACTGAAAAGGCTCTAAGGACGTGCATCAAGGTGGACACTGGGCATCAGAACTCCTGAGGGTACTGGTAGATGGTGGTGATGGCTGCTTGTAGAACCCCAGAATTTCCCCTTTCTCTTCCAACTTCCTTGGGAAACCTAGCACTTATCACCCAATGTGAATTCACTTGACTCCTCCATAGACAGGACTCAATGCCAGAGGCTGCCCTTTATTCCAGCACCCACACTGTCTAAGTGGAGACAGAATGATACACACAAAATAAATGTGTTTTTTTTTTCTTTTGCTGATATCAGGGGTTAAACTCTGGTCCTCATGCTTTTGCTTGGCTTGCATTACGGGTGGCATTGTACTACTTGAGCCATGCCTCCAACCCAGCTTTTTGCAGGTTAACTGAAGATGGAATCTCATGGACTTTTCTACATGGGCTAACTTTGAATCTGACCCTCAGATTTCAACCTCCTCAGTATCTGGGATTATAGGTGTGAGCTACCAGAGGCTGGCTAAATGTTTCTTGCATGAAACCAAGTTGACATTAAAGCATGTGGCAGGCTGCAAGAAAAAAAATAATGTCTCTTTCCCTCCTAATGGGGAATCCCAGCAAGTGGAGGAGATGACTGCCACAGGGTGACAGAGGTGTTACATATAGCACAAGTCCACTGGAGAGCAATCTCATATGATTGAGTTTCTGGTAGACCTAGACTCCTAGACATGGAGGTAGGGGTTATTTGCTTTATTTTTTCTTACAATAACAGTAAAGGTGATGTACAGAGGGGTTTCAGTTACATAAATCAGTCTTGTTAAACAGTATCACTCCTTCCCTTGTTTTCCCCTCCCACCATGTTGTATTGTTCATTTCAACATCGTGTCTAGTGAGTATCACTGTTGCTGTCCCACCATTTCTGTGTTCTCTCTTGCCCTCCCCCAATCAGATAAACTTACAGATAAGGCAAAAGGTGCAGAAAACAAAACCTTCAACAAAGGAGAAAACAACTAAAAACCCCACAAAAATCCAAATAACAAAAACCTCTTATTTCCATTTCTTGGAGTTCATTTCAATAAAGATCTTTTTATATGATTGCATGTGCATAGCTATTAGGCCCTTGTGATCCTCTCTTAAGAATATCCTCCTTTAGTCTCACTGTGTGAATGTCTAGAGTCCTGTATAATTTATCAATAACAGATGCTGGTGGGGATGTGGCTAAAAGGGAAGGTGACTATACTGTTGGTGGGAATGTAAATTTGTTCAATCACTCTGGAAAGCAACAGAGAGATTCCTCAAAAGACTAAATATAGAGCTTCCCTATGACCTAGAAATTCCACTCCTGGGCATTTATGCAATAGACCACAAACAAGGCCACACTAAAGCTACCAACACAGCCATGTTAATTGCAGCATTATTTACCATAGCCAATATATGGTATCAATCCAGATGCCCCTCAATGGAAGAATGGTATATTTACACAATGGAATGCCACTCTTCCATCAGAAAGAATGATATTGTACCACTTGCAAAGAAATGGAAAAAATATATTAAGTGAAGTAAGCCATATCCAAAGAAACATAGGTTGCATGGTTTCCCTCTTTCATTGTAACTACAATGTGCCTATAAATCTACAAGTAAATACAGGGATTTCTATTTTATTTAAGTTGAAAGAATATTGTGAAATGCACAATCATGGTGCATTTGAGTCAGACGATGGTTGAGGTGGATTGTGTTTTGCTGTGAATGCTGGCACTGGGTAGGGATGTTTGTGGGGGATACATTCAACTACTAGTGCCTCTCCACAAGGGGGCACTCACATCTTGGTCTTAGTTCCTGCCAATAAAAACTGCTACATAAGGATTAGGGTGTTGCCTTCCTATAACAGTCTTTGTTGAGACTTCCATGTCTCTTTCTAGGACTTGGGGCATGGCAAAGACAGTAGAGCCTGGTGAGCCATGATGGATATAAGGCTGTATACACCACAAAACCTAGCACTTAAGTTAGCTCAAGGACAGGAGTTTCAACAAGGGTGACCAGTTTGAGTTGGCTACTGTCATCTTAGCTATGGGGACTGTTGTCAATGTTCCATACTGCTGCTGTTGGTCACCTGTCACATTGACCAAGTATGCTTAGGATTTTGTGTTTAAGAGGGTCAGTTTACAAAAGAGAGGTCTTTGGTGCCCAAGATTCATGAGCTGAGTTTGAAAAATTGCCGAGGAGCAATACCTGTGGCTAATACCTGTAATCCTAGCTCCTCAGGAGGCTGAAACTGGAAGATTGAAATTAGAAGCCAACCATGGCAGAAGAGTCCATGGGACCCCGTCTCTAATGAACCAGCAAAAGGCTGGGTTGGAGGCATGGCTTAAGTGGTAGAATGCTATCTGTGAGCAACCAAGCCAAGCAAACACAATCCTTAAATTCATATTTTACTACTGCCAAAAAAATTGTAGATGAATAAATCCATGAGCCAGGAGAAGATCTCCTGTACCACTGTTTAAATGTTTGTGCCTCTTCTCTTCACTAAAGTGGTCTATTCATGGAATTGTTTCATCATCAAAAGTAACCATGCAGTTACCTCAATACAGTCTTTCATTCTACCTAAGTATTGGCTAGCCCTGAACAAGATAACAAGACAAACTCCAGGGAGGTTAGTCTGGTCTTGTTACTGGCCCCACAATGTTCGGGTCAACCCCATTTCTCAGGAGTGCTGAGAAAATGCAGTGGACTGTTCTTCGCCTTTGCCTTGTGTCATGCCATAGGGCTGAGTGAGGGGCTGGATGTGTCTGTTCTTGACATAGCAGTTTCATTTCACACAGAAGGCTGCAGGGAAGATGATTCCCAGTTATACAACATTCTTTGGTGATGTGCTGGGGCTAAACTCAGGGCCTTGAGCTCCTCTACCACTTGAGCCAGACCTCCATTGCCAGCTTTTTACTGGTTAATTGCAGATAAGAATCCCTTGATTTGTCTGTCAGAACAGGCTTAGAAGTCAGAACCCTGAGAGTAGCTAAGATTATAGGTATAATCTACCAGTTCCTAGCTAAAGCATTGTTTAAAAAGTAACTGGAAAGTTTATTAGAAAAGAGATATGGAAGAAAAAGAGCACATGGCATCAACATGCCACAGAAGATAACTTTAGCCCATCTCAGCCATCTGGCTCCTCCATCTTTGGTGTTGCAGAGATAGACCTTGGGTTAAATAAGGAGAAGTAGTGTGTAAGTAAGCAATATTTTCAAATATCAAGAAAATAATGATAACATAATAAACACGTTCCCATGATGCACTTAGAAGTGTATACATATATCTCAATGAATCCTGAAGACTGCAAATAGGCAAGAGCAGATGCGGATGCCCATCTTAGAGAGGAGAATATGAAGATTCCAGAAAGTCGGGGGTCTGTACAAGGTCACCAGGCAGGTACAGCTCAGAGCTGGGACTAAAGCCTACATGGGTCTGATTTCTGGCTTACCCTTCTTGTACTTCCTTTACCATTTCTGGGTCCCAGGCACTGTTCTGGGCGTTATTGAAAAACAACACCTACAGACCTCTGCCTTCAGAGGGGTTGCCTCCAGGGTGTTTGCAGTTCAGCAGGGGAAGGTGGGTAAAGAAGTGTGATGGAACTGATGTCTCAACAAGTGAAGATGCAGGCTTCAGAGGAAAAGAAAGTGGGAAAGTGGGGCACCAGCAGGGGGCACCCAGGGTAACATCCAGTGTCAGGTCCTGTGGCTTACACTAGGAGATTGCTGTCACTCTCTACAGTAATGCCTGGTAGCCCAGGATTCACTTCCCTTCCTTCCTGTTTCCTCAAGTCAGTTGTGATCTGAAATTATTAAGTGGAAAGTTCCACAGAGAGGCCAGTTGACAAAGCTCTTATTACAGTCGTCCTGTTACAACTGTGCTGCTTTCTTCTTAGGTATCATTGTCACTCTCTTACTGTGACTCATTTATAAATTAAATCATTTATAAATTAAACGTTCTCATAGGTCTGTGTTCAGGAGAAAATATAGCATATGGCGTGGTTGCAGGCATCCCCCGTCGATTGGGAAGCCCTGTACTGCTGTTATGACATGTGATACACTGACCTAGTCACTGAAAATAAGCTCAGTTTGTATGCTTGTGCCCTTTGCAACCTAGTGAGTGGGCTTATGCCTGAAATCCTAGCTTCTCTGGATAAAAGTTTGAGGTCAGCCTGGACAGAAAAGCTCACAAGATCATACCTTGAAAATAACTAGCAAAAAATAGGGCTAGAGGTATGACTCAAGTGGTATAGCACCAGCCTAGCAAGTGTGAAGTCCTGAGTTAAGATGCCAGTACTACCCCCAAGAAATATTCATAATATAAATTGGTAATTATTTTACCAATTTGTGTGTGTGTGTGTGTGTGTGTGTGTGTGTGTGTGTGTGTGTAGTGTTGGTGGTGGAGCCAGTGCCTTGCATTTATTAGGCAAGTGCTCTACCATTGAGCTACCTCCTTAGGCCCCAATTGGCAAATAAATGTTCAACATAATAGCAATTTTTGTTCATACCATTTATGTGTATCATTAATTAGAAAATATTTTTTAAAAGGCTGGACACTGGTGGCTCACGCCTATAATCCTAGCTACTCAAGAGGCTGAGATCTGAGGATTGTGGTTCAAAGTCATCCCAGGCAGGAGCGTCTGTAAGACCCTTATCTCCAATTAAACCACCAAAAAACCGGAAATAGTGCTATGGCTTAAAGGATAGATCACTAGCCTTGAGCTGAAGAGTTCAGGGGCAGTGCCCAGGCTCTGCGTTCAAGCTCTATGACTGACAAAAAAAAAAAAAAAAGAATCTAATGGTGGTGCATGCTTGTAATTCTAGCACCCAGAAGGCTGAGGCAAGAGGAACATGACTCTGAAGTCAACCTAGGTTATAGAGTGACACTTCAGAGAAAGAGACACAGACAGACAGACAGACAGGCAGGCAGGCAGGCAGGCAGGCAGGCAGACAGACAGACAGAGACAGAAAGAGATATCTAACATTGGGTATGGTGACAAATGCCTGTAATTCCACCTCCTTGGGAGGTAGAGATCAGGAGATTCAAGGTCAGTCTGGGCAAAAAAGTTATCAAAACCTCATCTCAACTTATAAACCAAGTTTTCCAGGCTACTGAGTCACATCGTGAATTATACTGTTTCTGGCTTAATTTTATCCTCCATGCTTCTCATATTGTACAGATTTGCTGTGGCCATACTTAAAGTTATTTAAACAGTGTTGGAATGGATTTCAGGTCTGTCTGAGTTTTTGATCAGTGTTGAAGTCAAGGACAATGAGGAGACTTGGACTTCGGTAGAAGATGTGGAGCAGAGCTAGCAGGGAGTGAGTCTGAAGGGGGTGGACAGGCAGAAGGAAGGACTGATGGACACCCTCTCACCCCTATTCAGATCTGAGGAGAAGTCCCATGGGTCAGCATGGACTTCCCTCACATCTCCTGCTTGGCATGTCCCAGACAAAGAAGGCAGGAGCTGGGGAATCTCAGAAAGAGACTGGGAAAAGAAAGGAAGATAGGACAGAACAGAGTTTGGGCACCTCTGCACTCAGCAAAGCAAGGCTCTGAAGTGTTCCCACACAGTGAATGGAAGCTAAAGGGAAGCTCAGAGCTGCCGACATTGTATGATATATATATGGGTGTGTGTGTGTGTGTGTGTGTGTGTGTGTGTGTGTGTGTGTGTGTCCTGGGCAAGGCCAGATTGTGGAGTAGAATATGGCCCATTCTCCTATTTACAAAAACAGATACAGGCCATTTGAATGGCTGCATCCTCAGAAAGATCAGGCTCACGTAGTGACCTCACAAAACTGGAATTTCCTTCACCCAGGAGGAGGAGGAAATAGCTGCAAATAAACCTTCCTGGACTGGAAACCACTATTTCCATGGTGAGTGTGTGTGTGTGTGTGTGTGTGTGTGTGTGTGTGTGTGTTGGTACTAGGAGCTTCAAGCTTTCCCTTAGCTTTTTCACACAAGACTAGCATTCTACAACTTGAGCCATACCTCAACTTCTGTTTTTTGTTGTTGTTGGTGGTGGTGGTGGTGGTGATTAATTGGAAATAAGAATCTCAAGGAAATCACTGCCCGAGCTGACTTTGAACCTCATCCCTCAGATCTCAGCCTCTTGTATAGCTAGGATTACAAGAGTGCCCAGCTTCTATGGCCTTTTCTTTAACCTTAGGATACATGTGAAATATCAATATGTCAAGAAAACAAGTTCTTTGGAACAGGACAGAAGCCTGTCCAATGAAATAGCAGTCAGTTGCTTGCTATTTAAGCTGAGATCCCACTGAGCTATGTCTGTGGAGGTCAGTTCTTCATTTTGTCCAGGCTCAGAGCTGCTTCCCTGTGTACCTGGTTGTATTCCACGCTCTCTAGCAGGCCCTATTGCACAGGTGGGCCTGGAACATTCCATTATTGCAGGCTTGACTCCAACTCAGAATCGGCCATTGGCTTGATCTTTACTTACTCTGTTTGTGGAAGAGAATTACACATCCACATGGAAAATTATAGTTCCCTCCACAAGTGGGTTTGGAATTTGAACAAGCTATTTTATTCTGGAAACACTTTCTCATAGCTTAACTCGATGCCTTGTTTTCTTGTTGTGATTTCTCTTTGCCACGTTACCAGGAAGCTACACGTCATAGCTAGAAAATATTAGGGCTTTTGAAACTCAAAAACCACTTGAAGAGTGAGGCAGTCCCTGAGCCAGCATCTTCTCTGGCAATAATTATGCCACGCGAACAAAACTGGAAATCTGCAGTGCTCCTAAATAGAACACCCATGCACACCCAAATGAAGGCAAGCAAAGTCCATTGTGTGGTTGACTCCAGCTGTGTTTAAGACGCTTAGAGGGCAGTAGCAGTTTTTACCTATAGCCTGCTACTTGGAAGTCAAAGTCATGTTCATTAACTTATTGAATAATGACAGATTTGTAGGCAGGGAAATTTTCAAGCCAAACTTCAGGAATGATTTTATTGTGCACTTTGAGATTTTAATTCTTACAGTATTAAGACTAGCTCAGATGCCATACAATGAACATGTGATTAGAAAAAAATGTAGAATCTGCAGACCTAGTTAGTTGGGAAATGGAGACATAAAAGAGGCCCAAGATTCCTCATTTCATCAGGACTTAGTTCCTCTCTTAAGTCAAAGAAAATGTGCCTACTGCTGGCTCTGTACAAAGTTCTGTATTTAATGCATACCGTGTTTGAGATGGCAGGAAGGTTTGACAAAGAATTTCCACTCTGTCCAGAAGAGAGGCTAGCCAGAGCACACCCTAGTCTTCACCAGCCTGCTGCAGCAATGAGCTGAAGAAGAAGAGCAAGCCTGGATGTGAGATGCACAAGAAAGTCTCAGCTGAGGACATTGCAATCCCTGGGAGGGAGAGAGGAGAATCTTCAGCTCTATCTCTCTATCACCCATTGGAGAACTCAGAAGTTGGTGGTGGGATGGGAGCTGGCTGCCCAGAGGCTGCCAAAGCAGATGGGGATTTTGTGGACCTTGTATTTCAGTTGGAGTGTTCAGTTTGAACTCTCAGAAAGAATTCTGGAGATGAAGGATGGCCATACAACAATGTGGATGTTATGTATGCTTCAAACTAGTTAAGGCCTGAGCACTGTCCCTTCACTTTTTCTTTCTCAAGGCTGGCATTCTACCTCTCCAGCTACAGTTTGCTTCTGGCTTTTTGAGTAGTTAATTGAAGATAAGAGTCTGACAAATTTGTCCATCAATTCTCAGATCTCAGCCTTCTGAGTAGATAGTATTACAAGCATGAGCTACCAGCTCCGGGATTTTACCACAGATTTTTAGGAATAGAAACTAGGAGGGGAATCACACTCAAGTAGGCAGACTTTTCTTTATCATAATTCCATAAACAATATAGTCTAATAAGCATTTACATTTTTTAGGTGTTATAAGTCATCTAGAGGAGACTTAAAGGGAAGATGTGTATATACTTTATGCAAATAATGTACTATTTTTAGAAGAGGTTTGAACATCTGTGGACTTAAGGGTAACTATATAATGGTATTTCATTTGACCCTGTTATTGCATTTGTGTGATAATATTAATTAGATTGCAAAGCTAAAGGTATTTTGTAGATGTCATTAAGATCTCTAATCAGTTGACTTTGAGTTAGTCAAAATGCTGATTACCCCTGGGTTGGCTTATCTAACCCTTAAAAGAGCTTCCTGGGACTGGGAAGGTGGCTCAATGGTAGAGTGCTTGCTTTGCATGCATGAGGCCCTGGGTTCAATTCCTCAGTACCACATATGCAGAAAAAGCCGGAAGTAGTGCTGTGGCTCAAGTGGTAGAGCACTAGCCTTGAGCTGAAGAGCTGAGGGACAGCGCCCAGGCCCAGAGTTCAGGTTCCACAACCAACAACAAAAAAAAGAGCTTCCTTAGATTTAAAATATAACTGGACACAATAATTAATACAGGACTCAGGCATTCACACATAAACATCAGATTAAAGGAGGGCACCATTAAGGGAGGAGCCCAAAGGCATAACATTTAAAATTTATTGAACAAATTCCAGGAAATGGAGACATAAGGGTTTTGTTGTTGTTTTTGTTGCTGGTGATGTTTGTTTTTGTTGCTGGGCTTTTTGTTTTGTTTTTTTAGTGGGAGAAAAGGGAGAACCAAGAAAGGAAGAGAAAAAGAGTGAACAAACACACTCATGGTATTTGGTATGTACTATATGGAAAATGAACTACGCAACTTGTGGGCAGGGACTAGAGGAGAAAACTGGGGGAAAGTGAAGGAAGAGGTGACATTGTCCAAAAAAGAAATGTGCACATGATCTGACTCATGAAATAGTAACCCCTCTGTACACACCTTAATAGTAACAATACAATTATATTAAAGAATAAAAGCAGTTTCCTGAATGTTAGCATTATCTCCACATCTGGTCCTCAGCTCCACCCAGACCTGAGTTCCTCCCTGCCCTAGAATTCCCAACACACAGCTGGCTACTCCCTCTCTCCACCCAGACCTACCTTTGCATGCACCCACCTCACTACAGCCCCAGAGCTACCTGCCATCTGGATAGGGGCAGGCGCCATGCCCCTCTCCTAGAAGAGATATGCCCCCCCATAAACCTTATAATAATCTTTTTCCTGTGTGTGCCTGCCTACACGTGGTCCCCTAGGATGGTTGTGAAGGATCATAACACTAAGGAGAGGGATACAATGAGGACAAGGGGTTGAAGCAGCTGACCCTTACTGCAGATGGCCTTGAAGAACTCCATGTTATAGAGTGGTCCACAGGGCAGGCCACAGCAGGTAGCGTCTTCCTTAGAGGGTTAGGGTTCTGAATTCTACCAGCAACAAGTAAGCTTGGAAGGGGTCCCTATGCCTAAGTTAAGATTGAAAATCTGCCTGACATCTGGGCCTGATGAGGCCCATCGGGGACCTCACTAAGATGTGTAGATGGTTCTAAGCAGCTGCACTTGTGCTCACTTGTTAGGAGGTAGAAGATGAATGCAGCCCACAGTCACTGGGAGATCCTCACAAAAATCTGGTGCAGTGTATTCTGTGAGTAACCCAAGCACCACAGCAGCTTCCCCGCCCAGGAAAAGAGGCCAGCCATGTCTACCCAGTGAAAGGAAAGCATCGTAGACAAGTTGCAGACCACCTTGACTTATATTGAATAAAAAAGAGTGAGGGCTGGCAATGTGGCTTAGTGGTAGAGTGCTTGCTTAGCATGCATGAAGCCCTGGGTTTGATTTTTTAGTACCACATGCACAGAAAAATCCAGAAGTGGTGCTGTGGCTCAAGTGGTAGAGTGATATCCTTGAGCAAAAGAAGCTCAGGGACAGTTCCCAGGCCCTGAGTTCAAGCCCCAGGACTGGCCAAAAAAAAAAAAAAAGTGAAACCAAAGGGACCCAAAGCAAGAGGCTCAGGGAAATCAGAGCTTGTGCTCTACCAAACACACATGAGTTGAAGGCTTGGGTTCTAATAACTCTACTTTTTAATATACTCCACAAACTTTTCCACATGTAGACACAGGAAAATGACTCTTCTGTGTATGGGGCCAGACATTCAGTGTTAATTTTATGTTCCCATAATGACCAAGTGCCAAGGAAGAGGCAGAGGCTGAGTCATGAACATCTGGAGCTGAGACTGACAGAGAGCTGGAGAACAGTAGCGAGAAGACATGGGCACCATTTGTGACCATGGACAGGACGGTCGGCTGGTTCCCAGAAAGGAACTGTTCCCAATCCTATGAATGTGAGGCTAGGAGTTGGGTGGTTTTGGGGATGAACTATACCCAGGGAACCTCTGGTGGCAGGCTCTGACCAGAAGTTGCACCTATATTTTCATATGAGGGATTTTTTTGCCTTAGAACCAAACTTTTCAAGGCTTGGACATCTCTGAGGTCCTCCCAGTTGCCATCACTGATTAAGCATGAGCTGCACCAGAGGATGATGGGAGGCTGGGCTCTCAGTCTCTGTGGAGCTGAGACCCCCACATCACCTCATAAGTCTGGGACTTATGAGGCAGAGGCTGAGTGAGAACTGCGTGTACCCATGCTGTCAGAGTGTCAGTCAGCTCTTCACCACTGTGACAACACCTGATCAAATCGACTGAAGGAAGGAGAGGTTCATTTTGACTTATGGTTTCAAAGGTTTCAGTGGCCACTAGGCTGGTGGCAAGGCAGAGTGTTATGCTAGAAGGGTGTGGTGGAGCAAGGCTGCTTACCATGAGGTAAGAGATATTTGAGGAAGACAGCAGGAGGTGAAAGAAAAGGATCAAACAGAATCTCAAGTGGAGAGGTCCAGCCCACAAGAGGTAACTAGTCTAGAAGTGGTCAGAGTTCAGTGTCAACCAAAGTGTATCTAATCTTAAGCTTTCAAAAGAAAATAAAAACTTGGGGCTGGGAAGGTGGCTCAGTGGTAGAGAACTTGCCTCGCAAGCATGAGGTCCTGGGTTCGATTCCTCAGCACCACATAAGCAAAAAGCCGGAAGTGGTGTTGTGGCTCAAGTGGTAGAGCGCTAGCCTTAAGCTGAAGAGCTGAGGGACAGCGCCTAGGCCCAGAGTTCAGGCCCCACGACTGGAACCAAAAAAAAAAAAAAAGAAAAGAAAAACTTAAGCCATCACCCCTGAAGCCACTGGAGCTGGGAGACCTCTTCTTTTTTTCTTATTTTCCCCCTGTCTGCTGCTTTCTTATCCTGATACCCAAATGCCCACTACAACAGCAAAGTGACACAGACCAACAACTTTGTATCTGAAAGCCCGGAGGACCTGGAAATGACTGAGAACCCAAATAAAGAGTGTGAGGGGGCCCCCACCATCTAAGATCTGCCATTCTTCCAGGGCCCCAGTGAGGCAGCAAGCTAAGGACCTCACTCCACCTTCCTGTGGTGGCCAAAACCATCCAAGGAGAACACAGTGCTGATCCCTACCACCCCACTGGTGAGTGCCCAGCTGCAAAATCCCTTGTAGGTAGAGAAGACTGGCTAAACTTTGTCCCATCCCCAAGGTGCCTGGGCGTAAGTGGAGGGTTGTATGAAACCTAAACCTTACAAAGGCAGTGAGAAGTGTGGGAAAAGCCCCACCCCATGCACAGGACCTTTGGGGAGACAGCCCAGAGGGGAGGGCCCCAACCAAACCCCAGCCATATGGGCAGTGGATCCTTGTCTGGCCCCAGAGGTGAAGGTGAGCAATCCATGGCCAAGCCCACAGGGGCAAAGGGGGTGGAAGTTTGAGAATGGCTGAGGCATCCACGGGCATCCTATTCACATCAGTTCACTGAGCTGATACTCAGAATGGCAATGCAGAGAATCAATGGAGAAAATTTGGTGGGGAATAAACCTGACAGAATACTGACTAGGGTCTCATGGCCTCACAATTGTGGGGTTTTTTTATTATTGGAATAGATTGCATGCTTTTCCTTTCTTATTTTTCTCTTTTTGTAGTACTTGTTTCTTGTCCTCTTTTCCTTCTTTCTTCTCATTCCTCTATAAACGTGTTTCTTTCTTTCTTTCTTTCTTTTTCTTTCTTCCTTCCTTCCTTCCTTCCTTCCTTTCTTTCTTTCTTTCTTTCTTTCTTTTGGGTCCGGTCATGGGGTCTGAACTCTGGGCCTGGGCACTGTCCCTCAGCTCTTCAGCTCAAGGCTAGCGCTCTACTACTTGAGCCACAGCGCTACTTCCGGCTTTTTTCTTTTGCTTATGCGGTGCTGAGGAATCGAACCCAGGGCCTCAGGCATGCAAGGCAAATGCTCTACCACTGAGCCACCTTCCCAGCCCCTAAACATGTGTTTCTTTCACCCACTGATCTCTTTGATCTACTCCTCAATAGCTCTTCTCTGCCTTATTCCCTAATATTTTCAATTTATAGTTAAACTCTCACATTACTGAATTTTGTACCTACATGAAATGGTCTTCACAAACCATGAACTCAGAAGCATGAATCATAGTAAAAAAACTCCACAAAAATCATGAACATTAAATCAGTGATCAGAGACATGATCAATGGGATTAAAGAACAAATAAAAGAACAGATCCACAAACAACTAGAAGGTTTCCAATAAAAGCAAGATGCACTGATGAAGAAGATGAAAAATATGAAGGAAGACATCACTAAGCAATTAGGAAGCATGAAAAGCTCTACCTCCCTATTATAAAACATAGCTGAAAATATATGCAATAGAACAAAAGAAATTGAGAAGAATTTCAGGAGTTGAAGATAAAGCAGAGGAATTAGAACTAACAGTCAAAGGCATTGAAAAAAATATTTAGAACATACCAAAAGGACATTCAGAATTAGCATATTTAGTCAAAAGATCAAGTCTACACACAATTGAAATATGGTAGCTCACGCCTATAACCCTAGCAATGTAGCAGGCTATGATCTGAGGATAGCAGTTCAAAGCCAGCCTGGGTAGAAAAGTACCCATGAGACTTTTATCTTCAATTAACCACTCAAAAACTGGAAGTGGAGCTATGGGTCAAAGTGGTAGAGTGCTAGCCTTGAGCAAAGCTCCACAACCAACACCCTCTTCCCCCACCCCCCCCCGCCCCTGAACCTAAAGGTATTCAGAACCTATTCAATACAATAATAACAGAAAACATCTCTAACTTCAAGAAAGACAATTTCACCTATCTGAGAGAGGCATACAGAGCGCTAAGCAGACAGAACCAGAGAAGAAACACCCCTAGACACATTATTGTGAAGATTCTGAGCTTAACAAAACAAGGAATTAATCTTAAAGGCAGAAAATTCAAAGAGGGAACTTTATTACAATGGAAAGAAGATTAGAATAATTGTAGATATTGCCACACAAATTCTGAATGCAAGGAGAGTCTGGTATGGTATGATTCAAGCTCTGAATAACAATTGCCAACCCAAACTAGTGTACCCAAAGAAATTGCCATCACAATTAAATGGAGGGAAACTAAAATCTTCCACACTTAAACAAAAACTGAAGGAATCCATGAAGACTAAGCCAGTGCTACAAAGGATGATAAAGAGAAGCAAACTATCTGAAGAAGACAATAAAAAAAAACCCACAGCATTGAATAAAAATCACTAGAAGATTAGTTTGGGAAAACAGGAATAAGAAGGAAGCAAGCAAGGAGAAAACAATCAAATGGCAGGAAACATGGCATATCTCTCCAGAGTGACATGAAACATCAGTGGGCTCAATTCCCTAATCAAAAGACAGAGTAGCAGCCTGGATCAAAAACCAAGATGTAACCATTTGCTAGATTCCAGGTGAAGGGATGGGGGAAAAAATCTTTCAGCCAAATGCTTCCTGCAAGAAAGCAGGAGTAGCTACACTGTTATTTTTTAAAACAGACTTCGCATCAATAAGAAGAGATAAAAGACGGTAACTACATACGAATAAAGGGAATGATCCATGAAGCAGAAATTACAGTGGTCAATGTATATGCACCAAATAATGGCACGCCCAAATCTATTGAACAAACACTCCTAGACTTACAAAATCTGATAGACACCAGCACAATAATTACAAGGAGAAACTTTAACCCTCCACTTTCCTAAAGGATAGGTCAACCAAACTATAGGTCAGCAAAGAAGCCTGTAACTCATATGGACTTAAGGGATATCTACAGAGTATTTTACCCAACAGCCCCACAATATGCTTCCTTCTCAGCAGCCTATGAAATCTTTTCCAACATAGATCGTATCCTAGGACATGAGACAAGAATGAGAGGGAGAACTGGAGAAAAGTTACACCCTTCAAAGGCCCAATCTCTGTGACCTACTTCATCCAACTAGGCTCTACCTCAGAGTTTCTACCACTTCTTAATTATTACCTTAACTATTGTGAATTCATTGATTAGTAGGTCAGAGCCCTCATGATCCAGTCACTTCTTAATAGTGCTACCAATGCAAGCAAGCCTTCAACACGAACCCCTGCAGACAGCTCCTATTCATACCATCAAAAGTGACTTCTCTTGCTTTGGGATCTGGGTGGTATGATGACAGAGTCCATGGCTTATGAGACAAATATGTCCTATGCTACATCTATTCCTGACTTTCCATTATTGAGTTGTCACTGGGTGACATGAGGTAGTTTACATGGCAAATCATGCCATGCCACTGCTTAAGCCCTGTGATGCTTGCCCACCTCTCTACCATAATCTGCACTCTGCTGAACTGGTCACAGAGCTCTCTGACCTACTCACCATGCAGCAGCTGTCTTGATACTTGTGGCTTTACCCTTGCTGCTCTCTCCTCCCTGGATCCCTTTGCCATTTCCTGTCATCAGTCTCCCTCCTTACAGAGGTCTACTCTGCCCAGCCTATCCAAAAGGGTCCCTTCCACTTTTCAGGACTCTATCACATATAATGAGGAAGGAAGGAAGGAAGGAAGGAAGGAAGGAAGGAAGGGAGGGAGGGAGAGAGGGAGGGAGGGAGAGAGGGAGGGAGGAAGGGAGGAAGTCAGGCAGGCTGGAATGAGCCTTAAAGTATTGAACTGAAATTAGGCAGGGTGACATAAACATATAAAATGTAATACAATCATTCCTCAGTCTCTCTTTCTCTACACACACACACACACACACACACACACACACACACACACACACACACACACATTCTTTTCCTTTGGTACTGGAATTTGAACTCACTGACTAGGCAGTCTCTATTACTTGAGCATCTCCACTACACCTTGCATACTTTAAATCATCCCTGGCATTACTTATTATCTCCAGTGCACTGTGAGTACCATGAAAGTGGTTGTTGTGTTGTTTAGGGACTAATGACAAGGAAAAACTCGTCTGTTAGTGTTGGGGACAACCACAATTCTTAAACATTGTTTATTTTTTATTATAAAGGTGATGTACAGTGGGGTTAGAGTTACCTAAGTGAGGTAAAGAGTACATTTCTTTTTGGATAATGTCATCCCTTCCCTCACTCTCTCCCAGTTTTTCCCTCCTATCCTTCTCCTACAAGTTGTATAGTTCATTTCAACATACTGTCCAGTGAATATCACTGCCGTATTTATTCACCCTTTGTCCCTCCATAAAGAAGCTCCCCTCCCCTCAGGCCAAGATAGATAACAAATAAGACTCAAAGAAAAGAAAATGAAAACAGCAACAAAGAAAAGACTCTTGTTTCTGTTTCCTGGCATTCATTTTGATAAATATTGTTTTATATGATCAGAGGCACATAGACATCATGACTTTAGGTTCCTCCCTCAAGAGAAAACCACAACTTTTATGAAAAATCTTTTCATTCTGACATTGGTTGGACTTTGCTAATGTGCTTCTGTGCTTCTGAGGTGCATGTGGTGACTCTATATAAAATAACAGTTTATAAGTTATTTGCCTCAGGTGTTTTATTACAGTGAAGGAAACGTGACTCATACCATGATATGTGTGTTAATAATGAGAATTGTACTCATTTTTTATCTCTTAGAAATCTTAAAACTTAAGTCTCTTAGAAGCTTAACAGTATTGGCTTATGACTAAGGTTGTTACTGATATATTAAATATATAATGCTACATAATGTATTCGTCCGCATGAGAGGATTTGGTCACTACCTTCACAGGCTGGATGAAGCCATCTGTCATTTGAACAGAATAGATAAACCTCTGAGGAGTAACTCAACCTTTGATATTGTAGAAACACACTCTAGACAATGAAGAGGATGTGGGATGACATGGGGCATTTCTCTGCTCAGTGTTAAGATCTGAGTTTTATACAGTCTGATGAACCACCACTGCCTGTCTTAAAGTAAATCAATGTCTAAGAAAAACTATTTCCAGGCTAGGAACTGGATGCTGAGATCTGGATGTAATCTTAGCTGCTCAGGAGGATGAAAACCAGAGGATCTCAGTTCAAAGCTAGCTCAGGCAGAAAAGTCTGCTTGATTCCATTCCCAAAATAACCAACAAAAAGCCAGGCTTAGAGTCATGGCTCAAGTGATAGACAGAGCATTAATTGAGCCTGGTCCTGGCAAAAATGATGATGGTGGTGATGATGATAATAATAATAATAATAATTCTTTCCAGAAGGGAGTATCCTCTAATGTCAAAATTTGGCTGAAGATTAAGATCAGAGGAGGGAAGACAAACACAGCAACAGTCATTTGTGTCAGAGCTGAATCCACAGTAGTGTTCCACTGATCGGCACTTGTGCTGCTGAAACAGAACATCGGGAGGAGATGTTCTGCCCAACTGCTCACATGGGGACAGTCTGGTTCTTCTGTAGGACAAATCAAGCCCTAAATGTCCTCACTTGTCCGAGTGCTTGGTGTAGGCACAAATAGCATTGTATTTTTTCATAAAAACACAGCCTGACAAGTAACAGTTGCTCACATCTGTTTTCCTTGCTACTCAGGAAGTTGAGATCTGAGGATTGCAGTTCATATCCAGCCAGGGAAGAAAAATCCATCAAACTCTTCTCTTCTATAATCCAGCAAAAAGATAGAATGGTGAGGTGGCTGGTAGAGCACCAGCCTTGAGACAGAGCAAGAAGCTCCAGTACTGCACAAAAAGTAATAAAAAAAGGAAAAACAACCTACAAGAATAGTTCTTTTCCTCTCTCCTATTCTCCTTCAGTATATTTTTATACATTTTCTCTCTTCCATAAGTCAAATTTCACCAAACAGTACTTTTTATTCTGCCTTCAGTCTGAGGACTGTTGCTTTAATCTGAAAATATGGATTTAAAAATCGTCTTGAGGAGAAACTGAGGAAGGAAGGCAATGCAGGGGGTATAAAACATGGAGAGCATTCTTCAACACCGATATTTCAAGACTAAACGCAATCGTGGTTCACTTGAGTCCTTGTGTTCAGGAGCATAAAAATTCTCATGTTCCTATGTGGTATGATTATAATACCTTCATATATATAGAGAGAGTATATTAGACTTTGCCAGAAAACCACACAGACATCCAGGTACAAAGAACAAAGAAAAGTATTGCTCGTAAAGGGACTGGCAAGACATCTTCTCATAAAGGAGAAGTAAGAAGAAGCACCAGCTACTGTCTGAGGTGACCTATATAACTAACTTAGGAGATTTAGGAGGGGCTAGAAGGGGCTAGGAGGTGGAGACCCTGGTGTGGACATGAGGGCCAGGGGCTTCATCATGGCGGACTAGGATTTATGGCTGCTGCCCAGGTAGTAGATAAGGGGCCCTGCAGCTGCCCAGACCTGAAGGTCACTCTAAGGGGCTCTTGTTGCCTTATATGGTGGTAGCTGCCCCAGAGAAGTGCCATCCCAAGGTAAAGGGGGTTGGAGGCTGATTATTTACTGCCTTTACTACACGGGCCTAGTGTTGCCTAGGAAAGGAGCATGCTAAGCTGTGGAAAGGGGAAGGAGCATGCTAAGCTATGGGAAGGGAGCTCACTGGGCTAACATATATCTATATCTGTATCTATATCTATCTATACATATCTGATTCCATTTCCTGTTTTTGTTCTTATTTGGCCTTTACCCTTCAACCTACATCTTTCTTAGGCAATCCTGTGGAATTTCACACATGCTGGAAGTTGTACTTGTATAGATCATGCCCTTGTCACCAACCAGTTGGGAGCAGTCCTAATTATAGCTTATTTACTACCATCATAAACAGAACTATTTAAATATCAAAATCACTTCCATAAGCCATCTGTTGGCAATATTGTAGATTGTCTGGAAGTCCTATCTTGTGTAGAGTCTGATGCATACAAACCAGATGTCCAACAATAATAAATGGTGTATTTAATGATGATACATCAAAATCATGCAGTAATAGGTCACCATAAAACTGTAATTATGAAGTCTATTTTGAGACATAAGACAGTATAATAGTTTACAGAAAATACATAAAGTGTTTTATACTTTTATTATAACTATACTAAACATTTAACTAACTACAATTATAACTAAACATTTGGAAAAAGTTAAAGGCAAAAATGGTAAGGATATTTCTTAAAATCTTTTTAATGGAAAAATGGTTATTCTTAACTTGTACGTGCATGCTGTGTGTGTGTGTGTGTGTGTGTGTGTGTGTGTGTGTGTGTCTGTGCTGGTTCTAAGACTTTGACTCAGGATCTAGGTTCTGTCCGTGTGCTTTTGTGCTCAAAGCTAGCACTTTACCACTTGAGCCAGAGCTCTACTTCCAGCTTTTTGGTGGTTAATTGGAGATAAGAGTCTCTAGACTTTTCCTGCCTGGGCTGGCATCACACTGTTATCCTCAAATCTCAGCCATTCTCCTGAGTAGCTAATAGGCATTATCCACCAGTGCCTGGTATCTGAAATTTCTGAAGGTAAATGCAGCCTATGAGAGTAACCCTGAATTTAATTGACTATGCACTGAACATCATTTGCTCACACACTGGCCAAGAAATAGAACTTTTGTCTCCCTCTTTATAGTATTTTAAGTCCACGAAGAGAACTAAGTATATCTGAATTGTCCAGTACTGTAAGTGTGATGTTCATGAATGTCCGTTAGATAAACAGTGGGCAAAATTAATTTATTCAAAAAATATTTATTGAGACACTCTGTACCAGAATCTGGGGGTACCATGATAGAACGTTCCCTCCCTTCATGAGGACTATGTGCTACTGTAGGAGACACAGCTCATCCCAGCTAGGTGTGTCAAGTTTGCAAAGCAATTCTGTTGTTTTTCCTAAAGAGAAAGCTTTAAGATTCCAAGAGCCTGGAGGGCATCTGACATGCTTTACTGCCCAATATCCAATGACTCCCCCACTATGGGTGGTCTTGGTAGAAAGGTACATTCAGGGGTCTTTCTTCCAGTAGAACCAGAAGAATTAAAATTATTCTTATCCACAAGGGTAAGCATGTGCTCCAAGCATGGTCATCCAGATGTGCCCTTCAGGATGCTGATCCTTGAACAAATTGCTGAGCTTGTTCTTAGAAGCAAAGGCCTAAAGCCTGGCTGTACCAGCCTGCAAGGGCATGCCTGCCATATCCTACAATTTCAGGTCTCCATGGTTCCTTTGCTAGTCCTTCAGACTTGTATTGATTCTGTGAGCCATACTCCCCATAGTGGTAACCATTATGCTAAACTAATAGAACTAGTTCAAGGACTTAAGTAACCTGAAGGATTAGTTTAGGACTAGTAGTTTAGCATAGTCATTAGGAATTAGTTAAGCCTAAAGTCAATTCCTTGCTTCAGAAATTCAGAAATCTGGACAAGTTGCTAAAGCTGTGAATATCTTGGTCTCCTCATCTGAAACTGGAAAGGCTCCTATCTCTTAGTGAAAGCAGAATGGGAAGTTGTGAAGTTATGAGAATTCTACCCAAGATGGTATCACTAGACATGAAGAACATTCTAAACAGAACCCAGAAACCATTCTGTGGCCTACACCTAAGCCAGCTCTGAGCTGCCTGCTGCTGTAACTCTGAGGTGACCCAATCATGAGGCGACACAGACATCAACACTCGCCTGCATGCATCCTCTGTCCTTTCGGACACACTTTTGGTTTTGTTCCAATCCATATCTCCCAAATTGCAAATAAAGCTAATGCTTTATTTACTAAAGTCGCAAATAAAACTCATACAGACTTGTTATGGGTCACTGGTTGACAATGTAAACACACTGTCTGGCAGCATGCCTTACTCATTGTCAGACATTCTAAGGTTTGCTTATTCCTTTCAAATAAATGCCATTGTTTAGTAGAACATTAAAACCAACCCAAGGACATATATATTTCTTTCCTCTATAACTTTTTTCTTCCCTAATACATTTTCAGGAAAATAATTTATATTTGTAGAACTAGATAACAGGATTTAGAAACTTTTAACCCAGCATAAACTTTTCTAGAAGAATAATACATACATTTTTGATAGTTGTAAAAGATGGAATAATACATTTTTTGTTGATAATATTAGAAACCAAAGCTCAGTAATCCTTTCCATTCACTAAAGCTACATAAAGGAGATTTAGGAAATTTATACCATGACCAATATAATATAGTATTTAAGACAAATAGTGATGAAAACCTCACCAGGCTATCAGGGAAACTGGCCACCATTTAGTACCACAGAATTGGAGGTTCACAGTGGTGACCTCAGATTGATTGATGTGGGAATTTATGATGTGGGAATATGTAATTTCTAATTTTAATACATGCTTCAATACAGTAGCAGCACATTTAGCCTGCTTAGGAAGATTTTTAAAAAATCTAGATTTGGGGGCTGGGAAGGTGGTTCAGTGGTAGAGTGCTTGCCTTGCATGCCTCAGGCCCTGGGTTAGATTCCTCAGCACCACATAAGCAAAAAGAAAAAAGCCGGAAGTGGTGCTGTAGCTCAAGTGGTAGAGCACTAGCCTTGAGCTAAAGAGCTGAGGGACAGTGCCCAGGCCCAGAGTTCAGGCCTCACGACCGGAACCCCCCCCCCCAAAAAAAAAATCTATCCTCAATGGAAGATGATATTCATATTCTCTTTAAGCCTGTAGAGGTAGGTCAGATCAATATATCCTTACATAATAATACAATTATATATCAATATATAATTAGTCCAATTCACTATGGTGCTACAGTTGACTTGGTGACATAGCTGGACAAGAGACTAAGGCTTCCTAAATCCATTTGCCATATCCAGCAAAGAGAAGTCCTAGAAGTCATCTATTGTCTTTGTGTTTTGGCTAGGCCTAGATTCCATCTCCATCTTCCAGAATAATAAACAGTACCCATCTTAGTTACCCAGAACCATTGTGTAAAGATAAGGGATTGATAGGTAACATAACCACATGTATTCACTCAGCTCAAAAAATATAAAGATTGCAAATAAGAGCTTCAATTTTGAGGTTTTGTTCCCATTTTCTGCCTGGGGAGTAGAAAAATGTTCCTCTACCCGCCACACTTTTTTCATTTTTTCCCTACTTTATCCTGTTATACCAAAACAAAACCTTCCTAAAACTTCTCGATGCTCTGAGACACCTTGAAATTCCTTTCCCTTTTCTATCTCAAGTAAGGAGCCCCTTTATTTAGATAAATACATGGTAGCAGAATCACATGCAGGTACGGACTGAACCCCTGGGGGTCAGGCTTTGATGGCAATCAGATTTTTAGGGGCTTCCTGGGGACTCTTGATCTTCATAAATGAGGAAGAAGCCCTACTTCCCATACTGTATTTCGGTGGTGACTCCTCCAAAGACAGAACTGGATCTGGCTGGCAACAGAAATACTTGTGATGCAAAATCATGCACAATAACAAGGAAAAAGAGGAAACACAGTCACACATTTGTCTTGAAGAAAACCACAGAGGTTTGATCTCATTTCCTTTTTAACTAAAGAAGCCAAGGCTTCTTTAGACTTTCAGGCTAAAAATGGTCGTAGTGAAGGAGATTTGAGCCTCTTCTTCCTAACATCCGACCTAGTTAGTAACTGGTATAAGGAGGACAACACCAGAGGGAAATGGTTGCAAGCACACAGAAATGGCTTGACAAGATCAAAGCACTTGTCCCTAACTCTGTGGCTTCATTGGCCACAGCATCCGTGCTTATTGGTGGCATTGCATGGTTGATAAACCCAGAAATATCTCTATTTAGAATTCAAAGTTCACATGCCAACCCAAACCATTCCTTGAATCTGTAGGTCTGTAGGCTTGGGTTGACAGGGTTCCAACAGATAACATTTGCAGGGAAACTCAAGACAGTGCAGATGGATTATGCTGTGTCCCAGGTCAGGATCCACAGAAAACACCACCTCTCAGTGGCTGTGCTCTGAGAAGGGATCCTCTGCATACTTCCTCTGAGTCCCTCATGCTCCTGAGCAGGCAGTTCCTGTATGCGTATTGCTCACCATTGGGTATACATTCCTGGTCCACTCTGCAAACAGGTTTTTCCGACATGGACCCTGAAGCCAGGTCTTTGCTGACAGGAAAAGGGAAGGTCTCAGACATGTAGCTATAGTCATCAGGCACATAGAAAACTGCTTCAGTCTGGCTTTTAGAACAGCTCCAGGTCTTTCATAGAATTAAGGAAGGAGAAGGCTGGTGCTGGTGGCTCATGCCTGTAATTCTAGCTACTCAGGAGACTGAGATCTGAGGATCACAGTCTGAAGCGATTCTGGGCAGGAAAATCTATGAGGTTCCTGTCTCCTGTTAACTACCAAAAAAAAAAAAAAAAAAAAGCTGGAAGAGGAACTGTGGATCAAATGGTAGAGAGCTAGCCTTGAGCACAAAAAGTGCAGGAACAGGCTGGGAAGGTAGCTTAGCGGTAGAGTGCATGCCTTGCAAGCATGAGGCCCTGGGTTCGATTCCTCAGCACCACATAAACAGAAAAAGCCGGAAGTGGCGCTGTGGCTCCAGTGGTAGAGCACTAGCCTTGAGCTGAAGAGCTGAGGGACAGTGCCCAGACCCAGAGTTCAGGCCCCATGACCGGCCAAAAACAAAACAAAACAAAACAAAACAAACAACAAAAAAAAGTGCAGGAACAGCTCCCAGGCCTTAAGTTCAAGTCCTAGGACTGACAAGAAAAAAAAAGCAAGAAAGAGAGAAAGAATGAGAAAGAAAGAAAGGCAGGCATTGCTTGACACCCCATCTGGTTTTTGCAAAACCTCAGTGCTCCCCACTTACGGAATATACTCATTTAAAGTTACAGCAATCAACTGGGCATTGTGGCTCATGCCTCTAATTCTAGCTACTTAGGAGGCTGAAACAGGAAGCTTGTAGTGTGAAGCTGAGGCAGAAAAAAATTTCCAATTGAACAGAATAAATACCAGACTGGAGCCATAGTTCAAATGATGGAGAGCCATCCATGGACAAGAAAGCTCAATAAGAGTGCAAGAGCCTGAGTTCAAGCCCCAGTACCAGTACCAAATTAAAAAGAAATCCCAGAGTTATGGTAGTTTATGCTGTCCAGTGGGAGTTGGAGGCAGGACACATGAATTTCAGGCCAGTCAGGACCACAGTGTGGGAAACCCTATCTCAAACACGTGCATGCACAAATGAATCAACCAAGGCCGGTATGAAATGTGAATCATTCTTCCTGATGGGTGCATGGAGCAGCTTTGGAAGATCTTGTGTGTTGTTATCTTCCTATCTAAAGGTGGCCTCAGCGAGGAGGGGCAAAGGCAAAGCTGTGTCTACGAGAAGGTGGCATTCTGTTTAGGCATTGGCAGGCATTTAAAGGTGGCTAGAGTGATAGGGAGAAGGGAACAGTTTTACATGCAGGGTATTTTCAGATTACTATATCAGTGTAATTATAAATTAAAATAAAGCAGATTACAAAATTGCCCATGAAATGTAATGACAGAAATACATACGTAGACAATGAAAATAACCAGAAGGAGAGATAGTCAAAATAGTGGCATATATTCTGTGTAATAAGATTATGAATGTTTCCTTTTCTGTATCTTAATTTTTTTCTTCTCCTTCTTTCTTTTCTTTTCTTTTTTTTTTTTTTTTGGGTCTGGTCATGGGGTCTGAACTCTGGGCCTGGGCACTGTCCCTCAGCTCTTCAGCTCAAAGCTAGCACTCTACCACTTGAGCCACAGTGCCACTTCCGGCTTTTTCTTTTTGCTTATGTGGTGCTGAGGAATCGAACCCAGGGCCTGAGGCATGCAAGGCAAGCACTCTACCACTGAGCCACCTTCCCAGTCCCCCTTTTCTTTTTTTAAAATAATAAGCATGGGTTAGGTTAACAAAATGAAAACAAAGCATCCATTTAAAATTGCATATAACCTCTAGAGAAGGCAGAGGAAGCCAGGTAAAACTGGTCTCCCATGTCCCCTTTGCTCCTTCCCCTGTGAACTGACCTAACTTGCACCCCAGCCATGTCCTGTTTCTCTTCTTACCGCATGGGGCAGCAAGTCTTGGGCAATTCTGATGTTAGTGGAGCTCCACTAGCCCATCCATGAGAGTGCCCTACTTGCAGCTGCATAGATGTTAGATATGATCCATTAGCCAGGTGCTGGTGGCTCACGCCTGTAATCCTAGCTACTCAGGAGGCTGAGATCTGAGGATCATGGTTCAAAGCCAGCCCAGGTAGGAAAGTCTGTGAGACTCTTATCTACCCAGAGTTCAAGCCCCACAACCACACCACCACCAGCACCACCAACAACAAAAGATCCATTAGAAGTGTGACCCAGGGAAGGATAAGGAATGTGTAGCACCAAATGTTTCTGCAGAATAACAAAGAACATGTGTCTGTAGACTCCTAGGGTCTTCTAGGCCATCTACAAGAACAAAGCCCTCCCATCGTTTCTGCTACAGCAACATGAGACCATAGGAATCCCGAGTCCAGTGTGGGGACAGGACTCCTTGTCTGAGTGGTCCACAGTCTAAACAGTGACTCCTGCAGTGGTCAGCTTTTGTAAGTCAGCTGGTGAGGCATTCTTAAAATGCAGCTGACTGGAGGCGCTATAGGAATTGAAAACAAATCAAAGGCAAGTATGGGGCTGCGAGTGTTGCCATATGCTACTTGGGGGTCCTAAAACAAGGGGCAGGCTGGAAAATATGCCCTTTGTAGTTCTTTGAGGAGAGGTTTGTTTGTCCTCTTACCCATACTTAAGCTTTCTGGAGTTTCCATCACACCTGTCAATTATGGTAGAAAACTTTGGAAATAAATAATTTGTAAATTTTAAGTGGCACACCATTTTGAGTAAGGAAATAGAATATCTCACCAGGCTTCTCTATCCCCTGGGGAATATGAATCATCCATCTCCAGTGTTCCTACACTGTATATACTACCTACCTATTGATTACTTAGTAACCATTATCATTTAGCAGATGGGCATTCCATCATGGTGCTACAGGCTTTGCATTCAAGCCATAGAACACGAGACTAATGATGCTGGTAACTCAGACATGCCCGAGGGGCCGTAAAGTTAAAAAATGGAAGTTCTTCACTTAGTAAGGAAGAAAAAATTCTACACTATAGTGAAGCTGCTAAGATATTTTGAGAGAGATAAAACATACACACATAGTTTTGATTATATTGTTATAATTGTTCCACTTTATTGTTTAGCTATTGCTAATCTCATACTGTACCTAATTTATAAATTAATCTTTATAGGCAAAACACAGTAGACATAGGGTACTATCAGCAGTCTGTGCATCTACTGGGGATCCTGAAACGTGCCCACAGATTAGAGGAGACTTAACTATCTTTATTCTGTCACCATCTTCCCTTGTTTTGCAGTCCGACCACTTTTCTCTGCATGTTCTTTGTTTCTTCTTTCAGGTCCAGGTGCAGACTTTCTAGTCTGGAAGTTGTCTTCTTATCTGTCTGCCTTTTAAAGTCTTAAAGAGGAGGTGTAATGAGCTTTGGCTATCGAGAGAACAGTATTTTCTAAACTGTGACTTGAGAAATATCAGCAAGACAAGAAATCTGTGTCATGGGCTACAGCCATAATTTCACATATTGACAGAATTTCATATAGTGACAGAACTAGAATCGAAGATGAATGAATGGTTTGAATTAAAATATGGGTATATTGCATAAGTAAATACAAGTACAATTTCCTAGAACCTGTATGAAACTTAGAATTTAGATTTATGTACACATATATACCACACATACACACTCATACAGAAGTAGGCACACATTATGTGTCTGTGTGTGTCTGAGTACTAGGCTGTTATAAAGCATTGACGGGCCATGGTGAGACAAGTATGAAAGTCATTGGCTTAAGTAGTTGCTATTGACACCAGTGATATAACTAGATAGACGCAGATGCTCCTTGACTTACACATGGTTAAAGCCTGAGACACTCACAGTGTGTGTCTTCCTTTGCCTTATTTATATGCAGGCAGCGATGGCTTTAATTGCTGGTTCAGCATCTCTACTACCATTGCAAGTCATATGGTAAGTGACTTTTCTCTCCTACTCTTCCAAGAGAGAAGCTGAGCTTCTATTATCTCTATGAAGTTCTTCCTGGCTCTCCCATCAAAACTATTCTTTCTTGGCACAGATAAGGAACATATTGTGAGTGAATATATTGTAAATGGAAAATGCATTTAATCTACCTAACCTATTGTACATGCTAATTTAATCTCAGAAATACAGACCACTGTAGGACCTGAAGTGTGTGTGTGTGGTGGGGGGCGGGGGGGTAGGGAGCAGACACAGAGGCAGAGGCAGAGGTAGAAAGAAAGAACAATATGGGAATACCCCAACTTAAAAAATTCCAAGGATTGCTGGGCGCTGGTGGCTCACACCTGTAATCTAAGCTACTCAGGAGGCTGAGGTCTGAGGATCGCGGTTCAAAGCCAGACGGGGCAGGAAACTCTGTGAGACTCTTATCTCCAATAAAACCACTAGAAAGCCAGAAGTGGCACTGTGGCCAAGCGGTAGATCATTTGCCTTGAGTTGAAGAAGGCAGGGACAGCGCCCAAGCCCAGAGTTAAGCCCCATGACCGACAAAAAAAAAAAAAAAAATTCCAGGGATCTACAGAACACATAATCAGTCCAAAAGTTGTAGGTGGCCTGTTGTATTTAGGGGACTATCTATATATTTGGTCTCTGTCCCCAGTTCACAGAGTTCCTCAAACCCTTGAAATAGCTTAAGTAATGTGGATATTTTTTGGGGGGGGGTCTGGTCATGGGGCCTGAACTCTGGGCCTGGGCGCTGTCCCTCAGCTCTTCAGCTCAAGGCTAGCGCTCTACCACTTGAACCACAGCGCCACTTCCGGCTTTTTTTCTTTTTGCTTATGTGGTGCTGAGAAATCGAACCCAGGGCCTCATGCATGCAAGGCAAGCGCTCTACCACTGAGCCACCTTCCCAGCCCTGTGAATATCTTTTGTTGTTCATAATGAGACCCTTTTATCCATAGCTGAGTTTCTGCTCATGAGGAGTCTTGTGATGGGTCTCTAGATAGTTTTGGAATGGTGTTGTTTTCCAGAGACACTAACCACAAGATTAAAAGGCTGGAATTTTCATCCCTAGCCAACCTCTGAGGGGAGAGAGAAGTTGAGAAGTTGAAGATTTCCACCCACCAATGCCCAGTGATTTAATGAGTCATATTTACAAAAGCAACATCTCAAAAAACTCCCCTAAGTAGTGAGGTTAGGGGAACTTCTGGGGTGGTAAACACAAGAGAGCTGGTTTTGGTAAGAAAAAAAACCACACATTTAGCATCAGGAAAGAAATCAGAGAAAGACAATATAGGCCAAAAAGGAAAAACTATACATAGCTCTTCAATGGCTCCCTTTGCCTTATTTATACACAGTGATGGCTTTAACTGCTGATTCAGCATCTTTACTACCATTGTAGGTCATGTGGTAAGTGATTTTTCTTTCCTACTCTTCCAAGAGAGAAGTTGAGCTTCTATTATCTCTATGAAGTTCTTTCTGGCTCTGTCTGCCACGAAATCTACTGTTTCTTGGCACAGATAAGGAACATATTGCTTGAATCATTTATTTAGAAATTAACTTCTTTCTGGATATGCATTGCAATGCCCTAATAATGGAGAGTGTTTACAACATGAAGCAGAAGCTGTCTTGTCTAGACTCACATTTTGGTCTTGACAATCCTTACATTTTGTAGCAAAACTGTTTCTACAGATGCAAAGCACCAGGCGACTAAATTTTTCAGTGGTTGCATACAAAAAGTAAAAAGAAGTGAATAAAATTGATGTTAAGATATTTTATGTAGTCCTATATACCCCAAGCTTTCTTATTTATGATCTATTTGACATTAATTGGGGGGTACTAAGTCTTTGATTTTGGTTTGCATTTTACAGTGACAGCACATTTCAGTTCAAAAGTAGTTGCGTTTTGAGTCTCAGCTGTGAGTGGTTAGTGGCTTTCATATTAGTACAGCTCCATAGTTAACCACATATAGAGGTTAAATAACTTTCCAAGGCTGCCCAACTGTTCCACTCTAGAGCCAGGATGCACGTAGAGATGTGTCTGCCTGAGCCTAACCCATTGGTCACTTTGCTAGCTGCCTCTAGTGCTGCCTTAGGGTATGGTGGCAAGGGGAGGAGTTCTTAGATGTAAAGAATAGAGAAGTAGGATGGTGCCAGGATACTCTGAGCAAAACAGCAGTAGGGAGAAGCCAGTAGTTCAGATGATGCTGACTGTGAGGTGGTATGGAAGTTAAGTTATGCCAGGTGTGGGGATGCATGCCTATAACCTCAGCTTCTTTGGAAGATCTAAAGTTTAAAACCAGTACTGTCATAATGAGGGCTTATCTCAAAACCAAAAATCCAAATAAAAAGGTTGAAGCATTGCTCAAATGGTAGAGTGTTTGTCTGGTATGCACAAGGCCCTAGTTTCAATTCCCAATACACCCTTCCTTTTCCCCTGCCCCCCAGCCAACAAACACATAGTTCAACATGAAGGACAGTGGGGTCTCTAAACAGGACATCTTGAAGAGAGAGCAAGAAAGCAGTACCCATCTCAAAGTCAGAGATTGTCTGTTGAGAAACAGAAGAAACCAAAATCACAGGAGTTAAGGAGGCCAAGAAGCTGTGAGGTCCGAGTGTAAGATGTTATAGTAACCCAAGTTGCAGGCAGGAGACAGGTAAAAAGAAAATACATTGAAATAGGTATTGGAGCCCTTCTCTGAAGCTTATTACAGAGAGAAAACACACTTGGAAAGTAGCTCATGGGCTTTGACCAAGGAACCAACCGGTGAAGATAATGTCTAAAGTAATAGTCACAGATGTGGCTAGGATGGTCTTGGGTAAGTTTACAGAAGAAACAGTAAAACAACAGGAAAATTCTATTTGTATAGAAATGAAAAACTTTAGTACAACAAAAAATTATATAACTGAGGTTAGTTATAAATAAATCCCTGGCTAAAACCTTGCAATATGAAAGAACCAAGTTAATAAATAATATATAAATAACTCAGAAGAGAATAAAACAAGAAGGAAAATCTTAAACTGGCAGCTCACTGAGAAAAGTATATATGGCCAAGAAACAAGCATAACTAATCTCACATGAAATCTTATTCAGAATTTTGGTACTGAAAATAAACATTCACCTATCAGATTGAAAATATGAAACAAGAATGTAGCAACTAAGCAACTAAAAGAATATTCACAGCTGTTTTATTGTCTCTGTGACTGCCTGGGTCTGCTGGATTTTGCTGGGAGGGTCTGCTGTACATGTTACTGGCTTGGGCTGCACTCATCTGACTGTTAGGGTGGGAGGATCTAGGATGACATACTTGCAGTTATATGTTGGATTGGCTGAGGGCTGGAAGCTCAGTTTAGGCTCAATTGAAGAATCTACCTATGACCTTTGCATTAGCTAGTCTCCTCACAGTCAGGTGAAAAGAAGATTATGTCTCACTCCAAAAGACAGACCTACTCCAAAAGACCGGGTAAAAGCTATATCCATGAGCAAGGCCTTATCTCTGCCATGAGTTTTGCTGGGTAAACTCACACAGGGAGAGTTTTCTGAAAGGACAGGGAACTTTCCATCTTTGCAAAATGTTTATTTTCAGAGTAAGTCTTTTTTAAGGACAATCAGCTATTCATCATCTAAGTTGTAGAAATTGATTAAAACTCAGGTGAATTTACTACCTTTCTAACTTAGGAGTTGCTTCCTCACAGAAGATGAATTGCAAAGGGGGGAAGGTAGTTATGACTGGATAATATGAAGGTCTTCCTATTAAAATATAAATGGTCTTGTTCCATTTGATATCATTAATCTTTTAGCTATTTAAAAATAACAAAAGTTGCAATGTATCTTAAAGTTTCCAATGTCCTTCTTGAAAATCAGGTTCTTGTCAATCAGGTACTTTTGAAGTATTTAATACAACTTAAATTTTAATTACAGTTTCTATTGTAATTGATGACACATTTGTATGGCTCAGGATTCAAAAGATACAATCAGGGCTGAAGACATGGCTCAAATGGTAAGGTTCTGGCCTAGCACATTCAAGGCCTTGAGTTTACACCTCAGAATCACCAAATGTTTTTTAAGTATAACTAGATACACTGTGAAATGTCTCTTTCACATTCTTTTATCTCCAAGCAATCCTGTTCTTCTCCCCAGAGATAAGCAATAGTTTCTAGAATTCTATGTCCTTTCAGAGATATTTAAAGTACACAATATATGAGGAACTTCCTGTAGCATTCTCCTTCGGTCCTCACACAAACAGTGGCTTACAATGCATATTATTTTTGTTTTTTTGACTTGTTTTCTTTTTCTACTTAAAAATCCTAGCTTGAAGAATAACGTAGTATGAGAAGCTAAGCTCAACCCTAAACAGACATTTATTAAAATGGTCAAAATCAGCAAATCTAGTAAGCTCAAATCTGTAGGATTTGGTCAAAGGGTTTACACAGATTTATCAAATCTACAGAAACGCAGGAAGAACAGTGGAGGCTAGACCTGTGCTCTTCCCGCTTGGAAGGCAATTCCCACCTCCCCCGGATCCTTGAGTAGAAGAATTATTCCCAGCAGATTCAGCAACCAGTGGATATTGGCAGGTCCCACTTCCCACAGCTCCATCTTGTAGAGATTACTTCTGTGTGGGTGGTGGCATCTAGGTAGTAGTACCTGTTTTCCTACCCCAACATAAGAAGGATCTTGTGGGTCTATCAAAGTGTAGTCCCTAGTTTTCTCCAAGCATTGACCCAAGGGAGGCCTGCTTTGGTGGGTTTAATAGCTTCATCTCTTCCAGCTTCCTGAGATGGATATATCTGGCAGATAGACCTGGCAGCTAGTGAATACTGACCATCCCATTTCCAGCTCTGGGTGGCATATGATCTGTGTTAGGCAATGGTAGCACAAGTTCCCATTTCCTTTAAACACATAGGTAAGGAGGACCCAGGTACAGCTGGTGAATAGTCAGCTCCCTATGCTGTTCCCCCATGTAAAGTTTTTGCCCAAGCACAGCTTAGAACTAGCCTTTAAGAAAAGCAACACAACACACTGACACTGAGAGAAATTTAATCAGACTGTGGAGCAATTTCTTTTCCCAGGTCATAATTGACAACAAATGAGCAATCAACTAGCAATTAGTAGAGACTAATAACTGGCTATAATACTAGTGAAAACTTAAACTTGAGAGAGAAAAGATTTTTTTGAGCAGAAACATAAAAGGCAATACCAATGCAATAAAAATAGATATTAGATGTCACTGAATTAGTCAAGCAAAATCACTAAACAAAGCAACAACAATCCCCCAAAGGGGAAAAGTAGTATTTCAGAGGTGGTACAGTATAGCAACTAAAATGTTCAGTTTTTTGACAACAGTTATAAGACATACAAAGAAACAGGAAAGTGTGACCTAAACAAAGGAAAAAAAATGAACATGAAAAACCACTGTAAGGTACAAAGATTTTGGCCTTAACAGAGAAAGACTTCATAGAAACTACCGTAAATACATTTTAAAGAACTCAAGTAGACTACATCTATAGAAATAAAAGAAATGGGGCTGGGAAAGTGGCTCAGTGGTAGAGCGCTTGCCTTGCATGCATGAGGCCCTGGGTTCGATTCCTCAGCACCACATAAGCAAAAAGAAAAAAGCTGGAAGTGGCGCTGTGGCTCAAGTGGTAGAGTGCTAGCCTTGAGCTGAAGAGCTGAGGGACAGCGCCCAGGCCCAGAGTTCAGGCCCCACAACCGGACTCAAAAAAAAAAAAAAAGAAATAAAGTATGATGACAGTGTCTCATCAAATAGAAAATACAAATAGATACAAATAATGAAATTAAACCAACTGAAAATTGAGAGTTGAAAAGTGAAAACTCACTAGAGCAACTCAACAGTAGATCTGAGTTGAAGAAAGAACAGAGATTGTAAAATTCAAAGAGCAAAGAGAATAAGATAAAGAATCTGAGGCTCAGAGGAATATGAAACACCATTAAGTCCACCAAAGTATATTAATGAGCATACCAGGAAAAGAAAAAAGAGAGAAACAGAAAACAGAGAGGAAACAGAAAAATAAGTTTCAAAGAAGCAATGGCTGAAAATCTCCCCCCTCCTTTTTTTTGTCAGTTGTGGGGCTTGAACTCTGGGCCTGGGCACTGTCCCTCAGCTCTTCAGCTCAAGGCCAGCACTCTACTACTTGAACCACAGCACCACTTCCGGTTTTCTGGTGGTTTTTATTGGAGATAAGAGTCTCAGGGACTTTCCTGCTGGGCTGGCTTTGAACTGCAATCCTCACATCTCAGCCTCCTGAGTAGCTAGGATTATAGGCATCAGCTACCAGGCCCAGCCTCACCCTTTTGGCCTACCAACTTCCTGGTGTTTTATTTTGCTGAACTTTGATTTTGGCTTTTTTTTTTAATAAGTTTTTTTTTATTGTGAAAATACTGTACAGAGGGGTTACAGTTACATGAGCAATGTAATGAGTACATTTCTTTTTCTTTTTTCTTTTTTTGTGTCCGGTCGTGGGGCCTGAACTCTGGGCCTGGGCGCTGTCCCTCAGCTCTTCAGCTCAAGGCTAGTGTTCTACCACTTGAGCCACAGCACCACTTCCGGCTTTTTTCTTTTTGCTTATGTGGTGCTGAGGAATCGAACCCCGGGCCTCATGCATGCAAGGCAAGTGCTCTACCACTGAGCCACCTTCCCAGCCCATGAGTACATTTCTTATCAAGCATTGTTGCCTCCTCCTTTGTGATTTTGGCTTTCTAAGGCAATACACTGAGATCTCGTTTGAATCTATCATATTTTTGTTAATACATTTGTATACACTTGCATACTACCCAATGCATTTATGAGTTTATTAGTTAAATCTAGCTTTTACATTTAAGAGAAAACATAATAAAATGATATTATATAGTAATGTAATAAAATATAAGAGAGCCTTTGTCTCTCTATGCCTGACATATCACTTTTTTCCAAATCTTTCCACTTCTTTACAAATGGTACAATATCATTCTTTCTATTAGATGGGTCTTGATCCTTTTGTCCAGTGAGAGGCATCTGGGCTGATTCTGTCCCATAGTTACAGTGGATAGTGCTTCAATACACATGGTTATGCTGGTGGCTTTACTGTATCCTGGTTTGTAATCTTTGGATAAATGCCCAAGCGTGGAACTACTGGATCATATGATAGTTCTATGTTGAATTTTTTATGAACTTTTGCACTGCTTTCCAGAGTGGCTGAAAAGTTTACATTTCCATCAACATTGTATTAGGGCTCCCTTTTGGGCACATCATTGCCAATATCTGTCAGCAGTTATTTTCTTAATAATGACAATGAGGTGGAATCTCAATGTTGTTTTGACTTGCATTTCCTTTATGGCCAGAGATGTTGAGCATTTCTTCATGAGTTGATTTACCATTTTTACTTCTTCTGAGAAGACTCTCTTTACCTCATTAGCCCATTTAATCATTGGGTTGTTGGCTTTTTGAAGGTCTAATTTTTTAAGTTCTCTGTATATTCTGAATGAGGCTATTGTCTGGTGTATAGCCAGCAAAAATCTCTCATTCTGTAGGTTGTGTTTTTATACTGCTGGCTATGTCTTTTGCCATGCAGACACTTTTTAGTTTGATGTAGTCCTATTTATCAAGTCTCTCTTTGATTTGCTGTGGTTTTTATCTTTACTCAGAAAACTCCTACTTGTCCCCAGGAACCCTGTTTCCACTACTCTTTTTTTTGTCAGTCATGGGGCCTGAACACGGGTCCTGGGCGCTGTCCTGAGCTCTTCAGCTCAAGGCTAGCACTCTACCACTTGAGCCACAGTGCCACCTCGGCTTTTTCTGTTTATGTGGTGCTAAGGAATTGAACCCAGGGCCTCATGCATGTGAGCCAATCACTCTACCACTGAGCCACCTTCCCAGCCCCTACTCTACTCTTTCTTGTAATAGTTTCATGGTTACAGGTCTTACATTGAGGTTTTTAACCCATTTTGAATTAATGCTACTACAAGGTGGTATATAAGGATCTAGTTTTGATTTTCTGCATGTGGATATGCAGTTTTGCCAGCACCATTTGTTGAAGAGGCTGTCTGTCTTCCAGCAAATGTTTTTGGCTTCCTTATCAAATATCAAATGGTTGTAGGTCTGTGGGTTTATTTATGGGTCTTCTATTCTGTTTCATTGGCCTTCAGGCCTATTTTTGTGCCAGTACCAAGCCATTTTTAAAAATTAAAATAGCTCTGTAATAGAGTTTGAAGTTTGGTATTGTTATTTCTGTAGCACTATTCTGCCTGCTAAGGGGTGCTTTTATTATATAGAATCTTTTGTTTTTCCATATAAATATTTTGATTGCTTTCACTATGTCATCAAAGAAATGTTGAAATTTTTGATGGCTATTACATTGAATTTGTAGATTGCTTTGGACAGTATTGCCATTTGCACGATGTTAATTCCTCCAATCAAGTCTTCCATTTCCTTACATCATCTTCAATTTTCTTCTTTAATTTTTAAAGTTTTCACTATAGAGTTCCTTTGCATCTTTGGTTAATTCCTAAGTATTTTAATATTTTTGAGGTTATTGCAAATGGAATTGCTCTCTTGATTTCAGTCTCGATGTTCTTACCACTAGCATAGATAAAAGCTACTGATTTTTGTAGATTGATTTTATGCCACTTTACCAAAGATTTGGATTAGCTTGGAGGAGTATATAGAGTCTTTTAACTACAGGATTATGTCATTTGCAAAAAAGGGATAGTTTATTTCTTCCTTCTCTATTTGTATCCCCTTTGTGTTTTCTCTTGCCCTATTGCTCAGGTCAGTACTATATTGTAGAAGAATAGAGAGAGTGGACATCCTTGTCTCATTCTTGTTTTTAGAGGAAATGGCTTTAGTTTTTCACCATTAAGAATAATGTGCAAGACACTGTTGTACATTGAACTTTGCAATCTAGGAGGGGGGAGTGTAGTTGTGGAAGTGGGAGGGAGGGAATGGAAGGGGAAAGACAAAGGAGGAGGCAAGAATGCTGGATACGAAATGTACTCATTACCTTGCTCATGTAACTGTAACCCCTCTGTACAGTATTTTCACAATAAAAAACATTAAAAAAGAATAATTTTGGCTGTAGGTTTGTCATACACAGCCTTTATTATATTGAGGACTCTTCCATGTATTCCTATATTCTTCAGAGCTTTTATCATAAAGGAGTTGTTGGATCTTGTCAAAAACCTTTACTGCATCTATTGAGATTATCATGTGGTTCTTCACCTTACTTCTGTTGATGTGTTGCATTACATTTATTGATTTATGTCAAACCAGCTTTGCATCCCTGGGATGAATCCTGGTTGAATATAGTGTATGATTTTTTCTCAGTTGTTGAATTTAGTTCGATAGAATTTTATTAAGAAGTTTTGCATCTATTTCTCCCAAAGAGATAGGTCTCTAATTCTCTTTCTTTGATAGATCCCATCTAGTTTTGAGATGATAATGCTGGCTTCATAGAATGAGTTTGACAATGATACTTTCTTTTCTATTTTATTGAAGAATTTGAGGCACATTGGTATTCGTTCTACTTTGAAATCCATCAGGTCCTGGCTTTTCTTGGATGGGAGGTATTTTATTGCATTTCATTTTCACTGCTTGTCGTGGGTCCATTTAGTTGGTTTATATCTTCTGGTTCAGTTTAGGTATATTAATGGTCTTTAAGAATGCATCCATTTCTGCCAGGTTTTCCAATGTTTTGGAGTAAAGGTTTGCAAAGTATTTCCTTATAACATTCAGAATTTTTTTCTTGTTTCTGTTGTGATGTTCTCTTTTTCATCTTTATTTTACTTTTGGGTGGTTTCTCCTCTTAGCCAGGTTTGCTAAGGGCCTTTCAATTTTGTTATTTTTTCAAAGAAATAACCTTTTTTTTTTTTTCTTGGTCATGGGGCCTGAACTCTGGGCCTGGGCGCTGTCCCTCAGCTCTTCAGCTCAAGGCTAGTACTCTTCACTTGAGCCACAGTGCCACTTCTGGCTTATTCTGTTTATGTGGTGCTGAGGATTGAACCCAGGGCCTCATGCATGCAAGGCAAGCACTCTATCACCGAGCCACCTTTCCAGCCCAAGAAATTAACTTTTTGCTTTGTTGATTCTTTGTATTTTTTTCAGGTCCTAATTGGCTTATTCCCAATATATTTTTTGTTATTTCTTTCAACCTATTGGTTTTGGGTTTGGCTTCTTCCTGTTTTTCTAGGAGCTTGAGGTACATCATAAGAGTATTGATTTGAGACATTGTTGGTATATGTAATAAAATGAATTTTTAAAGAAAAACAGGAGCAAGCCATCATGAACTCGGGGTAGATGACAGCTTCTTACATTTACTTACTTATATTTACTTAGATTTCTTACTTTTGTCACCAAAAGTACAAACAAAAAAAGAGAAAAATAAATAAGAAATTGCAACTTGTGCTCAAATAATACCATCAAAAAAGTAAAAAAAAGACAGTCTACATACAAAAAAGTAAAAAAAGACAGTCTACATAATAATAGGCTTGTAGAGGATTTAATTGAAAGATTAGTAGTAGAGAAGTCTGTGTTCTACAATTCTGTTCTTTTTTTTTTTTTAAGTAATGCAGTGTTTTCACTTTATATCTTCATTTTACCTTTATTTAAAAAAATTACTAGTTGGCACAGGATTTATGTTTATGAATTTTTCATCACTTTTATAACCTCTCACTCCAGATCTCTCAAACTTTCCCTGCCCTCAGAGAACTACTGAGCACTTGATTACTTTTCTCTTATTTGTTATGTGATAGTGAAAAAGTAAAGTGAGAATGCAAGGCCTTGAGTTCAAGCCACAGTATTGGCATGCAAGGGCGCTCACATGCACATGCATGCACACACGCATATTATGCATATGTGTGCACACACACACAAAGTGTTTAATAGTGATCATGTAAAGGCAAACCAAAAACCACAATAAGAATCTACTTCTGGGTCTGGGAAGGTGGCTCAGTGGTAGAGTGCTTGCCTTGCATGCATGAGGCTCTGGGTTCAATTCCTCAGCACCACATAAGCAGAAAAAGCCGGAAGTGGCACTATGGCTCAAGGGGTAGAGCACTAGTCTTGAGCTGAAGAGCTGAGGGACAGTGCCCAGGCTCAGAGTTCAGACCCTATGACCAGCAAAAAAAAAAAAAAAAAAGAATCTACTTTCTACCAACAAAGATGGCTATAATAGATAAGGAGGATAATATTAAGTGTCGGTAAGGAGGAGAATTAAAAACCCTCATATTCTGCTGTTGGAAGTATTAGGGACGTTGCTTTAGATAATAACCTCAAAAACTCACATATGTGACCTAGAAATTCCTGGGTACATGTCTAAGAGAAATACAGGAATATGTACACACAAAAACACATACAAAAAGGCTCATTAGTAATATTGAGAAAAGCTTATGTGTGGAATTAGTCTAAATGTCCATCAACCAATGAATGGATAATAAGCAGAATGTGGTATGTTCATATGTTGGAATATTATTGGCCAGAAGAGGGGATAAAATACTGATGCATGCTCTTACATAGATAAACTTTGAAGATATTATGATAAGGGGCAGAAACCAGAAACAAATGACTACAGATTGCGGTTCTATCATTAAGAAATTTCTAGGGGAATCTATAGAAATGAAAACAGGTGACATCCAGAACAGGAATTGGGGAGAGGGTCTAGTGATTGACACAGAGTTTGATCTGGGAGTGATAAATATTTGGGAGTGATAAGTTATAGTGTGATAATATGTGCATAATTCTATGAATAGGCTACAAACAATTGAACCATTCACTGTAAATTAATGTATATTGTGGTGTGAAATAAATGTTCACAAACACAAAAGTATTAGTTGCATATGGCTTGGGATCCCATGGAATTAGTTAGGTTGTTGGCTAGGACCGAAGTCAACTGAGAGTATGATGGGGCTGGATGATATGATTCCAAGGCTGCTGCCCAGTATGTACTAACTGTCAGCAGATGGCCTCAATCTGTTATTTCTTGCCAAGTGGCCCTTTCCATAAGGCTGCTTGATTGTTCTCAGAATACAACAGCTGACATGAGTGATTGAAGAAAGCAAGGTGGAAGGTATTCTGGCCTTTATAACCTATTCTATGTCATGCGCAGGCATTTCATCAAACTCCTATTGCTTATATAAGGGCATGAAATCAAGAGGAAGAGTCACTGGTGGCCCTCTTGGAAGCTGGCTCCCACAAGTGGGCTTACAGCCAGCTGTCTTCTTAGTGACTCCAGCTTTTCCACCTCATTAGTCATACTCACTGCTCAGCTCATACTAATGCAATACACAGCACACCCCTGTGACCCCCTTTGAAAGGCAGCTCAAGTTTCTGCTCTGGATCTGAATGTGTGCATACATATGTCCGTATCATATTCTTATGCATTATTTTTCAGAAAGTTTCACTTGTTTGTCTCAAAGTAATGAATCTTCTTAGAGAAATGAATTTTTAGCATGAGTTAAATATGAGAAACCCCATCTGTTTTTCCTTTTTCTTCCTAATACTATTTCCTATGGCACTTACTTGGCAAAAACAGGAATCAGTAGGAAATTATGGCCCTTCCAGTTAAGAACAAAGAAACTCAAATGCTTCATTCTAAAAAATCAACACCCAACTCCTGACCTAAACCTTCTGTGATGTTTTCAGATCAATAGAGAGATGCTGATTTGTATCAGATTAGTTAAGAGTCTGTCAGTCTTTGGATATTTTTGAAGCCATTCAATTAATTAGGGTTTTTCAGGAGGATGGGACATTTTGCCTTCATCTCCAATAGTTCATGTGCAGGTAAGCTTTTCCTCAATGATTTTATTGGGAGACGCTAGGATTGGGCAGTCTTCGTGGTGACCCTGTGTAAGAATACTGCTTTGCCCTCATTGCATGAGCTCTTCACTCCTGAAAGGAGCTGAAAATAAACCCTAACTTCTATAGCTAGCAAAAGAGGGAAACAGCAACACTCAATAGTGAACATGGGAGAGGGGCAATCAGGGTCCACAAAATGCTGTGGCTTCACAATTAGTTGACAGGCTCCCTTGCTACTTGGCATCAGCATGAAACCATTTATTCTTCCTGGTCATTTTCATGGGTCATCAGAGCTCTTACTCAACAAAAGAAAGTCAATCCCGTGTTTTTCATAACAGACCTGGATCTCAGAGGAGGGGAGGAGAAAGGAGCTGAAGTATTTATGTGTTCATATTGCAAATATGAATCTTGATCTAATTAAATGATATTTTTTACTGGAAAGATTTAGGGCAGCAAATGTGTACATGTATGATAGGGTTGATGAACGAGAGGGAAGAAATAAAGCTAAATTCTTGTAATTTGTAATAAGAAGTCAACAATAAGTCCTAAAATTGAAAACCCAGGCCAAAGTAGAGTTCAACACTATCTGCTAAAATGTAGTTACAGAAATTGCAAGTGAGAGAGAACCAGAACAGGACAGGTGTTTTTCTCACAAGCCTTGTGGAACTCTACATTATGTGCATGCTTAACTGTGATGAATAAACAGGAAGTTTGAAAGAGGAAGTTACAAGTGCTAAAGTCAAATCTCTGAGAAGGCATATTTGTCAATACTCCTCACAACTTGCAATACTTCTGCCTACCACACCAACTCTCGCTCTGACACCAGCGGGGCTTCAACAATCCACCTGAATTCTAAATTGTCAACTGGTGCCTCAGAGCCCACAGGTTAAAGGCTCAGTTCCACAAGACTGGATCCCACTTCTGACACCAGTTTAACCCAAGCTTCCTGTATTTCTGATCAACAGCTATAAATTGAAGAGACTCCTCCTCTAGAGGAGCTCACAGGACCCAGGAAAACATTGAACTCCCATTTCCTGGTTGATTTTTGAAGGGCATTATAGAAGACAGAACGGAAGAGGTACAGGGTCCTGAGCACATGAGTGCCTATGCCAGCAGAGTTAGGGTGGACGACAGTTATGACCTCTAAAGAGCTAGACAATCTGTCGAGGTATGGTTACAGGTGACAAGAAATGTATTTACACTATTTACACCAGAAAGGGGGCCTGTGACTACCTTGTCCTGGGCTGGATACCCAGGACCAAGAGCAGCCTCGACCACCGAGCCTCCAAGCCTCCAATAGCAGCCCAACCTTTATTAGTTGGTCTACAAACCTCCACCCCTCAGACCTCCAAAGCTCTGAAGGGGAAGGCTTTTCCTTTCCTTCCTTCCTCCCCCTCTGCAGGCCTCCCTGCTCTCCACAGGCCTGCCCTGCTCTGCTCCTGCAGGCTTTCCCTCCTGCTGGCTCCCTCTCCTCTCCCCCATGGCTCAAACACACAGCCTACATGTAGGCTACGGCCCTCCCTCCCTCCAACAGACTAAACGTTTCATCTGCCTAACGGTTTCCAACCACCATTCATGCCCCTCCCCAAGCTGCCCACTGTCCAATCATTTCTTGACAGCTTGCCGCCCCACCCCCTCCAGCAGCACGCCCCGCCTCTTTCTGCAGCATGCCCCACCCCTTCAGTGACACGCCCCACGGTGGTGACGTCAGCCTCTCGATGCCCTGTCCCCTCTGGTGGTAGGGTCTGTGGAGTGGTGAGGCTTTCTTCCTGATGCCCCGCCCCCTCCGGTGGGCCAGGCCATGGGGCCACACTGATTATTGGGGCCCTGTTTCTGTGCAAGATGAGGTCACCATTCAAAAGCTCATCACATCATGTTTTAGAACTTTATGGACCCCCTCCCCAGGCTCCACCCACCAGCCTGGGGAAGTAGGTGGAGCCAAAAATCTCAATCCTAAATATTTGTTCTGTTGAGTAGCCCCATTTTGAAGCTATCTAAGGGACCTCATCTCAAGTCACTTTACCAGAATAAAAAGATATAATTAGAAGAGCTCCTTGTGATCAAGAAAAGGAATTTCTATAGCTCATAAAATCTCAAGGAGTTTAGGAATTCTGCTAGGGATCTGGAATAAGAACAAATATATTTCCAACATTCTAGGAATTTAGACCCTCAACTTAGGTTTGTCACTAACATCTTAGGACGCTGCTGTGACTATGGGCTAAAAATATGACTGTCAAGTATCATGGCATATGTTGGGGTCCTTCCTGCCCTGGTGTCCCCATCTGTGATGGAAGCTGCTGGTCCATTTCCAGCACATTTGGTCCACCTATCTTCTTAATTATTGGAATGCAGACAATATGCCCACGATGACTGTGGCCATGAGGAAATCTTAGGAAATGTTTACAAGGTCAGTATGCATCCATTTATTTTGTATTGCTATCATAAAATAATGACTTTGAAGAAAAGAGATTAGATACTCCATAAAAGGAAAAATAGAAAAGAAAGGAAGAAGTTTATTTTGCTTACAGTTATGTAGGTCCAAAAGTATGGTGTGGTATGTTAAACTTTGGGGAAGCTTGTGGCTTACATTGTAAGAAGGAAAAGGAAGAAGAGGAAGAGGAGGAGGAAGAAGAGGAGGAGGAGGAGAAAGAGGAGGAGGAAGAAAAAGTCATATACTCAAAGGATATGAGCAAGACATAAAGCCAAGACTGGGGAGGGCCAGGCTTATTGGTTTTAGAAAGATCCTCCTCTCTAGAGACTACCTACAGCAATTACTCCATAATTTAATTACCTTCCCACTAAGCTCCATTTATAAGTTTTTCACCATCTCAACCCTGACATACAGAGGATCAGGCTTCCAGTACACATAATTCACGCAAACTCTAGCAGCAGTGTTGGCTGTTTCCTACTGTTCTCAGTGATGTTAAGCAGCAGGTGTGCATGTCCTAATTACCATATGCCAGCAGTGCTGTGGAATGTCTTTGGCTATGGTGGATCAGTCCATAGAATGTTACCATCTGAGGCTTCAGAGCTGGAAGCTCAGCAAGGAATGGATTGGTGCTAGACAACATATAAACCCAAAATGATGCTCCTGGTTTTATTTTCCCACCCTGAACTGCTGTGTCAAGGTAGTCCTCATTGCTTTTAAGGCATTGGGTGAGTGGAGCTCAGAAACCAGTAAGTAAAGACCAGAATGTTAAGCTTAATCAACTATAGAAAATAACTGGCTAGGTTTACTTGTGCATAGAACTGATTAGAAAACCATCAAGCTTTTAAGGGATTGAATTGTCAGAAAACCTCATACCTGTTCCTGATCAATCTATGAAAAGTAACCTTTGAACCTTAGATCTACAATCATAGAAATGAGGCAGTAGCTCTGCCCCAGAGTTCAGACAGTCTGGTCCTGGAGAGTCAACAGGAGGAATCTCCCAGGGATCTGGAATATGAGATAGAGAATTCTCCTAGAGAGTCTTCACACTCAGTGAGATTTGATAATGGCCAGAGTACTATTGCTGATATCATTTGTTCCACCATTGTGAATCAGGTATGTGTGAAGGCAGATTGCTGCTCCTAAACTCCTATCTGGATGACAGAGCCACACCCAGACTGCAGTAGAGGCTACTCATTACCTAGTATTGTGATTTGAGCTAGCTGCCCTAACTATTGGGGACTTTGTATCTTAGGACTGAGTGTGGTTAAGTGTAGGGTAAGATAAGGCCAGGCACTAGGATAGCTTTAATGTGATAAAGGAATGGACAATGTCAGGAAACTATCCACAGATGGATAACTTTTTTCTCATAGTAATAGAATGGCTTCCTAGAAATAAAAATACTACATCTCCCAGCTTCTCTTGCAACTATGCATAACTAGGTAAACAAATTTTGACAAATGAAATCTAAATCAATGCATTGTGTGAGTGTTTAGAGGATTCTAAATTCTTAAGAGACTGCTATTTTAAGCCTTTTGAAAACTTCTCTTACTGTAGTCATGTTTTCTGGGATGTGTATATAATGGTTAGAGATGTGTTGCCATCTTGAGTTATGAGGTAACCTGCGAGAGATGGAAACTACATATCACTAAAGAAGATACGAAGTGTCTTAGGTTGGGATATGGCAAATTTACCTCTAGTCTTTTATGAGGTACAGAAATAGTCTTATTCAAGCCACAATTATGTGTGTGTGTGTGTGTGTGTGTGTGTGTGATATGCACTAGAAACTAAGCTTAAATAATATCAAAATGATGAAGAAATGCTTGCATATTCAAAAGAATGAAATTAGACTCCTTTCTCAATATAAAAAAAATCAACTCAAAATGCATAGAAAACTTAATATAAGACCTTGGACTGTAAATGTACTAGAAGAAAACATACAAGAAAAAAAAAACTGACATTAGCCCAGGAAAGGTTTCTTGTATTTATTGCAGTCAACAAAAGCAAAAAGAGGCAAAAAAAGATTCAAAATAAAATGCTTCTGTTCATCAAAGGGAACAGATGGATGAGGCAATGTTCAGATTGCAAGAAAAATGCTTACAATTCATACACATGATAAAACACTAATACCCAAAATGCATAAGGACCTCAACTATAGGGCCAAATTCCCCAAATAATTGAGTTAAGAAATGAAGAGCCAAGTTTCAGAAGACATGCTAATGGGGAAGAGAAACATGATAAAAGACACAGTATCACCAGTCCACAATAAACCAAAGTACAATAAACTGTCTTCTCACACCCATTAGGGTGACCATTATCTAAAGACAGAAGATGAGGACGCAGAGAAAAGGGAAACTTACACAGTTTGTAGAATGTAAATTAGTTAACCACTATGGGAAACAGTAAAGAGAGTTCTCAAAAGCTAAAGTAGAATTATCATAGGATCTAGCAATCCCACTTCTGGAGATATATACACCCAGGAATTGAAATCCATGTGTGGAAGGATGCCTGTTCTCTCTTGTCCATTGTAGCACTATTCACAGTGAGTTGGGGAATCAATCCAAATGTTCAATAAAGGATGAAACAATAGAAAACATATATATACATCATAGGATACTATTCAACCTTCAAAAAGGAGGAAACTCTTCACTAGTGACAACAGGAATGGAATATGAGAATAGGATCCTAAGTTAAATAAGCCAAAGAGAAACGAAAATTGCTTTCTCGTATGTGGAATCTAAAACAACTGAACTCTGAAATAGAGTAGAATGGTGGCTACCAAAGGCTAAATGGGGGAGGAATAGAATAGTCCAAGCATTCAAAGTCTCAGAAGAAATAAATGTGAACTTGTAAATGTGAATTTTTTAGGTTTGCTATACAACATAGTGAATATAGCTGATAGTTGAGTACTGAACATTTTAGTAACATGAAGAACAAATTTCTCAAAACAAGGAAGTATCTGAGATGTTAGATATACTAATATCACCGTATCATATTAAAACTAAAACACCATTTTGTACCTTGTAAAAAGTATATACATATCTGGGCACTGGTGGCTCATGCCTTTAATGCTAGCTACTCAGGAAGCTGATATCTGAGGATCATGGTTCAAAGCCAGCCCAGGCAAGAAAGTCTGTGAGACTCTTCTCTCCAATAAACCACCAGAAAACCAGAAGTGGCTCAAGTAGTAGAGCACTATCCTTGAGCTGAAGAGCTGAGGGACAGAGCCCAAGCCCAGAGTTCAAGGCCCATGACTGACCAAAAAAAAATTATATATATATATATTATAATGTCAAAATATAATAATAGTAATAATAAAAGAAATAGTGGCAGGAGTAGACTGTGGTCAGCATACAAACCTTTAAGGCTAGACTGGAGAAGAGGGCTTGGCTGAGAGGTGGGGTTCTAAGCTTAGGCCCTGAACTGACACATTCAAGTGTTGATAGGCACTAAACATTTGGCCAGCCAGAGGCTCCTGAAACCTGAGTGTGTAGGTGAATCACCTGGTATACTGTTGGGACATACATGCTGAGTCAGGTCTGGGGTGTAGCCTGGGCTTCTGCTTTCTGACAAGCTTCCAAGTGCTGATACTGGCCCAAGGATCTCAGCTCTGGTAGGAAAGCCTTGCTTCCAATGAAGTGAGTCAGAGCCAAGGGTATCATGGGCCCTGACCTTGCTTGCTCATGTGAGAAAAATAGGCAAGAAGAGGTGGAGAGAAGGCAACCTTGAGCATTCTGTCTGCAGCTTGACAGCACCAGGAATACCTAAGCTGCTTCATAATGCATTGATGACTGTTCTGCCTCCAGGGGTTTGGTTGGGTGTGGCTTGAGAGCTGTCTGGTGATCCTAAGGTACTGCCAAGGCTGGATGTCAGTAGCCTAGAGCCTAATACTCTTTCCAAGTCCTTGTTTATGGGCTGGGGCAAGAACTTGAAATGTTTCCCCAACACCCTATTCTGGGACTAGGTCAAGGCAAGAGCAAAATATACCTTGGAATTTAAGAGGAAGGGAAAGGGAGCATCTAAAACTTCAATAATTAAGACAAAAATAGTATTTTTTTAAAAATAAAAATTAGCTGGCTGTCAAATAGCTACTGCTTAAAAGGCTCAGGAGGCTCAAATCTGAGAATCAATATTTGGAGCCAATCTGAGCAAGTTTTTTTTCTACCCAAATAGGTTTGTTTTTATGACAGCTCTGGTCACTGTCCCCAAGCTTCTTTTGTTCAAGGCTAGTATTCTTCCACTTGAGCCACAGCTCCACTTCCAGCTTTTTGGTGGTTAATTGGAGATGTCTTATGTCTTGGCTAGCTTTGAACCATAATCCTCAGATCTCAGCTTCCTCAGTAGATAACATTCCTGAGCCATCAATGCCCGTTCAACTATTTTCTTTTGAGGTAATAATTTTATTTTTGTGCTAGTACTAGGGCTTGAACTCAGGGCTTGCTTGGCTTTTTCCATGCAAAGCTGGCAATCTATCACTGAAGCCACACCTCTAGTTCCCTGGGTAGATTCTTACCTCTAGTTAACCAACAAAAAACTGGAACTTGATGGTTAAATAGATGGTTAAAACACTGGCCACTTGCTGAATCAAATACCAGAAAGCAGAGCACATGTGAGTGTACACACACACATGCACACAACAGTTCACAAGAATATAAAAAATTTAAAACTAGGATCTATAATAATGTCACTTTGAGTCATTTTGGAACTTCTGGCAGAAGGGAAACTGACAGTGCTGACAATATATCCACATAGCAGCTTTCTATCCTCCTAACCTGGGGGGCTACACCATCCAGCTATGGAGCACAAGAGTGAGGCGGCTCACTGCCTTTGTGAGCCGGACTCATCACCAACGAGTCATCCTGGGAGCAGTGATGAACAGGTCCACCTTGGCCTCAGACTTTTCAGAACACTGTCAGAACAATCCTTTAACTAAAGCAACCACAAGAATAACAGCAGACTTTTATTGCGTTTTAAATTCTTTACAAATATTAACTCCTTTACTCCTCATTTGGCCTTTTGAGGTAGGGGCTTTAAGGTATTGGATTCCATGTCACAGTGGTTAATAACCTTGTTCAAGATCTCACAGTGAGGAAACAGAGCAGGTTTGTTTGTGAAGTCTGTGCTCAAAGCCATTAAACAAAAAAAATGCACCCATTTTTTTTAAATCACACTATGTGCCCCCCTACCCCCCATGATACAAAGGGCCAGGCCACGAAGCTATTCAACAACATTCAATATACTCTGAAAAACAAGTAAACAACTAAATAATGTCAACAACAGAATGACCAAATCTGAACAACAGGAACCCCTGTCTTTATTAAATTCAGGAACCAGAACTCAGCAGTTAGAGGACGCAGCTACCTGTGCAATTTCCCTCCTGGCGCTCCCCTCCGCGGCAGGGCGGTGGCAGGGGCATCACCGAATGGTGTACTTGTCCCACTTCTTCTCGGGGTCGTAGGGTTCCCAGCGGCTGGCGGGAAAGATGTGCTTGTTCTTCTCGTACCAGCTGCGCAGCACCACCTTTCCCGCGTGGGACTCATCCTTCTCCATGGTGGCATCGCTGAGCAGCCGCACGTCATCGTGCACATCGAAGTTGAAGAGCGGGCCGCTCTTGCCCCGGGCCTTGGTGATGATGAAGTGGTAGAAGGTGTGGTAATGGGGCAGGATGAGGTCCTCCTTTATGTACATGAGCTGTTCCACGCCAGCGGCCCGCAGCTCACGGAAGTCCTTGCGCAGCCCCTGCAATGCCTTCTTCAGGAACTGCTGCACCGTGCTGCCTTTGCACATGCGCACGGTGCGCCGGTGGCCGGAGCCATCCCAGTAGCTGAAGGTGATATCCATTTCCTCACTCTTCACCTTCTCGCGCTTGGCCTCCCACTCCTTGCGCAGCTCCTCCCGCAGCTGGTTCTCCTCCTCCTCCCGGTCACGGTCAGGCAGGAAGCTTGTGTCCACGTCGGGATTCTTGCCCAGGTTCTTCTTGCCCTTGCTGGTCACAGCCGCGCTCTCCTGGTCATGGTTGTGGTCACCGCCGTCGCCATCCTCGCCCTCGCCGTCGTCCAGCGTGAAGGACAGGTTGGAGATCTTGCGCTTGCGCTCGCGCCTGCGCTCCTTCTCGCGGAGCATCTCCAGCTGCAGCCGCCGCTCCTCCAGCTGCTCCCTCTTGGCCAGTTGCATCTCCCGCTCCTTCAGCAGGGCCTCCTGCTTGGCCTTCATGTCGTTCAGGGTCACCAGGCCCACCGTGCTGGACTTGAGCTCGGCCTCCACGGCGTCGTAGTGAGCCGAGAACTTCTTGTCCACCTTGGACTTCATGATGGTCTCCTCCGCGATGCGCTGCTTCAGCACCTCCATCTGCTCCTTCTGCTTCTCGCGCTTCTTGATCAGGTGCATGGCCCGGCCGGCCTCCCGCATGGTGCCCTTGTACTGCGCCATGCCCGCCACTCAGTGCAGCCCACGCCACGGGTGGAGTCCTCTTCCTTCCTCACGCCTTACGGTTCTGGGTTAATTCACAGATTCTGTAGCAATAAGGGAAAAGGTCATCAATAGAAAAGATCCTACAACAGGGCAGCTTTATTAACAGTTCAGGTGAGTGCCTTACAGTAGAATGGAAAGGTTCTGTCTCTGGGCTACCTTGTGGCAGCCACCTATCACAGGAGGCTGCTGGGCACTGGAGGATAGCTAGAGTCACCAAGGCAAGGAGGCTTCCCTTCAATTAAACTGACATTGTCAAGTGTGACTACTTAGTGCAGGGCAGGGCACGGAGAGCTGCACAGAACAAACCCTTACCTGTCTAGCCGTCTGATCAAGCACAGACTTGTAAGAGCCAGAGCTCCCAGCCAATCTGTATGGGTTTCTGAGTATTAGGCACAAAGAAAGAACAGGAGAAGAAAATATGTCTCCTGGTGGTACAGGCCAGCCCTATCTCCTCAGTTGGACTGCTGTCCTCCCCCAAGGGGAGAAGCAAGCCAGGACAGGGGTCAGTTTTGTGGCAGCACCTTCCAGCACGCCCTTCCCTGCAGAGTGGTAATGCTGAGTTCCCAGGGGCATAGGCATTGCTTGTTGCTATCCCCACCGCTCAGGAAGCAATCATTGCTGCAAATATGTGAGCTTCACAGAAGTAATTTGGACCCAACCCTCTTGCTGGGAGAACAAGACATTAGAGGAAGTACATACAGCACATGTACGCATCACCTTGCAGTGATTCAGCCGATGTAGAAGGAGGCCTCCTCCTAATGCCCAAGTTAGCCATCTCCATTAGCACCAGTCCTATCCTGACTCACCCCTGCAGCTCTGTCATTCCATGGACCCTCACCCCCATGAACTCCTTGAGCAACACACATGCTGTCACCTAACTTCCTTCCCTCTAAACCTTTTCCCATGCCTTCTGGAATATAGTGCCTGGGCAAACTCTTAGAACTTGCCCTTCATTTTCTGGCCCCAAACTGGAGTCTGTCTGTTCTCTGATACCAACACTCTTCCTATTGCTCCCTACAGCAGAAGGAACTTCCCTTTGATGTTCCTTGCCATTGCATAGTCTAGAGTAGAAGAGCATCCCAGCTGTTTCAAAAATACCTTTCTTCCCTTCCCTCCGTTCTTTCTCTCTTCCTCCCTTTTTCCCCCTCTCTCCTTTCCTTACTTCCCCCACTTCTCAGAGCATTGCAGTTGGAACTCAGAGCTTCAAATGCAACTAGACAGACACTATAAACCACACCTCCAGGTCTTTTTGCTCTAGTTATTTTTGAAGTAGGGTTTCACAGGGCCGAGAACCCTTGCTATTTACCCTTGTAGCTAGGATGATAGATAAGAACCACCACACCCAGATTTCCCTGTTGTTGGTAGGTATCTTGACTTCCTTTTCCCCTCCCCAGCTAGCTGGCCTTGAACCACAATCCTGCCAATTTCTGTCTCCTAAGTAGTTATAATAGATGTGAGCCAAGGATACCTGCTTTTAATTAAATACTCTCAGATACCTCTGAAGCTCATGCCACCTCGCAATCCTACTCCTATCCTCTGATACTATTATTGCTGGAATTCTCATCTTCCTGTATCTTTGAGGATCATTCGTAACTGGCTCAATTGCCTTCATCTCCCATCCTATATGCATTGCTACCAAGAGTCACCAGCATAACCTTCAGTATCTTCTCCTCCTTACTTTCAAAAATCTCCTTCCTTACATCAATTCACTCATTAACACACATGGCCACAACTTACCTCTTATTAGCACCACTCAGTGACTCATCTCGGAAATCTTAACTATCTCACCTTCTTTCTTTTCCATTTCTATTCTCTACACTCCAAACAACACTGTACTCAAATGGCTCAAGACCTCTCTATGTAAGGCCCATACCAGTTCTTCATGATCACATCCTCTTATCCTTTCCTCCCTGCCTACCAAAGATCAAACTACTTCCTCATGCCCCCAGGCCCGTTCCCTGCTACCATTCTCACCTAAGAGAACTCTACTCCTGACTGAATGTAGCCTCTGTCTTTCAGCTCTTCAGCCTAGATAGCTGCCTGTCTTGGAAAAAAATGGCACAATTTCTGTACGACAGTCTTATTTGAAGTTCACAACCTCAGAACTCCCACAGAGACTCAAAATCACCTAGAAATTCTGTTAAGACTGTCCTAGTATCTTTGCTATCCAGCCTCTCTCTCTCTTTTTTTGTCCATCATGGGGCCTGAACTCTGGGCCTGGGCGCTGGTCCTTCAGCTCTTCAGGTGTAGACTAGCTCTCTACCACTTGAGCCTCAGCCCCACTTCCATCTTTTTCTGCTTATGTGGTGCTGAGGAATCAAACCCAGGGCCTCATGCATGCAAAGCAAACACTCTACCACTGAGCCACCTTCCCAGCCCCCAGCCTCTCTTAAGAAAGCAATTTCCTTTTCCCTGTGATTCCTCAAACCTCCCTACTTCACCCAATAATCTAGTAAACATTTACTAGCATATCTCAAGATATAGTTCCTTATTATGATCTAAACACAACAGAGATTCTTCATTAATAATACTTACCTCTTTGCACATGTTCTAACACAGAGACTACATTCAATTTGTTAGAGCTATTTTACATGGCAGTTTTCCTAAATAAGCCCTCTGTGAAAAATGGTTCCTAAACACAAATAACTATGTGAAAGTGTGAGTTAAGGAAAATATTACAGTGCTTTATGCTTTACTGTTAGTTTTTAATATGCTGTTTTCCAGGGTAGCTCTCCAACAAGGAGGTAGAGCATTTCACATTTTCACATAACAGTTTCTTTTCCTATAAGCTATTGACATTCACTGAACCAAACTTGGCCTTGAAATGTATGCCAGCCTCTTAGCCTACCCTGTTCTACTGGCAATGATACCTGTGAGCACTATCTTCATCAAGAAACCCTTCATCATGTGATGACAAGACAGGGTACCTACATTCCAGAATGAAATTAAGAAAAGGCCATTCAATAAATTGTCCAAACTAGAAATCTAGCAATGTTGACACTGGTTCACATATAACCAACCAATCACAGAAAATCTTTCATAGCTTTTTTCTTTACCATATTATTATTTTATTTTGTCCATTGTGGGGCTTGAACTATAGGACTGGGCACTGTCCCCAAGCTCTTCAGCTCAAGGCAAGAGCTCTACCACTTGAGCCACAGCCCCACTTCCAGTTTTCTGGTGGTTAATTGGAGATAAGTTTCATGGACTTTTCTCACCCAGTCTGGCTTTAAACTGTGATCCTCAGATCTCAGCCTCTGAGTACCTAGTATTACAGGCATAAGCCACTGGTACCCGGCACATTATTATTTTTATTGGAATATATTTTTATTAGAATACAGGAGGGATTTCATTGGAACCTTTCCATACATGTATATAATGTATTCCAATCAATCCTTCTCCCTCTCACATTTTTTTGTGCCTGCTATTATGGCTTAAACTCAGTTCTTCCAACTTGCTCAGCTTGATGGCTGGGCTGGAGAAAGCATGGTCCAAGTGATAGAGTGCCAGCCTATCTTTTGGATTTTTCTACTTGAGCTGGCTTTGAACCAAGATCCTCTGACATCAATCTCTTTAGTAGCTAGGATTGGAGGGATGAGTCACTGGTGCACAGATCAAAGCCTTTCTACTACTTGTCCAAGAAACTGACACATTTTTCCCCCCCAACTGAAAACTTTCTCACTGTTGATCCATCATTAATGTATTCTCATTTATTGCCTATCTTCTTTCTAGTGTGTTCAAGTCTCTCATAAAAAAATCAATGTTCCTTTGTCTGTCTTACAAGGTTTCTAGGAAGTGAACCCACCGTCAATGTGTCACATGCAGCTACCCAACTTCCCACTGTTCTTCAATATAAGATACCCTTTTACAATTGTTACCTTTGTTTTCATTGTTCCTAGAAAGTCCTGTCCTCCACTGTATAACTTACTGCTCAATGTCAGCTCAGATGTGGCCCATACTACCTTCTACCACCACCACCAACCACAGACACACTATTACCCATACTCTTACTTTTATTACACAATACAAGCCAGGATGCCTGGCTACTTTTTAAAATCACATAATCCAAGTATCCACACTTTAATCCAACTGACTCTAGGTTATTGCATCTATTATAATTATCCTTCTTTCTCCAGGCTAATCAGAATTTGGTTTGCCATAGTCTCTAATCCTCCTCTTCATCCCACCTCTCATTACCTAGCATCCATACCTTAACAATTATCACCTCCAAAGACCTTTTAGGAGCCCTAGTCTGGAAATGCTAGAAAAGTTAAAACAAAAACAGAAAGAAGCAAATTTATCATTGGTGTATGACATCCTGATCTTCAGACTTTTCTGAAGTTCCAAGATGGCAGGCTCCTCTTGCACCTTAATTCTGTGAAAAGTATTTCCTGCCAAGCTTAAAGCTACTGCTTTAACTCTTTTAGATGTTGTCAACAATAACAGATAATGAAAGGGAGGGAACAACAATCAGGTTCAATGAACATGAAATGCTGGCTACATATACTAATTTTAAGTTATAGAAAAGTAATTTCATCCAAGTTTAGTCACAAAGTAAACTAATATGCAAAACACTTAGAATATTTTAACAGAAAAAAGTGACAAAAAGCTGTGTGATGGTGGCTTATGCCTGTAATCCTAGCTACTCTGGAGGTTGAGCTCTTAATGGTCACTTTGAAGCCAGCTCAGGCAGGAAAGTCTGTGAGACTCTTATCTGCAATTAACCACCCAAAAAGTCAAAAGTAGAGCTGTGGCTCAAGTAGTAGAGTGCTAGTCTTCAGCAAAAAACCCACTCAGGAACAGCACCCAGGCCCTGACTAAAATGAAGCCCAAAGACCAGTACCAAAAAGAAAAAGGACTGTTACCAATGTAAACAATAAAAATCAACAAAGAATGGTAAAGCATCTGCCTATCAAGTCCTGAGTTCAAATCTAGTATGACAATGAATAAAATTAAATTGCATTCAACAAAGAACCTCTTTTGTTATGGTGTTCAATTTACCTTTCATCTAAATTGTTTAAAATGACTATCCCCTTTAGCATTATACCAAATTGCCAGGGGTACAGGACTTTCCCCTCTCTTCACTCTTTAAACAGAATAACTGATGGACTGTGTATAAGGAGCCCAGTACTTCCCAATCTGCCAGATTGTATCTAAGCAGCCCTTGATTGCATCATGACTCAAGGATCCCCCTTTGACACTTACTAAATTCTGAACTACCTGTCAAAGTTAAGTGTCACTTCAACAAGATGCCAGTAAAGAACCAGCGCATAAGCTAGGCACCAATAGTGGCTCTTGCCTTTTTTCCCAATGGATTTCTGTATGTTTTTTATTGTAAAAATACTGTACAGAGGGGTTACAATCACATGAGCAAGGTAATGAGTACATTTCCTATGGAGCATTGTTGCCTCCTCCTTTGTTTTTCCCCTACCATCCCTTCCCTCCCACCTCCATATCTACCGGCTCTTTCCTTTAAACCTAGCTACAAGGTTCAAAGCCAGTATGGGCAAGAAAGTCCCTGAGACTTGTATCTCCAATTAACCACTAAAAAGCTGGAGGTAGTGCTTTGACTGAAATGGTAGAGCACTAGTCCTGAGCAGAAAACACTCAAGGAAAGCACCAGGGCTCTGACTTCAAGTCACAGCACTGGCACAACTCTCCCCCCCCCCCCCCCAAAAAAAAAAAAAACCCACTAATACATGCTTTCCATAGCATTCAGCATTCTGTCCTTAGAACAGAAGTCTTTCACTGGATATTTAAAGATGACTATAAACTGGGTTCTACTGCAGGCTTTCTAATGGGAAGTTAAAAATATCTTAACACATTTGCTTGTAAAGCCATTTAAAAAAAAAGCACAAGGTAGGGGAAAGACCTCTTGCACGTGCAGAGATGGAGTACAAGTACAAACTATACTAATAGGGAAAGCTTAAACAAACAACCCATGACCTCTCTCTGTGTTACTCAGAAACCAAACAAGGGAAAAATGAAACCTAAAGGGAGATAGCAGAGATTTCAAAATGGATTTTACATCATAAGTGTCTGTTTTGTTACATATACATTTTTCTTTTGTTTTTATAGTATACTTTTTAAAAGTTCCATAAAATGTAAAGTGGCATAGTTTGATTTAAAAATAAAAGAAATGGCTTGGGAGGGTGGTACCTGCCTGTGATCCTAGTTATGCAGGTAGAAGAATTGCTGTCTCAGGCTGGCCTGAGCAAAAATTAGGAGGCCATAATTTAAGGAATAACTAAAGCTAAACAAGGCGTAGGGCATAGCTCAAGTGGTGGAGAATCTGCCTTGCAAGTTACGGAGTTCACACCCCAGTGCTGCCAAAAACTAAAGAAACACAATATGAAATGGATTTCTTTTGTGTGTATGCCAGGTTTGGGGTTTAACGTCAGGGCTTGGGCACTATCCCTGAGCTTCTTTTGCTCAAAGCTAGCACTCTTCCATTTGAGCCATGGCTCTACTTCCAGATTTTTGGTGATTAATTAGGTATAAGAATCTCATGGACTTTCCTGCTTGGGCTGGCTTCAACCTGCAATCCTCGGCTCTCAGCCCAAGTGTAGCTAGGATTACAGCTGTGAGTCATCAGTGCCTGGCTGAAATGGATTGTTTTAATAAGCAAAACAAATGCCAACAATGCCACATTTATTGTTATTCCTAAAGGCAATCATTTTCAATCCTTTCAGATGTTTCTTCTGTTATTTCTTCTCTGACTTTCCAGTAATGCTTATATTGCTGTTCTTGTGACTGATCAATGTTACACTTTACCTACTGACTTTTTAGTATGGTGGATGAAGATTTTTCTCTATGCTGGATCGAAATGTCTGGCCCACTCACATGAAGAAGAGGGTATTATCAAAGTTGTCAGTGTCTAAGCCAGAAAAGAAAAATGCAAGAAATTAAATTATATACCAAGCCTAAAAAAATAAATTATATACCAAGCCTAATTATAAATATAGTGGCAAAATAGCCAATTACTCATTCTATGTCACATTATTCTGGTCTACTAATAAAATATTAATTAGCAGAGCTTCTGTATACTATTGGTTGTTATACTCATTATCAAGGATAAGCAAATAAATGTTTTAGAAATGATAAATTTTAATTATCTATTCACATACACTTATTTGTGTAATTCTATATTCTCAAGCAATTGTATAGTGATTATGTTAGGTCCATAATCTTTTATATGAAAAACGTATCTTAAATCTCAGTATGTTTGGAATTCAAGATTCCAGTTTCTTAAGGAATACCCACTGTCAATTACACTAACTTTTCTGGAGGGAAGCACATTTCTTCTTTATATGTCTAAAATTGTCTTTTATAATTTTGTTTCTAAAATCCAAATAAAAAATAGGAAACAATACAGCAGCTTATGAACATATACTCACAAACATATTAACATCATATCATATATATTTATCATATATATATTCTTAACCATATAGGCTTCATTCAAAGATAGTTCAATACCACATTGTCTTAATACCTGCAGGTAAGACAAAAAAAAAAAAAAAAGGGCAAACTAGACCTTGGAGGAATTTCATTACCTCGATAAAAGGAATTTTTGAAAGATTTACTGCAAACGTCACATTTAATAATGTTTTCATGTTCTTTACACTTTTCCCAAAAACAAAATTATGCAGAGTTTTAGCCTGTACCCAGAGTCCTCTCCTGATAAACCCCATTTGCAAACCGACCCACGTGGGACATGCATTCCCCACCCTAAACCTTCGAAGGTTCTTGCTCAGTGGCCCAGCGAGCCACAGCACCGGCTGTGGTGAGGAAGGGCCAGTAGGGCCAGTGGGGGGAGGGGGGAAGCGGGGGGGGAGGGGAAAGGGGGGGAAGCGGGGGAGGGGGAAGCGGGGGGAGGGGGAAGCGGGGGAGGGGGAAGCGGGGGAGGGGGAAGGGGGGGGAGGGGGAAGGGGGGGAGGGGGGAAGCGGGGAGAGGGGGAAGCGGGTGGGGGAGAGGGGAAGGGTGGCAGGGGAAGCGGGGTGGGGGACACGGGAAGGGTGGCAGGGCCGACTGCGGGCAGCCGGACTAGCTACCCCAGGGCCGCACCTCACTGTGGCAGCGACACAGGCTCGGAATTAATTCCAATATGGCTTCTCCTGGAGAGAGAAACCACCCTCACGTCAAGCCCTTGTAAGTTGGCGAAGGAGAATCTCAGGTGAGGAAGGCCTGATCTTTGAGCCTTTCTTAAAGACGAAGACTCGCAGGTTTTGAGATTACAGCGCGTGGTCTGAAGCCCAGCTTCCCAGACCCTCACTGGGGAAATGGAGGACCACGACCGGAAGTGAGGGCGGGGCTCGGGGCGGAAACTTCCACGAGGCCTGCTGAGTGGTCGGGCCGCAGGCGCTCGCTGTGACAGACACCTAGGACAACCTTTCAGCAAGGGTTGTCTGCGGCTCCGGGCGGTGGGTGAGAGCTGTGGGTGATGGCCCTGCCCCGTGGCTTTGCAAATGGCAGCACTATGCGTCACAAAGCCAACCAGAACCTTCCAGCTGGAAGTGGGAGGAAGGAAGACTAGCATCCCACAATACCCTTCGGGGGCAGGGCCTCACCACCTCCCCCTAGGCCCCACCTTTTAAAGGGGGTCACCACCTCCCAGTAGACCACAGACTGGTGACCAAGATTTAACCACAGGGGTCTTTGGTAGGCAGATAGATGCAAATTCTGAAGATATGTGCTTCAACTAATACTTTAAACAGCTAGGAATGACTACTTTCTCACTACTTAAAACAGAGAGGAAGTATTATTTTATGAAGAAATTTCTAGAAGGCTAAAATTACTATACTGACCAGTTGTTCTGAGGATCCTTTTTTCTGTTTTTGAAAGTGTAATTCCAATGGCTTTTTCCATTGCACTTCAGAGCTAGATCTGATTCACCTCCTGTTGACATTTGCAATTATAAAACACTCATTTAAACCATCTCTGGCTCTTGGTTAACCGTCTCTTCGTTTTAGATTCTCACCAATGAAGATTATTGGTGTCTGAGCACCACCGTTCTCTTGTAATAGTTTTGGTCCTGAGAAAGAAGTAATAAACAGGACTGACTGGTTCCCTCCAAACATATTTTCTCCCAATTTGAAGTGATCTTGAAGAACTCCATCAGAGAAGTAACTGCTGCTTTGCTGAACCATTGAAGCTCAACAATGGCCATATTTCATACTTCTTGCAGCTTCTTGAACATTGTGCAACATGCTTAGGGAGTCCCTGATCCTGGGCTTAATGTCCAGGATAGCCACTGTTGGATTCACAAATCATACTATTGATAGAGGGGAGATAGTATTGAGATATCACCTTCTTGGCATTTGAAGTGGATGGACAATTATTTTCCCAGTCACCTCATGAAAGTAAATTCTGGCATCAGAAAATGTTTTAGGAGGGCTGGGAAGGTGGCTCAGTGGTAGAGCGCTTGCCTTGCATGCATGAGGCCCTGGGTTCGATTCCTCAGCACCACATAAGCAAAAAGAAAAAAAGCCAAAAGTGGCTCTGTGGCTCAAGTGGTAGAGTGCTAGCCTTGAGCTGAAGAGCTGAGGAACAGCGCCCAGGCCCAGAGTTCAGGCCCCACGACTGGACCCAAAAATAAAAATTAAAAAAAAAAAAAGAAAGAAAATGTTTTAGGAAATATTTGAACCTAATAATGAGCTTGGGTGGACAAGGACCAAGCAGTCTTGAGAAACCATGAGGTTTTGAAAAGCAAACCAGAAAGATACTGGCTATTAGTCTCAAATTAAAACCAAGAAATCTAGTTTTTAAGTGTTAATATGTTCATTAGATTATTTATGGTATCTTTGGCAATAACAGAGGCAGAATGTGCTGTTTGACTTCATGTGAACTTGAGAATAGAGAATTCCCTTATACCAGCCCAGATGTCCAGCTATGGTTGCCTTCCCAGGATACTACTGTCCTGGAGTGCCTTGGGGCTTTTAAGAAAACCCACTCACACTCCCAAGTTTCATGGAAAACTAGACTGGTTAATAATTTTCCAAGAGCTATCATAGCCCTCCAGGGATCTGCCAGGCCCAAGGGATTTTTGACATCATCTGTGGTTACCACTGTGGATTTTAGCTGGCTCATCAGTTAGGGCTTATTCTTTAAACTGTCTGCAAACATGGAAGATAGTGTCTTCCATGAATAGTTGTGCAATATATAAACAGAACAATTGATGCTGAAATGACCAACTCTTTGGACCAATCACCCATCTCCTCCATTTTTATCTTCTTGGTAGACTTAATTGTCTGTCAGGAGTATCATTGGTGTAATAAGTCAAGTCACAGAAAAACAAGTTCATAGCATATATTCTTGTCACCTATCACTGTAATTTGGAGACATATAAATTAAAAAGACACGAGCTAGTTGCTTAGAATCTTCTTTAGTTACACTGTGAGGCAAACATTCCCTTAAAGTGATTTTTCAATTACTTTATTTTTGTTTTTGATTCTGGTACCAGGGCTTAAACTCAGGGACTTACTCTCCTTTGGCTTTACTGCCCACATTTGAGCCATGTAAGCAACACCTCCAGCTCTGCTTTTTTGCTAGTTAATTGGAGATGGGATCTTCCTGCTTGGATAGCCTCTGATTTCCTCATATTTCAGCCTCACAAGTAGCTAGGATAACATGCATGAACCAACAGCACCTGACTTGGGTTAATTTTTAAATATAGATCAGTGCATTTCACTCTTTTTAGTGTATTTATGGTGTATTTATACTGTATTTATCCTAGATGCCTGTAATTTTTGACAAAATCTAAATTGAGCCCACCTTTCACCTCATCTTTAGAGTCCCATGTGATAGAAAATCCCTGTTATTAATTGTAGTGGACATAAGCTTCAGAAGCCCCCACCAGACCCTGTGAGCCAATTTTCTGTTCACCAAATTAGAGCACTCCCTGGTCCACAGTGTGTGGTCCAGCCTTTGGGTGGAGCTCCAGCTCTACATAGGAATCTGGTCAGGTGAGTAGCTGGAGCTACTCTGGCCTTTATAGACCATGATCCTACAGACCTGGGTGCAAACTCTTAGCCCACCACTTCCTGTCTTGGTATGTTGGTTGATAGCTTAAACTTCTAGAGGACGAGAGGGCAGTAGGATTCTTTATTGACTGTTGTTGCTCTCCCAACAGCTATCTTCCATATCTCAGACCCCTAGTATCCAGAATTACAGATGAGTGCCATGAGGACTCAGAGTAAAAATATAAATAAATATAATGAGATTTGATCTTTTTCAGTATGCATTTCTATAAACCTTAGTACACACAGACTCATGTACAGCAGTTCTCCTTTATGGCTAGTGTTTGCTTTCTATGGTTTTGGTTACTTGCAGTGAACAGCAGTCCAGAAAATACTGAGTGGAAAAATTCCAGAAGTGAGCAATTCATAAGTTTTAAATTTCTTGCTGTTCTGATAAAGTGTCACATGGTTCAGTTTCATCCCCTCTGGATGTGTGCAATCCCACAGTGCAGCATATCCTTGCTGTACACGAACTACTTACTGGCTACATCTAGCCTCTTAGTAACAGAGCTTTTATTCAGGTAAGCCCTTTTTACCTACTAAGGACTAAAGAGAATAATAGTCATGTTGGTGATTGTATTATACTGAATTATAATTATTCTATTTTTATCATTGCTAATCTCTTACAGTCCTTAATTTATAAATTAAATTTCATCATAGGCTCATATAGATTGGGAAAACATGCTAGATATGCAGGTGTAAACTCTCCACAGTTTCAGGCACCTACTGGGAGTCCTGGGAAGTATACCGTGTAGATAAGAGGGATGACAACTAAGTTCTCATCACTGCTACCAGGAGGTACAGGAAAATTCAGTCTGCCCAGATTCTGTCTACCTATACATTATCACTTTTACACCTGGTTACCACTGATCTGCTGTCCATGCCTACAATTTTGCCTTTTCCAGAACAATGTATATTAGAACCACACAACTTGGGAGGCTTTAAAGTCAGGTAAGCATAATGCTTATCCAAGTTGTTGCAGGCATTGTCAAGTGGTAGTTTTCCATTGTATGGACACATTCAGCTCATCCCTCAACCCACTATAAGACTAAAAGACATTTGTGTTGCCTTCACTTTGGGTTAATTAAATATAAATATCCCCTGTAAACATCCATGGAAAAGGTTTTCCTGTGTATATATATTCATTCCCCTGCTTGTGAATAGTATTGCTAATCTATATGGTAAGTCTTTGTTTAACACAAAATTTGCCAAACTACTTTCTACAGAGACTGAATTGTTTTGCATTTTGAGAGGTAAATGGGAGCTCCACTTATTCTACAGTCTCATCAGCAATTGGTATTGTGATTTTTTTAATTAAAACTTTAAATTTTAGCCGTTCTACTTAGTAGGTGTGGAGTGGTACCTGACTGTGGTTTTAATTTGCATTTCACCAAGTAGCAAATGATATTGAATGTCTTTGTTATTGCCATTACATAATTTTTGACAGACAATGAAGCATCTATTGAAATCTTTTCCTCATTTTTAATTGAATGATTCTTTTCCTACTGTTATATATGTCTTCGATACAGCAAGAATACCAACTTGAATCTAGCTTCTTTTTCAGTCTGTTAGGTATCTTTTGCCAAGCAAAAATTTTTAATTTGTGAAGCCAAAAGTTATCAGTTGTTTATTTATAGATCAAACTTTTGGTATCTATGCCTAAACCAAGGTCACTAAAATTGTTCCCTTATAGTGTGTTCTACAAATATTATGGGTGGTTCATTTTTCACTTAAGTTTGTGACCATTTTGGAGTCAATTTTAGTAGCATTTGAAACTTACTATAGTTTCCTTTCTATTGAAATGTTAACTTCCTTCCAAATTGGTGATTATAAATGACTTCTATGAGATTTCAAAATAAAACAAAAATGGCTTACACCTTCTCTGTGAATGTGAATCTGCTGTGGAAACAAATTTCACTCATCAGAATGGTGAAGGTGATTTCAGAAATTGCAGAAAACAGATGTGAGATGGCAGCCAGGATGCTTCCTTTTGTCTTTGGTTTCAAGGGAGTTTCCTTGACCCAAGCTGACAGAGGTCCAGCAGAATGTGCTGTTGATGGTGTCAGCCTGTCTTGAGCCTTAAATACTTCCTTCAAGACATGTACAGGTGGCCATTCTCATCATTCATAAGATGTGTTAGATTGAGAAAGTGTGTAGCCCTGCTTTCTTTGCAATGAAACTTGACAAGTTGGCTTTTTGCTGAACTCCAGGGATTATTTATATTTGTCCCAAGGATTAAGACTGAGTTAGTGACTAAGTTATACATCTTGTCCTCCCTGGAAGAATTTGCAATGAATGATGTCAAGTAAATGAAATGTGAAAGGTAGAAGCTTCTTACATTTCCCACCTCTGAGCTTTCCATGCTTCTACTGTCACTCAAGAGTTGATTAGGTGTTGCCAGAGGGTCTTCAGTAAACTGTGAGGCTTACAATGATGCACTAATTCTAAGTTCAAGGGTTACCAAAACAAAGGGGTAGAAATCCTGTATGCAGGACCAAACTGATTAGATAAGGATGGCTTAAAAATCACTACTAGGTTTCATGGTTCCTTGTTACTGTGGTATGCTTTTATTTTGGTCTGTTCTAGGACCAGTGTGTTGTACAGGTTCAACAAACGTCTGATGAATGAATAACATTCATTCATTCTAAATTAATGTTACAGTTCATTTTATTAAATAACAATTGGGACACCACATCCCAGAGTACAATGGTGTATTAGAGTAAAATATTTAGTGCCATGTCCTCAGGTTTGATTCTCTGTTTAGACTGAAGGTATCAAAGTTCCCTCCACAAAACTCTAAAGTTCTGCACCTGGCACTCAAAGATGTGGTATGGCAGAGTGGAAATTATAGTCCCTGGGCCCAGAGGCCATAAGTGTCACAACTGGCTTTTCATACTAGTACTAAATTAACTTGTTGTGAGCTTGAGAGAAGTAACTTTTCCAAGTTTCAAGTTTTTTCATCTAACAAGTACAGCTTTCCAGTATTGAGTTGTACAGGTTAGAATTCAACCAGAAGAATGTTCTCCTAAGGGAGGAATGAGAGGGAAAGAGGGAACAGCCTACACTAAGCAAAAAGAAAGACATGTAAACATCACCTGATATGGAAAAAATAATTTGTATTGTCAAAGCTCATAGAATTCACAAACTGTATAGATAATGACAATGTGCCTTATGAAGGTTAAAATGTGTTTGTGACTTTAACTAAGTATCACTATTCCACAATACTGCGAAATATGTGAATTTTATGTAATCACCTAATCTCAATTTTTTTAAAAAAAGTGAGAGAAGGCATGGGTTAGGAGCGATGGGTGACAATGTTGTCAGACACCTTGCATTCATATAATGTTTTGTAGGATGGGAACTTCTTTGTACAACTACTTAAAGACAATAATAAAAAAAATTAAAGAAAGAATGTTCTCCTAACTCCTAATCACAGGACTAGGAAAGAGAGACCTAAGGCTTATTTGTTTGTGTAATTGCTTCTTGATTTCTTAGCCTAGAAACTTGAAATGCCAGTTTCTGGCAGTGGGAGATACCACCCAATAAAGACATTATTAGCTTCTAGGGTTATAGCAGACTTTACTCGGTGATTACAGAGCTGATGCATTATCAGCTTAGTTCAAAGGCAAGTCCAAAGGGCTGGAAAGGGATGGGAACTGACTTGAGAAACTCCTGGCTGGCAGTGGAGGGAAAGGAAAGACCACTGGCCCTCACAGCCTGAAACTTGACACATCACTGATGACAGTGGGTCAGACTTTTCAAGAAACAGTTTTTAACACTTTGGCAGGGGCTCTTACCATAGGAGAATGGCGTAAGAAACTAACTTCTTCTCTGTTTACCTGGTGCTTCATGTGAAATGTTTCCATTCCTAGTTTCTTGGTTTATAGTTACTTTGTTCTCTCACACTTACCTGGAAAGCCATTCTTTTCCATCTTTCCCTTCCTTCCCTCTTCCTTTCTTCTACCTTTCCCAAACATGACAGTACTTTTACCTGACAGATGCTACCTTGGCACCCAGAAGCCTGGAAAGCATTCTCACATCAAGAGGCCACATAAATCCAAACTGGATTTTTTCTAATTTGTGCTTATTTAATTATTATAACATAAAATAGTTTAATTAAATGAGTCTTATAGAAGCTGTACATAAAATGGTCATTGAATAGTCCTACACTGAGAGATAATAATCATTAATAATTGTCACTTCCTTTCAAAAAAACAAAGAATAAACATACACTCATATATAAGAACTAGCAAAAATTATGTTAAGTGGATCAGGCTCATAGAGACAAACAGCACATGTTTATCCCTATATGTGGAAGTTAGATCTAAAATACAAACATACATGATAACATGTACAGGGTATATGAACATATGCACAAACAAATTGACCAAATGATAGTATCTTTAGGGAAGAAGTTCATCGGTCTAACTCTTTGGATCAACTAGTGAACATACTGTGAAACAAATCTATTTTTTTTTTCCTAAAAGAAAATACTGAATTAAAATAAAAGCCTAGAAAATTTCCTTGACCTGCTCCAGGTAACATCAATACTTTTGCTACCAATTATTAGTAATAAAAATACTAAAAAGGGACTATTTTATGGTGATTTGAAGGCTACAGATTAGTTTGCACACTTGCTCCATTTAGAGTCTTTTTAAGCCAGGTGGGAGAAAGCTTGACTCAAATTGACTTCAATGAAATATTTAATGACTCACTTATCTGAGAAGATCAGAGGTCATGGGAGACCATGACTGTGGCTTGACTCAGAAGTCCAGTAACTTCACCTTCTTCCTTTTTGCTTTATCTTCAAGCCACACGCTGCTTCTCAAGGTTTTCTGGGGTTTTATGCTGCTATCTCGGAAGGGTGAAAAAGTTCACTCCTAGATCTCCCAACTCATTTCTCCTTCCTTTTTCCACTCATTGTGACCAGAAAAATCCCAGAAATGGTAAATAGTCTCTTTAGATAAGTCACTTGGATGGAGAAGTAGATTAAATAATGGTAAGTGAGGTATGCATTAAGGAAGGAGAATATCCATCCAAACTAAATTAGGATTATATAACCAAGAAGAAGGGAGATAGCAGCTGAATGTAAGCATTAAGAAATGCTCATCAAGCCGGGCACCGGTGGCTCACGCCTGTAATCCTAGCTACTCAGGAGGCTGAGATCTGAGGATCAAGGTTCAAAGCCAGCCGGGGCAGGAAAGTTCGTGAGACTCTTATCTCCAATAAACCGCTAGAAAACCGGAAGTGGTGCTGTGGCTCAAGCGGTAGAGCGCTCGCCTTGAGCTGAAGAGCACAAGGACAGCGCCCAAGCCCAGAGTTCAAGCCCCACGACAAAAAAAAAAAAAAAAAAAAAAAGAAATGCTCATCACACATGGTCTCATTTTGAACTCTGTGAAGGCAAGTAGCTATGAATTCCCTTATTTTACAGAAAGGAACTAAGTACTTGAATATGTGTATGGTTTGCCCTTAGTCACTCACTAAGTAGGTGGAATGGCTCCAAGTTCTACATCTTACTCCTAAATTTTGCCTTTCCAGTGTTTGAAATGAGCTCTCTGTAAGATGGAAACTACTTCTGAGGTTATGATTACTGTGTCAGTTCTTCAAATTATTTTTAACAATTTAAAGTTTAAAATGATACTAATATACTCAAAAGGAGGAGAAGTTAAGAAGAAGAGGGAAAGGAAGAGGAGAAGGAAGAAGAGGGGAAAGAGAAGGAGGAAGGTTAGTTGGTATGGCACCAGTGGGAATAGGGAGGGCTAATGAAATCTGTGAATGAGGATGAGTATAACCAAAGTAGTTTATTTACATGTATGAAAATAGAACAATTGTTTATTTTTTTTGTATATCAGTCTTAGAGCTTGAACTCTTGGATCCAGTGCTATCCCTGAGCTTTTGTGTTCAAGCAAGCACTCTACAATTACAGCCACAGCTCTACTTCCAGCTTTTTGTTAGTTAATTGGAGATCAGAATTTCACAGACTTTCTTGCCTAGGTGGGCTTTGAACATACAAGTGTGAGCCACCAGCACTGGCTGTTGAAATTGTTTTAAGAAGGGTGAGTGGGCTTGGGGAAAGTGATTAAAAGAGTGATCAGGACATATCATCTACATGTGTGGAAATGTCATAATGAAATGCCCATTGTATAATTAATGTATGCTAAATAATACAAAGCAACACAGAAAGCAAACAAAAGGACATGAGCAATGGAGCATGAAATTGAGCCAAGAATATTTGATACTCCTAACAGGTGCAGAATATTATACAAGCTTCCACCATGGTAGATTGAAGATCAAAAGTGAAAATTCTATCCTGGCCTAGGTCTCCCTAATGCAGAGAGCATCTTACAAGGTTTGTGTTTGTATTTTATTTGAGAATGTGGGAGCCAGAAAGTAAGGAGGCTGAGGTGATGAGGGATAAATTGGAGGCAGAGGAAGAAAGCCAGTGTGATCTTAGTAGCCACCACCACATAGCATCAAGCCAGAACAAACCTTTAATGCATGGCCCTTGAGGTATACTCCAGATCCAAACTAGAGTACTACTTGATCCCGTAAGACTTCAAAAGCTCCTTGAAAACCATCTCTGAACCATGAGATGGGGACAAAAGGGAAAGCATTTGTCCAAGAGCTCCTGTTTCTAGAATTGATGGTTGTTCTGTAGGATATTTATGGTCTTATATGACTGAGTGCTTGGTGAACTGTCTCAGACATTCTAGACCTGCATCAGAGTAAGAACTCTCAGCTACTCCAAGATGAAGCTGGTTAGTTAGTACTTCTCATTGTAGCAAAGGAGGAAAAAGATAGGACCAGAATTTCTGAAGAGGGGCATGAGAGGTTTTAGTATATGATCACTATAAATGAACAATCCTAAACTTTTGTTGAAGTGATGCCACCCAAATTCAAATTCTTACCATTTTTCTAGTTCACTTTAGATAGTTAATTCCTGGCATATTGCAAACACCCCCTTAAAACATCTTTCTAAGCTGGGCATTGATATCTCATGCTTGTAATCCTAACTTACTCAGGAGGCTGAGATCTAAGGATTGTGGTTCAAAGCCCACCCAAGTAGGAAAGTCCGTGAGACTCTTATCTCCAGTTAAACACCAGAAAACCAGAAGTGGAGCTGTGGCTCCAAGTGGTAGAGTGCTAGCCTTGAGCAAAAGAGCTCAGCAATGGGGCCGAAGCTCTAAATTTAAGCCCCATAGCCAACTAAAAAAAAAAAATCTTCCTAGTTTTTCCTTATTCAACTACAGCAATCTTTCTAAAACACAATATTTTTTGTCATTATTTTACTGAAAGAGTTCATTACACCCCACTGCTGTGGGACAGTGTAACCAATACTCAGCATTCAACACAATTCACAATTGGCTTTGCTATAGATAGACAGCTGTATTTCCCACAACTGCCCCAATTGGACTCAAGCCAGTCCAACTTCCTTACCTTTGATGTATGAGCCAAGATTATTCTTTCTTGGTGTGGTGCCTTTGCTAATGCTATTCATTACAACTGATGGGGATAATATGCAAAACATTTTATCAACTGCTATGGCACTGGCCAATCATCATGAAAACTGAACCAGAGAAAGGTCCGCTGTAACTGCCGGCATGGGTGGGCCAGTTTACTCAGGCATGCCTCCTTCCTCCACTGAAATCCTGTCTTTCCATGAAGTTTTTCTGGACTGCTTTTGCTTAGGCAAAGCATTTTTTCTTTAATTATTACTTTGTGTGAAAGTATTATTAAAGATGTTCATTTGATAATGTCACAGCCAGAAACACCTGCAATTTTCTTTATTGCTTTACTACGCAGTAATACATTTGTAATAATTTTTACAGAGGGAAAAGAAAATATGTTTGTCTTTCCTACAAGCATAATTGGGCAATCATCATATGTTGTTGATACTTTAGAATTTTTTGATTCTAGTAATGGTGCTTGAACTCAGGGCCTGTGTTCTCTGGCTTTGAAACTTGATTTTTCCTGGTCTCAGCTTTCAGCTTCCTGAGTAGCTGGGATTTTAAGTATGAGCCATTGGCACTCTGCTTAGAAGTTTTTTAAAAACTGTGTGTGTGTGTGTGTGTGTGTGTGTGTGTGTGTACGTGTGTGTGGTGTCCACTGGGCCTTGCACTCAGGGCCTGGGCGCTGTCCATCGGCATTTTTTCCTTGTTAGTGCTCTACCACTTGAGTCATAGCTCCACTTCTGGCTTTTTGGTGGTTAATTGGAGATAAGCTGGCTTTGAACTTTGATCGTTGGATCGTAGTCTCTTGAGTAGCTAGGATTACAGATATGAGCCAGCAGCACTCAGCAAGGATTTTTTTTTTTAATTTAAAAAATTACCTGTTACGATAATAGCTGGACATGATGCAATACCATATCCTAAAAATATCCAGTGCCGTAAAGGGCTGCCTGCCTAGCAAGCGTGAAGTCCTGAGTTCAAACCCCATTACTACCTCCACAAAATGGGGAGGAGGGAGAGAACAGAACACCAGCAGCTGTCAGAGTCGTAAATGCACACATCATTTGACTCAGCAGTCCTTCTTTTAGGAATTTACTTGTCCTGTGTGCAAAGAAGGTGAAGGAAGTGTTTGTTGATGCATTGTTTGCATGAATAAAAGATTGGAAAGAACCTAAAAAAAAAAAAAAAAAAAATTACCTGTTACCCACAAAATGTAGAGCACTTGCCTTTGAGGTCCTGGTGCCCCTTGTGGAAGGTTCAGCACTTCCTCAGCTGCTCAGCCTCTGCCAACAGCTAGATCACACTGGGTGTGGGGTGTAGAGGGCTCTTGGCTAATTTTAGGTGTCAACTTGATTAGATTAAGAAGTACCAGGGCTGGGGAGGTGGCTCAGTGGTAGAGTGCTTGCCTTGCATGCATGAGGCCCTGGGTTCGATTCCCCAGCACCACAAAAGCAAAAAGAAAAAAGCCAGAAGTGGCACTGTGGCTCAAGTGGTAGAGCACTAGCCTTGAGCTAAAATAGCTGAGGGACAGCGCCTAGTCCCAGAGTTCAGGCCCCACGACCGGACCTCCCCCCCTCAAAAAAAAGAAGTACCTAGAAACATGGTACAGCATTATTTTGGGTGTGCCCATGAAGGTGTTCCCAAGGAGGTTAGCATGTAAGTCTGAATGAACTAGGTGGGGAACTCTCACCTTCAATGTGGGTGGGCACCATTCCTTGCTAGGGGCAGGGAGAGTATTTAGAAGAGAAATGGTCTCTCCCACTCAGAGCTGAGACGCATGCATCTCCTGTCTTAGACAGCAGAATTTCATACTTGCTGGCCTTTGGGCTTCAAGACTTATACACCAGCTGTTCCTTCTCCCCAGCCTTTTGGCCCAGGACACTGTGGGATGTCCTAGATGGAAGCTTTAAGATTTGGGCATGTATTAAACATCCCACTACAAGTATCCTAAGTCTTCAGTTTTCAGACAGATGTTGGACTTCTCAGCTGTTATAGTCCTGTGAGCTAACCCTCTATTCAGCCTCTCACATATTCTCATGTGCATCTTATATGTTCTGTCTCTTTGGATATCTAATACACAGCCGTCTTCAGAGCCACCCAAGCCCAGACTTTCCCCAGCCCTCGACATTGCTGAGCAAGGACAAGATGTGCTTTGGCTGAATTTCTGTACTATAAAATCCAGGAGTGTAATAAGGTGGTTAGAGCAAGCATGAGACAGAGATTTGGAGCAATAGTATCACAGCAATAGTGATCCATTCAATAGTGGGTAAAAGGAACTGCGGCCAAGGCCCAGCCTACTATCCGAGGGAACCTGGGTGTGAGTAATTACAAATAGTCTATATGTGGTATGTCTAAATATGTTAAGACTGAATATTGTAATAATGATAGAAACAGATAGATACTTTCTGTTTTCCTCTTAAATTTATGTCTTGCTGGATACAGGTGGCTCACATCTGTGATCCTAGCTACTCAGGAGGCTGAGGTCTGAGGACTATGGTTCAAAGCCCAGGCAGGAAAGTCCTTGAGACTCTTATCTCCAACCAATCACCAGAAAACTGTGACTTAAAGAGGTAGAGTGCTAGCCTGAAGCAAAAGAGCTCAGAAACAGTGTTCAGACCTTGAGTTCAAGCCCCATGGCTGACAAAAAACAAAACCCAACTATGTCTTCAAGCAGGCATTAGTGGCTCATGCCTATAAATCTAGCTACTCCAGATTTAAGATCTGAGATCATGGATCAAAACCAGCATAGGTGGAAAAGTCCATGTAACATTTAGCTCTGATTAACCAGCAAAAGACTGAAAGTGAAGACGTTGCTCAAGTGGTAGAGTGTCAGCCTTGAGCAAAAATGACATGAGGTCCTGAGTTCAAGCTCCAGTACTGACATACACACTAAAATCTATGTATTCATAATGCCCTGGAAGGATGAGTTTGGATGCAGCATTCCCATTGAAACTGGCCTTTATCTTCTTCACGTATGCTAGCCCCACCCTGAGCTCACACATACGAATGCACAAGTTAGATCCACCCTTCCTATGCAGTCACCTCTCAGTCACTCTTGGGCTGGAGGTGCAGGCACCAGAAGTGGAATTTGTCATCCTCAGATGTGTGAATAAAAAGCCCAAGCAGCCCCAGGTACAGGTTTCAGCCGTCAGAAAGGAAATTCCAGAGCCCCAGATAGTATAGAATCTGAGGTTTGGGCTTGGGATAGATCCAACTCCTTAGTCCTGCTGTGCTAGACAATGATCAGAGTAGAGCAGTCTGGCTGTGGCTTAAGACACTACTTGTGCACTCTACAAAAACATGAGCCACTCCACTCAGACTGTATGCGTCATCAACCCAATTTCTTCTTGAAAGTTTCCCAAGAATATCTTCAGACAGTTCAGTGCCACTCAAGAAGAGAAGAGGTCACATGGAGAGAAGCAAGCTTAATCAGTTGTGGCTGAAGTTCCCTACTTTGGAAAACACTACAAAATACATGGCCCAGGGGAAAAGCCTGGGTTGGCAGTAAGGGGCCAAGCAGCTTCAGCTTCATTAGCTTCCTAAAGATACAACTCATGTTGGCTTTACTCATTTTCTCTTTGTAAAGACTCTGGGAAACCAAGAAATTCATTAGAATCCAGGTGCTGGTGTTGTATACCTATAATCTTAGCTACGAAGGGCTGAGATCTGAGGATTATGGTCCAAAGCCAGTCTAGCAAGAAAAGTCCATGAGAGTCTTATTTCCAATTAACCAGAAGCAGACGTGTGCTCAAGTGGTAGGGTGCCAGCCTTGAGGGAAAAAGCCACAGGAGAGTTCAAGGCTCAATAGTGCCCCCCCCCCCCAAAAAAAAGGTTTAATAAACAAAATAATTTTTATTTTTCTTGATATCAGAAAGGTCTAGAAAACTGGACCTATATTCCCACAGCACAAGTGGCCAGACGGGAAGAACAGTTGTTTCTCAGGTAGGGTATGGGCTCTCTAGGTTTTCTATGGCTTCACTAGCTCACCCCAGCCCTGAGGCTCCCTGGCATCTAGCTATGATCTATCCTTTACATTTGATCATAGGGCAAGGTGCTGGTGGCTCACACTTGTAATCCTAGTGAGATCTGTGGGTTGTGGGTTGAAGCCAACCTGGGCAAGAAAGTTCATGAGACTCTTATTTCCAATTAACCACCAAAAAGTCAGAGGTAGAGCTGTGGTTCAAGTAGTAGAGCACTAGCCTTGAGCAAAAGAACTCAGGAGCAGTACCCAGGCCCCGAGTTCAAGCTCCAGGAGCAGCATGCACACACATACACATACATACATACATCTATACAGACCGGCAGACAGATAAAATTGATCATAAGCACTGGCAAAGACACCTGCCAATCCTACATAGCTCTTTACAAAAATAAAGGCAACACCATGGGAGTTCATCAAAAACTAAATATAGAATTATCAGCAATTTCACTTCTGGGCTTATACCCAAATAATTGAAAGCAAGTCAGTTATTTGTACACCTATGTTCACAGAAGCATTATTCACAAGAGCCAAGAGTTAGAAGGGACCTCAGTATAAGTGTCCATTGATGGGTGAATGCATAAACCAAAATACACAGCCTTAAGAAGGAAGCCTAGTCTGATACACACAACAGCATAGATGAACTATGGTGACATTCTAAAAAAGTACTTCTTATGTATCACTCAGTATCAGGAGCAATCACATTTATAGAGAAAAAAAGTAAAATGGTGAATCGGGTACCAATGGCTCACACCTGTAATCCTAGCTACATGGGAAGTGAGGATCAGAGGTTCCAGATCAACCTGCACAGAAAAGTTTGAGAGATTCTATTTTAATAGAGGGAAGTTTGACAGGGTGGCACATAAATGTCTGTCATCCCAGCAATAATGGAATAACTGAAATAGGCAGGTCAAATTTCGAGCATGCTCCTGGACAGGAAGCAAGACCCTATCTCAAAAATAATCAGAGAATGAAGGAGAGGATGTGTGTGACACTGTTCAAAAGGAAATGTATTCATTCTCTGACTTACATAACTATGACCCCTCTGTACCTCACCTTTACAATAATTTTTTTAAAAAAACCAAAAAAATAAAATAAATCAGTGAAAAGCAAGGCTGGAGGTGTAGTTTAGCAGAAGAACACCTGCCTAGACCTGACTAGACTCTGAGTTTAAATCAAAAACAAAGAAGCTAATAGTAAAGTAAAATAATGGTTTCTAGGGCCTTGGGGAAGAAAGATAAGGAATTAGTGTTTAATGTATAGAGAGGTTTCATTTGGGAAGATAAAGGAATGTGGAGATGGATGGCGGATAGTTGCACAACTGGGCTATAAATGGTTCCAAAGAATACAGTTATGTCATCTGTAGGAAAATGGATGCAACTGGAGATCATCCTGTTAAGTAAAATAAGCCAGCTGCTCAAAGATGACTAGCACATGTTTTCTTTCATATGTGGAATGGGAGGGGGGCGCATTAGGGATGTGAAAGGAAAAGGGAAGAGGAAGGGGGAAGTTAAGAAAGAGTAATAGAGGGGTGAATATGATCAAAAACATTACATGCATATATGAAAATGTCACAATAAAACTCCTTGTGTATTTATGTATTTATTTATTTTTGTGTCAGAAGGCTTGAACTCAGGGCCTAGGTGCTGTTCCCTGAGCATTTTTGCTCAAGGCTAGCATTCTACCATTTTGAGCCACAGTATCACTTCTGTTTTTGTGCTCAAGGCTACTGCTCTACAACTTGAGCCACAGCACCATTTCCATATTTTTCTGAGTAGTTTATTGGTGATAAGAGTCCCATGAATTTCCTGCCCCAGAGTGGCTTCAGACGGTGATCCTCAGATCTCAGCCTCCTGAATAGCTAGGATTATAGGTGTGAGCCACTGGTACCCAGCTAAAACTCCTTATTTTGTACAATTAATATATGCTAATATCTTTATTACAAATATTTTTTAAAAAATAGTTAAGATGCTCTGAGTGTTAATGGATAGATGCATGGCTTAAAATGTGGAACATATATTCACAACAGACTATTATTTAGCCATAAAATGAGTGAATATAATCCTGTAGCATAGATAAACCTGGAAGACATTATATGAACTAGACCAGAAACAGAAAGACAAATCCCACCTGTTCTCACTTATATGTTGATGCTTAAAAAGCTGACCTCATAAAAACAGAGAGTAGAAAAGTGGATTTTGAAGGCTGGGGAAAGTTGGAGTGGATAGAGAGAATGTTTAATTGGTGCAAGATAGCTGGATAGGAGGAACAACTTCTACAGTAATGTTGATAAACAGTTAATCAAATGTTTTTAATAGACAAGAGAGAAAATCTTTTTTTTTTGGGGGGGGGGGTCCAGTCATGGGGCCTGAACTCTGGGCCTGGGCGCTGTCCCTTAGCTCTTCAGCTCAAGGCTAGTGCTCTTCCACTTGAGCCACAGCGCCACTTCTGGCTTTTTTCTTTTTGCTTATGTGGTGCTGAGGAATTGAACCCAGGGCCTCATGCATGCAAGGCAAGCGCTCTACCACTGAGCCACCTTCCCAGCCCAAGAGAGAAAATCTTGAGTGTTCGCAACCCAGAGAAACCATAAACATTTGACATGGTAGACATGCAATCATTTTGATCTAATCATCTCACATACCCCCACAAATGTGTATATCATTATATATATATATATATATATATATATATATATCACTATATATATCATATATCATATATATATAGATAGATTAAATTAAGGCATATATAATGCTATATTATTGAAAACAAGTTGACAAGCAAAAACTATTATTACTATTATTTTTTGTTGGTCATGGGGCTTGGACTCAGGACCTGGGTACTGTCCCTGAGCTCTTTTGCTCAAGGCTAGTACTCTACAACTTTGAGTCTCAACTCCCCTTCTGGTTCTCTGGTAGTTATTTAAAGATAAAATCTCACAGACTTTCCTATCCAGCTGGCTTTAAACTGTGATGCTCAGATCTCAGCTTCCTGACTAGCTAGGATTACAGGTGTGAGCCATCAATGCTTGGCACAAAGTTCCTCTTTATGTATTTATTTTTTGTGCTGGTATTACATTTTGAACTCAGGACCTCTCATTCTCCTTTTTCTGCTAATGGCTAGCATTTTACACTTGAGCAACAACCCCAGTTATAGCTTTCTGCTGGTTAATTGGAGATAAAAACTTTCACCTTTGTTTTTTTCTCCTCAGTCCTTCTCCAAACTGATCCTCTGATCTCAGCTGCCTGAGTAGCTAGGGTTATAGGTGTGAGCCTGGATATGAAAATTCCTTACACAGACTGGAAAGGGATTTTTGCTTAATGTATGTCAGAAGTTACCACTCTCTCTATATAACATCAAACAAGTGGCTGCATTAGAGTTTGATTCTCTAATGCACATAGAAATTAATCAAGACTAAAGGATAAGAATGGTGCAGATGGTCAATTTTATGCGTATTTGACCACAACTGAAAAATAAATAAATATGAAACAAACACTTGTGATCTGAAGCTTCTTTAAAATCAAAATTAAACAAAGCTTGCTTTGTTGAGAGGAGACGGAACAGCTGTCAGAGAGGAGATGAAATGGACTCACTAGGCTGGTTGATCAATTTAGAGGGACCCACAGTACTGTGTCATTCAAGTAAGCTTTGGCCTCTGCTGGCTTCTGGGCTGATAAACATCTCCTCCCCTTATTAGATACCTGCTGGGAGACTCAGAGTTCCATGATCAGAGCCTTTTGAAAACAACTATTATCTACAGAAGCTTCAGAGAAGCCAATTAAATGTAGACAAGCCTAGCCAGGCCAATATTTTTAGAAAACAGCATTACTCAGTCAATGTAGGTTCTGTGATCCCCAAAAGCACAACATCAATTGTGGCAGCAAGCCAGGCAATAACCAGCTAGAGATGTGGGTCCAATCCTAGCACTCAGCATGCAGAAATACTCAACGATACTATACCCTGCACTCCTGTGCTTAACTTGCATGTGTTAATTTGCACAATCTCATACCAGTGTGGCTCTTATAAGCATAAATGTCAGATCTCATGCCCACTATTATTTTATTAAAATACTCATGTCTTTTTATAACTTTGTGTTTATTTATATTTATATGCTTCGATTTCCTGGCACATTTACATACACAGTTGTTCAGACCTCTTACCACAGATCCAGACTCTGAGATTTGTTAGCTGTCCGACCTTAGGCTTGATACTACCCAGTACCTCAGTTTCCTCATCTGTAAAATGGCAATGACCACTGGATCTATTTCATAGGGTCATAGGAAAGGTGAAATTAGGGCAAGCAAAACACTTACAATTGGGCCTGTCACATAATAGGTGCTGTATAAAGTTAGAAATAACTGTTTGTGACCTGGTAAGAACACCCTGCAGGTAGCTGAGAAGCTGGAGAACTCCTGACTCTGACTTACCTTCTACCATCATTGATGATTTAGTTTCAAAATCCTATGTCCAAGTTCCTAGTCGGACTTTCCCTTTACCTGTCAATGCTTCTGTTTTAGGGGGAGGGGATGTGAGGGGTGAGACACAGAAGGACAGACCCAGGCAACAGAATCTGTATGATAAGTTACTATGCTCTGTAATTTGTAAATACCTGAGAATGTTCAGCTGGGCCTACATTCAGGGGAGCCTTTTCTTGGAGCATATAGTCCACAGGTGACAAGACTAGAAACACACAAAGGATGACAACCACCTTGGCTGGGACTTTGCCTACTCAGGGCCCAGTGAGCTTTCCAGATGAGATCACACTGTCTGACCCAGGAGCCAGAGGGCAGCCAAAACTCTCCAAAAGAAGCCAGATGGTGCACTTTTATTTTGAGCCTGGAGAACATGTGTTCTTTCTCTGCAAGAAAAAAAGAGACTTGGGGCTTTCTGTTTTGATTATCCTTGGCTCTCTCCCCTCTAACTGCAAACGTTTGTGGAACAGGGAAATGAGTCCCGAGTCCAATGATAAGGCTGATAGAATTCAGGGCTCCGTCAGGAGGAAAGAAACAGGAAGCAGAAGCCCCGCTGGGCTATGAGATCACTACTTCGGCATGCTGGCTTAGTCCTGCAAGAGACAGAAGCTATTTGGTTGCTTGGCCAATTGCCCTTAATCTTGGAAGTCTTGCCCTAGAGGGGAGGAAAGGGTGAAGTGTTGGTATGCAGGCACTGTCGCCCTGGACATTAGAAGAAATGGAGAAGGAACACAACTCTTCAGTTAAAAGATAAATGGAAAAACATTTCTTTAAGACAAATACAGAGCTGCACAATGTTCTTTCATTGGGCCTGACTGGGCTTTTAGAAATGGGTTTGAAAAACAGTGTCTTGATGTTTATAAAGTTCCTCCTGATTAAAGGTCAATTAATTGGGGGTTTGATCGCATGGTCTGAGAACCCTGCAGGCTGGGTTTCACAGAAAGGAGATGAGTGTGGTATATTGGTGAGGGAGGAGAAGGGGTGGGGGATAGCTTGAGGAAGGTGAATACTGAGCCTCCACCCCATGACCTGCAGGCAGTGGCATTTTTACCTCCATTTTCCAGTTGACAAACAAGGTTTCCATGGGTTCATGCCTTGCCTGAAGCCGTTTCACAAAGGCTGCAGTGAGAACGGAAGCAGAAACACAAGGAAGCAACTGCCAAGTAGACTTTAGGCCTATTGTTTGATAGGGGAAGATTCTATTGATGCTTTGTCCTAATATGATGTCTCCCAAAAACACTGTTTCACCGAATAAATAAGCTTATATTGATGGACACTGATGGGTCTGCTCTGGCCTAGGGTTATTGGTCCACTCTGGCTGTTAACCATTGTACAAATGAAACACAGCCAAGCTCTTGAGTGACTTGTATTTAAGATGAGTCTGAGGTACTTACTTGCTTAGTAATTCAGCAATGAGTGTGGTGTGTGTATGGTACTGGTGTTTGAACTCAGGGACTCAAGCTTGCAAGGCTGGTATTTTACTACTTGAGCCATGCATCCAACCAGGCTTTTTGCTGGTTATTTTAGAGCTAGACTCACACAGACTTTTCTGCTGTAATTGGTGGCCTTAAATTGCAATCCTCCAGATCTCAGCATCCTGAGTAGCTAGGATTACTGGCATGAGCCACTGGTGTGCCCAGCTAAGACTGTTGTTTTTTGGTAAGATGTGTCACTGGGAAAGAGACCTCACCAGTCCTGACTCCCTCCCTTCCCTCCACCACTTAGGTCAAATGTTTACTACCTGGCCCTTTAGAAACAAGTTGGTAGGGTTGGTTGGCTGACTTCTGCCTAAAGCAGGAGCTGCCTTAGTGCCTGCCTGTGACCTTAGGGTTTGCAGAATCATAAGAACCTTCAATCTGTCCACAGCGAATATGGCCACATTTCTGTCCCCACTCTGGAAGCACGTTCGTTTTGACAAATGGCAGTATGGCTAAATAATATATGGGTTCCTGCTTTTATTCTCAGCTTTCCTGCAGCCATGGCTGGGACATGTGGCTGAGCTGGAGTTTATCAGGCCCTTTACCACCATGCTGACCTCGAGTTCTCTCTTTTCTTGTCTGCCCGCTCTCTGTGGGGAGGATGCAGGTAACTTATTATTACATTCTTAGTATGTACCAAGGAAGAGAAAGTTAACACATGTGATTTTAGTCAAAATGAACAATAAGTTCTACTTGCTGAATTACTAAGCAGGTGAGTACCTCATGCTCATCTGTTGAAATCTTATCAATACCAACCATCCAGAACCTCAACCCAATTGAGCTGGACCCACAGGTGAGGTTGTCTGAACAGCTACAAAGTTGGCCCCATTTTAAGCCAATATTTCTTTAACATTTATTCTTCATTACAGAATGGGAAGAAAAGGATTTTTTATTTTGATAAAACTCGTGTATAGCTTTTGTCTATCCAAGGCTTTATCAGATACATCCAGTAGACCATAGTATTTAAATTTACTATATTTGGGCTTGACTTTTACTTTAGTCTTTCTATTACTTGTAGCTGGATCGTGGTTAGTCATTTACACACAAAAAGAATTGAAGTAACTCAAACTTATTTAAAAGAGATTTCAAAATTATTGACCTTTGTTGCCTCAGAAATATTTTTTAGCTAGGTGTGGTAGTACACCCCTCTAAATCCAACTACTCCTGGAAGTAGGATGGTGGCTAAAGGCCAACCCAGCCCAAAAGTTAACAAGACCCTATCTCAACCAACGAGTTTGGTGTTGTTGTAACTCAACCTGCATGAGAGTCTAAACGGGAGGATTGCTATTCAAGACTGGCCCTGGCAGGTACTGTGAGATCTTATCAGAAAAATAAAGTAAAAAGGACTGAAGTGTGTGGTTCAAATGGCAGAGGGCTTGCCTATAAAGTGCAAGATCTTTAATTCAAATCCTAGTATTCTCAATTATTATCTCTCAAGTCTGTTTGTAACTCTCTGAACAGAATCAATTTCTTGGAATGTATTAATTTATATGTATTAGTTTAAATTTTATTCCATGCAAAGAAACCACTCAGTCTTAGGGAAAAATCCTATACTGTGCATTATTAATTACTGAATCTCCTTGGCTATTATGTAGTCCACATCAGCTGACTGAACTCAAGTGGTGTATGGAAGATGAATGACAATATGTCCTCCATGGTGACAAGCACATGCAACTGAATCCTCTTTCTCCCTCTCTCTGCCTCTCCCTCTCTTTCTTTGGTACCAGAACTGGGGCTTGCATTCAGGACCTCACCCTGGCTGTTGATTTTTTTCACTCGAAACTGGCATTCTACCACTTAAACTACACCTCTGTTTCTGGCTTTTTACTGCTTAATTAGAGATTAGAGTGTCACAAGTTTGTCTGCCCAGGCTGGCTTCAAACCATGATCTGTAGATCTCAGCCTCCTGAGTAGCCAGGATTACAAGTGTGAGCCCCCAGCACTTGGCTAGCTATCACAGTTTTCACTTGAAAGAATTGAAAGTTTGGGTGGATATTATAGTTATATAATTATTATATTATATTATATTTATCTAGTATATAGAAACCTGAATTATTCAACACCTTGACTGTGATGGATTCCATAAGTTTGGACCATCTATTGTGTGACACCGAGGGAAGGTGCCGGTATGTCTTGCTGTTTTTCTGATCTACATCAATTCACATAGATCACTTCAATTTACAGCCCTGGGGTGCAGATAATGATAATGATGGCCACCTCCAAGCAAGGACTCCATCAAGCAGGGAAAGTCTTGTTGTTTACTCTTCACTCTGGCTCCTTAGGAATGTGGTTGACAGCAGTCCATCTAGCTGCAGAAACAGATGCTCAATGAACACTTGCCAACTGAATGAATTTTCTGTGTGCATATAAAGCCTACTCTGGGACATTTTATTGAGCTTTCATGACATTTATGAACGAAGCTTGTTGTCTTTTTGACAGGTGAGAAAATTGAGGATCAGAAGTTGACTGCCCAAAGTAAAACATAGTTCACAGAAAGGAGTACTGGTTCAATTCAGGCCTGTTTTGCCCCCAAAGACCTTGCCATCCTTGCCAGGGTCGAGGTTCTGGTTCTAGTAGGGAACCAGTCTTGGTATTCTGTCTGCTGAGGCACAGAGATACCCTTCAGAATATTTACTCACCACAAAATAGTAATTGCCCCAGGGAACAGGTACAAGGCTACTTTTGGGCAGCTGGAAGCCTAATCTGCCACCTGCAAATGAGCACCAGCCAGATCTAGCCTGTCACTAGTATTGAGTGTGGCCTCGTTTTACTGTGCAGGCTGGTCTGCAGATGGAGAAGGGAATGCAGGCGAACACTGCAGGAAATAGTCTGCAGGAAGGTTCTAACCCTTCTCTTAACTTATCTAATGTTAGGCGTGTGTATTATATGCATGTGTTCCATGTCAGAGAGCAGGCTTACACAGACAAACATGAAAGTGTGCAGAGCAGTCCTGTCACAGCAGGGCAGGCCAACTGGATGCAGAGCACCTTAGAGAACTCAGTGGGCACTGGCACACTGGGGACTTGTTAACGAGATTGATTTTTAGACTCCATCCTTCAGGCCTGGTCCATCAGGTGCGTAGCATGGGTCCCAGGAATATTTGCTCATTAATAAGTTCTCAAGTAGTTCTGAAGTACACTGAATGGTGAAGACCAAGATCCAAGGTGTGGGTAGGACGAGAGATGTGCATTTCTCACTTTTGGATATATGTCACATTTGGTACTTCAGTCATTTAAAAAGATCACAGGTCTAAGGGAATACAGGAACAGATGAAGAATATCCAGTAGGGAAAGACATGATATAGTGAGAAGAGAGTGATGTGATATAGGAAACTTTCTTTTCAGGCTCTGGTTACTCCCATTTCATTGTCCACTATAATGACAACAACCTTTTCCTCCTCCTCGTCCCCCTCCTCGTCCTTTTCCCCCTCCTCCCCCTCTTCTTCCTCCTCCTCCTTGTCTGTCTCCTTTTCTTCTCTACCCTGCCCCCTTTCTCATACAGTTTGGATCTTGAGTCTCTAAAGGAAAGCTATGTGTCCAAGGCTGGGCCCCAGGTTAGTATTACTGGGAGGTCATAGAATCTTTAAGAGCCTACTGGGAGGTCTCTGGGTCAGCCAGGGTATGACCTCAAAGGGGACTGTAGAAGCCAAGTTCCTTTATCTTTTCCCCTTTCTCTTGGCACAAGGTGAATGGCTTTCTTCTGCTATATGCTCCCTACCATGATACCTCTTCACAGGCCAAAAAACAGAGCCAATGGACATAGAACTGAGCCTTCAAAATGTAACCATCTTTGTCTGGCTCTCGCATATAGTCATCTCGACAGAACCTTACCCTGCCCTGCCCTCCCATCAAACAACAACAAGAATAAAACTCACCCCATACTAATGACTAAGGGCTTGAGTCTGTCTTGTCCTGAAGCCATTACAAATTTCATGAGCAGCAGAGCAAAACCAAACCTCCCAAGAATTATTTACAAAATTGCTTTTAAAAAATGTGAACAAATAAATCTACCACCTCTCCAGCTCCTGGTTGATGTGATGTGGGGGTTATTTCACATACCCTGTTATATAAGCAGAAGAGTATGTTTTTAAGTAAAATTATTTCATTTTGCAACACAGAAAGTGTTCATTGTGAAAAGGATGTTAACTTCTAGAATATTTAGATTTGTACTCTTAGAATCTTTAACATGAAGCGATTCTCTGGTCTTGGCTTCATATCAGGAGCAAATCTGACAGTGACATTAAACATCACAGGTAAGGGTGAGGGTCTAGCATTCTCAGAAAGGATGTCTTCCAATCTGGGGGTTTCTTTTGGCAAACATTAATCCCAGCTATCAATTGTGTTAATTTTCTGAAACTGGTGTTCAGACCCATTGATGCCCTATTTATGAATAATAGTTTCCATTGACTTAATCTCTAACTGGAACCAGGCAGCTGGTGGATATCTCCTTTAACAGAGATGGCTTGTTTACAGGAGAAGGTGAGGGAGGCAGGCTCAGGATGGCCAGGACTATGCACCTATGGCTACTCTGTGCTTCCAACTCTAGAGCACATGCTCTGGCCACTACCTTCTACTCTTTCCTGGAAGCCTTATTCTAGTAGCTTCTACCAAATGAGAGGGTAAGAGTAGTTCCTTTACTAAGGCCTAGGTGCAATCTCCAGAATTAGTGAGGTACCCTTCCCAAGGTACCAAGACCAGTATGTTTAATGCAGGGAACCTCAGCCTGGGTTACTGACTGGAAACACCAAACCCCATCCCAGGTTATACCCTAGTCTAGGCCAGAATTTCTGGGCATGGTGCCAAGTAGTCACCATCCTGTGAAGCTTCCATGTGAATCCAACACACAGCCAAGGCTGAGCCCTGCCAGGCTTCAGGCAGTCTCACTTGACTGTGGCCATTCCACATGGACTGCAGACCTGTAGTGTGGGCGTTACCTGGCTGTCTACCTGAAAAGCAGGATTTCAGACCCACCACAGGTACCATCAAAAGCTGGTTCCCACATAAAGTAGCTGACATCTGTCATCCTAGCTACTCAGGAAGCTAAGAAATGAGAATCACAGTTCAAAGCCAACTCGGGTAGGAAAATCTATGAGACTTATCTCCAATTAACCAGCAAAAAAGTGAGAAGTAGAGGTATAGCTCAAGTGGTAAAGGACCAGCCTTGAGCAAAAAAAGCAAAAGGACAGTGCCCAGGCCTTGAGTTCAAGCCCAAGTATTGATAAGTTAAAAGTGACAGCAACAACAACAACCACAACAAAGCAATGATCAGCTGAGTATGACTGCCCAAGTGACAATAGATTGCCACGCTTCCTAGGTCTGTGTGTATGTGTGCATGCTGTCATGAGGTGGGTCCTCTGTAGGGCTCCTGAGTCTGCAGTGTTAGCAGAGCTGCAGGAAGGGAGGTCTGGTGAAATCATGCTGGGCAGTATCACATTTCTTTACATTTTTGAAACTAGGTCACTGGTGACAGCAATGGCAATTTCTTGTGTCTTAATAACTATAACTATGTAATTAGATGTCCTGCAACTTAGTAGTACAGAGTAGTCATCTATTTGCCCACTATCCTGTGATTGAGTAATTGGGTTGACATTAGCTGGAAAGTCTCTAGTGTTCCTTTTCCTGGGGTCACTCTGGCCATTGCATTGCTCTGACCGGTCCACAAGACCATGATCATGATGGCATACAATGTCCTCACTCATATATCTGGCAGTCAGTAGCAATATTGATTGGAATACTTTGGATCCTGTTCATTTGGCCACATGAGCAGGGTAGTGGCAGTAGCAGTATTTAAGAGAGGTGTGGAAGATGCAGGAATTCAAACAGCCTCGCCTGGAATCTGTACAATGCATTCTGGCACCTTTTATTCTTTTTTTGGGGGGAGGGAATCTGTCATGGGACTTGAACTCTGGGCTTTTATTCTTTAAAGAAAGGGGCTTTATGTTCAGTGGTAGAGTTTAGAATGTACAAGGCCCAGGATTCCATCCCCAGCACTGCAAAAATAAATTATATATTACAAATATATATATATATATGTATATATATATATATATATATATATATATATATACCTATTTTATCTGTGTGTGTTATGTGATGTGCACAAATGAACAGATAATATGGACTTACTTAACACTGGGACAGAAGATCTGCATTGTTAGAGCACTGTTAAGTACTGTTAAAGGAGTTTGAGTGGTAAACCTTTGTTGTAAGCACCCTTTTAAAAGTCTGTATTTTTTATGCTGGGCACTGGTGGCTCAAACCTATAATCCTAGCTAAGATCTGTAATGAGGCTGAGATCTGAGCATCACAATTTGAAGCCATCCCAGGCAGACACGTCCATGAGGCTCTTATCTCTAATTAACCACCAAAGTGGTCGAACACTAGCCTTGAGAGAAAAAGCTCAGAGATAGCACCCAGGCACTGAGTTCAAGCCCCAGGACTGCATACATACACACACACACACACACACACACACACACACACACACACACACACAGAGTCAGAAGTAGAGGTGTGCCTCAAATAGTACAGTGCCAATTTTGAGGAAAAGAGGCTAAGTGAGGGATATTTGCTCTGAGTTCAAGTTCTAGTACTGAAACACAAAACATTTTCAAAAAATAAGTTTTCACTTTTTCTTTAAATGTGATGCAATATTGGGTTCAGAGGAGGCCTATTTCCCAAATTGACAACTGCTACACCTTTTTCTAGGGCCTATCTAGCAACTAAATGACTGCCAACCAGGTAGGCAGACTACATTTATGTCAACACCCAAAGCATGACTCCAATGCCAGAAGGTGCTGTCCCAGCAAGCAGCCTGAACCAGATTTTGGCTCAACGAAGACCAACTTCTATAACTGCCACTCCCACCCAGAGGATGGCAGTGCTGGGAGGAGAATGGTTGTGTATTTGTATGCACATCAGCCCAGCAGAAGAACTGTGACTGGTGCATATACAATTCTTCATTTGCATAATGGACTTGTATGATGATTGGTGCAAACATGAGGAACTACTGTGATTGGTCCAGATACCCTTGTCCCTTCTTCCTCTGGCTACTCACTTTGTGAACAACTTGGAGACACACTGCCTGGCAACAGTAAACAGTAAGGCTGGCAAGCTGAGTAGCCAGGGTGAAACTGACCAGAGTGAAGGGACAGACCAACACCAATGGCAGATCTCCTCTGCCCCTGAATACTGTCTCCTACTGCAGGGACAGTAACACTTAGGACTTGAACCCTGTGCTGAACCCCAAGGCCCAACCCTATTCCAGCATCCTATTAAAGGCCCAGAGCTGACTGGTGTTGTCTACTGTCATTCACTCTGTCACTTGCAATTACCTGCAAGAGCCTAGAATAACTGGAGGAACTCCTTCTTTGCCTCTCCGTCATTGCTACCTGGATAGGTACACATACTATATACACAAACATTATCATTAAAGCATGTTGCAAGTTAGGACCAGGTGTTTTTTTTTCTCTTTTCTTTTTTGTTGGGAATGTGGGTAGTATGTAGGTGTAGCAAGGTAGCAATAAACTTTATTTCTTGGTGGGAAGAATAGCAAATAATATTTTTAATCTGCCTCATTCACTTATGACCTTTAAAGAGTGAGACAATCCATCGAGGCACGGCTAAAGATAACAAACAAATTTATTTACACTATTTACACCAGAAAAGGGGCCTGTGACTACCTTGTCCTGGGCTAGATACCCAGAACCAAGAGCAGCCTCAACCACCAAACCTCTAAGCCTCTAACAGGCAGCCCAACCTTTATTAGTTGGTCTGCAAACCTCCAAACCTCAGACCTCCAAAGCTCTAAAGCTCCAAAACTCCAAAGGGGAAGGCTTTTCCTTTTCTTCCCTTCACTGCAGGCCTCTCGACTCTCTATAGGCCTGCCCTGCCCTGTTCCGGGAGGCGCCTCTCACAGGCCTCTCTAGAGGAAGGTCCCAAATGACCTCTGGAGGAGGCCCCACATGGTCTCTCGAGGAGGCCCCAAATGACATCTGGAGGAGGCCCCAAATGACTTCCTTGCCAAGCCCCAAATGACCTCTGGAGGAGGTCCCAAATGGCCTCTCGAGGCTTGCCCTGCCCTCCACAGGCCTGCCCTGCTCTACTCCAGCAGGCTGTCCCCTCCTGCTGTCTCTCTCTCCACTCCCTGTCTCCCCTCTGTGATGCTCCACTTCTTCCTTCCCCTCCTCTCCCCAAGACACCCCTCAGGACTCCTAGTCTTTCCCCCACTCTCCTCTCCTGGGGACTCCCCTCGGACTAGGAACATGCAGCCTATATACAGGCCGCGCCCCACCCCCTTCCGGTGGCATGGCATGCTCCTCAGGCAGCACGCCCCTGTGGGGCGGTGACATCAGCCCCGATGCCACGCCCCCTCGGGTGGCCTGGTCTTTGGAGCTGTGAGGCCGGCCTCTTGATGCCCCCCTCCCCATCCCCTCTAGGGGGGCCAGGCAATGGGGCCACTCTGATTATCCGGGTCCTGCTGGTTATTACAATTCCATTGGCCATGATGATTTATAGTATTTCCCCATGCAAAATTACACTGATTATTGGACGCTGGTAGCTCATGCCTATAATCCTAGAAACTCGGGAGACTCAGATCTGAGGATTGTGGTTCAAAGCCAGCCCAGGAAGGAAAGTCTGTAAGACTCTTATTTCCAATTACCCAGCAAAAAAGTTGTGCCTCAAATGGTAGAGCTCCAGCCTTGAGCAAAAAGTTAAGGGACAGCACCCAGGCTCAAAGATCAAGCTCAGTACTGGCACTAAGCAGTTGCAGACACAGGCAAGGCTCCTGAAAGAAGCAGTTCCCCTTGATCTGGAGGCTTCTGAACTGAACAGCCAGGTTCCTCACTACCAAGCTGTAATGGCAAAGCAGCCATAGATACTGGAATAGGCACTCATGTTAGAGAGAGGATTGACAGAAATCCTGGCAGTTAGTGGTACACAAGAATGCTAAAATCAGCTGACTCAGGGATAATCATCTTCCTGACCTTAGCTCTGTTCTCTGGAGTGATTCTTAAATCTGTTACTCTGGGTGTCTCATAATTCGGCCTGCGGGGCTCTGACGACTTATTCTCTCTTCCTTATGAAAGGTCTGTGGTTAGTGTCTCCCCATCTCTTTGCTCATGGAAATGCTAGTGAGTTCTCTTCTCTGTGTGATGTGTCTTTGTTTCTTTTCATCTGAGCTGGTCATGTCTTCACCAGATCACTCTCATGAATTAGATAGTGTCCATTTCATGCTCCAAAAGCCACAGCACACATTATTTTAAGGAAGATCGCTTTTGACTTGGCCATGCCAGACTATTTTGTTTAGCTGAATTTTACTTTCCAACTCACTAAGACCTAAAACCTCTATGTTTCCTCTAAAAGCTGCTTGAACCCCCAACCATTTTTCCTTTTTCACCCCTCTCTTGAGTATTTTATCATACATTGCTAAAAACATTGAGATAGCCCTTGGAAGGAAATGTAAAGATGTTCTTAACCAGAGGTACCCCAATCATTAACTACTTGGTTATTCTAAGTTGCCACAGGTGATGTTTTCTCCAGTTGTTCTGATATTACATAATACATACTGCCTTTTATGAACCTTGAATGAGGATCTCCTATCTCCATTATGAGCCTGGTTGCCATTCCTCCATTACTAAAGCACTCTTCACTTTTCCACACTCAGCCTAACTGGTTCAAAGTTTTGTTATATTATTTACTCACTTCTAGAACCCAGTTTGTCTCTAATCCATTACTGAATAAGAAAACCATCATTTATTTGCTGAAGAATCTGATATTCGTCTGGGCTCAGGTAGGTGGCTCTTCTGTTAGTCTAGTCTGAGTCACTCAGGTGGTTTCTGCTGTCCCAAGTGTGGACTTTGACTGGTCTAACATGACATTGCTTCCATGGCTGGATCCTTAGCTACCTGTTAAGTGGACATTTCAGAGAACACCAGTGGAAAACACTGGGCTTCTTAAGATCCTGATTGTAGGTTGCACATCATTTCCTCCATCAAACCTAGGCACAGATTCCAATAATGGAGAAAGGACTTGTGGTGGTTTTTTAAAATCCCACTGGACCTAGGAAATGGAATTACTTTTCAATTACTTCTCAATAGTTCAGTAGACAAAAACTTTCAAACCATTGAGCATCAGTGGCACAAAACTATAATCCAGTGCTCAGAAGGCTGGTATCTGAGGTTTACAGAAAAGTTTGTGATACTTTTAACTCCAATTAACCATCAAAAAGCCAGAAGTAGATCTCAAGTGATAGAGCCCAGGCCTTGAGCTAAAAAGCCAAGCAAGAGTACTACACCCTGAGTTCAAGCCCCAATACTGACACATAAAAGAAAAAACAAAAATAAATCCTGGAGTCCAAGAGAGTAAATAAATTAGGTATGGCAACAAATGTTGAGTCACAGAGACTCTGAGTGGGGACACAAGACTCCTGCTAAGAGGAAAGGGGCAGGGCAGGGAGAGGGATGGCTATTTGCATGGCATGTGAATCAAGCCATATAATAACATGCCTACCAGCACCAATAATAGCACAGCAATAAAAATAGCTGCCAATATTTACCTGACACTTAAGATGTCTCAGAAACAATACTAAATGCCTTTATATGTATAATTTCATTTAATTGACAGAACAGATTCTAAGGTTTCACTTTACAAAAGAGGCTTGCAGAAGGTAAGAAGTTCATCACAAAGTCCCAAAAGGCAGTAAGCAAATATTTACTCGCTTAATGTTCTTACCAAAAGACCACACTTTTGATGGCTGGTAGTCTGTGACATATTTGGGCAATTCTGTAGAGATTACCATGTACAAAATCTGTTCTTAGTGATTTGATATTTAATACAAATGGAAGGTACAGTCTCCCCAATGATTGACCTGGTTCTGATTCCATAAGGAATGTTCAAATGATTTCGCTGAAGACAAGGTTTCCCACCAGCTAGTGATTGGGAAAGGTTTCTCTCTCTGAGATTCTTACCTATGAACTAAAATGCCTTTGTTTGAGAGATGTCCAACACCTGTTCAAGTCTTAATATTCTATTAAATGTTTCTGAAGCATTCAGATGAATGTGGTTCTTGTTTCAGGTTTGGAAATCCTAGCTTAACTTTGATAATGAACTCAGTGGCCTGCAGCAGATGCTTCCTTACAGGATGTAGAGATAGAAGCTGATAAACAACAGTGTCAAGACCAGGATAATAGGAAGTCCTAGGGTTGGATCCTCTATGTGTGTGTGTGTGTGTGTGTGTGTGTGTGTGTGTGTGTGTGTTCACACATTTGCTGGTGCATTATCCTGATATATCCAACACTAGAAATGCAGAAATAGTATTATCAAAATTGTGATCTTGACTTTAGTTGTTAGTTTATTACTTACTTATTGCTTGCTTGCTTGATTTTATATTTCTGCAGTTCTTGTGACAAAATCCAGGGCTTTGAGCATGCTGGGCAAGCACTCTATCACTGAGCTACCTGCAGCTCAAAATTTATTTTTAACTGATGCATAAAAACATAACAATTGTATACATTTATGAGGTACTATGTATTGTTTTCATGCTGTATACATTATCATTTAAATCAGTTTAAATGAATGTCTCCTCAAAATACTCACAAATTCATTCTTCTGGCTTTTTGTAATGTGCATTAGTGTTATTTTATAGTCATCCTACTATGCAACAGCATAGAAGAACTTCTTGTTTCTATCTAAGTATAATAACACTCATTGATAAACCTTCCTCCCACAGTCCCCAGCCTCTGTGGGGAACAACCATGACACTCTCAACTTTTCAGATCTACAGTTTTAGATGCTACATATGGATGAGATCATGTGGTACTTGTCTTTCTTTGTTTGACTATTTCATATAACATGGTGATCTCCAGTTCCATCCATGTAGCAACTGACAGGATTTCATTCTTTTTTTATGGCTGAATAGTATTCCATTGTTGTACGTCATGTTCTCTTCATGTGCTCATCCACTTAGGTTGATTCCACTTCTAGGCTATTGTGAATGGAATGGTGGTGTCATGAACACAGGATTACAGCTGCCTTGCCATTTCCTTTGGGTGCCTAGCCAGTACTGGTATTGCTGGTGCATATGGTACTTCCACTTTGAATCTTTTAAAGACTCACCATACTGTTTTTCATAGTGGTGGGACTCATTTACATCCTTGGCAATTGCATGACCTATTTTACATGTGTCCATTCATTATCTAACAGATAAATGCATTCCCATCACAAACGGTGCCATGGCCATGTTTGTCATGTTTGATGGCTGATGTGATTGATGGTTAGTGATTAGGAAAGGTTTCACTCCCTAAGATAACTGTCTATGAACTAAAAGGGCTTTGCTTGGGGATGTCCAACACTTATTCAAGTCTTAATATTCTGTGAAATATTTTTTAATTTAACAGAACATTTAATTATATTAGTTTCCCATTAGCCCATCAAAGATTTTCAACAATCCTTATCTTGGCCATTTTCACTGGTTAGCAGGAGACTCTTCCACTAATGGCTCCCATGGTTTCCAGTCTAACATTTTTCTTACTAGACTTAGCTCCTTTTCAGCCTGAAGAATCGCCTCTTCTAATCGGCCTCCCTGAAGTTTGTCTTCTAATTTGTTAATATCTGGTTCGGCTTTAACCATATTGAGCCTCTCATTTGTCATTTGTTCTGTGTATTTTCTGTATGCTACATTTTTAGGGAGTAGCTCAAGAACATCAAGAATCTTTGTTACAATATTGTCTATTGTGTGGAGTGTCGCAAACAGCCAAGCCCACCAGGTCCATGGTCTTCTTCAGCATACCCTCCACGACCGATAGCACCTCAAGGGAACCACGCTGCAAAGCATCTTCTGTGAAATATTTTTGAAGCATTCAAATGAATGTGGTTCTCATTTCAGATATGGAAATCCTAACTTAACTTTGATAGTGAACGTAGTGGCCTGCAGCAGATGCTTCCTTACCGGATGTAGATACAGAAGCTGATGAACAGTACTGTCAAGACCAAGAATGTAGGCAGTCCTAGGATTGGATCTTCCTAATGGTCTTCCATTTGCCCCCTGCTCTCCTGTACCCTTCTCCTCTTCCGTGAACACTGAGAATAAGGCATACTCTTGGGAACCCATGAACAGCTTTCTCCTGCCTTTGAAAGGAGATTGGACTAATTCAAGTTCAAGGCCTGGATATAAGAAGCAACTTAAAAGCTTTTAAAAATATTTTTAAAACTTTATAAAATTCTTTTATTTATTTATTTGGACATCCATAACGTCTCCATTTTGTCTTTGTGTCTCCATCCTTAGCCATTCTCTCCTGTAGTCACTTTGAGCCCATATTGGAGTCCAGCAAGGGCTGGACCAACTGCCAGAGACCAATGACTCTTATTGTAACTAGGCCTCAGCTGAGTCATCCTGAGACAATGGGTTGTTAGAACACCTGAAACCACCTCTGACCCCTCTGACCCTGCCTGTGACCTGGAATTGTTTTAACTATGCATATCTTTCTCATTCCCTGCCCCCAGTTATCCATATTTAACTAAGGCAAGTTGTCTGCCTTGAAGATGGCTGAAGATGTACTAAAGTGCTATTTTCCTATGGCTCCCATGCAGTAAATCTCCTTTTTCTGTCTTCCACCAAGTTTCTTTATTTGGCATATGGGTAAGTGATGGGACCTGTCATATGCAGCTCCTGTAGTTTAAAAACCTGGGGTCAAAAAGCCTGGTTTCACTTCTGAAACCCTGAGACAGAGTCTGGCTTAGGATCTCTAAGGATGTGCTTAGAGTCTCAGGGGTGCTTCCCCACCCTGCAGCTTTGCCCTAAATGCATTTCAGGAGTTATGGCTTCCACCCAGTTATCAGAGAAAGTGCTTCTGCGAGGAAGCAAGGCATCCTATGGGATATAGGCAGGGACCACCCAAGGTGGGTGGTCCCACACAAGTGAACAAGGGTATCTCCAGACAGACGGGCCAACTGGCCATAAATCCCTGTGGTTAGGCCTGTAAAAGAGGAAGTGATGTGCGCTTTTTAAATTCTTGTACATCCATTTTCTAGAAGTTGCCAAGAATGCTATGGGAAAATCAGGAGATTCAGTTCTTTTTATTCTATCTAAAAGGCCCCTTGAGTAAATGCAAAATCTCTTACCCTAGAAAAAGGCATTAAGTAGAGGGTCTAGAGGAGGAATCCAGGCCTTTGGATTCAAATCCCACCACCTGTAGTGTTCCAGCCAAGACCTAGGGCTGCCTGGGATGTTCTGATATCTATAAAATGCCTCAACCAACCCCCAGACCTGTACCCATCTAATATGGACATCGAATGAGACAAACTTACTTATTCGTGTGTTGTATTTTAATTTTCTAAAACAATGCTATCACACAGTTCAAAGGCTGTTGTCTAAGAAGTTGTATGGAAGAGACTTAACACTCTTCCCCACTCCCCACACCCCCTCTTCTCTCCTCCCACTTTTGCTTCCTAAGGTACTGACCTTTATCAGCTTCCAGAATACCCTCCCACCTAAGTACAAGCAGATTCAAATTCATCTTATTTCCCCACTTTCTTACATGAGCATACCATATTATGAGTACTTTTTTTGGCACTTTCCCCCAATCTACTAAAGATGTATACTCGTCCCTTGGTACCCATCGGGAACTGGTGCCAGGATCCCCACAGACACCAACTGTGGAGAATCAAATTCCCTCCATAAAATGTAGTATTTGCATCCAACCTATACATTCTTCCACATATTTTAGCCTGTAGATTATATATAATGCCTGCAAATGCTAGGTAAATAATTATTATACAGTACTGGGGTGGTTAAAATGTAAGAAGAAAAATCTGTACTTATCCAGTCCAGAGGCTTCATTACAATTTTGATTTGCCATTGGTTAAATTCATGGATGTGGAACCTGCCCATAAGGAGGATCTACTCTACTCCTCTACAACTCCCCAGAGTGGGACATGCAGTTACCCTATCCTGGCCCGACACCTGGAGTTCTGGGATCTCAGACCTGGAAAATCCACCTGCAAACTGTTCTACATCCAGGCAGATGGGTTCAAAATAAGTAACATCCTGAGAACTATGGACAGGCACACATTTGTGCATACACTCACACACTTGTGCATACATGCATGCATACTAACACACTGTAGCACATACTTGTACATGCATTTGCACACCCACACACTTGTGGCTGAATGCACTCACACACATCTGTACATACCTGCACATCCAAACATTCATTCCATACCTGCACATGTGCTTGCAGAAACATGTAAACCATTGTACACAGAGATAATTGCACACATACACATGCACTTATACACATCTGTATACATTTGCACACATTTGCACTCAGAACTCATCTGGCCAACACGAGGCAATTCCAGGCTTAACAGACCTGTCCACACAGCTGTTCTTTCTGCCTGAGCTGATTGGGTCACTAGCCAGTATTCCCCAATCCTGCAGCAAATGTTCCATAGCTTTTTCATAAGTCTTCATCATTTGCCCTCAAGAGTTGTGTTTTGACTTTTCATGCATAATATGCAAGCAATGCATTCTCCAAGCCCAGTTGTGTCACTAGAAGCCCAGTTCTGTGTCTCTGCTCCCTGGCAAACCCTGAGATTTACATAATCTTTTTGTAAGGTATGAAAAACAGAGAAGCCACATTTTGAGAGGTTGAATCTTGAAGTCTTTATTGGAACGCTAGTGGTCTGTAGGCAACCAATTATTATCAAGGCCTGCAACCTGACACTTAACACAACTAGAAAACAGGTTAGAAAAGAAAGAACAAAAACAATACCAACAAACCAATTCAGCTCCAATGAAGAGCTGAATTGGGATGCCATGGTGACTGGGGAAGAGCCAGGAGACAGGACAGGAACACAGAGACGTGTGGCATGGCAGCCTGGCTGGTCTGGGCCTAAAAAGGGTCAGCTCAGGGGGCAGGGACACAAGACACTTCCAGTCCCAGGCACTGGACTGACAGGTTCAGTAACCTATCAGCCAAGTGCCTGCCCCTGTTTCCAGGGATTCAAGTATGCCCATCGCCTAAGGAGGGACTTCATCTTCCCCCACTATGAAGACAAGATGCCAGACCTTAAATGGACATATTTAGGTACCAGCAGAACTCTTCCATCTAGGGAAGATAAGCATCAACTTTCCATATAGGGTATGCTTAGAGGCTACTCAGAGGATGGTGATTCAAGACATTCAAGGAGAATCAGAGCATTCATTATATGCATAGTTTTCCTAAGGCTATGACATCTGCATTTCTCTGAAGCAGAGACCTCAGCTCACTTTGAACTGGGCACCTGCATTCATTGAATGGCCTCTCTCACCTGTAAGCTTTTCAGCATGGAGTGGAGAATTCCCTCCACCCAGCAAGTGGCACCAGGATGGCAGTTAGAAATTACTTAGACTCAGCCTCCTTGCTTCAACCTAAACTGGAAGGGCCTAGGAGGTCAGGTCCTCTGTTCCCACGATGAGGAGCATCTCCTAGCTGTGTGAAGTGATGATCTGCTCTATCTATCCTTTTCCTTGAAGGTAATGTGATAACTTTGTAACACCAGAAGATGACGGACGCCATATTGTAACTGACCTAGCAGTGGCCATATGACCCTTCACTCATTTGTCTAGAATGATCTTACCATCTGGAACATTTCTAGCTCAGGAATCCTCCACTCCACTGGTCAGGATACATTGACAATCTATTTTCTTCCACCTCCACCTCCTGGAACCCTGCCATCAGCTTTGCTCCTGAATATTCATTTCTTCTTGTATGTAACTCCCTAGGAAGTTTTTGATTCCATAATTTATTATTGTGAAATAGATTAATTCTTACTGCAAACCTCTGACAATTTTTAGAGATATCTTTTATGGTAATTTCTTTCATAAAATTACACTTTCTGAAAGCTGTGTTTGAGAAAGAAGTTCAAGAACTGCCTTTCTTCAAAACTGGTTTGTATAGCAGAATGGGAAAGATGGGGATGAAACAGCTACGTAGTATGATTTGAAGGGCAGAAAGAAAAGCTTTTCCTTATAAAGAGTCTATTGGACTTGAGCTCCCAGTATTAACGTGTGAGCATAAGGGCCTGGAGGTTAACTTTGGTTTAAAGTTCATGACCACAGTGAGACAGCAAGGCAGAGACCAAAGAAGGGCCAGTTTTCTTTTTTCTTTTTATTTTGCCAATCATGGAGCCTGAACTCTAGGCTCAGGCACTGTCTCTCAGCTCTTCAGCTCAAGGCTAGCACTCTACCACTTGAGCACAGTGCCACTTCCGCCTTTTTCTGCTTATGTGGTACTGAGGAATCAAACCCAGGGCCTCATGCATGCAAGGCAAGTACTCTACTACTAAGCCACCTTCCCATCCCAGTTTGCTTTTTCTTAACAAGCCATTCTCCAGGGAAATGGGGTCTCACAGAGCTATGCTGATCCCTTGGGAGAGTAGGCCTCAGTGACCCAATTACCTTGTATTAAACTCCTCTAAGAGCCCCTTACAAGTTCCATCACCTTCCCATATCACATTATAACATCACTACACTGGGCTCAAGCTTCTAGTAATTGAATCTTTCCAGATAACCCACAGCCCATGGATTTATGCACACAAAGTACTCAGGATGTGACAGTACTTAATTGGGTTTACATAGATTCATACTGTTATCATTTGTGGCAAATTTATGATATACCTGTTTTCTTAGGAGCTAGGTTGAGTCTAGCTGGGGCTCAAAAGCCCATTGCAGGGGGTGGTTCCACTGCAATGGTAGAACCAGAGCTAGAATTCAGCTGAACCAGGCTCAAACACCTGAGCAGGTAGCTTCAGTGAGGAGCTCCAGATTGAGATCAAAGAAGAGATTCCTGCCAGGGCTGTTGTCAGACCCATCCCTCGGCAGTGCCCACCTGAACTCAAAGATGTTTGTGAGGGAAGAGAGAGGAACATTTGCTGGAGGTGAGTACAGGGAACCTCAAAGACCAAGAGGGACCTCTGGAAGGTTTGATGGACAAGGATGTCTTTTGCATATGGTTGCCCAGGGTTTGTCCCAAGCCTACTTTATAAAAATCCCAAGGTTAAAGACCTCCCCTATATAGGAGGTGAGTTCTTTATGTGTGTTTAGTTGAACCTTGTCACAGCAGATTTAACCATGGCCAGCTAAGAACTATCAAAAACAAACACTTTTGGGTTTCCAGAATCTCTTTTAAAGTTCTTTCTTTCTAGTACTTTTGAGCATGCAGGATAGGCAGGAAAAGATGGGACAGAGTCTGGGCATGTTGGTGTACACCTGTAATCCAGCTACTCAGGATACAGAAATAGGAGGATCATGGTCTGAGGCCAGCCCAGGCAAAAGTGATACCCTACCTTAAAAACTAAAGCAAAAAGTTCTGGGGGTGTGGCTAAGTAGTAGAGCAGTACCTAGCAAGTGCAAGGACCTAAGTTCAAACTGATGTAGCTCCAAAACAAACAAACAAGATGAAGAGACAGCCTCTTAGAAGAGCGAACATGTAGAAAGGGGTCCAAACTGGCCAGGAGCTGGGAGACAGAGGCTTTGACTAGGAGCACAAAGTTTGGCCGTAGTAATCAATTGAAGGGTTCCCAACTCCCTAATCTATATCCCAGGACCTTCCTTCATGAAATGTCTCTCTTACTTTGTCCTTTGGCATTACCTGACCCACAACTTAGGCTTCATATTGTGTGTGTGTGTATGTATGTGTGTTATTATGTATGTGTGTTGGTCTTGAGGCTTGAACTCTAGACCTTGCACTCTTACTTAGCTTTTCAGCTCTGGGCTAGGGCTCTACCACTTGATTGAGTCATACATCCACTTCTGCCTGCTGCTGGTTAATTGAAGATAAAGTTTCATGAACTTTTCTGTCTGGCTTAACTCCTGAGTAACTAGGAATACAGACATGAGCTTCCAGCTCTCAGTTTAGACTTTACATATTTAACTTCAAACTTCTTCACAGAAGTTTGTCACAGAAAGTGAACATTATAAATTATTTACATGTATTCGTGTGTGACCTGAGTAATACTTTGTTTCAACACACACACACACACACACACACACACACACACACACACACACACACACACTCACACACACACACACCTTCTTGATAATGTGTACTCCTAGCAATTCTAAAGGAGACTTGGTTTCCACAAACATTCCAGGAAGGGTGGGGTCTGAGTCATGTTTAAGTATATTGAATAATCAATATACTTTGGAGGTATGAACTGTCCTCAGTCCTTCTCCCTGTAACACAGATATTCCAACTAATAAACACTACTGAGAAAGACTATGCTACCACTCAGGGTACTGCTGACACTAGGGTGGAAAGCAGGTGCAGTCCCCAATGTCATGGAATGTGGCATTATTCCAGAAGAGGGAGCACTTCCAAATTTATACAACATGGCTTGTCCTCTTTTCTAGTTTTTTGTTTTCTTTTTTACTCTTTTTCTTCAAAAAAAATTATAAAGGTTATATACAGAGGGGTTACAGTTACCTAAGTCAGGTAAAGAGTACATTTCTTTTTGGACAATGTCACCCCTTCCCTCTCTCTCTCTCCCAGTTTTCTTTTTCTTTTTTAATCTTCTTCAAGCCCTGTTAGTTTTATTTGTTGTAGGTATTAATCAGTAATATTAATGCTGGATGCTGGTGTCTCATGCCTGTAATTCTAGCTACTCAAGAAGCTGCGATCTGAGAATCAATATTCAAAGCCAGCTCCAGTAGGAAAGCCTACAAGACTCTTATCTCTAACTACGAATAAACAAGAAGTGGAGATATGGCTTTAGTGGCAGAGTGCCAGTCTTGGGCAAAAGATATGAGACAGGGAGGACCTACAAGTTCCAGTACTAGCACACACACATCAATGATTAATGCTCACAATGTATTGTAGTTGCTTCTCATTTCCTGTTCTATCTAGCTTTCACCCATCCCCAAGGAAAAACTACCTTGCACTTGAATGAGCATTTTCACCAAGCTAATAAATCAGATGGCTAACCTTAAGGGAGAGCCAGAATGAAATTGAGTGAGAATTAAGTTCTTGATAGAACTCTATAATCTCCAAAGATGTTAAAGTCCTAATCATTATGAGACATTTGCTTTGCATAGAGGATCTCAATCTTGGTATTACTGCCAATTTAGTCCATATACTTCTAGCTGATGAACCGTGCCAGGCTTTGTAGGGTGCTGAGCAGTGTCCTCACCCACTACCCTCTGGAGGCTGATAATGCAAGACTGCCTCCCTTCCCCCACATAGGACAGTGTGAAATACCTCTAGATAATGCTAAATTCCTGAGAGGAAAACTTACTCTTCACTTGAGAATCAATAATTTATATAATCAATCAAGAGGTTGACCTTAAACATGTGATATTTCTTGGCTGTGAACAGTAAGTAGGAAAAGTAACTAGGACAAAGTGAAATCATTGCTCTGGGTTTTTAATTATGTTTCCCACAAAAGCGTGGTGAATATGGCCTTACTTGCAATAGTTTCAAGTCCTAAACCCAGTCCTGGTGAGTATGGCTTTACTGGGTAATAGGGTCTTTGGAGATGTTATCTAGTTAGAAGAGGTCACCATGCAGGAGGGAGGGCCCATGGGACTGCTTTTTGTTGTTGTTGTTGTTTCTTTGTTATTGTTGTTTTGTGCCAATATACTAGGGCTTGAAGTCAGGGCCCGAGTACTGTCATTTAGCTTTTTCACTCAAGGCTAATGCTCTACTACTTGCGTCATGACTCTATTTCTGGTGGTTAATCAGAGATGAGTCTTACAGACTGTTTTGCCTGTGTTGGCTTTGAATCTTCATCCTCAGAACTCAGCCTTCTGAGTAGCTAGGGTTACAGGCATGAACCACAGGCTTCCAGTGTAACTGGTGCTCCTACAAGAAGAAAAGAGACACACAGGAGAAGACAGTCTCATGAAGGCAGAAGAAGAGATGGGAATGGTAAATCTGTAAGCCAGGATGGCTCAGGATTAGCAGCAGCCTCCAAAAGCCCTGAGGCACACATGGGTCATGTCCTTCTCCAGAGCCTTTCTTGCCCTTGCATTGCAGACTTCCAAGCCAAGAACCTGAGAGAGAATAAATTTCTGTTACTTTAATTTCTGGGACTTAGTCAGGCACCGGTGGCTCATGCCTGTAACCCTAGCTACTCAGAAGACTGAGATCTGAGGATCGCAGTTCAATGCCAGCCTAGGCAGGAAAGTCCATGAGACTCTTATCTCCAGTAAGCTACCAGAAAACCAGAAATGGCACTGTGGCTCAAGTGACAGACCACTAGCCTTGAGCTGAAAAGCTCAGGGACAGCACCCAGGACCAGAGTTTAAGACTCACAACCAACAACAACAAAAAAAGGTCACTGACTTGTAGTTATTTGCTCTTTGGACTATAAGAAACCTTCCAGGTGCCAGGGAAGAGCCAGCCTGTTCTGAAGCAACTCATCCAGAGCCATCTCAGTATTATCTCCCAAATTACTCATCACAGGTGGTAATGGCACAAACCAGGTGAGGCCCATTGCTTCATAGCCAGGAAGATCATTTCCTTTAGGGGTGAATTCCACATGCTAGGACTTAGTCATGATGTCACTGTGGCCCTGGGTGCAGGGAACTGCACCTTGCTACTCACCATGCCAGGCAGTAGCTATGCAAATAAATAATCTATATATATATACAGAGATACAGCCCTGTATAAACACGTAGACACATGTGTATAACATGAACATATCGTGCTGCACATTACCCATAAGAACATATCACCCAGGCTGGGAAGGTGGCTCAATGGTAGAGTGCTTGCCTTGCATGCATGAGGCCCTGGATTCAATTCTTCATCACCACATAAGCAGAAAAAGCTGGAATGGGTGCTGTGGCTAAAGTGGTAGAGTGTTAGCCTTGAGCTGAAGAGCTGAGGGACAGCACCCAGGCCCAGAGTTTAGGCCCCACGACCTACCAAAAAAAAAAAAAAAGAACATATTACCCATGGTAGGATTTATTTATTTTTTTTTATTTTATTTTTTTATTGTAAAGCTACTATACAGAGGGTTACAGTTACATGAGTGAGGTTATGAGTACACTTCCTCTTGAACATTGTTACCCCCTCCATTGTTTTCCCCCTACCATCCCCTCCCTCCCTCCCTTCCCCGAGGTTCTTTTTTTTTTTTTTTTTTGATTGTGATTAAATGATTACATAATTTCAAAGTCACAAGTTCATTCTAACTTCCCTGGAGCAAATTGTCTACCACAGTCTGTAATATATAACAGTGTTCACATGTTATATACCATATTTGTGATCAGCAGCATGGGGATATTTAGTAGTGGTTCAACCAGATGAGCGGGAGTTCTTTGTTTCTTAAGTCCTGTTAGTTTTATCGTATCACCTAACCTTTTGGATTTAGCATCCACTTATCAGGGAGACCATGTACTGTTTGTCTCTTCGTTCTTGGCTTACCTCGCTCAACATGATTCCTTCTAGCTCCATCCATTTCCCTGCAAATGCCATTATTTTGTCATTTCTAATAGCTGCATAATATTCCATTGTGTATAGATACCACAATTTTTGGATCCATTCATCTGTGGTGGGGCATCTAGGTTGTTTCCATATCCTGGCTATTGCGAACAGTGCTGCAATAAACATGGAGGTGCACGTGTCCTTGTATATTGGTTCCTGTTGTTCAGGGTAGATGCCTAGAAGTGGTATGACTGGGTCGTAAGGGAGGTCAATCTTTAGCTTTCTAAGGACCTTCCAGACTGCTTTCCAAAGTGGTTGTATAAGTGTACATTCCCACCAGCAGTGTAACAGGGTTCCTCTTTCTCCACATCCCCTCCAGCATTTGTCGTTGGCTGATTTGTAGATGTGGGACATTCTGACTGGGGTAAGGTGGTATCTCAGGGTTGTCTTTATTTGCATTTCCTTCACCACCAGGGATGATGAACATTTCCTCATGTGTTTCTTTGCCATTTTTATTTCTTCATTTGAGAAGTCCCTCTTTAGTTCCCTTGCCCATTTAGTAATTGGTTTGTTAGGTTTGGGAGGGATTAGTTTCTTGAGTTCCCTGTATATACAGGATGTTAACCCCTTGTCTGATATATTGCTGGTAAATATTTTTTCCCAATTAGTTGGTTGTCTTTCTAGCTTAGTTGCGATAGATTTAGCTGTGCAGAAGCTTTTTATTTTAAGGTAGTCCCATTTGTCGAGTCTCTCTCCAACTTGTTGTGACCCTGGGACTCTGTTCAGGAAGTTCCTTCCTGTGCCTATTAGTTCAAGTGTCTCTCCTACTCTGTCCTGTAGTAGTTTCAGAGATTCAGGTTTAATGTTAAGGTCTTTAATCCATTTTGAGTTGATGTTGGTGCATGGTGATAGGCTGGGGTCCACTTTTAGTTTTCTGCATGTGGCTGCCCAGTTTTCCCAGCACCAGCAGTTGAAGAGGCTGTGTTTCTTCCATTGTATGTCTTTGGCTCCTTTGTCGAATATCAGCTGGCTGTAGGCCTGTGGATTTATATCTGGATCTTCTATTCTGTTCCATTGGTCTTCGGGTCTGTTTTTGTGCCAGTACCATGCTGTCTTTGTGATTATAGCTCTGTAGTAGAGTTTGAAGTTCGGCATGGATAGCCCTCCCATATTGTCTTTATCCCCTAGAATTGCCATGGTAGGATTTAATACATCCACTCCAAATGTGCTTCTTTGGCATAGGAAAATGCCAGGAGAATCTCTGAAAGCAGCCTAAAGGATCTATTTTTAGAAGGGAAACGTATCTATAGAGGAAATCTCCATTTGAAAGTGTGTATCCCTTTTGTACAGTAATAAAAGGAGGATGAATCAATACTGAGAGACTCTTATTAAATGGAAAAGGCATTGATTTAACTATACTAAACAAGCCAGGCAATGAAGGCTCATGCCTGTAATCCTACCCCACTCAGGAGGCTGAGATATGAGGATCAAGGATCAAAGCCAGTTCAGGCAGAAAAGTCCATGGAACTCTTACCTTCAATTAACCAGCAAAAGCTGGAAGCGGAGGTCCACTTTTATAAAGCACTGAAAAGATGGAAGTACAGATGTGGCTCAAGTGGTAGAGCAACAGCTTTGAATGAAAAAGCTAAGAGACAGTGCCAAGGTCCTGAGTTCAAGCCCCAGTATCAGCATGAGAGAGAGACAGAGAGACAGAGAGACAGAGAGAGAGACAGAGAGAGAGATTGCATATTAAAATTGTACAATGAAATTCACCAAAAACTTAAAATGGAGGGAGATATAAGGGAAAGTGGTTAAAAAAGAGTAGCATAGATGATTTTGATGAAAGTGTTACTATTTGATGAGTCTGTCAGAAGCAGACATACTGACCTACTCAATTCTTAAATTCCTGACCAGCACAACAAACATGTTATCAAAAAGTTTAGAACAGCTAAACAACCTTGGTCCTTGAGTCTGGCAAGAGAAGGATTTATGCAAGACTAGAACATAAGTAAAGCTGATTCTTTTAAAGTTTATTAATAAGGAATGTGGCTGAGAAAGAGCACATGGCATACTTGTGCAACAAGGAAGACAACACCCCAGCCTATCTCAGCCATCATGGCCACATTCCTTGCTAAAGAGCTTGGCCTTGGGTTAAATAGTGAGAATTGAAGTCCTTGAAGAGGCCTTCTGATTGGTGGGTTTTCATTTCCTGTAAGGTTGTGAGACCAAATTTTTACTGTCCCATCCTATTTCCTTCTTCTTTTGTCCTTTTTACTTCCTCATTTTTATGTGGCCCTCTTCCTCCATTTTCTTGTCAGGCAAGTTTTAATTTACCCTGCCATCTGTATCAGTCTGCTTTTCTACTAACATATCAAAATTACATTATATACATTGTAAATGGCCAGATAAAACCCATTGTACTATTCATTTGTACATTTTTGAAAAAACATTTGGTCTCAAAGCTTGTCTTTTTCTCCTTTATTAGAAGATATAGCTCTACATGAGTTTTAAGTATTTAAAAGATACTTCAGCTCTACATGAGTTTTAAGTATTTAAAAGATACTTTCCAACAGCAGTGATTTGTCACCTATGTGGACAATCATAAGAACACAAAGTTCAGTATGTTCAGTTCAGTCCTCAAAGTAGTCACATCTTTTAATCAACGGTACTTAGGTAGTCATGATATTCAATGTACATGTGTAAAAATGGAACCAGGTAACTTGAGGGGATGGGTGGGGTTGGGACAGGTAGGGGAGAATGCTGGAGGTGAGTAGCATGGATTAAGATGTGTTTTACTAGCCAGAAGCTGGTGGCTCATACTTGTAATCCTGGTTACATAGGAGGCTGAGATCTGAGGATTGTGGCACAAAACTAGCCTAAGAAAATAAATCTAAGAGACTCTTATCTCCAAGTAACTAGTAAAAAAATAAAAGAAGAAGAAGAAGCTGGAAACGGCAGTATGGTTCAAGTGGTAAAGTACCAGCCAGGCAAGAGCATGAGGCCCTAGGTTCAAGTCCCAGTATTGTTGTGCAAAATACTTTGGGAATAAACACGCAGCACTCAGAAAGTTGAAAAACTAAGATTTATTATGATGGCAGTCTGAAGTCTGAGTCCAACTGACAGTGGGACAATCCTTTCATTATAGGACTTGAGATCTGGGTTTGAGTTCTGGATTGAGCACAGATGTTTTGAGTTTCAGTTTACTGGCTACAGTTTCTTAAAAACTGGTAATAACGGGGCTGGGAAGGTGGCTCAGTGGTAGAGCGCTTGCCTTGCATGCCTGAGGCCCTGGGTTCGATTCCTCAGCACCACATAAGCAAAAAGAAAAAAGCCGGAAGTGGCGCTGTGGCTCAAGTGGTAGAGCGCTAGCCTTGAGCTGAAGAGCTGAGGGACAGCGCCCAGGCCCAGAGTTCAGGCCCATGACCGGACCCAAAAAAAAAAAAAAAAAAATTGGTAATAGCAGGCTTTTCCCTGCTAGGCTGAGCTAGTTCTGATAATGGCAGGTTTTCATCAGCACACACACAAAAAGATGCCTTGTACTTGTTAACTGACATGTTGAACTCCCTTGTAAAATGATACATATATTATGTATGTATACATAATATATTATATATCATTTGTATATATGTATATATGTTATATATTATATATTCACTATTCTGGGACTATTAAGGGTCTGTATACAATACTATGATATTGTGGGTAATGATGTAATTAAGGCTTGCCAATGGGTTAGAGAAGAAAAAAAAGACTATAAATCTCCCCCACATGGGCACTGAGTAAGTAACTTGCTATATCATATAGTTGCATATTCCTAACATATAAAAATTTAACTTTTAGAAGATCATCACAAAACATGAACAGTTCAATCTCAGTTCTATTATACCAATAACAAAAGGCTATATCTCTGAGTCTAATGTTTTCTGCTTTGTTTGGTTTGTTTTTATTTTAATTTTTAGCAGTCTCTTACTTGCTAGACAGGTGAGGGATGTTCTTAATGTTCTTTTTGGGGGCTTGTTGTTGAGTATGTATTTATAATAAATAAAGGAGTTTGTCAAGCTGTATCAAACAAACATAAGGATTTCAAGGATGCAATCCTTGAGCTTTCCCATGTGCAGTGTATAAATACCACCACTAGGATTTTCCTGTCACCTTGTTGTATGCCCACATGTGGCTCTCTGCTCTGCTTACTCTGGCAATGTACACACACCATGCTTAGCCCTGACACTGTGGCCTCCCAGGGGTACAGCAGGCCATGTTATTTTGGGGTACCACTGATTACATAAGTGGACATGGGAAAGAACACTAGATGTTTGTGGGTTCTCGCTGACCAAGATGTCAAGGGCAGACTGGCTCACAACCTGCTTTTTTTCAGCAGAATTCTTATGTGAATTCTCATTTCTACCCACTGTCTTCCTAGACTTTGTTTTGGTATTTGAAGACGTACACTCTTCAGAAAGGGAACAATTCAACCGTGGAGTGGGTAGCTATTACCTAGGAAAGTGGGCCCCAAGTCACTCAGAAAAAGAATTGTGATATTTTGCTTCTCTAAAACCTTCAAATCCAAGTCTTTCCATTTCCTAACAAATGGGGCAATGTCATTCTTTCTGATGGAGGCATAGACTTCCATTGTGGAATACCACATTTTCTTGATCCATTCATCTATTGAGGGGCATCTGGGTTGTTTCCATATCTTAGCTATGGTAAATAAGGCTGCATTAAACATAGTTGTGCTGGTAGCTTTAGTATGGTCTTGTTTGTGATCATTTGGGTAAATGCCTAAAAGTGGGATTGCCGGGTCACAGGGGAGCTCTATGTGGAGTCTTTTGAGGACCCTCCATACTACTTTCCAAAGTGGCTGAACAAGTTTACATTCCCAACAACAATGCAGTAGGGTTCCCTTCTGTCCACATCCCCTCCAGCATCTGTTGTTATTAGAGTTCTTGATTATAGCCATTCTAACTGGGGTGAGGTGGTATCTCAATGTTGTTTTGATTTGCATTTCTTTTATGGCTAGGGAGGTTGAGCATTTCTTCATGTGTCTATTGGCCATCCTTCTTTCCTCTTCAGAGAAGTTTCTCTTTAAGTCTTTAGCCCGCTTATTTATTGGACAGTTGTTTCTTTGAAGATTTGTTGTTGGGGGATTTATATTAAGTGAAGTAAGCCAGGCCCAAAGAAACATAGGTCCCATGGTTTCCCTTATTTGCAATAACTAGTATATGTCTGAGACAAGCAGAAAAGATCAGATAAGTTGATGTTAGGTGAAATGAACCCCAAGATAAGTATTCAAATGTTTTTTTCTTTCTCGCGATTGTTTCTAACATATTTATAAGATGATTTCTTTGTTGCTTTGTATATCCTTCCCCCACGCTATAACCCCTACTTTCATTGTATTTGATGTTGGTATAATTTGTGGAGGGGAAGGGCAAAAACAAACCATTTAAATAGGGATACAGGTGGACCCATTGCAACAATGAGATGTACAAGTCATTATGTTGAAAAATGAACTTTACAACTTTGGCAGGGTGGGGGCCAGGGTAGGGGGGATGAAGGGGGAGAGGGGAAGGAATGAGAAGGGGAAACAAAGGAGGAGGCAACAATGCTTGATAGAAATGTACTCATTACCTTGCCCATGTAATTGTAACCCCTCTGGGCAGTATTTTCACAACAAAAAATTTTAAAAAAACAAAACTTTCAAATCATGATATGGCTCAATACAACACCTATAATACTAGCTATTCAGGAGGTTAAGATCTGAGAGTTGAGGTTCAAAGCCAGCTCAGGAAGAAAAGTCCATAATACTCTTTTATCTGCAATGAACCAGAAAAAAGTATAAGTGTAAGTGGTAGAGCACCAGACTTGAGCAAAAACTAAAGTGAAAGCACAAAGTCCTCATTTCAAGTCTTACTACCAACACACAAAACACACACACACACACACACACACACACACATACACATACATACACACAGGGCTTATTTTTAATTGATTACAGAGGTGCTGAATTTGCTCACCATTCATATTGCTGCTATATGCAGGACTCTCAGGAACTGTACTAAGAGTTATGCATTGCTTTTGTCTTAAGATCTTGAAAAAGATAGAAAGTCAACTCCACCAAAATTTTGACTTTAAGTAACTGACTGCATTCACATACTGCATTTGTCATTTCTTTTTAGCTTCTCTATTTTCCAGGTAAGACCCAGATCATGTGTTTTTAAATCTTTTGTAGCAGTCCTAGGCAAATGAAAGCCCAACCAAACTACTGTGTTTAAAATAGAGCTTGTTCAACAGCTCATACTTCCCAGATGTCTTGTCAACTCAGTGTCAACAGTACTGGCAATCAGAAATAGGTAATCAAGCCAAAATTACAGAGGGACCAGAAAGGAGAGGTGGGTAATGAGAGAGAAAAACCCGCAGAACAGGGCATCTAGCTCTCTGATGCTGCTCTACAGATTGCCACTTGCTGGACAATAATTTCTACCCAAGGAAAGGCTTGAAAGGATGCCAGTCCCCACCCTGGACTTTAGGAACACCTCACCTACACTTAAAATTCGTCACAAGCTGGGGGCATGGCTCAGCAGAAGAGCCAATCATAAGGCCCTAAGACCAAACATCAGACCCAACATCAGTTCAGGGTGGAGGAAGGGGAGGGGTGGCAGAAAAGTTCCATCCAAGTTTCCTGCTTCTTTAGTTGTTTTTCTTTTCCTTTCTTCTCTCCAGTCCCCTCACTTGTAAATCCAATCATGCCAGCTCAGGTTCTGTTTCCTGACCCACCACACCCTGTCCTGACTTTGCACTTACTGCTTAGGGTGCCCTTTCTGTCTAGTCTGCAGAAATCTCTTTAGCCTTTGAGCTGCAGCTGGAAACAAGTGTCAGAAGTAGCCACTCCCTCTTCTGGGCTTCTCTTACCTCATTTTCATTATTTGGGATTTTTTCTGAAAGGGCTAGCAACCCAAGTCAGAAAAACTTATGCCAAACACAGGAATTCATTAGTCTCAAAGCTGAGCTATAGCTGGGCATTGGTGGCTTATGCCTGAAATTCTAGCTCTACAGGATCCTGAGATCTAAGGCTTGAAGTTTAATCAAAACCACTCCAGGCAGACAAATTTGAGAGACTCTTACCTCCAATTAACCAGGAAAAAAAACTAGGAGTGAAGGTATGGCTTATGTGGCAAAGCGTCGGCTTTAAGCAATAAAGCCCAAGTGAGAGAGAAAGTTTCTGAGTTCAAACCTCAGTATACACAAAACAAAGACCAGTTATAGGCCAACTAAGGATGGCAGGAAACAAACAGGCACTCTACTGCTGCCAGAGCCCTCCTGCCTTTGGGAAGAGCCCAAAGAGGCCTAGTTTACATTTAACCCTACAATATCACAACTGAGATGCCTTCAGCCTATCATAAATTCCTGAATTAAGGTAAAGAAATGATGCAAATATTTACTGCCAAATTGTATCTACTGCTTTGCTAATTTTTTGCCTATTAAAGATTAAATTAGGGGCTGGAAAGGTGGTTCAGTGGTAGAGTGCTTGCCTTGCATACATGAGGCCCTGGGTTTGATTCCTCAGCACCACATAAGCAGAAAAAGCCAGAAGTCATGCTGTGGCTCAAGTGGTAGAGTGCTAGCCTTGAGCTGAGGAGCTGAGGGACAACGCGCAGGCCCAGAGTTCAGGCCCCATGACTGAACCCCCCTCCCCCCTAAAAAAAAAGATTAGAGGATGGAAGAAGATGGCAGAGAAACAGCGAAGAGCTTACCAAGCTCTTGCGTATAAGCCAATTTTAGTGTTCCAGTGAAAAAGATCCAAGGCTAGAGAATCACACTAAGTGTGCCATCATAGTACAGAGAGTTTGGCCAGAGAGGAAAAATTCAAGCAGCTTGTTTAAGGAGACAGATTCAAGCATTTGTGTGTAATCACAGCAGCAGTGGCAGCAGCAGCAGCTGCCGCTCCCACCATATAAACAGACAGAGCCTGGGACAAAGGCACCAGAGACAGAAAGTGGCTTCTACTCACCACCAGCATGAACCAACAAGGAATGGAAATCATCCTGCTGACCACAGACCAACACAGACTGCAGAGAGCCTGAAAACCAAGGGAAAGGCTGAGTACCCCAGAAGACATCTGTTAGGTTTTTAAAAAGAGGTAGCCGAGTAAGAACAGCACCAGCACGCACGTGGTATTCAGGTAAGGGGTAGGTTTATTCAGTAGACCTGCTGGGACCAGGCAAGGTTGGCACTCCACGTGGCTGAGAAAGGCCTGGGAATGAGAGAGAGCTGGGAAAGAGAGGAAAGAGCTAGAAAAGAGCAGAGAGAGGGGTAAGAACAGTAGCACTCACGTGGTATTCAGGTAAGGGGTAGGTTTATTCAGTGGACCTGCTGGGACCAGGCAAGGTTGGCACTCCACGCGGCTGGGAAAGAGAAAGGAAAGAGCTAGAGCAGAGAGAGAGCAGAGAGAGCTAGAAAAGAAGAGCAAGAGCAAGAGCAAGAGCTAGAAACGAACAGAGAGAGAAAGAGAGCTAGAAACGAACAGAGAGAGCAAGAAAAGAGCAGCAAGAGCAAGAGCTAGAAACGAACAGAGAGAGAGAAAGAGAGAGTCTGGGCCTGGGCTAGCCCTTATCTAGGGTATGGGCGGGGAAAGGTGTGGCCACATCAAATTCAGATGTGACCTCAGCGGATGCAGATGTGACCTCTTCCAGGTGTCTCAGTTGCCTAGGTAACGCAGGTACTGGGTGGAGACTTTGCTGCGAGGAGGGTGGAGTCTGCTTGCCATCCAGGGGCGGACCTTACAACATCCTCACTCCTTCTCACAGAAAAGCATTTGGAAGGTAGCCCCACCCCTACCACCAGAGAACAACGCCATCTTTGATACTGGCAAAGACCAGGCAGATCAGCTAGCAGATAGCTCAGGCCTTAGAAGCAGACACTGATGAGGAGCCATTTTTGAACAGGTCAAAAGAACCTGACCAGTGGGTCTCAGCACCACCCAAGGGAAATTTGCCCTTGGGGGAGGGAGGCTCTGCCCAAGACAGGGCACTTTCTTCACTGGGTAAACAAAGGCAGAGGCAGAGGCAGCCCAGCCCCTCTGCAGCAGCACTGCCCCCCCCAACTGGAAACAGCATAAATCCCCAGAGTGGCTCCAAACTGGACCACAAAAGTGTCTCAGGAGCTAGCCCCTCAAGGAAAACCTACTGAATGCTGAAAGGCCCACATCCCTACTCACAACCTAACTCCCTCACAGCAACTCCAAGCTAGAGGAAACAGCCATCTATTTCTTGTGTAACACTCAAAGCAGGTTTCCCTCCCACTGAACTAGTCTGGGAGGAGGGTCACAAAGTACTTGAGCTGATAAGACAGAGCTTTGTTCTGCATGCTCAAACTGATTTAAGAAATCTACTAAGCTACTGGAAAACCAGACCCACAAGCAAATCAGAGGCTCCACCAAGAGACTGGATAGGGACACAAGGGAGACATAAGATCGCCCAAATAAATCAAAGAATTCTTTTTTCTATTTAATTTAATTTTTTTCCTTTTTTCCTCTTTTTTTCTTTTCTTTTTTTTTTTTTTGTGTGTGTGTGTTTTGTTTTTTTTCTTTCCCCCTTTTCCCTTTTGGTCCTTTTTCCTTTTTTGCTCTACTTAATCGTTGGTCTGTTCATCCCCAGATATGTATCCATCTTTGATTTTTGTTTTTGTTTTTGTTTTTGGTGGGTCGTGGGGCTTGAACTCTGGGCCGGAGCGCTGTTCTGGGCCTTGAGCTCTTCAGCTCAAGGCTTCCATCTTTGAATATTAGACCTTATCCTTCATTGTGTGCAAACTTAATTCAGACATTGATTACTTAATTTGCAACTTCTCATCCTTAGTTCCTTTAATTATAGTATTATTTCACTATATTTATATATTTTTTAAGTTTTTCATTTTCAAGTATTTTTTATTTTTCTTTTTTCCTTTTTGTTTCTTCTCCTTTCTTTCTCTTTTTCCACTCTCTGAATTTAGGTCTTAGTTATCTTCCTTCTCTTCCTTTCTCTCCCTACATTGCTCTACTCTTATTTTCTCTTCATAATTCTCCTTATACCTATTAATTTCTGGTCCCCTGACTCCTTCTTTGATTTTCTAGGTCCATTGATCCCTCGTTGTGTGTTATTGAACTAGATTGTGTCTGCACTAACTTTGACTGTCAAAAAATCTGGGCAACTACAGGGCTCTGGGTTGATGCTTGCCTTAAAATAATGTTCTAGCTTGGAATTGGTTTTGTTTTCAATCCCAAATGGGCAGAACAAGCCATAGAAATACAAGAAAATGGCAAGTGAAGGAACCTCATCTTCCACTCATGTGAAACAGGCAACAGAGAAGTTAATGAATAATCCAGAGGACAGTCCTCAAAATGCTCTACAAACACTACTTACTGGTAAACATGGTGAATGAAAAGATTGAAAGCCTGCAAAGGGTTTTGTGTGACCATGATAGGACAATGTGTGAGCATGATGAAGCTAAGCAAAGATTAATGGAGGAATTGTAAAAGTGTGATAAGGCTAAGCAAAGGTTAATATAGGAATTGGGTGAGTGTGATAAGAATAACCAAAGATTAATAGAGGGATTAATGGAATCCACAAACAGAAAGCTGGAGGAATCCATGGAGGCCACAAATGGAAAGTGGAATGAATTCCAAGGAAAGGAAAGGGAGTCCAAGGAACTGAAAACTCAATTAAGGAGGTAAAGAAGTCCATACAAGATCCAAAACAAAGCTCCAACAAAGAATTTGAAGCCATCACATCTGACCAATTAGAAGGAAAGAAAATAAAAACAAAGTAGAAAGTCTTTTGTATTTTTAATAAGTTTTTTATTGTGAAAATACTGTATAGAGGGGTTACAATCACCTGAGCAAGGTAATGAGTACATTTCTTTTCAAGCATTGTTGCCTCCTCCTTTGTTTTTCCCCTACCATCCCTTCCCTCCCATTTCCACAACTACACTCCCCTTACCCCTGCCTAAATTGTAAAGTTCGTTTTTTTGACATAGCTTCTTGTACATTCCACTGTTGCAATGGGTCAACCTGTATACCTATTTAAACAGTTTGTTTTTTTCCCTTCCCCTCTCCAAATTTTACCAACATCAAATACAGTGAAAACAGGGGTTATATCATGGGGGAGGGACATATAAAGCAACAAAAAAATCACGTGGTGCCTTATAAATATGTTAGAAACAATAGCAAGAAAGAAAAAACCACTTGTGTCCTTATCTTGGATTCATTTCACTTAACATCATCTTATCTCATCTTTTCTGCTTGTCTCAGATATATACTAGTTATTGCAAATAAGGGAAACCATGGGACCAAAAGTAGAAAGTCTTGACAGTAGGTTTGACCATGCAGAAGAATGAATCTCTGGGATTGAATATAGCCTAGACCTTATAGAGAAAGAACAGACAAGTATTCAAGACAAAACCAAGAAATATGATAGATCCATTCAACAGATAGAAGACACCATCAGAAGGCTTAATCCAAGGCTAATGGGTGTAGAGGAGGGCCTACAGACAGAAGCTAATGGTCTAGGAAAATTATTTAACAGAATCCTAGCAGAGAACTCCCAAACATACAAAAAAATATGCCCATTCAGCTACAAGAAGCCTTTAGAACTCCTAATAGAGCAGACCAGAACAGGACATCCCACGGTCACATTGTAATCTGTACGTGATCAATAGCGACCAAGGAAAGGATCCTTAAAGCTCTTAGGAGAGAAAGATTAATCACCTATAAAGGGAAACTAATCAGAATAACTACAGATTTCTCATCAGAGACCGTGAAAGCAAGAAGAGCCTTGAATAATGTATGCCATGCCCTAAAGACAAGCAACTATCAACCAGCTAAACTCTCCTTCATAACAGAGGAACATACAAAAACCTTCCACAGCAAAGAAAAATTGAAATAATATATCTCACCAAACAAGCCCTACAAAAGATACTTAAAGGTGTCCTACACATAGAAAACAAACAAGAACACAATGAAGGCACAGAAATGGCCCCCAAACAAAGAATCAAATAAGCATAGTAAGAATCCAGTAGTCACGGCCACCAAGAAGGTGGATAAAATGGCAAGAACTACCAAACACCTCTCAATCATAACTCTCAATATTAATAGACTTAACTCTCCAATTAAGCAACATAGATTGTCTAGTTGGATCAAAAAGAAACATCTTTGTATCTGTGGCCTTCAAAACACCACCTTACCCCCGCCCAAACAAACATATTCTGAAGGTAAAAAGGTGGAACAAAATCTACTAAGCAAACCACCCCCATAAACAGGTGGGAGTTGCAATCCTAACATCAGATAAAATAGACTTCAAATTAAAATTAGCAAGAAGAGAAAAAGAAGGAAATTACATACATACATAAAGGGATCTCTCCTACAGGAAGATATAACAATTCTAAACATCTATTAACCAAATACCTAGAGCACCCTAAAATCACACATGGATCCAAAGACATTAATTGTTGGGGACTTTAACACACCACTCTCCCCACTTGGTAGATCAACTTGGCAAAAACTCAACAGAGAAATCTCAGATCTAAACAACTGCATAGACTAAATAGACTTAACAGACATCTACAGAATATTTCACCCAGCAGCAAAAAATACATGTTCTTCTCAGCAACGCATGGAATATTCTCCAAAATAGACCACATTTTAGGTCACAAAGCAAATCCATCTAAATTCAGAAACATTAAAATTATGCCCTGCATTCTCTCAGACCACAAGGGAATAAAATTAGAATTCAACAACAAAAGCCACCAGAGAAAATCCTGTAACACATGGAGGCTGAACAACAAACTGTTGGACCACCAATGGGTCATAGAAGAGATTAGAAAGGAAATTCAAATGTTCATGATATTTAACAAAAATGAACATACAAATTACAAGCTCCTTTGGGACACAGAAAAGGCAGTACTCAGAGGAAAATTTATAGCTCTGAGTTCCTATATCCACAAATTGGAGAAATCTCCTACCAACAATTTAGGGATGCACCTGAAGCTCCTTGACAAAGAACAAGCCAAACCCAAATCCAGTAGACAGAAATAATACTTAAAATTAAATCAGAATTCAATGAATTAGAGTAAGAAAATCCCATAGAAAGAATCAATAAAAAAGAGTTAGTTCTATGAAAAAATTAACAAAATTGACAGACCCTTAGCAAACCTTACCAGAAAAAGGAATGAACACACCCAAATAAACAAAATCAGAGATGAGAATGGAAACATCACCACAGAAAAAAATCCAAGATTCAGAACAGTATAAGGAAATACTTCTCAAACTTTTATGCTAATAAGTTTGAGAATTTGGAAAAAAAAATGGAATACCCAAAATAAAACAAGAAGATTTAAAACATCTTAACAGTCCCATATGAAGCATCAAAATAGAAACAGCAATAAGAGACCTCCCATCTGAGAAAAGCCCAGGACCTGATGGGTTCACTGCTGAATTCTATAAGGCCTTCAAAAGAGAACTCACACCAATACTTCTCCAACTCTTCAATAAAATTGAAAGTGAAAGTTCACTACCAAACTCTTTCTATGAAGCCATCATAACCTCATCACAAAGCCAGGCAGGGACTCATCAAAGAAAGAGAACTAGACCCATCCAAAACTTCTCAACTAAATTTTGGCCAATTGACTTCAACAATTCATCAAAAAAATCATACACCATGTTCAAACAGGATTCATTTCAGGGACACAAATCTGCTTCAATATATGCCAATCAATTAATGTAATTCATCACATCAACAACAGCAAGGGTAAGAACTACATGATTATCTCAATAGACACAGAAAAAGCATTTGACAAGATCCAACACCTCTTTATGATGAAAGCTCTGGAGAAACCAGAAATCTATGGAACAGTCTGTGTATGACAAACCTACAACCAGAATTATACTTAATGGTGAAAAGCTAAAGCCATTTCCTCTAAACTCAGGGATGAGACAAGAATGTCCACTCTCTCCACTCCTCTTCAATACAGTATTAGAATGCCTAGCTACAGCAATAAGACAAGATGCAAACATAAAGGGGATCCAAATAGGGAAAGATGAGGTAAAACTCTCTTTTTGCTGATGACATGATCTTGTATTTAAAGAACCCCATGGACTCCACTCCCCAAGTTACTTGAGTTGATTGGAAACTTTGGCAAAATAGCAGGGTATAAAATTAACCCTCAAAAATCAATGGCTTTCCTTTATGCCAATAATGAGAAGAGTGAGGCTGAAATCAGGAAAGCAATGCCTACTGTAACAGCCCCACAAAAAATAAAATACCTAGAAATTAACTAACGAAGTGAAAGACATCTATGATGAAAACTTTAAAACCTGAAAAAGGAAATTAAAGCAGAACTAAGGAAGTGGAAAAGCCTCCCATGCTCCTGGATTGGGAGGATTAACATCATGAAAATGGCAATACTGCCAAAGGCTATGTAGATAGAATTCAATGCAATACTCATCAATATTCCAACCTCATTCTTCAATGAAATAGAAGAAGCAATCCAAAAATTCATATCAAACATCAAAAGACACCAAATAACAAAACAATCCTTAGCAGAAAGAATAGTGATGGAGAAATATCAATACCAAACATCAAACTCTACCACAAAGCCATAGTAATCAAAACAGCTTGGTACTGGCACAAGAACAGACCTAAGGACCAATGGAATAGAACTGATGACCCAGAAAGTGAGCCTGCAGTCCTATAGCCACCTAATCTTCTATAAGGGAACCAAAAAAAAAAAATAGAATGGAAGAAAGATAGCCTCTTCAGTAAATGGTGCTGACAAAATTGGTTAACATCTGTAGAAAACTAAAGCTAAATCCTTAAATATCACACTGCACCAGAATCAACTCCAAATGGATCACAGACCTCAAAGTAAAAGCAGATACCCTGAAAACATTACAGGAAGGAATAGGAGAAACTCTAGGGCTCCTTGGCACAGGCTGAAATTTTCTGAATAAAAACCCAGAAACACAACAAATCAAAGTAAGGTTTGACACATGGGATTGCATTAAACTGCAGAAGTTTTGCTTGGCAAAAGACATAGCTAGTAAGATCAGTAGAAAGCCCACAGATTGGGAGATCTTCACTAGCCATTACAACAGACAAGGGCCTCATATCTAAACTGTACTTAGAACTCAAAAAATTAAATCCTCCAAAACCAAATGCTCAAAGAAACAACCTCCCCATTAATAAGTGGGCTAAAGACTTAAAGAGAGACTTCTCTGAAGAAGAAATAAGAATGGCCAATAGACACATAAAGAAATGCTCAATTTTTCTGGCCATGAAAGAAATGCAAATCAAAACAACATTGAGATTCCACGTCACCCCAGTTAGAGTGGTTATAATCAAGAAATCTAATAACAACAAACACTGGCGGGGATGTGGCCAAAAGGGAATGACACTACTGAACTGTTGGTAGAAGTATAAACTTGTTCAACCACTTTGGAGGTTCCTCAAAAGACTCCAGCTAGAGCTCCCCTATGACCCAGCAATCCCACTTCTAAGGATTTACCCAAATGATCACAAACAAGTCCATACTAAAGATACCAGCACAACTGTGTTTATCACAGTATTATTCAGCATTGCTAGAATATGGAACCAACCCGGATGCCCCTGACCCAGATGAATGGATCAAGAAAATGTGGTTTATATATTCAATGGAATTGTATGTTTCCATCAGAAAGAATGACATTGTCCCATTTGTTAGGAAATGGAAGGACTTGGAAAAGATCATATTAAGTGAAGTAAGCAGACCCAAAGAAATATAGGTCCCATGGTTTCCCTTATTTACAATAATTAGTATACTTCTAGGACAATTTTATCATATGAACAGAATAGTTCAAAAGCTATGTACATATGACGATATAAGATAATGCTAAGCCAAGATATGGACACAAGAGGCCTTTCTTTGTTGTTGTTTTTAATATACTATGTCATTTTTTGTTTCCTTTGTAAGTTTCTCCTCCTATGGTATATCCCCTGTTGTCACTGTATTTTATTTTGGTACCCTGCATCTTGTATATACATTTATCTAATTTGGGGAAGGGAAGGAGAATAACAAAATGCTGAAACAAGGATAGCGCATGACCCATTGCAACAATGATACCCACAAGACACTATGTTGGAAATGAACTTTACAACTTCACAGGTGGTGGGGGGAGGAGTAAGGGAGGTGGGAAAGATAGTGGAATAGTGGGATAGAAGGGATTGTGGGAGAACAACAAAGGAGGGGGTAACAATGCTCAACAAGAAATGTACTCATTACCTTACTCATGTAACTGTAACCTCTCTGTACAGCATCTATAATAAAATAAAAAAATTTTAAAGATTAAATAATCTGATAGTGCTTTATTTTGGCTTAGTCTAGTCATGTTAATAATTATGGAAAACATGTCTATAAGTTTTAACTTGCCAAGTTCAATATTACTCTATTTTCCATTAGAAGCTGGCCTGTTAATGATTTCTATGGTACCATGACATAAAGCAGTTGACAATATTCCTATAAAGGATTATTTCTTTAAAAAAAAGAGGGGGTACTCTGACATATACTATCCCAGGCTCTCTGCAATAAGACATTTGCATGAATACATGGGGCATGTTTGAAAATATATAAATACTTTCTGTTTCTGGGCCCTCAGATATGCTGGGGATGCCATCTATTCGAGATCCACAGGGTGAGCAGGAGATGGCTTGTAAGCAGAGGTCTCCTTGCTCTGGACTCCCACAGATTGGTGTTATCTTTGGTCCTGTGCCCTTTCTCCATCCCCATCCATGCACTATGGATTCCACTTCCTAAATTGCCTCCTCATCTTTATTCCCATTGGCACCTTAGTCTAGGCCTGTATCATCTCTCTTTAGACCAGAGGGTGGCAAACTCCTCCCTCCGCCAGATAGTATCAATGCCATTACCCACTGAACAGTGACATTTTGGCCAACAGCACATTACATGTAACATGGCTATGCCATGACACTTTAATGAAACTGTAAAATTACTGTGGCCTACTGACAGCCATCCCGAGGACATATCAACAACACATTTGTTGTGTTGTGTCCTTATATTAAGTTGCTTTTCTATGCATAGTCATTTGAGAAACAGAAAATCTAGCATCTCTTGCTGTCAGCATTTTATGACACCTTTCTTTTGATGAGGACACACTCCTTGAGTCTGAGCAGGGTTTAAGCAAGAAGTATTTTGTTTTGATGTGTAAACAAGAACATTTTAGACATAGGGGAATGATGATGCGGTCTGTAGCTGACAGGAAGAAAATAATACATTAAATTTTATGTTGGTCCAGACATACTTTGCATACCGGAAGGGTTAATCATTCTTGGAAGCAAGTCCTTGCCTTATTACTCTTAAAGCAAAAGCTTTGCTTTTATAAGGAGGAGTTGCCACAAGCCACACAGCTTCCCTCTGTATAAACATAACTTCATGGGGAGAGGGTGTGTACCCATGCATGGGCAGAAAGCTCAGGTGTCCTACACTGAGTGGATAAGCCCCTGAGAATAAAGTTTGGGTAAAGGATTAGCAAACTCTTCTCTCTCTCTCTCTTTCCCTCTCTCTCTCTCTATTCCTCCTTCTCTCCCTCATTTCCTCTCTCTGTCTTTGTCTCTGTACCTCTGTGTGTTTCTGTGTCTCTGTGTCTCTGCATCTCTCTCTCTCTCTCTCGCCTCCCCCTTTGGCAGCACTGGGGATGGAATTCAGGGCTGTGCATGTGGTAGGCAAGTACTTCAGAGCTGAGCTATATCTACAGCCTGACACTATGGTTTTACCAAACAATTAGAGGATTGTAGAGTCAAAATACTACCCAAACAGGCAATAACCTTGAATACCCCATCTGCTAACCACAGGAGCCATCAAGGTAGTAGAGTTGGCTCAGAGACAAGTGTGTGCACCCCTTACCTCATACTGGTTGCTTGCACTCAGTGGTGGGAGTAAAGTTTATGCCAAGGAATAAGCAACTGATATGAACCTGGGCTTTTGGCCAAGGAGGCTGATGTTCAACATTTCCTTCTACAACCATGACTCACTCTCTGTTGATGGGGATGTTTAGAAGGAGAGACCAGATGACCCTGTGAAGAGGTGATTAAGCCTCAAGGGCTTTTCCTTACAAATGGACTGACCCACACATATCATCATGGATCAGTGGGCTGAGTTTGGCTATCTTTGTGGTACACTTGCTCTCTCTGGATAGGTAGTGTTCTCTACCAAATATTGAAGAAGCAAGAAAGCCTTCTGTGGGAAGCTCATGATGGTACCATGCTGTAGAACTTCCCAGCTGCCAAAACCATGTGCTAGATTAACCTCTATATTTCTATAAATTACTTAGGCTGTGGTATTCAATTCATATGCTCAGTAAACAGACTAAGGCAAAAGTGATCATGATTATCTTACAAAGGAAGTAGGAAAGTTAAATTATAAATATGCATATATATTATTTATATAAAAATAACATCTAGTTATTATGAATCATCTGAAGACAGAAGGAGCTGCAGATGAGAAAAGTGATGGGAAATTTTTTTTTAATATTTTATTTTATTTGTGAACATACTGTACAGAGGGGTTACAATTACATGGGCAGGATAATGCGTACATTTCTTACCAAGTATTGCAGCCTCCTCCTTTGTTTACCCTTCACATCCCTTCCCAGCCTCCCCCCTCCCCCCCAGTGATGGGAAATTAAGATTTGCAATAGTAGTTTCAGTTTAGAATCCACTGAAGACTACCTTTCACCTTTACCTGGTGTCTGACACCGACTCTGACATTGGGTCTTCTTCTGGCTTTCTGTAACTTCTGGCTGAGACTTTGGGCTTCACTTACAACATCCTCACCCATCAAAAAACTTAGAATCTGAAGGGGAAGGGGCTGGGAAGGTGGCTCAGTGGCAGAGCGCTTGCCTTGCATGCATGAGGCCCCTGGGTTTGATTCCTCAGCACCATATAAGCAAAAAGAAAAAAGCCGGAAGTGGCGCTGTGGCTCAAGTGGTAGAACGCTAGCCTTGAGCTGAAAAGCTGAGGGACAGCGCCCAGGCCCCACGACTGGACCCCCCAAAAAAAATCCGAAGGGGAATCACTGTAACATAGAGCCAGATGGCTGGTCCCACACCATCGTCAGGTGTCCCCATAGGCATAAGGCTGGTGTAAAGGCAGAAGGTTATGACACATGACGCTTAGAAGGAGGTTAACATGGGAAGCAGAAAAGGATCCTATCATGGCTGGAACACATTCTGAATTAGCTGGCTGACAACCATTTGAAAAAGAAGCTCTTAACTAGAGAAACTGGGTCAGTATGAACATTTTAAGCAACTGGAAAGAGAGAGACCAGCGAAGCTCTCATTTCCTTCCAGGAAGTAGAAACCAGAGGAGATTGCTTCATGTGTGGTTTCAGAGGATTACTGTTACAATTTAATTGAGTTCATCTCTCTTGCTATGGAAATCCGAATGAGTAAACGCAAACATATGCAGACTTTTTCAACAAACTGGGATATAGAGTTGGATCTGTTTCCATGCAGTGAGTAGTTTACTAACAATGAGCTTCTTGCAGATAGGAATCCATAGTGGCCATTGGATCTAGGCTATTGTGTCAGTCAGGATGCTTACTCATAAGCAGCGTGCTATGGTTTGAATGTGTGTGTGTGTGTGTGTGTGTGTTTCTTCCAAGTTTCATGTGTTGCTAATGTGATATTCTAAGAGGAAAGGCCTTTAGAATGGCTAGGTAGGCTCTGAGAGCTTGATAGGTGAAATTAAGTCCCTGATAGAACCAGCACCTTGACACATTCAGTCAGCTTGCTCTTCTCCCACGTGGGCTCACATCATTCCTCTTCTCTGAAGGACACATCTTTTACCAAACAATTGCAAAAGCTGGTTCAATTGTTCTTAGATTTTGCAGCCTTCAGAATGGTGAGAATTACACTTTTGGTCTTTATAAATTATATAGGTATTTTATTAGAGCAAGTCACACAAACAGACTAAGACAAATAGAAACCAAAGTTGCGGGTTATGCAAAATGGGAATTAATTTAAAGGATATTGAGAAGCTAAAAATAAATAAATAAGCAACAACAACAAAAATACCTCTTGGGAGGGCAGAAAGTCAGGCTTTCAAGTTTTGTAGTCAAGACCAGATGTGATGGTGCATGCCTTTAATTCCAGCTAATCAAGAGGCAGAGATAGAAGGATCATAGTCTGAAGCAGCCAAGATGAAAGCATGATACTCTATATGACAAACAAACTAAAACCAAAAGGACTGGGGTGTAGCTCAAGTGGCAGGATACTTGCCTAACTATCTCAAGTCCCTGAGTTCACTTTCCAGTACTGGAAAAAAGACAAAAGAAATGACATTGTCAGGAACTACTCTCTGCTACCTGTTTACAGCAATGCCACCACTGCTGTAGCTGGGCATTGTCAGGTCTAGTCATATCAGACCTTGGATGTAGCTGTATCCAGAGCCACCACCATTTCCACTGCTGCCCTTGAAATTGCATATGGATTCTGACTCCTCCACTAAAGTGGATTCTGTACCATCTCTTCTTCTTAAACTACTAGCTTCCAGCTCAAGGTTTAGCCTGAGTTCCCAGGATTGGTGGAGCCTAGCTACCATGTAGATTCTGAACTGCCTAGGAAGCCAGGAAAGTGAGCAGTTGGCATGGGAAGGCATGTTCTGCCACACAGTTAAAAGGAATCAGAATGAAAGTAATGTTTGGGGACCAAGTGCTGGTGACTTATGCCTGTAACTTTAGCTACTCAGTAGGCTGAAATCTGAGGGAAGACCAAGGTTTGAAAACAGCCTGACAAATCTGAGAGACTCCAATTAACCAGCAAAAAGACCAGAAGTGGAGGTGTGAATCAAGCGGTAGAGCGCCAGCCTTGAGCTGAGAAGTCAAGTGAGAATGAAAGACCCTGCATTCAAGCTTCAGTACCAGCACAAAAAATAGTAGTAGTAGTAGTAGTACTATTTTGAACTAGGCACCAGTGGCTCGTGCCTGTAATCCTAGCTACTCAAGAGACTGAGATTTGAGGAGTGTGGTTCAAAGCCAACCCAGGCAAGAAAGTAAAACTCATCACCAATAAACTACTCAGAAAAAAAGCCAGAAGTGGCACTGTGGCTTAAGGAATAGAGAGCTAGCCTTAAGCAAAGAAGCTCAGGGACAGAACCCCGACCTAGAGTTCAAGCCCCAGGATCAGAAAAAATAAAAATAAAAATAGTCAGGCCCTGGTGGCTCACGCCTGTAATCCTAACTACTCAGGAGGCTGAGATCTGAGGATCATGGTTCAAAGACAGCCCAGGCAGGAAAGTCTGTGAGACTCTTACCTCCAATAAACAACCAGAAAACTGGAAGTAGTGCTGTGGCTCAAGTGGTAGGGTGCTCACCTTGAGCTGAAGAGCTCAGGGACAGTAGTGCCCAGGCCCAGAATTCAGGCCCCAAGACTGACAAAAATAATAATACTACTTTGGACCATAGACAGCACACTATCCAACTAAAAGGGGGATTCAAGTTCATTCTCTCCTCTGCTCATCATTCACATAGTATTGACTTTGTCTTTATTGTTAGATGTTTACAGTTAATGATTGCTAGAGCTCAGACATAGTATTCCCAAGCAAGTCTCAATTGCAAAAGATCATCTTTCTCTCTGAAAGCCTCTTTTTATCAGGGGGAAGTCATGTAGTAGGCATTCTCTGTGTCCCCTTGGCCAGGATTAGGACATATGATGATTGCAACTGTGAAGGAGGATGGGAAATGAAATACTTCAATAGCACAATGTAGACTCTACAAAGAAAAAGGAAGAGAATAATAGCCAGTAAGTAGGAAACCAACAGGGTCTGCCATTGCTACCATCTTTAAGGTGTTGGGTAGATTCTAGTGGGAACTATATTATTATTAGATCTCATTCTGCATAAGAACCCAAATCTCCAAGTAACATATCTGGTTGAGAAAAATTCTGAAACTATGTCCTGGCTGGGCAGGAAAAAGTAATATCATCTATTAATGATGTCTGCTATGAGGATGAGAGAAGGAAAGTGTCACTATGTGCCACATCCATTCTGTGTTAAGAGGACCAGTCTGTGTTAGGAGTTCTTCATTTCCCTGCAGAGAAATTCAACCTGCTTTTGGGCCCATCAGTAATATTCCAGTGGGGACAAGCCCCTGGATGGTTCTCTCTCTCTCTCTCTCTCTCTCTCTCTCTCTCTCTCTCTCTCTCTCTCTCTCTTTCTCTCTCTCTTGCAGGTCCTGGGGCTTGAACTCAAGGCATGGGCTCTGTCTCTGAGCCTCTATGTGCTCAAGGCCAGTGCTCTACCACTTGAGCAACAGCACCACTTCTGGCTTTTTCTGTTTATGTGGTACTGAGGAATCAAACCCAGGGCTTCATGCATGCTAGGCAAGCAGTCTGCCACTGAGTCACATTCCCAGCCTGGGTCTCTTTGGATACATAGGACATTGTTGGTCACACTTTTCCAACTGCAATAACTGGCATGAATCCTTGCCCAGGAATAAATGTTGGGTAAGAGGGAGAAATGATTGTATATGGGAAGATCCAATACATTTTCTTCAATGGTTTATTTCACTGGTAACAGTGGCTCTGGGTGAGCTTGCTCATGCTTCAATACAGTCTATGTTTTGTTCTTGAGAACCAGAGATGTTTGGTTCAAATTTATATGTTCTTAGGTAAGAAGCAGCAGAGTCATTTGACCCTTCTTGGAGTATGTAATTACTAAAATTTATTAATGGTAAACAGTCATTACAACCACAGCTACTATCATGACTAATGATAAGTAACACAATAGAGTATTACTTAGTTTACCAAAGACCTACTTATACACACTAGTGCTTTAAATTTTCAGGGTGACAACAGTCTCAGGAGTTAGTGTGGGTAATAATAGTAGTTAACTTTTATTGGGTGCTTCCAGTCACTATGCTAGTGTTCAAGTACATTCATAAGTTCATTGACTCCAGCATCAATAGTCTGAATGATCTAGGCAAGGCACAAAAAACTTAAGTAACTTCCTCAAGGCCACAATGCTCATGAATGGCCAATACTAGATTCAAATACCCACCTAAAATCTAAACTTTTGAAACCAAAGGATTTTTTGTGTGTCAGTACTAGGACTTGAACTCAGGGCTTTTCTCTCTGGCCTGGTCTGTTCTGCTTAAGGCTGATGCTCTACTACTTGAGCCATATCTCCTCTTCTATTTTTTTAACTAATTAATTGGAGAAAAGAGTCTCATAGACTTTTCTGCCTGAGCTGGCTTTGAATCATGATCCTCAGATCTCAGCCTCCCGGGTAGCGAAGGTGACAGACATGAGCCAAGGGTGCTGGGCAGAACCAGAGGCTTTACCCCTCCAGCTCAAACTCCACGTGTTCCACAAGCCAGATTCAGCTTCTTGCCGCTATATGCCAGATAGACATAGTGAAGGCAGAGAACAGAAACATTGCAATGTAGCCATGGGAGGATAGCATTTCAATACACCAAGGACCCTGACATGAATTTTATGCATAAATAGGTAGAGAACTGGTGGCAGAAGGAAGGAGGCATGTAAAGATAAAAGAGGCCTAGTCACAAGTTAAGGCTGGTTGATCAAGTTTTATCTCTTCCTTTGGAAATGGTTCCAGAGAAATTGTTACCCTTGTCATCACTGCATAGGATAAACAAGTCATTATTGTTTGGTGGATGGTCCTGAGGAAGTTCTATTGCTTCTTAGGGGTAGTTTCAGCTCCCATAAAGAAGTTCTTGATCAGTGGTAAATCCTGTCCTGCCCTGATTCCAAGTGATTGCAAAGTGACTGGAGAGGCAGAGATGCCAAGCTATTGTGCTGCTTTTGGATAATTCTTGAGTCCAACCAAAGCAGGGTTGCATTTGTTTGTTTGTTTTTAGCGCCTCTTACAATTCTACTTTATGCTTAAATATTCTTCATCTTGATCAAATTAGGGTTTCAGCTAATCTTGATTTTACATTTACACAGGAAGGGGATTAAAGAGCTGAAATATATAAGTCAAAAGTACTTATTTAATCCTGAAACTAGAAGCACCACTGTAGAGCAGAATAATACAAAAGGGAAGCAAAGTTAGAAGACATCCAATTAAGTACATTGTCTCTTCTAAATAATTCCATGAACATGGACTATTAGAAAGATACAATTGGAGCCAGCAGAAGTAGTCACCTCTGTGTCTATTATATAGAAAACCTTGGCCCAAAATGTGTTTGCCTTCTGTCAGAGATGCCTGGAAGGCTTCAATGTCAGATGGCCAGGTATGTAAGAACATCTCCTTTGAAGTCTCTCAGATTATTTTTTGGAAGAGATGGCACAAGTGACTCCACTTGTCTTCTGACAACTTCCCTCCCTTTTCTGAGCAGTGTTTCTTCAAATTGTTTGTGGTTACAAAGAACAAAACCTCTTGTCCATGGGATTAGCTTTTTCTAAAATGATCTAGTCATGTCCACGGCAGAGGAGAAGGACCAGGTCAGAGGGCAGTCAATGCCAGTCAGAGCCTTTTGGCCAAATTTAAGCTAACAAACGGATTATAAAGAGTAGTTTTTATATTTGGCTTACCTGGCATTTTTATTAAGTTTCATTTTGTCTGTCCTGTAGGTCATGTCCTAGCACCTCAAAAATTCTGCACAGGTTGTTATTGTTAGAGGCTAGAGTTCTGCAGACTATTAACAGACAAAAGTTACAGAGCTTTATGGAAAAATACAAAACAAAATTAACTAAGACAAATATGTAGAACTTAATTCATCTGACAAATGAATACTTGCTAGAGTTATTTTCCATGGTGTTGATTGCAAATACTCCAGGAGACAAAACATTTACAATGACTATGGTTAAAATCTTAGAAGCAGTTTAGCTATTAGTCCAGTTATTTCTATTATATATAGCATTTTTAGATAATTATTACAATGAAGTTCAGATGCATAGATCTACACACTATTAATCGCAGACTTATAGGCACTAACAGTGTCAGAATTACTAAAAATAATAGTTTCACTACAGTTGTAAGGTAGTCTTACATATAAACAGATAAATGAATTCTGATACAGTTAACATTATGTTTTCTAAATTATCTTGATGTAATATAAAATCTTTTCATTAACTCATTTTTACAACTATTACTAAGATTTGAACAATATTCTTAAGACAGCTTGTTATTAGAGACAGAGAATTAGTATTTAGTTTTGCATTAGCACTCTAAATTCTTTTTTTTTAATTTTAATTTTTATTTTTTGTGAACATACTGTACAGAGGGGTTACAATTACATGGGCAAGATAATGCGTACATTTCTTATCAAGCATGGCAGCCTCCTTCTTTGTTTACCCTTCATATCCCTTCCCAGACTCCCCCCCCCCACCACCACCCAATCCTCCCCCCCCTCCCCCCGACCAACGTTGTAAAGTTCGTTTTCGACATGACAACTTGTACTTCTCATTGTTGCAACAGGTCCACCTGTATCCTTAAACGACTTGTTTTTCCCCATCTCCTCCACAAATTATACCGACATCAAACATAGTGAAAGCAGGGGTTATACTGTGGGGGAGGGACATACAAAGCAACAAAGAAATAATCTTATAAATGCGTTAGAAACAAATGCATGAAAGAAAAAAACATTAAAATACATATCTAAGGGCTCATTTTCTTTTTTTCTTTTTTCTTTGGGTCCGGTCGTGGGTCTGAACTCTGGGCCTGGGTGCTGTCCCTCAGCTCTTCAGCTCAAGGCTAGCGCTCTACCACTTGAGCCACAGCGCCACTTCCGGCTTTTTTCTTTTTGCTTATGTGGTACTGGGGAATCGAACCCAGGGCCTCATGCATGCAAGGCAAGCGCTCTACCACTGAGCCACCTTCCTAGCCCCTAAGGGTTCATTTTCCTAACATCACATTATCTGACCTTTTCTGCTTGACTCATACATATACTAGATATTGCACATAAGGGAAACCATGGGACCTATGTTTCTTTGGGCTTGGCTTACTTAACTTAATATAGTTTTTTCCAAGTCTTTCCATTGCCTAACAAATGGGGAAACGTCATTCTTTCTGATGGAGGCATAGAATTCCATTGTGTATATATACCACATTTTCTTGATCCATTCATCTACTGAGGGGCATCTGGGTTGGTTCCATATCTTAGCTATAGTAAATAATGCTGCAGTAAACATAGTTGTGCTGGTAGCTTTAGTGTGGTCTTGTTTGTAAACATTTGGGTAAATGCCCAAAAGTGGGATTGCTGGGTCATAGGGGAGCTCTATGTGAAGTCTTTTGAGGAACCTCCATACTGCTTTCCAAAGTGGTTGAACAAATTTACACTCCCACCAACAATGAAGTAAGGTTCCCTTCTGTCCACATCCCCTCCAGCATCTATTGTTGTTAGAGTTCTTGATTTTTGCCATTCTAACTGGAGTGAGGTGGTATCTCAATGTTGTTTTGATTTGCATTTCTTTTATGGCTAGGGAGGTTGAGCATTTCTTCATGTGTCTATTGGCCATCCTTCTTTCTTCTTCAAAGAAGTTTCTCTTTAAGTCTTTAGCCCACTTATTTATTGGGCAGTTATATCTTTGAGGATTTGTTGTTGGGGGATTTAATTTTTTGAGTTCCAAGTATATTTTAGATATGAGACCCTTGTCTGTTGTATGGCTAGTGAAGATCTTCTCCCAATCCGTGGGCTTTCTATTGATCTTGCTAGCTATGTCCTTTGCCATGAAGAAGCTCTGCAACTTCATGCAAACCCATTTGTCCAACCTTTCTTTGATTTGTTGTGTTTCCGAGTCTCTATTAAGAAAATTTCAGCCTGCGCCAAGGAGACCTAGGGTTTCTCCTATTCCATCCTGTAATGTTTTCAGAGTGTCTGCTTTGACTTCGAGGTCTTTGATCCATTTGGAGTTGATTCTGAGCACTCTAAATTCTGACCTTAGGAAATTCTTGGCTTAATACTAGACTGTTGATGACTGAGTAATGTGTGTGTGTGTGTGTGTGTGTGTGTGTGTGTGCGCGCGTGCACCAGTTCTGGCGACTGAACTCAAGTCCTCACAGTCTCTTTGGGCTTCTTTGCCCTTGGGCTAGTGCTCTACCACTTGAGTCACACCTCCTCTTTTTTGCAGGTTAATTGGAGATAAGAATCTCCAGGTTTTGTCTACCTCAGCTGGTTTTAAACTTTGATCAAGTACCTGGTGTGTTAGTAAATCTTAATTTATAACCTGATATTTACATGCCTGACCATTTTTACCACTTGTACAGACTTCTCTTCTTTTCTCCTGTCTTTAGCAAATCTGTACTTCCCACTCTCAAATCTGAGAAGACTTTAGGAGTGATGCAGGGTAGATAGGAGAGAGATCAGGAATGGAAAACAATAGACAGAAATACAGACAAACACTGTATTAGCGATGAGCTCCATGAAAAACAGAGAGGTACTATCTTCTTTGCTGCAAGCCTTACATTTCTCATAAGCTTCAATATTAGAGAAAAAAAAAGAAAAAAGAACAGATTTCTCCATGCTTGTCACAAATAATTAGTGTCCTCTGAAAACGGAGTAAGGCTCTCTCAAAGAAAAATTTATCATACCCTGGAAAAACACACACTTGGGAAAATGACTCCTCCTGGCACAAAATGTGTTTAAAAGTTTTACTTATGCCAAGGATGGATACCTGTCTTGAAGGAAGTATGTGGTAAAATCTATCCCTTCCTTTTTATTAAAAAATATATTTTATTATTTTTAAGGTATTGTACAGAGGGGTTACCATTTCATAAGTCAGGTAATGCATACAATTCTTTTTGAACAATATCACCCATTCCTTTACTTTCCCCCAGTTTCTCCCTCCCATCCCTGCTTACAAGTTGCACAGTTCATTTTTCACATAGTATACACTGAATACCATGACTGAATGTGTTTACCCTTCCTCCCTGTATTTCTGCATCCCCCCTAAAACACACAGAAAGAGAGACAGAGACAGAGAAAGGAAAAATAACACCACCAACAGCAAACAGAAAAATCCCAGGTTTCCATTTCCTGAAATTCATTTAGATAAATAGTACTTTAAATGTTCAGAGGAGATACATCTTTGGGTTCCTCTCCTAAGAGTGTCCTCCTTTAGTCTGTATGTGCATGCCTGGAATCCTATATACATTATCATATCCAATTGTAGTTTAGATCTAGTTTTCACATTGAGAGAAAGCATGTGCCGTTTGTCTCTCTGAGCTTGGCTTATCTCAGCATGATTTGTTTGAGGTCCATCCATTTCACTGCAAAGGACATAATCTTCTTTCTAATGGATAAGTAAAACTCCATTATGTATATGCACCACATTTTTTTCATCCACTCATCTATTATAGGGTATCTGGGCTGTTAATCTAGAATTTCTTTGAAGGAAAACCCAGGCATCAAAAACCGAAGTTCAACATCTCTGAGCCCAATTGATAAAAAGCACAAGAGTGAATAAATGTTCCTGTTGTCAGAGAAAATGGGAATACTTACGTTAAATTAAACTGAGAAACCCACAGCCTACTTTTTCTTTAGCCATAAATATGTGTGATGTTAAACACTCATTGCCTTGTTTTCATTGTGCCCACATTCATGTCTAGGCTTATGTGTGTTCTATTTTTCCTTTGTTTTACCAACAAACTTTCTTAGTCTCTAGTTTCAATGTGAACTCAAATTCTTTTCTGAAATAAGAATATCCAAGGGCCAGGCAGAGGCTTCCTCCCTTTTGGAGATCTTCTCCCTGGAACATCACCAGTCGCCAATCTGGTAACAGGAGGACATATACCCTACTCACAGGTGTTCACATAGATTGACCAGAAGCCTGGGCACTTTCACTACATTGTAGCAAATGCATCTATAATGGCTTCAAGCTTTATAGAGTATAAACATGTTGCAGGAGACTCCCAGATCTTCACATCCAATACTGAATGGCAAGTCTGAACAATTTCACCTTGGAAGCAGAGATGGTTCTTAAGTACTAGACAATTATAAGCCTACAACTCTGCTTGGTTGTTGCATCACTGCAGGATAGGAGAAAGCTTCCCTCTGCTTCTTAGTTTCCACACGAAAGTCACATGTCCTTGAGATGCACTCATGGAAGAGTTTCACAGTTTAAAGTTTTAGCAAGGATGTATTTTAGTCGAACAGAGCAAATGCAGGAGAAATAGACAAGAGGCATTTCCTGTTCCCCATGCAGGAAATGGGAGTTAGAGACTTAACATGGTGGTTCCTAACTCTAGTCTTTATACTTGATGAGCTGGGAGAAGTCCTGTCCTATAGGCACTGCTGTTACCTTACACAATGGTTCTGGGTAAGAGTTCCATTTTTCCAGAGAGGTCTTCAGTTCTTTCTTTCTCTACCTATTTTCAGAGAGGGGGAGTTTGTAGCTTTTTAACCATTTCAGAAGAAAAGGAGTATGTAATGAGGTCTTTTATGTCTCCTATTTTTGTAACTTAACATCTCAAAGGAGGTGATTGATGGGAGTGTAACTTTTATCCTAGTGGTATTGTTAACAGAATATAATTTCCACATCTGCTCATCTTTTTTGCCTCAGATAGAGATAAAAAGTCTGAATGACCACCACCAAGTAAAAGGAATTCAATCTTTATCCATTTATTTCCTTAAAACTGGATATTAATGTAAATGGTGCTTTAAAGCTGATTGCTTTCCTTTTTGTCTGAGAAAGCCTTATACCTTACTTTGGCCCACAAATCATCCTCCACTTCGTATCCGTGTCCTTTGTCCTGAGCCATTCTCTTCTACAGTCACTTTGCAGCAATGTCGGAAGCCGGGATGGAGCAAACAGGAGATTGGATCATCTTTCAGGTGTCAATGACTCTTTATAACAAGGTTCCATCTGACTAATCCTAAGACAATGGATTATCAGATCACCTCTGACCACCTGTGCACATCTGTGATTGGAACTGTTTTAAGTACTCATACCTTCTCAACTCTTCCTGGAATTTTTACTATTTAACCTAAGGCAAATATCCTGAAGATGGCAGTCTAGTTTCCCATAACATGCTTGTGCCAGGTAATTAATCTCCTTTTTCTGTCCTTCATCATATCTCTTTATTTGGGAGATAGGGATTTGCCACATGGAACTTCTGGAATTTGAGTTTGAAGTCTAAAACTTGGGTTAGATTGGGACTTTGAAATGTGAGTTACAATTTAGTTGTGGCTTATGCTAGACTGCTGATGATAAGAGTCTTGGTTACAGCTAATGAGTATGTGTGGACCTCCATCATGTGGCTTAGGTGCTCAGTCATGTCTTTGAGAGTCAAAGTTCCATGAGAAGAGGGTTTGGTAGGTAGGGTAGACAAAACAAGTGGCAGATAATATATGCCCATCAAGTCCTTCTTGTTACCCAAGTGCCTTGGGGTTCTGCTAGAATGCTTCTTCCTATAATGTCCTGGGTGTCCAGTCAACCAATGAAAATAACTAGGACAGCATGCACAACCATACAGTCATCAATGAAAGACAGGAGAGGAGATATGGGAGGAGTCCTCTATTATAAAAAATTCCCTTTGAAAGGACTCCATTGGACTCAACTTTTGGGCCCCCTCTTTAGGACGGTCCTTTGCTACCTTCCTTTTGCTACTTTCCTTTCTCTTAAATAAACTTGCTGCCTACTTTAAACACTTTCTTGCCTTTTAATTGTTTAATGGGGAGAGAAAACAAATTGATACTCCTAGAGGGCATCAAGAACTGGGACATTCTGGTTTAATCTGCAAGAAGTGTCTAGTAAATGGTGATGTTGGATGCTGCTGTAGATAAACAAATGGACAGAGGGATAGATAGTCCTAATTCTCTCAAAGTGGAAATACTATGAAACAGAGACACCATGGATACAAAAATAAATATCACTTCCCTCTGGAGTTTTGGCAGAAACTTCCCCCTTTAGTTACATAAACACATACGTAAAAAGAAAAACTGGCTGAAGGAAGTGAGATGATCAGATGACATTAGTCCTGGCCACAGCTGGCCACAGCAGAGGAAGGACTATCCTGGGTTCCAGGGTGGGCTACAGCCACAATGACAACCACGCCATTTGAGCTTTTTGTGATGAATTCAACTCACACCCACAGTCTCCTAATCTGATTAAGAAGGAAGTGGCTTGGGAAGCAATGACATGTTTTTTAAGTTGTTTTGACTGTAGGAGATGAAAAAGCACAAAAGAAAATTTCCATTGGAGATCAGCTCTGGTTGCTTGTGCCTGTAATCTTAGCTATTCAGGATACTGAATTCTGAGGATAGCCATGTGAAGCCAGCTTAGGCAGATAAATCTGAGATATTCTTAGCTCCAATTAACAACAACAAAAAGCCATAAGAGGAGGTATGTCTCAAGTGGTAGAGCAAGAACATTGAGCAGAAAATGCCAAGTAAGAATTTAGATAGAGATGATAGATAGATAGATAGATAGATATAGAGATATATCCTACAAGGATCTCTTAGGCAATTAGTGGTAGCAACATCTCAAATCCTACCAATTACACATAAAGCTATTATTGAGGGACCTACTGTGCACCAAGCCAGTGTGGGTTTTTATTTCTGTTTTTTGCATTAAAATCCATGTGTGTGATAATATTGAACATTTTATCACAAGTTAATAGCATATTGTGAAGTACAGCTTAGGGTGGAAGTTAAATTTTATTTTCATTCAAATTAAAGAAATATTTAGAAGATCACATGATTTACTCAAGTAGCAGAATTAACAGATTCAAATCTAGATTTACAATACAATGCTAAGTTTAAATGAGAAATATTTAGATGAGTTTATAAGAAAGTGGGATGCTGGATGAACTGGTTCTCCATGTGACTTATATACAGAAATACAATGATCACAGGCATTTGTGTTGTGCTTTACTGAACCACAGTCTATAAATCATGAGCTTTGGTTTGTTTCATTTCTTTCTCTTATTACTGGAAATCCATTTGTTCTAACATATGTACAGTTTTTCCTCCTTCTCCTCTTCCTCCTCCTCATCTTCTCCTTCTCCTTTGCCCTCTTTTCTTCCTTCTCCTCCTCCTCATTCTTCTTCCTCTCTCCCTCCCCAACCTCTATCTCTCAGTTTTAAAGTGCTACAGATAGAATCCAGGGCTTCACATGTGCTAGGAAAGTGCTCTACCACTCAGCTACCTTCTCTAGGTCTTCACAATCTTATATCTAGTGCTCCATATGCTCACCTGGATGTCTGCCATACTATTTACCATTCTGCATTTCTTCAATTGGTACCTTGTAGAGTACTTCTAGACAAAGTATTATAAAATAAGACTAAACATTTTTTAGGCACAAATTTAGTGAGAACTAAACAAAATCTAATATCACAAAGAGGCGGGTTTCGAACAGATGCATACAAACAGTACTAGCTAGAACTCATGACTTGAGAACTCATGGCTCAAATATTCAGATCATCCTGCTACAGGCATGCTGGTAGAGGCTTCTGAATTTCCAGGGAACAGTATTCTTGAGGAAAAAACCCAATTGGAATTGCAACTTAGAAAATGACCCATTTGGTCTCTAACTTGATTTGGAAGAACCTATGTAAGAGGAATGAGCAGCCTTTTCCATCTCATGACTGAAACAGCCCCACAGTTTATTTCCTGTGAGACTATAGATGTTAAAAAGCAAAAATAATGAAAGAATCTCTTCCATGCCTGAGTAAGTGAGAACAGCAAAGTAGAACCTTCCCATCAATGTCCATAGGGGGAAAAAAAACAGGGCATTGAAATCTCTCCCATTTGGACCATGTAGAAAATTGCTCTGGTTCAGAACTCTGCCCCTCTGTCAGCTTGACTCCCCTCACCTTTGCCGTTTACTTGGTCTAAGGATGATAATTCCAGTGATGTGAAGTTTCTTACTAATTTAACTTAGAGGAAATATCTGTGGGCCTCTGCAGCATGAGACACAGTCAAAAGAATGTCAAAACTTACTTCAGAAACAGGCTATATGGGAATCATGGGCTGTACACGGACCACCTTTTCCAAGAATCCTTTATCAAAGCTCCCAAGCTGACCTGTCCTACAGAGAAGTAAACAGCTGTCTAGTGAGCCACATTGAAACCCAGCCAGTGATGGGGGGTGGAATTAAACACTATACTATGGTGTTAGTCACAGTATCTACACAGCTTACCTATTGGAATGCAGAAAAAGTTTCCTGTGTCTAAGTATAGTATTATTATGATAAAACACTTTCATTTTGGAAAAACCTAGCATTTGCAAGGGAATACATTCTCTCCATAATGTGATATCCCAAGGTAGGTTCAAGTCACATGAAATGGCTCTGGAATAAATCATTTCAAATTCCCACTAACTAAAGGTCATCTAGAGAAAATCAGAAAAAGGCACTTATTAGCTGGGTACCAGTGGCTCACACCTATACTCCTAGCTATTCAGGAGGCTGAGCTATGAGCTCAAAGGCAATCTGAGCAGACAAATATGAGACTCTTACCTCCAATTAACCACCAAAATGCTAAAACCACAGGTATGGCTCAAGTGGTAGATTATCAGCCTTGAGTGAATAAGCTAAGGAAGAACACAATACCCTGAGTTCAAGCCCTAGTACTGGCACATGCATGCACACATGCACACACACACACACACACACACACACACACACACACACAGAATCTAGAGATGCTCCCTGGAACATGCCTAATAGCAATTAAATTACAAAAATCTGCCTATCAGACAGAATAAAGTATTTAGCACCCCTGGCTCAGGTACTGCAAGAGATATGCTCATTGGTTTATACCTCTGCCTGTTTATATCCCTAACCTTGGGATGATGCCTATGAGGACCTTTTCTAAAAAGAGAAGCTGCCACCTGCCAATTCATGTTCTCTTGAGCCAGTACTGATTTGCCCTCTATAACTTGTTCATGGAAGACAGAGTCCTGAGAATCAAGCCTAGCCACACACAAAGCATGAATTCAGACACTATGACTTAGCTCCAGGAAAACATGGAAATACTCAGATATCATCAAACCAGAAAGAAGGGATGGCTGTGAAGTCAGGATGAATCACATTATGAGGAAGCCTAACCCTTAATTGCATCACAAGGCTTATTTATGGAAAGAACAAACATAAAGATTCAAAAAAACAGATGGATTCCTTCTAAGATTTCCTGGGGAGGGAGGTTGGAGGGTGGCCTATAGCATACTACAACACATGTTGCAGCCATTGGAGAGACCACCAAAGGAGAAACATCCTTGAGACTTTAAAGTGCAGTGGAAAATAGAATGCCATTTGTGTAGAACCTCTGTCTGTGGAGCAAGGATCTGAAGGAAAGTCACATGACATGGTAGTGACATGAAGTCTGTGTCCCATACCTTAAAATCAACCATGCAGGGGTGGAGGAGTAGCTCAATGGTAGGGCTCATGCTTACCTCATGCGAGGCCCAGGGTATACTCCCCAGCATCACACAACAACAAAAACCAAAACACCCACGGAATCCTGCAAAGAGAAAACATGGTCCATCCATTTTCTTTAAGATTCTCAGTTCCTTCAGCAGCCCAAGGTCTTCCTCATTTGTGTGCCACCTGATCTGATGTCTTCTCCAACTCTCATGCAACTTTGGGCCTCTGAAATCAGATGATGAAGCCTCTAACTAACTCGTTCAAGCATGAAGTCACCTCTATGAATTTGCCCTGTGTTTGTTGTAGGAGCTGGCTTTGTATACAGACTGAATAATGTTTCCAACCAGAAGCACATAATTAGTCCAAAGTAGGGGCTACAGGTGTTTTCACATTGAGAGACTTATCTGATCTGTTATTCTCTAAATCTGGTGATGACAGTGGCTGGGAGGCTCTGAGCAGGAAATCAGTGTCTCTCTGAAACTCATTAGCATGATAAACCTTATCAGAGTTGAAGGAGAGGTGACCATGGTCACAGGTGTTCACTTTGGGACAACAGGCACATGCTAGGGCTGCTCTGCACTAGCCATCTGCCTGCTGCTGTGTCACGCCATGTCCTCTGGAAGAATAATGAGATTAGAGGTCTTTGGCTTGGTCAGGATGAAGGGCATCAGCATCCATCACCCTCTAAGCACATATGCACGGTGCTGACCAGTGTCATCTTGTCCTATCTGTTGTTCCATGCCCCACAAAAGTTGCTCCACCTTCTTCTCTGAGTTTGTTTATGAAAAGCACACCACCATGTCAGCCTGTCTGTCTCCCAAAGGACAAGACACATGTCACATGCAACTTGGAAAAACGTATTACAGCAAAGACCTGATGCTGCAAGCCTCTCTGTAGCTGTACCAACACAGGCAGCAACAAGAAGCCATCATAAAAGTCCATGTAAAAATGGCCCTCTCTCGTGTAGGCAAGGTGCTGGGCCCAGATGGCTGCATGCTGTACAAAGTGCTGAGTAAACATCAGTAAATGAATGATTGAGAAAAATCAATTGTGCACTTTGCTGTAGAGAGACTGAATAGCTCAGTTCTCAGGACAACCTGGAAAGAGGAGGGAAACTTGACTGGATTGAAAGTACAAGAGGCACTATGGCCAGGCAGTGGTGACTCATACTTGTAATCCTAGCTACTCGGGAGACCTGAAGGATCAAGTTTCAAAGCCAGCCAGCGCAGAAAAGTTTGCAAGACTTCCTATCCAATTAACCAGCAAAAAGCTAGGCTGGGGGGCGGCTCAACCAGGTAGAATGTGAGCCAAGTAAGCAAGCCTGGCAAGTGTGAAGCCCTTAGTTCATTATCTTATATCACCACACCCCAAGAGGCACAACCAACCAACTAGAACAATGCTCCTGTGATCATCTCCGCCATAAGATTGTTTTACCTATATGTGTGATTAGAGACCATTACTCAGATGGAAAATTAACAAGTGTTTTATCTTCCTATTTGTAGTGTGACCTTGATTCCTTTCCCTTCATGTTCTTACCTATAGAGTTAGATAACAAGAGCAAGCCACATTCAGAGGTGAAGTCAGATCATGCATACAGGACTTTTAGACATTGGGTAGGGTACAAAGTGAAGGCCTGAGGACTGTCAACTCTTACTATTGCACCATGCAATTACTTTCTCACAATAAATCCTGGCCGATGAACAACTTGACTCATTCCTCCCCTGGGATGCTGTCTAATTCCTCCCTCTAAGGCCTTGCATGTCTTGGATGACTTGGAATTCACAGAAATCTTCTCCAAAGGCCCTGTATGTTCCTGTGGCTCTGATTTGCTGCACTTGGGGGCTAATACTCCTCCCATATCACAGGCCTGCAGTCCCCTTCATATGTTGTCTGGCCTCCATGCCCCCACGCCCAAACTATCAGCATATGCCAAGCCAGAAAGAATCATTTTGATTTTCTCTTTTGGTCTCTGTCAAAGAGTGGTACCCTTGGGCTGGGAAGGTGGCTCAGTGGTAGAGCGCTTGCCTTGCATGCCTGAGGCCCTGGGTTCGATTTCTCAGCACCACATAAGCAAAACAGAAAAAAGCCGGAAGTGGCGCTGTGGCTCAAGTGGTAGAGTGCTAGCCTTGAGCTGAAGAGCTGAGGGACAGTGCCCAGGCCCAGAGTTCAGGCCCCACGACCGGACCCAAAAAAAAAAAAAAAAAAGAGTGGTACCCTTGGTATCCTCCTACCCTGGAAGGGCCCCTGTACTGCATCATCTCACCCTTCCCTTGCTCTGAGCAGCAGGCCACCAGATTTCTCAGAAGCTCTGCTGTGATTTGAATGTGGGTTTTCCACTCTGAAGCTCATGTTGAAAGGTGACTGCCATTGGAAGGTACAGGAAAGTGTAGACCTTTCAGAGGTGAATGGATTCATCCATTCATGGATGAATATGTTGGCAGCTTACTTGGAGGGGCTTTGTCATATAAGAGAGATTTCTCTGGCTAGCTCTGATACTGTGTGCTGCCCTCTGCCATGAGTTGAAGCCACAAAAAGCCCTTCCTAGAAGCCAACAAGATGTAGCCTCTTGATCTTGACTATCCTTCCCAGGGCCATTAGACAAAGAAATGTCTATTGTTTGTGAATTACCTAGTGTGTACTATTCTAATAGCGCTAAGAAAATGGATGCAGGACAAGCTAGCACTCAGTCCTTTGCTTGCTGCCTCCATAACACCCCAGTCATCTGCCTCATTTGGGCCTGCATAGCAACAGTAGCAGGGCTCCACTCTCTACAGAGAGCCCTTCATGGTGGGCTATCATGCCGAGGGAGAAAGCTCAGCTCCTCAGCCTTGAGTCCCGACCCTCAGCACATCCTGTGCTGTGTGGTTCCCCTCAGAGTAGGGCTGAACCTGCCTTCTACAGAACCTCTGCATGAAATCACTGTGTTTATTTGTTTGTCAAAACAGTGTCTCATTAGGAGGCCCAGGTTGGCCTCAAAATGGTGATCCTCTTGTCACAGCCACCTGGGTTCTGGAATTACAGGTATGTATCACTAATACTTGGTCAATATTGCAGCATTGAGAGACCTTTTTCTTCCCTTTCCTTACTTCCATTTTCTTTGGTGGTCTCCCTGAGATTATTTACTTAATAAAATTCTTCACAGGGATCCATGTTTCAGGGTCTACTTTGGGAGTGCTGGAACTTAGGTATCCTTCACTCGCTGGTTTCTAATTTCGGTGGCCTCCTGAGCTGCTCTTCCTATGGCAAGGGCCTCTCTATCTCAGACTTCTAACTACCTACTTCCTGCCATGATCAAAAACACCTGATGATTCCTCCATTAAGAATAAGTCAAGGTTTCAATTCTCTACCACAATGCTTGCTGAAGGGTTCAGGGAGACATCACAGTATCTCTAAGTTCTGCTTGATATATTACACTGTTGATTCTTGTTTTATTTTTTTATTGTAAAAATGCTGTACAAAGGGGTTACAGTTACGTGAGTAAGGTAATGAGTACATTTCCTAAAAAGCATTGTTACCTCCTCCTTTGTTTATTCCCTACCACTCCTTCCCTTCCCACCTCCCCAACTACTCCCTCCCTTCCCAAGTTATGAAGTTCATTTTCAACATAGCGTCTTGTACATCTCATTGTTACAATGGGCAAATCTGTATCCTTATTTCACCTTATTTTGTAATTTCCCTTCCCCTCCCCAAATTAGAAAAATGGATATACAAGATGCAGGGCACCAACATTAAATACAGTGAAAATAGGGTTATACCGTGGGGGAGGGACATACAAAGCAACAAAAAATATCACATAGTACATTGTAAATACAAGGTCCCATGGTTTCCCTTATTTGCAATAACTAGTATATGTCTGAGTCAAGCAGAAAAGGTCAGATAAGTTGATGTTAGGGAAATAAACCCTAAGATACATATTCAAATGTTTTTTTCCTTTCATGCGATTGTTTCTAACACATTTATAAGATTATTTCTTTGTTGCTTTGTATGTCCTCCCCCACGGCATAACCCCTGCTTTCACTGTATTTGATGTTGGTATAATTTGTGGAAGGGAAGGGAAAAGACAAATCGTTTAAATAGGGATACAGGTGGACCCATTGCAACAATGAGATGTACAAGTCGTTATGTCAAAAAACTAACTTTACAACTTTGGTGAGGGGGGTTTGAGGGGCTGGAGTATGAGAAAGGGAAACAAAGGAGGAGGCTACAATGCTTGATAAGAAATGTACTCATTATCTTGCCCATGTAATTGTAACCCCTCTGTACAGTATTTTCACAATAAAAAACAATAGCAAGCAAGAAAAAAAACCAGTTGTATCCCTTTCTTGGGGTTCATTTCACTTAACATCATCGTATATGGTCATATGTACATAGCTTTTGACCTTTTCTGCTTGTCCTAGACATATACTAGATATTGCAAATAAGCGAAAACATGGGACCTGTTACTTTGAGCCTGGCTTACTTCACTTAATATAATATTTCCAGGTCTTTCCATTTCCTAACAAATGGGACAATGTCATTCTTTCTAATGGAGGCATAGAATTGCAGTGTGTGTGTGTATACCACATTTTCTTGATCCATTCATCTACTGAGGGGCATCTGGGTTGGTTCCATCTCTCAGCTATGGTAAATAATGCTGCAATAAGCATAGTTGTGCTGGTAGCTTTGGTATGGTCTTGTTTGTGATCATTCAGATAAATGCCTAAAAGTGGGATTGCTGGGTCATAGGGGAGCTCTATGTGGAGTCTTTTGAGGAACCTCCATACTACTTTCCAAAGTGGTTGAACAAGTTTATACTCCTGCCAACAAGACAGTAGGGTTCCCTTTTGGCCAATCCCTGCCAGCATCTGTTGTTATTAGATTTCTTGATTATAGCCATTCTAACTCTCAATGCTGTTTTGATTTGTATTTCTTTAATGTCTAGAGAAGTTGAGCATTTCTTCATGTGTCTATTGGCCATTCTTATTTCCTCTTCAGTTGTTGTTGGGGGATTTAGTTTTTTAGTTCTAAGTATATTTTAGATATGAGACCCTTGTCCAATTTATGAATAGTGAAGATCTTCTCCCAATCTATGGGCTTTCTATTGATCTTGCTAGCTATGTCCTTTGCCATGCAGAAACTCTGCAGTTTCATTCAATCCCATTTGTCCAACCTTTCTTTGATTTGTTGTGTTTCTGGGTCTTTATTAAGAAATTTTCAACCTGTGCCAAGGAGCTCTAGAATTTCTCCTATTCCTTCCTGTAATATTTTAAGGGTGTCTGCTTTGACTTCGAGGTCTTTGAATCCATGTGGAGTTGATTCTAGCACCTGTTGATTCTAAACTGTTCTTCCTGATACCCTGAAAACATTCCCATGAATTTACAAATTAACAAACTGGGAGAAGCCTGGGGCTACAGCCAGTGGTAGACCATGTGCTTAGGAGCATGAGAGCTAGGATTTGATCCCCAACACCACAAAATAAAACAATGAAACAAGCAAAATTAATGCAAGAGCTTTTACAGATCTATGCAATAATCATTGGGGAAATATAAATCAAAGTTATATAGGAATACTAGCTTATACCCATTACGACAGCTACCATAGTAATAATAATATTGGTGTGTGCCAGTGGTTTATGCCTGTAATCCTAGCAACTCAGGAGGCTGAAATCTGAAGATTGCAATTTGAAGCCAACCCAAGGAGAAAAGTCTGTGAGTTTCCTATCTCCAGCAAAAAAACAGAAGTAGAGGTGTGGCTCAAGTTGTAGAGCACCAGTCTTGAGCAAAAAATCCAAGCAATGGCAAGAGACCCTGAGTTCAAGCCCCAGTACCAGGACACACATAAAAAATTAATGCAAGCTGGATGCCAGTGGCTCATACCTGTAATCATAGCTACTCAGGAGGCTGAGATCTGAGGACTTCCCAGGCAGTCAGCCCAGGCAAGAAAGGCTATGAGACTATTATTTCCTACTAACACCAGAAGCCAAAACTAGAGCTATGGTATGGTTCAAATGGTAGAGTGCTAGCCTTGAGCAATAAAGTTCAGAGACAATACCTAGACTATGCATTTCAGCCTTAGTACTAGCACACACTCAAAAAAACTTAATGTTGCTGAGGATGTGAAAAAAATTGTATAGTGTTGGTGGGAATATAAAATTGTACCACCACAGTGAAAAATACATTTAAAATAGAATTAATACATCATCCAGTAATCTTACTTTTGATATATGCTCAGAAGAATTGAGTGTAGGGACTTGAACAGATATTTGTACGCCCATTGCAGCATTATTCACAACAGCCACAACATGGAGGCACCTCAGTGTCCTTTGAAGGTGATTGGTTGAGCTAAATGTGGCATTTACACACAACAGAACATTGCTCACCTTTGAAAAAGGAAGGGGACTCTGGCACATGCTACAACATGGCTGAGCCTTGAAGACATCTTCCTCAGAAACAAGCCTGACAGAAAAGGACAAGTTCTGTGTGTTCATCAGATTCCCAGAAAAGTCAGATTCACAGAGACAGAAAGTAGAAAGATAGTCACCAGGACCCTTGGGTCCTCTGTAACCCCACACAGTAGCAGACTTGAGGAGTTCTTCCTGGCATCCTAGCAAAGGGTCCATCTGATCCTTCTGTGCCTGGGCTGCTGGGTTGTCATAGTCACGTATCATTTAGCAGTGGGAATGTTCTCTGAGAAAGGTGATGTTAGGTCATGGTGTGTTGTATGAGCCTCCTAGAGTGTCTTTCACAAACCTGCCTCCTGTAGGTCAGTCATGTGACCTCCAGAGACAATCAAGACATTTGATAAACACAAGATGCATGAGGCTGCTGAGTCTGATCACACAGCACACATAGCACACAGTCAACTTTTTCTATAAATAGAAAGGGTATACTTTATAATAACAAACATACAAGATAGTCAGCATATAAACCAGAGTGTAGGTGATTATCATTACCAAGTGTTCTGCATGGTAGATAATTGTATGTGCTGGATTTTTATGACTGGCAGTGTGCGGTAGCTGTGTTTGCACCAGTGTCACCACAGACATATGAGAAACATATGGCTGGCTGTGTTTTGATCTTATGGAGTCTACAAAGTCATTAGATGGTGGGAATTTTTCAGCTCCACTTTAATCTTATGGGACCTTAGATGTGGCCTTGTTTTGGACCAAAACATTACTATGCAGCATCTGATTGCATTTTGCAATGAAGTTCTACTGTGTAATACTTTCAGATAGAATCATACAGAAGAGGAGGGCACTCTGAAGACACACTGACTGAGAACACAAGGGCCCTAGTTCCAATAGCTTTCACAGCCATGCAGACCCAGCCTGCAGCTGCATTTACAGCACTTCTGTGGGGCACAGAAGACAGCCCTGGCTATATGAAATCAGTGGTGGGTGCCAGGCTCCCAGGCAGAGAGCTCTTGGCTCTGAGACAATTGGGAAGAAAGGGTCTTGGAAAGCTTTCCACCCAACCTCCCAGGATGGCTCTGACAAGCATGGCCTGGAATCAGAGCAAACATGCACTGGAAAGGAGCCTGCCAACCAAGGGGCAAACATTGTCTACATTGAGCAGCCGTTTGAGCATAAGAAGTGTTTTTTTTTTTTTTTTTTTTTTCCAGCAGGGCTATGTAGCTGTCCAACAAGGAGTGGGGAGGGAGAGGACCATCATTATTTATATTCAAATGTAACACTGGTGGCTCCTGGCTGGTTTAAACAGGTAAGACTTGAGGCAGAGAACAGTAGAGTCTTTGCAGGATTAATTAGGATGTGAGTCAGTGCAATTTGTCAGATATTGTGATATTGCCTTTTGTGCTAATTTGTAAATGGCAGCCACATGGGAAGCTGTAGGGGGTGGGGAGGGAGAAGTAGCCACCTAGTCTAGTGAGCCATGCAGGCCACAGTCTCAGAATCACAAGATATATTCCTATGGCTTTTCCTTTTTGGTGTTGGTACTGGGGCTTGAACTCAGGGCCTCATATTCTCACTTGGCTTTTTTGCTCAAGACTGGTGCTCTACCACTTGAGCCACACCTCCACTATTGGCTTTTTGTAGGTTAATTGGAGATTAGAGTCTAAGGGACTTTTTTTTGCCTAAGCTAGCTTCAAACTTTGATTCTCAGATTTCAGCCTCCTGAGTAGCTGGGGTTACAAGCATGAGTCACCTGCACCCTGCAAATGTTTTTTAAAATTAGCTTATATTCATTATTTAGGCAGAGCTTCATTGTTGCATTCCACACTAGGGGTTACTGCAGCTTTTATTGATTGTACAACACTCAATCAGGGAAACTATGGAAAGGTTGAAAGATAATGTACCCTGGAATAAAAAAGGAATAAAGCACAATACACACAAATGCACACACACACATATACATACATGTACACATGTGGGGATACACACACACTATGAGTGGTACATGTCTTGATATTGTATACAAATAATAAATTAATGTTGGGACTGGGTAGAGTGCTTGCCTTGCATGCATGAGGCCCTGAGTTTGATTCTTCAGCACCACATAAGCAGAAAAAGTCAGAAGTGGCACTGTGGCACTTAGAGCATTAGCCTTGAGCTGAAGAGCTGAGGGACAGCACCCAGATCCAGTGTTCAGGCCCCCTGACTGACAAAATAATTAATTAATTAATTAATTAATGTTGGGCATTCTAGTACTGGCACACACACAAATAAATTAATGTGAGTGTGGTCTTGGAAGCAGACAGGGGCTTCAGCTATGAATGAGTCAGGGATGAAAGCTGAAATTACCCTATTGCCAGCTGAAGCAGTTTAACTTAAACACATGCTGTTTCTGGTAAAGAAGAGGCTATACTTCCATGCCAAGCTGGCGGCCTCAGTGGAGGAGCTTACACCTTGGCACACACTTAGCCATGCATGCCATTACACATCCTTGCTGATATCATCGCATTCTGTTTTCTTGGAAGAGACTTCAAGCTGTTGCAGGAAGATTACATGTTAGTGATGGGGGAAAAACCCACAGGAGAGAACCAGTTTTCTCCATTAGTCCTCAGTGGTGGGGAGGGAGGGTGCTGTGGAAACTATTTCTGCCTTGGCTGCCAGCTGTCACTCTGGATTGATTTGTTTGGAGCAGAAAAGAGCTGACAAAAAAGGCTCTCCCCAGTATTCTGTGCCACGGACCAAGCAGCCCTTAGGGACATGGGATTCCATTCAAGGATACCCCATCTTTGTCTTCCTCACAGGCTACCAGCAGGCCCAGGCGAAGCCCATTGCTTTCTCCCATTCCTCTCCACTAGTTCATATTTTAATAAGTATGTAAAATAAACAGGTTAGGCACTGCTTAGTGGCTTACGCCTGTAATTCTAGCTAACTCAGGAGGCTGACATCTGAGGACCACAGCTTGAAGCCAGCCCAAGAGGAAAAGGCCATGAGATTCTTATGTCTAATTAACCAGCAAAAAGCCAGAACTTGAGCAAGAAGGCCAAGCAAGAGTGCTGAGTTCAAGCCCCAATATAGGTTTACACAGAAAAATAAAATTTAATTTAAAATTTAAACTAAATAAACAATAAATAAAGTATTGAGTTTCAAGTTCCTTTAAACAAAAATGTTCAGTGCCTCAAACTCTCCTGAACTGATAGACTGGCTTCTTCCCCTGTCCCCTCCCATGCCTGCTGCCCTGCTGCTTGCCGCCTGGGTTACAGCTGCCATCCTGCTAGGAAATCTCAGGGCCATGGCCACTTGGATCCTCTCCAAGATCCCATATCTGGTGAGAATCCAGTCTCCCTGATACCAGCCCCTTGGCCACACTTCCTCTCCCAGCTCTCTATTTCCATCAGCACTTCCCAAGAACACAGCTGTACTCAGCTCTCCCATCCCAGCCAAAGACTGGCCAGGTGACACAAGTTGCCCTCAGAATGGGTCTGTCCCTGTTACACCACCCCCAACAAAGGGGTGTTTGCACATACATATGCCTAACCCACAAGCTCAAAACACATACACACCTAATACATACAATGCCCGCCCAACACACACAGACACACCATCCAACACAGACACATATACTCAACACACATGGGCACACACAGACACACCCATAACAGAAATATAATGTTATACACACCCAGAACATACATCAAACACACACATGCCCAGTACATACATATAAACATCCAACACCCACATTCCAAAACATATATACATATTCTAAAACACATACACCTAACACACACACACACACACACACACACACACACGTTCTGTGCAGCTCATCATCATATTCAGAATTACACTTTTCAACACCCACTTCCCAGCCTGAAATGCATGCAGAGCCCACCACAGTGAACTCCACCCTGACTTCCACCAGCCCATGCTCCAAAGATGGTACATGTAAGGACTGTTTGAAATGCATTATTACTTGCAATGAAAAGAAGATTTCAATGAGGTATCACATGCTTATATTTATATATTCTGTGGAAGACACAAAAATACATACTTACATGGATATATGAAATATAACACGTATATATGAAGGAGAATCATTGGAATATGGGTTTTCTTCCCTAGTAACTTTAGAATGGAGATGGGGTGGGTTTCTGTAGGATTTCAATGCTTATTCACTAGCTGGCTATATTGTCTATAGTGGCCATACTCCCTGAAGTCCCAGTCTGGTACTGAAGTTCTTTGGAGATAAGGGTCACACCCTCTCCACTGAGAGCACTCAGAGGCCCACACAGGAAGAGAGAGGAGGATCATGATGGTGGTGGTACTCAAAGACTTGAATGTGAGTCAACTCAATCCCCAGGATCTGGGTTTGCTCTCCAAGAGAGGTTGGAGAAGGAGAGCCATGAAGGATAGCAGTGTTCAATGACTTGGGTGTGAGTCTGTGAACCTGCATTTGACAATAGCTGTTGAAAGTAATTGGCAGGTAAGTTTCAAAATCCATTCAGATTGGCTAATGTGTGAACTCCTTACACCAATTGATAGCACCACAGACACCAAGGCCATGGCAGGCCTAGGGACAAGCAGGATTCTGTGCTGGGAGTCAAAGTTTCAGAAGGCTCAAATGTCCCTATAACGTCTTCTCCTCCTAAACTTGTCAGGGTGCCTGGAATTCATCCCTTTGGCTGTGTCTTGGTCTTACCCTGGGCTGCTCATTAGATCTGATGGAGTTCACTGTCTACCAAGGATTCTGGAGCAGTGGTGTAGAATCGGGTCTAGGTTTTTGTGTTTGTTTTTAAAGCTGCAGTTGATTGTAATGTATGATCAGCACCCCAGGACCCGTGGAGCCTTGAATCCTTGTCCTTTTTCATGATTCCCTTGCCTGCCAGTGATCAGGAGATTGTTTGAAGTGCGTACCTGCAACGGAGGTGATTGTGGTTGAGGCTACTTCTACTTTCATTTCAGAATAACAAAGTGGTGCAAATGATCACTTGAAGTTTGCCTCTTTAGAGCCTGTGGCCTCTATATGGAGGAGACTATTAGTGGTCGCCCTATGTACCTCAGTGGAAAGGCTCAGAATGTGCTGTCTGAGTATAGTTAACCATGATCCTTCCAACAGCCACAAATGCAACATTTGGTCCTAGTTTATATAGTTTAGTTTATGTATAGAACAAGCTGTTAGCTGAAAAAACAAGCCATTTGGAATACTGCAAGTTAAATGCAAATTTATAAAATAAAATAAATGTTCCCCAGATAAGCCTTAAAAGTTTTACCAGTTAGCTTCACTAAATCAAAATTCTTAGGCTACATCAAGGTCAAGTAACAGAGTACCTCATGCCTGTAATCCTAGCTACTCAAGAAACTGAGATCTAGAGGATTGCGATCTGGTGTGTGTGTGTGTGTGTGTGTGTGTGTGTGTGTGTGTGTGTGTGTGTGTGTGTGTGTGTGTGTACACATATATAATACTATTTCAGGTCAAATAAGAAACTAAAATTAAGATAAATTTGGTCAGTGAAAGTCAGGTGCCAGTGGCTCACAACTGTAATCCTTATTACTCAGGGGGCCAAGACCCGAGGATCACTGTTTGAAGCCAGCCCTGGCAGGAAAGTCTGTGAGACTCTTATCTCTAGTAAACTACTCAGAAAAAGCCAAAAGTGACTCTGTGGCTCAAGTGGTAGTGTGCTAGCCTTGAACAAAAAGAAGCTCAGGGACATTATCTAGGCCTAGTTCAAGCCCCAGCACTGGAGGGAAAAACTGGTCAGTGAAATAGGTAAAAGAGGGTACCAATGGTTGCCAATGGTTCACACTTACAATCCTAGATCCTGAGATCTGAGGATTGCGGTTCAAAGCTAGACCAGGCAGGAAAGTCTGTGAGACTCATCTCCAGTTAGCCACTAAAAAAGCCAGAAATAGAGCTGTGACTCAAGTGGTAGAGCACTAATTTTGAGCAGAAAAGCTCAGGAATAGCACCTAAGCACTGAGTTCAAGGCCTAAGACTGGCACAAAAAAAAGAGGTACAAGGGTTGAAAATAATATCTTTTCTCTAACTTGGCAGATTGGTATTCAGCTTCTATAACAAAATACCTGAGACTGGCTATTAAATAAAAGACATTTATTTAGCTCACATTTCTAGAGGTTTGAGAGTATGGGAGGTCTTAAGTAGGTAGCGACGTAATGGTAGGAACACATACAAGAACCATCATTGGGTGAGACAAGAAGCAAGAGCGCAAGAAAGGGCCAACCTTGCCATAACAACTCACCCTCGTGGAAACGGTCACCAGGAACCTAGCATTCATTCCTTCCAACAGTAGCATCTGAAATAATGTAATCACCCTGCTCTAGGCTTCATCTCTTAGAGGTCTACCACCTTCCTATTGCACACTGAAGACCTGGCTCCTATCCATCTTTGGAAACACACTCAAACCACTGAACCACAGGACTTGGCTGTTCACCAGAATCAAATAGTAATATTGTTCTCTGAGTTCTGATTCTGAGCCTGTCCCAGGAATCAGAGTCCCCAAAGTAGGATGCTGGACTGATCTTTTCTTTAGTAACCCCAGGTGACTACAAAGATGAACCCTGTGTGGAAACACCCATCTTGTCAGAAAGCAAGCCCCTGAGGCAACAAGTAGCCAGCAGAGCAGGTTTGTTGGTTGAGAAAGGATCATGCTAGGCAGCATTAGGTCAGACTAGGCTGTTTATCATCCAAGAAAGCCAAGCTCAGGAAGAGCAGAGAACCAGGAAGGGAAGATCAAGGATTGAGCAAAAATCAAAGATACAGGAAACTAGGCATCACATTTGTAATTCTAGCTACTCAGGAGGCTGAGATATGAGAATTGAGTTTTGAAGCCAGCTGGGACAGACAAATCTAAAAGACATTATTTCCAATTAACTAGTCAGAAGTCAGAAATAAAGGGGTAGCTTGAATGGTAGAATGCCAGCCTTGTGTGAAAAAGGTTAGCAAGCCAGTCCCAGAATTCATGCCCCAGTATTGGCACACATGTGTGCGCGTGCACACACACACACACACACACACACACACACATGAAAAGAGAGAGAACAAAAGAGAAAGTGAGAGAGAGAGAGAAAGTGAGAGAGAAAGAGAAAGAGAAAAATTTTAAAAAGAGAAGGAAAAAGAGATAAAGTTAGGAAGAGAAAGAGGAAAGGAGAGAAAGGAAGAAAGAAGGAAAGGAAGAACAAAAGAAAGAAAGAAAAGGAAAGAAGGGAGATTAAAGAAAGAAAGAGAACAAAGGAAGGAAGGAAGAAAGAAGAAAGAGAAAGAGAAGAGAGAAAGGAAATGGGGTAGGGGCAGAACTCGGTCACTTGGAATGACAAAACATTGTAGGATTACAGCAACAAAAATGATCCAGGCAAAGTGCCTGGACCCGAGCAATAAAGAATCTACACAGATAATGAGAATGGCTTTGAAGGATTATTTAGGCTCTGCCTTTGACCTATATACTTTGTATATATAATTATCAGTACATGTATGTAATTCTGTAACTATATTTTCCCATCCTAGGTTTTCAGACTAAGTTTTCACCTGTCACCTCCTGCCATTTCTGCCCAGCTGTGCCTGCCATAATTAAACACTGTCCTCAAGCCCAGAAATGGTTGGTTTTTGGCACAATCAAGTTAGAACATTTGGAAAATGGGATTTATCAATGCTCGTATGTTTTTCCCCCCTTGGGAAGGGGGGGTTGTGGAGGGGTTTGTTTTTGTGTGCATTTTGTTGTTGAAGGTTTTTTATTTATTTATTTATTTTTGTTCCAGTACTGGGGCTAGAACTTAGGGCCTTGTGCTCTCACTTCGCTTTTTTGCTCAAGATTGGCACGTTACCACTTGAGCTACAGCTCCACTTCTGGTGCTTTGGTGGCTAATTGGAGAGAAGTCTCACAGATTTTTTCTACTCAAGCTAACTTTGACCCATGATCCTCAGATCTTATGCAATCTGCATGAGTTTTTTGGGTGGCAATGAGTATTCTAGAAAACAGGAGCTCTATGATGCCAATCACTATAGTGCAAAGAATGCTACTGGATAATGTAGATGGGGGATGTAGGGGACAAGGGGCTGCCCATGCTTTGATCTTTGATTTCATTCTCATCAAAAGCATCCTTCTATTCAACACCTTTCAGCAAGAAAAATTTCATTGTTAGCTTGGCTGACAATTGGAAATACAGTTGTAAAGACAGCAGAATAAACTCACCGGAAGCATGCAAGCTGGCTCAACTCTCAGATATCATACAAAACAAAATACATATTCAAGTGCCCTCCTGTACCCTCCAGGAAGCTGTGGATGGGAGCCCAGTGCCACCAGGGAGATGTTATGAAAATACAGTTGGTATGTATTAGTTAGGAAAGTTATAAAACAAAAAGAAAGTATTTTTGAGACTTCTCTTTCCCTCCAAGAAAAGATGTGGCAGGTTTGGAATTGCTCCCCTGCCAGGACACCTCGATATCCCCACCTTCTCTTTGGCCCTGGCTGGCTATGCAGAATGAAGAGTGGTCTTGTCTCTGGGAAGACATGTGCAGATGATCCAACACCCCAGCCCCCCACCCATCCAGCTGCTGAGAGCCTGGACTCAACTCAGCCTGGATACAATGGAGCTGCCACAATCCTGTGAAAAGTAGGAAAAAGAATCAAATGGGGCTGGGAAGGTGGCTCAGTGGTAGATCCCTTGCCTTGCATGCCTGAGGCCCTGGGTTCAATTCCTCAGCACCACATAAGCAAAAAGAAAAAAGCTGGAAGTGGCGCTATGACTCAAGTGGTAGAGTGCTAGCCTTGAGCTGAAGAGCTGAGGGCCAGCGCCCAGGCCCAGAGTTCTGGCCCCACGACCAGACACCCCCCCCCCGCAAAAAAAAAAAAAGAATCAAATGGTTATTCCTTTTTTATTCTTTGTGGTTAGGCATGCTTTTTCTCTATCTATTGTTCCAGTTGATTGTGTTTTCCTATCTCCAACCTTCCTTCCAGATACAATGCTCTTCATGGCCTAAAATTATTAGTATATTTCAGCAGAATTAGACAGCCAAAGTATGATGTACAATAATCACTGCTTTTATTAGAGAGATAAAATTGGAAGTTTGACATGCTACTGTTCATAGTGTGACATGTCCATAGATTCTGTAGCTGTGGTTTTTTTTTTCTCCTAAGGTATAGACTGATTAAACCCCAAGACAAGGATTGCAGAAGTGGCTTTTATAAAGAGGACATTAGAAGTCTGAACAAAAATGAAAAGTTAAGTAGTAAATAAATAAAAACTCTAGAAATAGTTGGATACTTGTCCTTGTCTGTAATTCTAGCTACTCATGAGGATAAGACTGAGAAGATTATAGTTCCAAGCCAGCCCAGGCAGAAAAATCTGAAAATACATTTTTACTGATTCATTTCCAGTTAATGGTAAAAGGCCAGGCTGGAGGTATGATTCAAGTGGTAAAGCACCAGCCACGAGCAAGCAAGCCAAGTGAGTACAAGGCTCTGATTTCAGCTCTATATTGGCAAAACTAAACAAAACAACCTTAAGAAATAAAAGGTCTAACATGTAGAAGTGTAGAGATAACCCCAAACTTTATTTTCCAAGTAGAGGATGACACAAAGTATAGACAGCCTGACCACTTACTAAACATTAAGCAACCCTCTACAGAGCTCAATTTGATTACAGTCAGGGACACGATGGCTTGTACTACCAGACTCTCCTGCTTGGAAAATAAAACCACTGCGGAATTAAAAATTGATATAGCAACTTATCAAAGCACAGATGATCTGCTTCTAGAATTATCATCTTTCCTTCCTGTAGTCCCTGAGAGCTGGGTAATGTGTGATCTGTTAGGCTAAGCCTTAGTCCGCTGCCAACACTATGAAAAATTCCTGAGATAACAATGAAACAAATGATTTTTTTTTTTTTGGCCCATAGCTTTGGCAGTTCCAGTGCATGATGAATCCATCAGCCCTGTTGCTTTGAGTTCTCGAGAGATGTAGCACACCATAATGGAAGCCTATGGTAGTGAAAAACTGTTCACTCATTGTGAGGTTGAAAAAAGAAAGAAAGGAGGAAGGGAAGAAGGCGTCCAGGTTCCATAATCCTCTTGGGGGTATAATTCAGTTGAAATGAAACCCTTCTAGGTCCTCTTCGAGTTCTACCACGAGTCAATAGTGTCAAGCTGATAACTAAGGCTATAACACGTGAGTCCCTGGGGAAACATTCCAGATCCAAACTACAGCAGCCAGCAAATCTGTTTATAAGATAATAATTCTGACCATCTACTTTTCTCAAGGTTCAGAGTGAAAGGAGTAACATTGATAAGATGCATTATACTTATACACTGACATCCCTCTGTAGACTATGAAACATAATACAAATAAGTGATTCTTTAAAAGGCACAGAGTGATTGTTTATCTTTAAAAAGCACACAGCGATCCCCAGGAACTCTCCACTAATATGGGTGATGCCATCACTTGATCTAAATAAAATCGAGTGATAATAAAAAAATCTTTTAAATGAATGATTAAATGAATTAATAAGTGACAAAAGGCTGGCAAAGTGTGCATAAAAATAACTTTTACAGGGAGAGTACTAGTTAAATATATATGTAGGCATATTTTTCTTTGTCTTTCTTTTTTTAATTTTCAGAGGCAAGATCTGCTATATCCAGGCTACCCTCAAACTCATGATCCTTCTATCTCAGACTCCTGAATGGGGGGATTAATGGCATGCACCCCGACATCTGGCTCTGAATAAATATATTGTTAAGAAAAATTAAATTGGGCTGGGAAGGTGGCTCAGTGGTAGAGTACTTGCCTTGCATACATGAGGCCCTGGGTTCGATTCCTCAGCTAGCCATGAGCTGAAGAACTGAGGGACAGCGCCCAGGCCCAGAGCTCAGGCCCCATGACTAACGAAAAAAAAAAAAAAAAAAGAAAAAAAAAGAAAAATTAAATTGAAAAATGAAAATATTTACATCTGTAAAATACATGCTTAATTGAGAAAAGACTAAGTTCTGAATCTCAATTGTGAAATAGAAACAGAAAAAGAAAGAGAGAGAACATCTTTCTCAAGGGTACCAATGAAAGTGCAGTAGCATTTAGGAGTTTTATATCCTTAGGAACTGTACTGTTGTGCCATGTTGTCTTGGAAATGTTTTCAAGCATTCATTTTTGGCCATTTTGCTATTACACAGAAGAATGTGGAGGACCACTAAATCTTGGATCAAGAGGACAGAATGCAAATGTCCCCCACACCTGCATTCCTCTCTACTTTCCCTCTCATTCAAGGGAACAGTGCTCTTCTTTTGACATAAGAGATTCTGGAAAAGTCTTTTGTTTGAAAATGCTGACCTCCTCAACTTGAAGAACTGGGACAATGCTGAGGAAATAGCCAGTTATCAAGGGATACAGTGTCACTCAGGTGCCACAAGGCCATAGGATGGCTTCATGAAGAGGTTTGAGATTCCATGCATTGGCTTAATTCAAATGTTTCTACATCTATTTTTATATGAAATAGTTAAATATTGTGAAAAACGGCCTAAAGAATATCAGTAGGTCTATTTTCCTGTGTGTGACTCTGATTTGAAGGAAGGTTATTTTGCTTTCTCATGTTCTGTGAAGTGATTTAAACAACTTCAGTGATAGAAAATAATCAATCATATGTGCTTGATTGCAGCCCACTATCCCAAATCTATTAACTTCATTCACTTTCAAGAAGAGAGCTCCAACCCTTTTTGGAACAAACTCTTTTTGGACTCTCCATGTCCATGAACTCTACACACTGTGTATCTAGGAGGCAACCAAGCAAGGATCAAAAATACTTAAAAACAAAACAAAAAACCCAAACAACTACTTCTAAACAATATAGCATAACAACTATTTACATAGTATTAGCCATCTAGAGATGGTTTAAAGTATACTGGAGAAGGTGGGTGAGGTGTCTTTTTAAAATTAATTTTTATTATCTTTAAATAGTTGTTCAAAGGGGTTACCATTCAATATGTCTTTGAGTTTATGAATACTATGCATCTTGATCATGATTTTCCCTCTTCCTTCTCAACTCTTCCTCCATTCAAATGGTTGAGATGTCTTAACCTTGTAATCCTAGCTAAATTGCAGGTGTTTTGAGGTGAATTGAAGTTTGAGGCAAGATCAAACATAAAAATTCATAGGACTTTGTAGGGCATCAGTGGCTCATTCCTATAATCCCGGCTACTTAGGAGTTGAGATCTGAGGATCATAGTTCAAAGACAGCCCAAACAGCTAGAAAGTCAGAAGTGGAGCTGTGGCTCAAGTGGCTTAAAAAAATTAGGACACCACAATGTCTTGTGACTGTCATCCCCAGCAAAGTGGGAACACAGAAGTAGGAGACTTGCATAGAGGCATAAAGTGAGACCCTACCTCAGAAATAGCCAATGCAGCTGGTCGGTGGCTCATGTCTGTAATCCTAGTTACTCAATAGGCTGAGATCTGATGATCGCCATTGGAAGCCAGCCCAAGCAGAAAAGTCCCCATGAGACTCTTTTATAAAAATGTTTTTTTATTGTAAAATTAGTGTACAGAGGGGTTACAATTACATGAGTAAGGTAATGAGTACATTTCCTATCAAGCATTGTTACCTCCTCCTTTGTTTTTTCCCTATCATCTCTAATTACACACTCAAAAGCTGGGAGTGGCACTGTGGTTCCAGTGGTAGAATGGTAGCCTTGAGGGCAAAGGCTTAGGGACAGCATCCAGGCCCTGAGTTCAAACCCCACAACCAACAACAACAATGAAAAAATAGCCAATGCATAAAAGGGACTGGACTAAAGTGTTAGAGTGGCTGCCTAGCAAATGTGAAGCCTGGGCTTCAATTCCCAGTACTGCCAAAAAAAAAAAGAAAGAAATCAGGAAGATGTACAGAGGTTCTATGTAAACAATGTACCATTTTATGGAAGGGTCTTGAGCACCTGTAGATTTTGGTATCTCTTTTTGTCAGTCATGGGGCCTGAATTCTGGGCCTGAGCGCTGTCCCTCAGCTCTTCAGCTCAAGGCCAGCACTCTACCACTTCAGCCACAGCACCACTTCTGGCTTTTTCTGCTTATGTGGTGCTGAGGAATCGAACCCAGGGCCTCAGGCATACAAGGCAAGCACTCTACCACTGACCCACCTTCCCAGCCCCATACTTTGGTATCTTTGACATATTTAGTTTCCTATTGATCCCAAAGAAAACCTGTAATACACCAGCATTGTATGGCTGAGTTGTTGGAAGAATTTTATTTCTTCTAACATGAGACTTAAAATCATTGGAACTAATTCATTTGAAAACACTCTCTTCATTTCCACTTTCTCTCAGTTGAAAAATACTGACTACATGTCAAAACCTGCCTTTCTGAAAGGGGCCCAAAGCAGCAAAATTAATCACCAAGAGCTATTATCACTAAGTATAAAATTACGTTAAAGACTTCTGAAGACTAGACAGCTTAAGCTACACGTGGGTGTGGTTATGAGTGTAACATCAGTAGAAAGCCCATGAGCCTTGGCTGTTGGCCAAAGCAGACCCACATAGACGACTTGGGTAGACCAGCTGTCTCAGAGGGTTTGTCTTTAAGCAAAACTATCTTTCAATGTGGTTGGATTTGGGGGCGGAATATTGTCAAGGTGGCTACCCCTGTGACATCTGTCTTTCAAATACTGTTAAATACTTAACAAGCCAAGAAAATAAAATAATCTAACTTTCTCTCTCTCTCTCTGTCTCTCTCTCTTCCTGTTTCTATATTATAAATCCTGTGAGACAGGATTTGCTGATGCTGTACTTGGAGTGGAGTTTCAGGAGTATAATCAGAATCCAATGAGATGTCAGTCCTCTCAACTTTAAGGTAGGTTATTAACAAGGAGCAAAACTTGCAGAGGAGTCTGAAGTAGCTAAGCTTGTAAAAAAAAGAGCTGTAGTTGAGCCCAAGATTGGTCCTCAAAACTAGCACTGTTTTTCTATTATATGGAGGGAGAGGTGGTGGTGCAATAAATAGCATGAACCAGAATTTCTCAAACATGCATGTGAGAAGTTTATGCATACGCGCACACACACACACACTCACACACACACACACACACACACACACACACACACACACACACACACACTCATTCTCGTTCAGATGTCTGGCATAAACATTATAAGCAATTAAAATTTTTTTAAATGAGGAAGCAAGTTTTCCAGTTATTTTTAGTTCTTCAATTATTGGTTCAAATTGGATGTTTGGGAAAGATGGTGTATTTTCTCATTAAAAATTTATTTATTTATTTACTTAAAAATTGTGGTTCTTTGGGGCTAACAGGGGCCAAGTTGTTTAGAATGTTTGAATTAACTCCTGGAAAAAGAAATGTAAATTCATTTCTTATCTAGGTTAAGTGTCAGAGCAATTCATCATAACAAGTCACTACACTCAATTTTTAAAAGTGACTCCTTAGCCAGGCACTGGTGGCTCACACCTCTAATCCTAGCTACTCAGAAGGCTGAGATCTGAGGATCGTGATTCAAAGCCAGCTAGGGCAGGAAAGTCCATGAGACTCTTATCTCCAATTAACCATCAAAAGACCAAAAGTGGAGCAGTGGCTCAAAATGGGAGTGTTCTAGGCTTGAGCAAAAGAGCTCAGGGGCAGCATTCAGGCCATGAGTTCATGCCCCATGATGGACTAAAAACAAAAAAGTCATTCCTTGACTCAAGGCACTGACATTTTCCCCTGAGTTTTATTAACTTAATTTTCCTGAGTTTGGCTTACAAAACGCTTTAAACCTGGGAAGATGATCCAGCAGAAATTTGGCAATTAGCTAAAAACACTTGGAATGTGCAGACAACTAAGATAAGTAGTTTGGGCTGTATCTAGAGAGAAGGAAAAGGTAGAACTGGAGAGTCTTACTGACATGGATATGTGTCAATAGTTTTGCATTTCAAAATTTCACTTACTCTAGGCAATCATGGATCTAAAAATATTACATGGGGAATTGGTGCTGAGGCTCAAGCAGTAGAGCGCTTGCCTTGAACTGAAGAGCGCAGGGACTGTGCCCAAGCCCAGAGTTAAAGCCCCAGGACCAACCAACAAAAACCCAGAAAACAAAAAACAAAAAATATTGCATGGAAAATTTTGGAAGTTAAAAAAATTAAAGGTTTTTAATTTTGTGCCATTCTGAGCAGCATGATGAGATCTCATGGCATCCTACCTGGCGTGGAAATTATTTCTCCCTTTGTTCAGCATATCCATGCTGTGTATATATGCTGCTTACATGTTGGTGATTTAGTGGCCCTCTTGATCATCAGATTGGCTGGGGAGGTTCAAACTAAGCTTTACTTTACTTCTTGAGCCCAAAGCAGTAGAGTGGTGCTGGCAAATTTATTTTATTATTATAGTTGTTCAATTTGATTATTAGTGTTTTTTGTTTGTTTGGCACTAATACTGATACTTGAACTCAAGGCTTAATTCTTCCATTGTTCAGGCTTTAGATCAGCTCCCAATCCACAGGGACTTTCAGGGACAGTCTCCTTGCCTTGTCACCGTACAGAGCTGAGATGCTCCTCAGAAATTGTCTTCAGGATTCATCAGATTCAGACAAGAATTTTCAATCTTCTGCCCCTGACAAGAGAACATACCTTAGCCATCGACTGCTCTCATCATTTAGCAGTCTGTAAAACCAATAAAGCCTCTTCTCCTTGAGTTTACATACCAGTTATAGCACAGAACTTAGGCACATGAATAACATGCACGACATTAAGTGCTGTGAAGAAACATGAATGTGTCCCCTAAAAGTTCTTGTGCTGGAAACTTAATCTTCAAATTTATGATGATGTTTTTTGGTGCTAGGGCTTAGTGAGATAATTAACATTAGATGAACTCATAGAAGTGAGCCCCCACAATGATGCTAGTAACTTTGTAAGAAAGGAAAGAAGCTGGGTGCCCATGCTCACACCTGTAATCCTAGCTACTCAAGAGACTGCAATCAGATGCTCAGGCCCTAAATTCAAGGCAAAGAAAAAAATATGAAGAAAGGGATGAGCTTGCTTCTGCTATGATGCTCTCCCACATGGTATGATGGAGCAAGGAAGCCATGACTTGGACCTTCCTAGACTAGAACTACAAGAAATAAACTTCTATCCTTTATCTAGTCTCTCAGGCATTCTGTTACAGCAGCAGAAAACCAACAAAGATGTACAGTAAGGAGAAAGAGTGATGGACAGATGTGTGCTTTTTCAGGTAGGTAGTTGAAGGTGATCTCTCCAGTGAGGGAGTAGATCTGGGCAGCAATCAGGACAATGGTGCAGGCTACAGCAATAGTAACCACAGGCTCCAAGGGTTGCTGTGCCTGGCATATCTAAGGAGGAATAACCTGAGAGAGTGTGAGCGTGTCAGGGGATGAGACAGAAGATGGGGTGACAGGGACAGGCCCCACAGAAGTTCTCTAGGCCAGGCTAATTTGGAACTTAATTCTGACACAGGAAACCATTTGAAACCCACACTTAGTAACTGAGTAGGATTCTATGGCCTACTTCTTGGTACATGAATTTTTCTCACCTCTTTATTTATTTCCCTAGGCCTTATATTCTAATTTATGTGCTTTTATTGTATATTTTGGCAAGTTATATCTTAAATCATTGGTAGAATCAAACAAGACAGGCAGACATGTATGCATACGTGCCACAGATACAGATACACACACACACACACACACACACACACACACCTCTCTTTTCTTATCTCTATTTTTGTAATAAAAATTATGAAGTTGTATTACTTGTTTGGGGTTAATATTATTGCTTCTTTTTCTTTCTTTTCTTTAGAAATACTGGGATTTGAACTCAGGATTTCATGTTTGCTTGGCTGGTCCTCTACCACTTGAGCCACATCTACAGTTCTGCTTTTCATTGGTGGTTTTTCTCTTTTTTTTTTTTTTTTTTTGAGATGAAGTTTAATGAGCTTTTTTGCCCAAACTGGCCTTAAACTGACATCCTCCAGATTTCAGCCTTCTGAGTGCCTAGGATTTCAAGCATGAGCAACTGGCACCCATTATACGGGGCATAATATTAACTCAAAACAGGTAAACATGAAGTTTGGGCATAGAATCTTTATTTCTACTTAGAATAGAAGGAAATGCATAACCTTAACACTAACAAAAATCTATTTAATCTTATTTAATCTAACCACACAAAGGTACACAATGTCTTTATAAAACAGACAGTCCTAGTGTAAATATTATGGGCTGGCACTAAGTCAGGAGTCCTAATGTTGATCTATCTAATCTGATCTAAAGTTCAGATTTAGCTTTAGATTCTCTTTGTTTTTCCTATACAGTTTCCACAAACAATCTCACTAATTCATTTGTGGAAACTTAGGGAAATCAGGTTAAGAAGAGGTTTCAGTGAACAAAAAAATATGATGAAAATGTGAAGCGTCAAACCAAAAATTAGTATTAAATCATTAAACTTAGACATGCATTCTTGCCTTTAGGATCAATAGGATGGGGGTGGGGGTGAAAATTCTCGGTTCACAGGTTATTTGCTCAATAATTTCACAAGTTCTATATTTACTTTAAGGATATGTAGAATAATGATGGTTTAGGAAAAGTTTAAAATTTCCAGGGGAATTATCTGGCACTGTGGCTACTGCTCAGTCTTGGTATATATTTGTGTGTGTGTGTGTGTGTGTGTGTGTGTGTGTGTGTGGGTGGGTGGGTGGGTGGGTATGGGTGTACACATGCACACTGGTACTAGAGCTTGCATACAAGGCATGGGCACTGTCCCTTAGCTTTTTTGTTCAAGGCTGATGCTCTAACCATTCAACATCATTTCTACTTCCAGTCTTTGGGTGGTTAACTAGAGATAAAAGTCTCACAACTTTTGGGCCTGGGCTGGGTTTTTTGTTTGTTTATTGGTTTTGTATATTTTTTATTGTAAAAATGTTGTACAGAGGGTTACAGTTACATAAGCAAGGTAATGAGTACATTTCCTATTGAGCATTGTTGCCTCCTCCTTTGTTTTCCATCTACCATCCCTTCCCTCCCACCTCCACATCTACTCCCCTCCCCGCCGAGGTTGTAAATTTTGTTTTCAATATAGTGTTTTGTACATCTCATTGTTACAATGAGTCACCTCTATCCTTACTTAAGCATTTTGTTTTTCCCTTCCCCTTCCTGAATTATAGAAGTATGTATACCAGATGCAGGGCACTGACATCAAATACAGTGAAAACAGAGGTTATACTGTGGGGGAGGAACATACAAAGCAACCAAAAAAATCACATGGTACATCATAAATATGTTAGAAACAATAGCAAGAAAGAAAAAAGATATGTGTGTCCCTATCTTAGGGTTCATTTCTCTAAACATCATCTTATATGGTCATATGTACATAGCTTTTGACCTCTTCTGCTTATCCAACACATGTACTAGTTATTGCAAATAAGGGAAACCACGGGACCTATGTTTCTTTGGGCCTGGCTTACTTCACTTAATAGAACTTTTTCCAGGTCTTTCCATTTACTAACAAATGGGGAGATATCATTCTTTCTGATGGAGGCATAGAATTCAATTGTATATATATATCACATTTTCTTGATCCATTCATCTACTGAGGGGCATCGGGATTGGTTCCATATCTTAGCTATGGTAAATAATGCTGCGATAAACATAGTTGTGCTGGTAACCTTAGTATGGCCTTGTTTGTGATCGTTTGGGTAAATGCCTGGGCTGGTTTTGAATTGCAATCCTCAGATCACAACCTTCTGAATAGCTAGAATTACAGGTGTAAGCCACCAAAGCCTGCTCAGTCTTATAGAGCCCTTAGGTTGGTTAGGAGGCTTGATATTCACTATTGACTTACATCATGGCTAAAGCTTTGCAATGAACAAAGCTATACATAACCATCAGCCTTCTCCTTGTATTCTTGATTCAACCAATTCCAGTTCCTTGGCACTGGAAAAGAACTGTATGGATACTCAAGAAGCACCAGTTTTCTTTTTCCCTTATGATTGTTTCCAATATACATGACACCTATTTATCTAGGTATTGTATCAGGTATTATAAGAGATCTAGAGTGATTTAAAGTGTACAGGAAGATGTGCAGAGGTTCTGTGCAAGTATTACTCCACTTTATAAAAGGAATTTGAATATCTGTGTATTGGCAGTACTAAAATCAATCCTTCAAAAATACTGACAGGTGACGGTAGTGATTATTTTAGAAGTAGTAATGTAATCTTATTAGTATAATGTTTCTAATCCTTTTTTGTGATTTTAAGAGTGGTCTTTGATTTTATATTTACTTTACAGTGAGTATTTTTCTTTTCAGTACTGGGGATTGAACTCAGGGCATTGTGTTAACTAGGCACAGGTACTTTACCACATGACACACACCACCCTTTCTTGCTTTCATTATTTATTTACCGAATAAGGTCTCCCTTTGTGCCCTGCTAGCCTGGACTTCGGTCCTTTTATTTACACTTCCTTTTATTTACATTTCCTGAGATACAGGCATATGCCACCACACTCTACTTTTTATTGGTTGAGATGGAGTCTCATGAACTCTTAACCTGGATGCCCTTGTATTGTGATTATCCCTATCTCAGCCTCACAAATCTTGATTCTTATTGACAGAATTACTTATTTCATTTGTCCTATCACACATAAATAAAAGTTTTAAAATTTAAAAAGTTGAAGCTTGGCACCAGTGGCTCATGTCTGTAATCCTAGCTACTCAGGAGGCTGAGATCTGAGGATCACGATTCAAAGCCAAGCCAGGCAGGGAAGCCCCTGAGACTCATCTTCAATTAACTCCCCCCGCCCCCAAAAGCCAGAAGTACAGCTGTGGTTCAAGTGGTAAAGTATTAGCTTTGAGTATAAAAGCTCAGGCATAGTGCCCAGGCCCTGAGTTCAAGCCCCAAGACCAGCACAAAAGCAAAAACAAAAATTAAAAAATGGTAACTTGTTTATATAAATACTTCCAAGGTGGAAAAGGGTGAAAACTGCTACTTAGGCCTTAAGTCACAATTTCCATTCTCAGAAAAGGGGCAACATGAAATGGTTTGCAGGATGGCAGAAGTGTGCACAAATGAACATCAGGAATGGGGTTGGGATTGAGTAATCTTGGAAGTTGAGAAATGGAGAAGGAATAGCCTATGTAGATCAAAAAACAGATTTATAGAGATGTCATGCTGGAAAAAGCCTTTGTGGCCATTTATAAACCAATATCATTTTCTAATTGCTCTGGTTATGATCTTAAATGTCCCATACATACTTGGTCTCTAGCCAATGGCACTAGTAAGAGGGGTGGACCCTTTAGAAAGTGAGCCCAATGGAAGGAAGTTAAGTTACTGAAGACATGCCCTTGAAGGGGATACTGGGATTCTGGCCCTTTTGTTACCCTGTCCTCCTTGGCTGCCTTGATGTGAACAGTCCTTCTCTTTCATGTATTTCTGCTATGATGCTCTGCCTGTGGTCACAGGCCCCAAGAGAGGATTCCAAGTGAGCATGAACTGAAACCTCTGGAACTATAAGTCAAAATAAACCTCCAACCTTTAGGCTGACTTACTTCAGGTATTTCATCACAATAATGGAAAGCTGACTCGATATGGCAGTTGAGAAAACTGAGACAGGGTAAGTAAAAGTGATGGATTCTGGCCACCCAAGTTCACCATCTGCCATTATCAAAGGGCAGTTATTATATAGATAAAAGAATTTGCTTACATGAGCTTTCAAATTACTTTCCAACTATGAAAAATGCTTAAATTATACCTTACATTAAAATTGGAAGATGCAAGTAGTGAACAAAGGAAAACATTAGTCTGTAATCCCATTCTTTGTTTTCTGCTTTTGTGCTGGTCCTGGGGCTTGAATTCAGGGCCTGGGCACTGTCTCTGAGCTCTACCAATTGAGCTGCAGCTTCACTTCTGGCTTTTGGGTGGTTAATTGGTGATAAGTCTCATGGCCTTTCTAGCCTGGGCTGGTTTTGAATTGTGATTTTCAGATCTCAGATTCCTGAGTAGCTAGGATTACAAGGCATGAGCCCTAGTGTCTGGCTGTAACCCTGTTCTTATGAATCACCATGAAAATTTGTTTGTCCTTTTTTTTTTTTTTAAATTTTTTTTTTTTTTTGGGTCCAGTCGTGGAGCCTGAACTCTGGGCCTGGGCGCTGTCCCTCAGCTCTTCAGCTCAAGGCTAGCACTCTACCACTTGAGCCATAGCGCTACTTCCGGCTTTTTTCTTATGTGGTGCTGAGAAATCGAACCCAGGGCCTCGAGCATGCAAGGCAAGTGCTCTACCACCGAGCCACCTTCCCAGCCCTTGTTTGTCCTTTTAAGCCATTCAATACATAGGGTTTGGTCTCAGTAGAATCTGGAATTGAACATGGATTGTGGAAGTTTCCTAAAGGTCCCATTATTGGAAATGAAGTGGTGGAGATTTCTGTGGGAAGATCAGTGTTGGCTGCCTGCTCTTTCAGTCCTTTGTGCTATTCACTAACTTGAGTCAGCATTTGTCAGCTGCCAGGCAGTGTGCTATAGGAATATACTGATAGGAAAATGAGGTTATCCTAGTCTCTGCTCTTCTGGAGCAGAGATGTTTTCCAGTCAGGAAAACATCATGACAAATACAAACAGAACACTGAGAGATAGTCCCTCAGTGTATTTCCTGAAACCTTCCACAAACAGGGAGGTGTATATCACCAGCAGCCTTGCTACTAAGAGCATCCTGCAGATGGAAGCAATGCCCTCAGATTGTGTCAAGAATGTAGAAGTTTAGGCCTCCCCTGGACCCACAATGTCACAAACTGCTTTTTAACAAGGTCCCAGAAAATTCCTGGTCAGACTGGGTTGAGAAATGAGGTGATAGAGTGAATGGGAATCCATAGTGCAGGCTGGGTGGTAAGTCAGTCTAATTCAAGGACTGTCATGCCTGGGAGCAGCTCTGGTGGGAAAGTGCTTGGCTCTTCAGGAAAGTTCAGAGAGTGTGATAGGGCCAGGGCTGGGTCAGTGGAGTCTGTGTCAAGAAGAACCTTGGAGATCCCCAATTTGGAGATAACCCTATTTTCAGGACCACTCTAAACTCCTTTCAATTTCTTCTTCTTTTTTGTTTTGTTCTCTTTTTGTGCTGTATTGGAGCTTGAACTCAGGGTCTCTATGTCTCGCTTGGCTTTTTCCACTCAAGCAGATGGCACTCTATCACTTGAGCCACACCTCCACTTCTTGCTCTTTTGCTGGGTAACTGGAGATGAGAGTCTCACAAACTTCTACCTAAGTTGGCTTCCAGCCATAATCCTCAGATTTCAGCCTTCTGAGTAACTAGGATTTTAGGCATGAGCCACTGGTGCTTGGTCTTCAGGTTTTTGTCATCATACTATGATGCACTGCATGAATTGCATGAAGCCTTTGTCATTACTCTGACAAAATACCTAAGATAAGTCCAATCTAGGTTGAAGGTTTATTTTGACTCAGTTTTCATAGTCACTTAGCACTCTCAGTTTGGTCCTGTGACGAGGCAAAACATCATGGTGGAAGCACAAGCCAGAGGAGGACCTTTCGCCTGAAGGCATCTAGGGAGCAGAGGGGAAGGAAGGGGCAGGGTTTCAATATTCCCTTCAAGGGCAAGTCCTCAATGACCTAAGTTCCTCCCACTGGGCCCCACTTACCAAAGATTCTACCAACTCCAATAGAGCCACAGGCTGGAAACCAATGATCTCTATCTCATCCATTTGGGTTTGTATAAAGATCAAATCAGTCAATAAAAACTGATCCTAATCCTGAGCCACACAGCTCTTTGCAAGAGATACAGACAAAGCTGTGCTTTGCAGGATTGGCACAGGGTTAGCATACTATATTTAAAACAACTGGCAATGAGATGCAAACCATGATGATGATGCTACTGTAAATAGCTGATCAGTCCTGTGAGTGTCCAAACTTCCAAGGAAAAACCAGTTGAATGAGCGGCACAAAGCATGATCCTGCAGGTAGAGGCTACTAGGCCCCAGACTCTTTTTTTTGGGGGGGTCCGGTCCTGGGGCCTGAACTCTGGGCCTGGGCGCTGTCCCTCAGCTCTTCAGCTCAAGGCTAGCGCTCTGCCACTTTGAGCCACAGCGCCACTTCCGGCTTTTTTCTTTTTGTTTATGTGGTATTAAGGAATCAAACCCAGGGCCTCATGCATGCAAGGAAGCACTCTACCACTGAGCCACCTTCCCAGCCCCGGCCCCAGACTCTTGTCTCCCACCTCTCTCACAGCCCAATTCCTCCTCCAAGCAGAACACTCAGTCTTATTTTGCACTAAGCTGCTATTGTCTGGTCAGTTGCCAAGTGTGTGGGTCACACAGGGTCACCTGGGGGAATGAATTGCTCCCAACTTTTGTGTGGACTTTCCTTTAACTTTGAAAGCTAAGAAGTAAAGGCAAGAGCTGGAAAATAAAAATGTAAATCGAATCAAAACAATTCCAGAAGGAAAGCAAACGGAACATCTAAGCATCCAAAATAAAGGCTTTGAATTGCATGAAGGCTTTTAGTCCTGTTATTTACTCTTATAATCAGCTAGAAGTATCTGGTTTCTTAAGTCTCTAACCTACAACCAGCACCCCTTCTTGCCTACACCTTTGTAATTTGAAACCAGGCTTGGATGTGAGACTGGTGACCCAGAGTGCTCCAGTTTGTTCTTCTCTGTCACGTTCTGTTATGTAGCCCAGGGCACAGAGCTAGTTCATCAGCTTGATTTATAATCTGAAACCAGTCCGCATCTTACCTATCTGTTACTGACATTTACGTAACACAGGTCCTCAAAGGTGTGTACAGCTCACCTAGCCATACCTTTCTATTGTCCTTAACCACACTGGAGCACTTTATTTTGGTTTTAAATTCCCAAAAAGGTTTGAAAATTATGAGATTTTGGAGCTTTTGTGATTTCAGCTTTTTTGATTAGGGATGTTCAAGCCAGTAAAATCTACAAAAATATTTAGATATCTGAAAGACCCTATCATAAACACTTCTGGTCCCAATAATTTCAGATAAATGATATTGAACTTGTACTTACTTCAGAGATTCTTTCTGTACCATCATCATCTTCATCAGAAAAATACTTAAACAGAAAAATACTAAGGAGAAACTATTAATAAAACCATGTTTGTAGACTCCAGGCCTGAAGTCCAGTCATCCCAAGTTAGGCTAGCACTCATCCCCATATGGCAAATAAGACATGTTGAAATGTGGAGGAAGATTTATTACATGGCAGTCATAGGAAGACAGCACTTCAGTACATCTTCAGCCATCCTCAGGGATACAGATATTCACCTTAGGTTAAATAGGGAGAACTGGGGGAAAGGCATATGAAATGTATCTAGTTAAAAACAGTCTGGGGTGTGTGGCCTGATAGGCCACTATCTCTATCTTTGTCCTTGAAGGAGTTCTAGAAAAGTTATCATTTTATTATTACTGGAACAGAACAGGAACAAGGTGCTCTCCTAAACTTTGGCTATTTTCTTTAAGATGTTAAGAAGCCCAGGGTTGGTGGCTCCCGCCAATAATCCTATCTACTGGGGAGGCTGATGAGATCTGAGGATCAGATAGCAGGGCCAGGAAAGCCTAGAGACTCTTATCTCCAATTAACCACCAAAAAGTCATAAGTGGAGGTGTGGCTCAAGTGGTGGAGCACTAGCCTTGAGCAAAAAAAGGAACTGTGCCTAGGCCCTGAATTCAAGCCCCAGGACCATCACCAAAAAGAAAGAAAAAAAAAAGATAAGAAAGCATTGTCTGTTTGAGGGCCAGTTTGCCTTCCAAACAAGATGCCAGTGAGTCTGATCTTTCTTGGAGGCCAAGGTAATTAGAGCCTTATTAGAAAAAAATCTGCCAGGTGTAGTAAGAGTACTCACCAGAAATATAGAGGATCATAGTGTGAAGCCATGTGAAGCCAATTTGGGCAAAAAGTTAGTGAACTCCAATCTCAACAAACAAGCCAGGGATAGTAGGTACACACACATACACACACTACCTATAATCCCAGCACACACACACACACACACACACACACACACTACCTATAATCCCAGCCCTGCTAGAAATGTAGCAGGATGAATCGCAGTACTGGACAAAAATATATGAGTTCCTATCTCAAAAATAAACTAAATGGAAAAAGGACTGGAGATTTGGCACAAGTGGTAGAGTGCTTGCTTTGACCAAGTTCAGACCCTACTACTAAAAAAGTCTTGATAGCATTCCACTTTAATTTTCTCACAGGGCAGAAAAGCACATTTTTATAGCTGTATTGTAATCTACTATGTTTATAAGTCAGTGATTTATTCATTCGCCCTGTGTGTGTGTGTGTGTGTGTGTGTGTGTGTGTGTGTGTGTGTACTGGAGCTTGAACTCAGCATCATATGCTCTGGCTTATCTTTTTCCACTCAAGGCTGGTACTCTACTATTTGATCCACAGCTTCACTTCTGCTTTGGGGTTTTTTTTTGCGGGGGGGGGGGGGGGGTAATTGGAGATAAGAGTCTCTCAGATTTGTCTCCCTGGGCTGACTCTGGACCTCAGTCCTGAGATCCCAGAGCCCTGAGTAGCTAGGATTACAGGTAAGAGTCACTGGCATCTGGCTAATCTTTTCTTCAGGGCAAAAATTATTTGCATCTCTACCAGGCAGAATATGTAAATTTTCAGAGTCTCTGTTGATAATCTTGCATACGTTTAAGAAAATGCATCAATGCAATGGAATAAAAATGGGCCAGTCTTTGTTTTCATGAGTGCCTTTTCTGGCACTTGTTATTTTTACTTGGCCATCTAGTTTTCTCTAGTTCCAAATCTCTTTAAACAAACACCACTGAGGAAAACACTTTCTTCAGTGACCAGGAATGCCTGGCACAGACTAGAGACAGCCTTCCAAAGTTAGGCCTCAGGATTTGATTGCTCCTAGCCAAAGGTGCCCATGAAACAGGATTCATTAAAGGACCAAAATTCTAGAGGTCCTGTTCTGGGGAGTAAGAGCACTACCAGAAAGGGGTGCAAGTCCAGGAGTGCTGAAGTGGGGCTTTGCTGGGAGGAGGGCACAGCTCAGCTTGCTCTCTCTCTCTCTAAGACTCTGGCTTCTGGGCCTTTCCCTTAACTGGGCAGGCTCCACTGGTCCTTCTGTCCACTGGGGAAGGGCAGAGAGCACGCGATTGTGGCAACCACCTCTTGAAGATGACTCCTTGCCCAGAAAAAGGAAGGATGCCCAGTCACAGAGTTGGAAGCTCGGAGGACGACTAAAACTGGAAGCAGTGATACATCTAGGTTCACCTGCCCATGCCCCCCTTCCCTCCCCCCCCCCCCCCCCCCCCCCCCGCCACGCCACAATGTCCATGGCTCCTGAGAAGCTTTTAGAAAACAAAGTTTTAGGGTTCCCCGGTACCAAGGCGATGTGACGTCACTCCACTCACCAGGAGCACCAACTTGCCATTCATAAAGTTATCTCTAGACATTATCTTCCAGTTGAGATCAGCCGAGGTCCTACGCGGCCAGGAATGCGTCCCGGCTCGGAGCAGTTTTCCCACTAGCACTTCCTAAATTCTTGAGGCTCTCTGGGGGCGTCCGAGTCCTCAGAGACGCCCTCTCTGGGGAGCCCCCTTTCCCACCAGGATTAGGGGCCCGCTCCCCCGCGGGATGGCCGAGCTGCTGGCGCCCTCCACGCCGGCTTGGCACCGTCCGGTCCCTGTTGTCCGGCCCCGCTGCGTTCCGGACCTTGGCAGGACCAAGGCACGACCGGAATGCGAAGGAGGACGCGGGGCTGGGGCTCCGGATCCGGAGAGAACACGGGGGCGGGCCCGCCTGCCTCCCCCAGCCGCAGCCCAGCCCCACAATGGTGCGGGGGGGGGGGGGGGGGGGGGGAAACCTTGTGGAGCAGATAGGGCCAACCTTGCGGACCCCGCCCCGGGCGCCCCTCGCGGGCAGGGCCTGGTGGGGCGAGCGCTCCACCCGGACAAGTCTGGAGGATGGGAAACGGAAAGAGAAAAAAGTGTCCCCCGGGCGCGAGCCCGGGGCGCAGGGCCGCCCGCCCCGCCTTCCCTTCACGGCTTCGCGGCCCGTCACCCCCTTGCCGCCTGGGGGCCGCAAGGGGAGCGGCTGAGCGCGGCCCGGAGGCCCTGGACGAGGGCGGGGGCGAGCGAACGGGACCGCGGCGCAGGGGTGCGGGGCGGGAGGCGGGAAGGAGGCGGACGCGGCCCGGCCTCGACGTCGCCGCCCGCGATGGGAAGTACCTTATAAAGCCGCCGGCCGGCTGGGCCCTACCACTAATCGCAGTGCCGCCCGGAGCGCCGGCCGCGCGCGCAGACTCCCGGCAGCGCGCGCCGAGGCCGGGACAGGACTGGACAGACCCCGTCCGGGACAGGCCCCGGTCCATCCCTGCCAGAGACGCACGCACGCGTACGATCCCAGCCCCGCACCGCGCGGGTCCTGAGCCGACGCCGACTCCGGACGGACCCTCGCGGCCGTCCGCCCCCCTCCTCCGGCGCCGGCGCGCCTCCTGCCGGCGGGCGGCCGGACGGAGACCCGGGGCCGCGGGCGCCCGGGCGGCGGGGGCATGCCCGGCCCGCGGCATGGCCTCGGCGGTGTTTGAGGGCACGTCGCTGGTGAACATGTTCGTGCGCGGCTGCTGGGTGAACGGCATCCGCAGGCTCATCGTCAGCCGGCGCGGCGACGAGGAGGAGTTCTTCGAGATCCGCACCGAGTGGTCGGACCGCAGCGTGCTCTACCTGCACCGCAGCTTCTCGGACCTGAACCGCCTGTGCAAGCGGCTCCGCGACGCCTTCCCCGAGGACCGGCCGGAGCTGGCGCGCGCGCCGCTGCGACAAGGTGCGGGGGCGCGGGGGGGGGGGCGGTGCCCTGTGGCTTCTAAGTGCCTTGGAGTAGACGGAAAAGAATTCACTTAGACTGAGTCTTGTCGCTCCGGCTCCGCACGGGTCCCGGGACACTTAGACCAGGCGTCCCCCAGGCGGTGGTGTTAACCGGACAGGAGGCTCCGATCCACTCACGGGTGGCGAAGGAGGACGCGCGCCCCCATCGTCGCCAAGGGACACTTGGGGGCCGTCCCGTACTCAGCCCAGTCCCGGGTCTGGAGCGCCGGCTGCACCCCACCCTCCGCCGGCCCCCCTCGGAGGACCAGTTTGCGGCCGGAGGGGGCTTGGGGAACGTTTGGCCAGAGTTCCCGAGGGTCGGAATTGGGGTTGCGTGGGTTATGGCGACTGTCCCTGAGCCCTCCGCCCGGGAGGGGCCCCGCGACGGCTGACCAGGCTGGGTGCCACGCAGCGGCGCTTCCGCCCCTCCCCCGAGGGGGCCGCCCCGCCCGCGGCTGCGGCGGACAACCCGGGCTCCCCACCCCTGACATGGGCCGCATTTGGGTTTGATTAGCTGCGGCCACCTCCTCCCTGCCCTGGTGACTGCTCCTGGTTGGCGGAGACATGTTTTCAGAAACTGTGGCGCCTTCCCCATTTCCACACTGCCCGGGAGGGGGCAGGGAGAAAAAGTAAGCGGGATTGGAGTTGAGACGGGGTGGGGGCGGGGGGAGGAGGACAGCGGGGGCTGGGAGGGCTCCCTCCTCTCTCCTACCCCAGGTGACTGAGGATCAGTACTAGGGTGGATGGCTGCCTGCTTCTCTGTTCTTGGTCAGCTTTCCCCCTGGCGGTAGGCCTCGCCCCTCGGATGAATTACGTGGATGGATAATTAGCTCGGTTCTCATGACACATCCTGTGGCCCAGGCATCTTTTGGGAAGGTTCCCGAGCCGGTGGGTGTGAGGGCCTGAGGGTCTGCCTCCCAGGGTCTCCGGTGGTAGCTGTTCTCCAAGTACTCATCAAGGATCGCTTCCAGCGCCAGTGCTCTCCGGATTTGCTGTTTGCTACTTTTTTCGCAGTGGAACGATTGAATGCCCAAATCAGGAAAGCATTAGTTAGGGAGGGACAGTGTATTCAGCAGTCTTTTCTTCGTGAAGCGAGTTATGAACTGACTGGACTTCTGAGCGGCACTCCGGCCAGGTGTCCCAGGTCAGCTGTGACCTCAAGCACACACTTGGAATCTGGCTCTTCCCCTCTGATACAAGTTTCTGTTACTTGTGTTTTTGTAAAGCTTAGGATATGTGGGAGAGGGCAAAGCCATTTGTTCATCCTGTCAGCATCAGCTGCTTCCAGGCAGGGCTCTGGTCCAGGTGTGGTCTCAGAGGGGAGGGGAGGACTTTGCCTTGCCACGTACACCAGACTCTCTCTTCTGCACTCATGCACATTGGGCTGGGGTCAGTTCTGGGATGGGGGGGGGGGGTCCATGGACACAAGTCTCCAAAGAGTAAAATGTATAGGAAGAAAATATTTAGTGGGTAACTAGTATAGAGAAAAAGAAGGGGTATAATGAGAGTTGCCTTCAAGTCCCTAGAGGAGAACACAAATGAGATGGAGTAGACATGCTGATGGGCTGTCCAGGGTGGATAGGGTGAGGACCCAGGGCTTATAAGACTTTCTGACAGCCTGTTATGCACCTGTTAGAACCATTGTGTTGGGTGCTGGTGAGTCCTGTCTGGTGGAGGCCTCTTGAAAGTCTGATCTAGCTTTCCATGGAGGGGATCAAGAGGGACTGGGGAGACCAGAGGGAGACCCCAAGCTCTGTCTCCATGCTGGATCTTGGGTTTCTGCTTACAGGTGGGTCTACTCTTCATAGAACCAGCCAAGCTTTGTTGCATAATGCCCGTGAAGTCATTCTTTCACTGATCCTCCCCCCCCCCCCCCCCGCCCCCCCCCCCCCACACTTTATTTTTGGGCTGGTACTGGGGCTTGAACTATCAATTGACTTTTTCACTTAAAGCTGGTGCTCTACCATTTGAGTCATAACTCTACTATTAGCTTTTTGCTAGTTAATTGGAGGTAAGAGTCTCAGATTGTCTACCTGGGCTGGCTTCAGACTGAGATACTCAGATCTCAACAGTCTAAGTAGCTAGGATTATAGATATGAGCTATCATTGCCTGGAAACTCTGATTCTTCTAATTTAGAAAAATTATTGGCTACAGAATATATCTCATGGTAATACAAAAGCAGGTGCTACTTTATTTCCATGCAGATATATTATTTGCATAAAAAGATCATCTGAATTTGCAAAATATAAACACAAAAAGCAACCAGATGTTGTGTTGTCTTGACAGCACCAGTTTCTCTCAATTCAGATTTCCCATGTGTACTTACTGAAATTTCTTTTTTTTTTCCTTTTTTTAATTTAATTTTTTTTTTGTGAACACACTGTACAGAGGGGTTACAATTACATGGGCAGGATAATGCATACATTTCTTATCAAGCATTGCAGCCTCCTCCTTTGTTTACCCTTCACATCCCTTCCCAGCCTCCCCCCCCACCCCCCTTACTGAAATTTCTGAGCTGACTTAAATTTGTGCTCTCTGGTTTCATTAAAAAGTGTCATGAGGAAATCAGTGTCTGACTAGGTCCAAAGTTTCTGCTAATGTCAGATTGGTACTCTTGTTAGGTTCTGGTTGTGCATCATGCCTGCTAGCCTAGGCCCAACTTTACATTTCTGAATCATCATGCCACAAAAGCCATGCTGAACCCTTTTGTCTTGGTCCTTCAAGTACTGCCATGGGAGAGATGCTTACTATTGGCATAGAACTAGTCTTTTCTGTCTCTGCACACACACTGTAGTGTTATGCTTGGTGACTGTCCATGGGCTTCATATATGTCCTGGTGACATATAGCAAGAGTATTTAAATTGAAGTCTACAGGCATTGTGCTTTCCAGCTTATCTTCCTACCCATTCTGCTTGGCAGGGCAAAGCTGGGGGCAAAACTGGCCACAGGACTTGTATTGCATCTGTCCTGTATCTTTTTTTCTTGGAAACTTGGTCTCTCCTCAGACCTTAACCTGGCATCAGGCCTGGTAGCTTTCTGCCTGGATCTATCTCATAGGCTCACCTCTTTCTTTCTTGTCCTTAACTCTAGGGTATGGAGCTGATTGTTTCCTGGGAAAATTATCCCTAGCTTGCTAAAGTATTTCCCCTCTTGCTTTTTTGTACTCTTAATGCAGTCCCTTGTACTCAATACCTAATGAAGCTCAGGGTTTCCTGCCCAGACAATGGCTGAGGTCTCTTATTTACACCTCTTCCAGCTAGGAAAGCTTTGAGCTTTAAGGCTCAAACAGGATGCAGAATTTGTCTATTGACCCAATCTTTTTTCCCCCCAGTATCACCTGTTTGAGATCTGTGACGTCTGAGCTGGCCTGGTCACCCTGCTGCCACAGATCTTATTTCTTTTTTTTTTTTTTTTTTTTTTTTTTTAATTTAATTTTATTTTATTTGAGAACATACTGTACAGAGGGGTTACAATTACATGGGCAGGATAATGCATACATTTCTTACCAAGCATTGCAGCCGCCTCCTTTGTTTACCCTTCACCTCCCTTCCCAGCCTCCCCCCTCCCTCCCACCCAATCATACCCCCCCTCCCCCCCCCCCCCCCCCGACATTGTAAAGCTGGTTTTGACATGACATTTTGTACTTCTCATTGTTGCAACAGGTCCACCTGAATCCTTAAACGACTTGTTTGTCCCCATCTCCTCCACATGTTATACTGACATCAAATATAGTGAAAGCGGGGGTTACACTGTGGGGGAGGGACATACAAAGCAACAAAGAGATAATATTATAAATGCGTTAGAAACACATGCATGAAAGAAACAAAAACATTAAAATACATATTTGAGGTTTCGTTTTCCTAACATCACATTATTTGACTTTTTCCGCTTGACTAATACCTATACTAGATATTGCAAATAAGGGAAACCATGGGACCTATGTTTCTTTGGGCCTGGCTTACTTCACTTAATATAATTTTTTCCAAGCCTTTCCATTTCCTAACAAATGGGGAAATGTCATTCTTTCTGATGGAGGCATAGAATTCCATTGTGTATATATACCACACACAGATCTTATTTCTAAGTTGTCAGGTGATCTTTGATTCTTGGCAACTGTACAGTCAGTATCTTGGTTTTGCTTTCACTCGGCCTGTCACATATCTGCTCCATGCCTGTCATGTGCCCAAGGCATGTTGGCAGATGCTGGGGACAATGAAGTGAACAGACTGAAAAAGACTATATTTATTCTGGTTAGAAGAGATAAAAAATAAAAAGATAAACCATGATAAAAATATATTAGTGATAAACATTCAGAAGAAAAATATGTAAGTAAACCAAGAAAAGAGACTGTGATACTAGGTATAGGGGAAGAGTTTAGCTTTTAAACAGGACAGTCAGAGATGATCTCACTGACAAATGACTTGAGTGGATACTTGAGGGAAAGAAGGGAGCAAGAAGTTGATACCTGTGGAACAGCCTCTAACCAGTGCAAAGGCCTTGAGGCTGATGTGTTGCACTGGGTTTGTGTAGTGAAGAGGCCACTGTGGCTGGAGTGGAGAGGATAGGCCAGGCAGGTGCACCCTGGGCTCCTATTCCAAGGCAGCTTTTGTCACAAAAAGCTCTGAGCAAGGATTGATCACATCCAAGTTGAACTTCTCTCCAGTACTGAGAAAGATCAAAACAGAAAAAGGGGGGGGTAGAGTAACAGATGAGAGGTACTGGGACATTGGTTGGTGTGGAAGGGAGAGGACTGGAAAACACTGATGGACTAGAGGGCAGGTGTGGGGGAGAGGTTCAGGATGATCCCAAGATACGGGATTGCCACACCTGAAAATAGGACAGCTTCAGGAGGAGTTGTGTGGGAATAAGGTGGCTCTGGAGCTTGACTTAGAGTGTTTTTCTCCAAGTAAGGTCTGTGATGTGAACCGCCTAAGATGTGAGCCTGCATGTGGTGCTCACACACCTGGCTGCTCACCTTTATCACTGTGACTGTCATCCAGCTGTGCCAGTAGTTGTCTCTTGAACTGGAGATGCCTGTGATGGAGAAGCAAGTGGGTATAAGGAGGGGTAATGTGCCCACCACGTTCCCAGCTGTAGGCAAACTAGGGATCTGATCCCAAGGCCTGTCACCATCCATACTACCTTCACATGAAATCTCAAGGCAGCCTGCTCCTCATCTTCCTTCTGCTCTGGTTCAGCTCTGATTTCCTGATCCCTATTCTCTCTCCACAAATGTTCTTTTGGATGTATTTGGTTTCTGATTCCCTGATTTCATGCAAACAGATGTTAGTATTATATTATCCTAGACCCCTCACCCCCTAGTGACATCCAAGTTCCTGCAGACTTGCAGAAAGAGCCAGATAGAAACTTACATAGATGCTTTAGCAGCTTGCTTCTAGGTCAAGGTGATTCCCATCAAATTTCAAAGGAGGAAAAACTTTTTTTCTTCCTCTCTTGGATAACCTTGGGCTGTCCCCTACAGATATGGATAAACTTTTCTCTTAGCAACAGGTTTGGGCTGATATTTTGCTACCATCTGGTTTGGCAAACACTGTCCCAGAGGCAAAAGAGGTTTCTGCATTATGACCAGCTAACATAAGAGCAAGTGTTTGTGATGTATACTTGTGATCTCAACTACAAGAGACTCTGTCTGAAAAATAACTAAAGCTGGGGGGCATGGGTCAAGTAGTAGGATACCTGTCTAGCAGGTGCAAGGTCCTGAGTTCAAATCCCAATACCACCACTAAGTCACACCCCCCCCCCCCCAACCCAGTGTCAAAGTGCACTAAGACTGATCCAATACTAAGGACATGGTCAGTTGGCATCTCTGGAGCTCAGTAGCGAGCTAATGATGCAATGGAAAATGCACCCGGTACAGTCTCCTTGAAGGCATCAGTTACAATGTCCTCTCGATAGATAACAAAATTAAGGGGTATAGGCCCTAGGCAGCTGCTGGCTGAGACAAAAGGCAGAAGGGCAGATCACTGTCAGTTGTTGGTACTTGTTTTCTTCTTTCATCTTTCTTTCCTTTCCTCCTTCCCTCCTTCCCTCCTTCCCTCCTTCCCTCCCTCCCTCCCTCCCTCCCTCCCTCCCTCCCTCCTTTCCTTCCTTCCTTCCTTCCTTCCTATTTACTTTTGCTATTCAGAATGAGACCCTGGGCCTTACATATGTGTAAGAAGTATGCTCTACCTCTAAGTGGTTCACTGGGTCCTTTAAGCACACAAAGTGGCCACATTGGCACTTACCCCCAAGTAAAGCACTTGTGTTCAAGCAGGGTGGGTTAATGGGCACATTTGTTAAATGGAAAAGAAATAATTTCAATATAGTTTGTTACTTGACCCCATTTGGAAGCTGCCTTGACAGAAAGTCCCCCAGGGCTTCCTATTGTGTGTGAGTAAAGCCTGGGCCCTCTGAGAGCATGTGTTTTGGGCACACTCTCTTTATTTCCAGAATCCAAGGATCAGGAGTGTGACCCAGAGTCCCTCCGCAGGGGAATCCTGGGGTGATGATTGTCAGAAGGAGAGGTCCTCCAGGGGAATCCTGGGGTGATGATTGTCAGAAGGAGAGGTCCTCCTTTCTAAGATTTCTGTGTTTGTTCCTACTTGCTCTTGTGGTTAGATTGTTGCTCATTTTCGAGGCCAGAAATAAACCAGTTGTTTGTAATTGCACAAAACAGCTAATCCTGAAACTGTCCAAAACACATTTTATGTTCTCAAGTTTTTAAATAAGTTTTTTTATTGTGAAAATACTGTACAGAAGGGTTAAAGTTACATGAGCAAGGTAATGAGTATATTTCTTACCAAGCATTGTTTTCCTCCTCCTTTGTTTTTCCCCTACCATCCCTTCCCTCCTACCTCCACAACTACACTTCCCCCCACCCTGTGTTCTCAATTTTTAAGGCCTGTTCCAGGCAGATATTTACCCCCTAATTCTATGTGCAATTTGCCTACCAAAATTTATATAAAATGGCATATGTATATGTACATGTGTGTTTCAAATTCTCAATTATTTGAGCAAACCTAGGTAAAATTCATATCACAAATTGGCTGCAGTGAATTTTTAAAGGTTTGGAGTTTTCTAGTGATTATGTTTTATCAAAAGTTAGAAAAATTTCTGGAATCTTCTGTGCCAACTTCCTTAGATGTAGATGGTGGACATCCCTTCATATGGCAATTGTCAGTGAACCGAATTCTGCAGCTTCAACAGGGTTCTCCTGTCCCCTGCTGGCTCTTCTCAGAACAGCAGATTGATAATCAAGAGGAAGTTGATTTCCTTTTCATGTCCAACTTCAATATTTATTTATATCCCTTCATTAAAATGATGTTAGACCATCTCATAGAATTTTCTTGTCATTAGCAGTATTTGGACTATAAAACACCACAGCTAAGCACATTTTCAAAAATAAGGTTTAAATTTGTTGCTTACACTAAGCAGGTGAAATTAGGGAACACTGACTGTGCAAGCCATTAAGAGCTGAATGAGTCCCGAGGAAAAGCGCATATTGCCCTGATTGGCTCTCTCCTTGGGCTAAAGCCTCACAGAGGCAGGTCTGGGCTGTCCTGGGGTTGTGTTGACCAGTGGGGCCATTTTCTTGTCATTGCTAGAGGCTGTAGAGAAATGGCAGGGCTGGGAAGGTGGGCTGAAGCCTGGACCATGGGGCTCCGCCATCCCACCCAAGATCCTGTGCTATGTCTAAAGTCGTGATGGACCATTCATGCCTATCTCTACTTTATCCTGGAAAATGAGTGACAAAAGATGAAATACAGGTTGTGCAGTTAACTTCTAACATCAAACAAACAGCAAGTTTTTAGTACTGTGGTCCTTATTGTTGTGTTATTCATTGTTTGTCTGTAATTTAGATTGAGGTGTCCTGTATTTTTTTGTGAAATCTGGCCACCCTAAAACATGGGTCTAAAGCAGAATATAGAAGTGTTGGCCTTGGAGGTTATAAACCCAACCAGGAAAAACAAAGGTATAACCAGGAAGCCCAGCAAGAATTATAATATCCTGCAATACTTTGAGTTTAGTAAACAATACTTTATGTACAATGGAGAAATTGTAAATATGCCACACACTTGGAATATACAAGAGGATAATCTTCCTGGGAATTTGTACTTTCAGAGCATGAAAGTGAAACTAATACATCAGTAATTTGATGGATTTAAAAACTAGCATCCTAGTTGTCGTAAAAGTTGGAAGGTAGAATAATTTTGCTAGTGTTTAAATAAAGAAGCTCTCTTGGGATGAGTTATAGAATTGTCTTCTCTTTAAGAACAACTTTCCAAAGCTGGATGCCAGTGTCTCAGGCCTGTAATCCTAGCTACTCAGGAGGCTGAGATAGGAGGATCATGGTTCAAACACAATCTAGGCAGAGAAATTCAAGAGAGCATTAATGAGATGTACAAGTCATTATCTAAAAACGAACTTTATAACTTTGGTGGGGGGGAGGATTGGGTAAGGGGGTGGGGGAGTAATGGGAAGGGGAAACAAAGGAGGAGACAACAATGCTTGATAAGAAATGTACTCGTTATCTTGCTCTTGCCCTTGTAATCGTAACCCCTCTCTCTGTACGTTATTTTCTCACACACACACACACACACACACACACACACACACACACACACACACACACACACACACACAAACTGGAAATGAAACTGTGGCTCAACTGATAAAGCACCAGCCCCAAGCAAAAAAAGCCAATCAAGAACACTAGACCCTGGAGTTGGAGTTGGTTGTCTTTTCCACTGCAGACTTTCTCCAAAGCTGTTCTCCCCAGAGAACAGCACTTACACACACACACACACACACACACACACACACACACACACAACCTTTGCTAAAGGGCAGGGGGTTTTGTTGTGGGAACATTATCCAATGTATTTACACAAACTGAGCTATGATGTTGCAGATAGACTCTTTTGGAGCCTTCTGTCATAGCAACATTGTTGACCAAGATGTCCTTATATAGCCCATGACTATATATATGATATGATACAATATGATACTATACTATAATGTATGTGTATAAATTGCATAAATATTTAAAATTCTGTACAAGATTTTACAAGTAAAATTCAGGATACCTATTTCAATTTACATTTCAGATAAACAATAACAGGATGGTAAGGGCCAAAAATTCAGGGCATGGGGCAGGGCCATCCATAGACTCTTGCTCTCTGGTTTCTCCTGTTTTTCTTTTATTATACCAATATGTAGGGTGGTGTAGAGGGTGGTACAGTCTCTTCCTCTCTTGACAGTGCAGGTGAGGGCTGGGTGTATGTGGGTGTGGACACAGCTGCAGGCTTTCCAGTGGGCCAGTCAAATGGTTGCCTCTTTGGGGACTGAGGGTGGATTGGGCAGGATCAGACATCTCCATGTATAAGCAGGGACATCTGTGTACCAGGTAGGCTTGGTGAAGGGTCTGCTGACCACCTGTTTTAAGAAGTAGAGGACCCAGTTCAGTGTCTGGCCTTAACTACATCATGAAGAGTCCTCATGCTCTGTAGTCAGATTTTTTTTTTAAGACATCTTCCGCCAGGTGCCCATGGCTCACGCCTGTAATCCTAGCTACTCAGGAGGATGAGATCTGAGGATCACAATTCAAAGCTAGCCTGGGCAGGAAAGTATGTTGGACTCCAATAAACCACTAGAAAACTGGAAGTGGCACTGTGGCTCAAGCAGTAGAGTGCTTGTCTTGAACTGAAGAGCGCAGGGACAATGCCCAGGCCCAGAGTTCAAGCCCCATGACAAAAAAAAAAAAGAAAAAAAGAAAAAGAAATCTGCCTATGTGCCTGGCCTCTTAATTTCAGTCAGGTGGTTTAAGAAATCAGTTTTATCTCTTTTCACTGTTTGAAAACCAAAACCAAAACAAGATGTCTGGAGGACTTTCAGTGATTGATTATAGCTCTGGGTTCTAGGCTTGTGCGGTTCGACTGTAGCTCACAACGGTGGTAACACTTGGAGTCACACAAAGTCACACTTGGATTACTTAATTTCCATCTCTAGAAATCTGGTGGATAGAAACTCTACTGGGAAGCCATACATTTGTACTGCTTGTGGAGAGATAGAAAAGCATCCCAAGTCTCCCACATATAGCCTTGAGCTATAATATTATAACAATAAAATACTGCTTAGCTTAATAGCCATTGAGGGCTTCCAGTGACTGAGTAAGTACAGATGCCCATTTCTTGAAAAGTCATGAATGCTGCCCACTTCGGTTTTCTCCCAGGCAAAGACCTGACTTTTTCCTTTCCAAACACTGCATTTACATAATTAGTCTTAATATGGGCTCATTTTACATTGGCTTTGTGGTCTGGCAATGCAGAGCGCTTCCCTGTGTCACTCTTTCTGCAGTTACCATGTGGGTGGAGCATGAGGGCTCCAGGCTGAGCTCTGGCCCTAGATAGATGTTGGTGGATTGGACCCAGAATGCCCCTCTCCAGGACATCTGAAGCAAGACTTCACCTGCCCTAACCACCATTCTCATTTTGGATTCATGGCATTGGCTCAGCAGAAATATAAATCGTTCATTGGGTTGAGGAAACTTGATATGAGGTCTGGAGCAGGACTTTTAGAACAGGCTTATTACAGTGGTCTTCCCTTACCTTTGCTTTTGCTTCTTGTTCCTTCAGTCACCCAAGGCCAATAATGGTCTGAAACTGTTTGAAGGAAAATTCTAGAAATATAAACAATTCACATGTTTTAAGTGGCATGCCATTTGAAGTAGCATGGTGGAGTTTTGATCTATCTTAGTCGTTGTCTCCTATGCAGTGAATCCTTTATCAGGTGTTTTCATTCTGTATAGCCTACCTGCCTGTTAGTCACTTAGTAGTTGGCAGTAAGATCCACTGACATGCTATCATGGTACTTATGCCCGAGCATCCTTGTTTTATTTAGTAATGTTCCCAAAGCATAGGGATGCTCGTGATTCAGATATGTCCAAAAGAAGCCATAATTGCTTTGTTTAAGGGAAAAAGTAAAAGGTATCAACAAGGAAATAAAAGTATTTGTCAAGGTCTTGAGGATCTGCAGTAAGGACTCTCCCATCTGCAAGTTGTAAAGAACTCCACACTAAGTTTCTGTTCCCCCCAACTTGCAGAAGTTGTAGCCACAGCATGTGACACACACTGAGCCTACGTGGAAAAACACCTGGAGTGGGATCAGCCCTGGCCCTGGTTTCAGGCACCCACTGGCTGGCTTAGTGTATATCCTGCTCAATTAATGAAGCTCCTGATCTTTCCACATCTCACTATGGAAGGTGACCTCAGGGTTGATGTCCTCATCCTGCTGTGTACTTTAATCAGTAACACATGTCCTACTCTGCCTTTTGGACTTGGACCATTTCTTTCTTTCTAAAAATTATTTAATTAAAAATGATGATTAGAATACATTACTACTGTACTGGGGACATTCACTGTGATCTTTCCATACATGCTTACAATGTATATACCTTGTCGATCTTACCCCTCCCCAATCTGTGCATGTGTGTGCGTGTGCATGGTGCATTGTAGGCATGTGTGCACATGCGTGTGTGGGTGTGTATGCAAGCACGCATGCACACACGTGTGCTAGTATTAGAGCTTGAACTCTGGGCCTTACACTCTTTAAAAAATTGTTTTTGTAAAGGTAATGTACAGAGGAATTACAGCTACATAAATCAATAATGAGGGCTGGGAAGGTGAGGCCCTGGATTCGATTCCTCAGCACCACATATGCAACAAGAAAAAAGCCGGAAGTGGTGCTGTGGCTCAAGTGGTAGAGCGCTAGCCTTGAGCTGAAGAGCTGAGGAACAGCGTCCAGGCCCAGAGTTCGGGCCCCACGACCTGACCCAAAAAATAAATAGATAATGAATAGTGAGTGTCACCTTTTCCTTTTCTCCCAGTTTTTTCCTCCTGACTCCCTTCTCCCCTAATTGCATAGTTCATTTTCAACATAGTGTCTAGTATCACTGCTGCTTTTGTTCACCCCTTGTCTCACCATTTTTGTGTTCCCTTTTACCCTCCACCAAACAGATAAAATAACATATAAGACAGAAGGTACAGAAATAAAAAACAGTTACAAAGGTGGGGGAGAAGCAAATCAACAAGAAAAACCTATTGTTTCCATTTCTTGGAGCTCATTGATAAATATCATTTAAATGAGTATATGCAAATAGCTATTGAGCCTTTGTGATCCTCTCCTTTGGTCTCACTGTCTAGAGTCATGTATTATTTATCATGCCAAACTATTTGTTTTTGTCTCTTACCATCCAGTGTCTTGTAGATTTATGTATGTTATATAAGTAACATTTTCCTGATCTATTCATCCATAGAGAGGCATCTGGTTTGATTCCATATCTAGACTGTGGTAAACAATGCTGCAGCGAACCTGGTTGTGCTGGTAGCTTTAGTATGACCTTGTTTGTGGTCTATTTGATAAATGCCTAGGAATGGAATGGCTGGGTCATAGGGAAGCTCTATGTTTAGTCTTTTGAGGAACCTCCATACTGCTTTTCAGAGTGGCTGAACAAGTTTACATTCCTACCAATATTGTAGTAGCAATCCCTTATGGCCACTTCCCCACCAGCATCTATTATTGTTAGTTTTCTTGATAATGGCCATTCTAACTGGGGTGAGGTGGACTCTCAATGTTGTTTTGATTCGCATTTATTTTATGGCTAGAGATGTTGAACATTTTTTCATGTGTCTATTGGTCATTCTTACTTCTTCTGAGAAGTCTCTCTTTAAGTCTTTACTCAATTTATTAATTGGGTAGTTGTTTCTTTGAGAGTTTGAGGGGTTTTAATTTTTTGAGCTCTAAGTATATTTTAGATATGAAGGGCCTCACACTCTTGTTTCACTTTTTGCTCAAGGCTGGCATCCTACCACTTAAGCCATACTTCCACTTCTGGCTTTTTGCTGGTTAATTGGAGATAAGAGTGTCATGGATTTGTTTGCCAGGCTGACTTTGAACCAGATCTGAGATCCTTAGATCTCAGTCTGCTGAGTAGCTAGGATTACAGGCATTAGCCACTGGTGCCTAGCTATCATTCTCCTTTAACTCCCTCCTCACTTCTCAAAACAATTCATCTGGTTTTGTTGTTCTATTTCCATATATGCATATAAAGTACTTAAAGATATTCACCTTCATTCACCCTTTGCATATTTCCTCCTCCTCCCACTGATACCTGATCCCCCGACAGAGCCTTTTTTACTCTCCTGTCATTTTGTCATTTTATTGTATATTAATTATACTAAGGGGTTTCACCATGGTAATCCAATACATGCATATACTATATTTTAACCTGAATGATCTTTTCTATTGCTGTATCTAATTGGCTTTTATAAATCAATAATTTACATTCTGCTTTAGAGATATCCCATTAAATGGAAACATGGTACCCCTGTAGTAATCAAGGGTTGTCAAACGTAAGAGTCAAGGAAGTCTGATTTTTCTTTTTCGGGCATTGGAGCTGGAACTCACAGGCCTCACAAATATTTGGCCATGCAAGCACTCTACCACTGAACTCTATCTGCAGCTCCCAAGGGGTCTTATCTTTACCATCAGAACTTCTACCGGGGCCAGACTTGAATCCTACAGGTGCCCAGAGCCAGAGAACCTGCAGCTGCCAAGTGATGTGATGACCAGCCTCGGCCCCATTTCTTAGCCTCACATCCTAGCCAGGGATTGGGAGTCCTGGAACTACAGTCGGCACTCCCCACGTCCCTGAGTCAGCGATTACACTCTGACCAGGACATTTCTGTCTGTCTTGTAGGGCTGGTAGCCATAAAGGATGCTCATGACATAGAGACGAGGCTCAATGAGGTGGAGAAGCTGCTTAAGACAATCATCAGCATGCCCTGCAAGGTAAGAACAATGGGTCCAGGTTGGAGGAGGAGCGGGAGGGGATCCACCTGCCATCTTCCAAATCAAAAAGGTGTCCACCCTCCCCATAACTGGCCTGCTTGCTGTACCTCACTTAGGATACCTGGCTCCTCAAGTGACTTGTAGGATCTATGCTTCTCTCCCTCCCCCCCTCTTTCTTCCCCCCCCTCTCTCTCTCTCCCTCTCTCGTCTCTTTCTCTCTCCCCCCCATCTCTCTTGTCTGTCTGTCTCTGTCTGTCTCTGTCTCTCTATCTGTCCTTTTTCTCCCCTCTGTCATGATGTGGACATGAGAAGCCATTAGATCTTTTACATTTCTTACTCCTCTGTCAGGCAAACAGGGATCTCAGTTTACTATCAGAAAGGGAGATGGCCAGGTATGAGGCTCGTGCCTGTAATCCTAGCTACTCAGGAGGCTAAGATATAAGGATCAGCGCTCAAAGACATCCTAGGCAGGAAAGATTATGAGACTCTTTAATTAACCACTCAAAAGCCAGAAAACGGTAGGGTATCAGCCTTGAGCAGAAAAATATAAGGGACATCACTCAGGCCGAGTTCAAGTTTCAGTACTGGCACAAAATATACAAAGAAAGGATATGTGTGTGAACCACAAACATGACCATTATTTTCATGGAGGCATCCTGTCCCCCTGGCTTTGCATTTTAGCTACCTGGAGAGGCTGGTTTGATTGTTCCCTTAGTACTTACTTGGGCAGCCATGGAGCCTCAGAACAGCTTGCCTGGTGTAGGAACAGTATGGCCAACTGGCGGGAGCTTTTCATTGTGTTTCTCATTACTGTGTTTCTTCCCAGTATTCTAGGTCAGAAGTTGTGCTCACCTTCTTTGAAAGATCTCCTCTGGATCAGGTGTTAAAAAATGATAATGTACATAAAATTCAACCCAGCTTCCAAAGTCCTGTCAAAATATCAGGTAAGAGCTAGAGTGTAGGATGGGGTTGGGGTGAGGATGTACTATGTTGGCTATTTTCTGATTTGGCCTCTGGATGGGCACAGCCAGGGATCCAGAAAGACAATTGATCAGCTTTTTGAAAACAGTGTGTGAGATATTGTTGCTTGAATTTTACTCAGCAGAGTATTTGCTACCTGTGAACCTGTAATCTACACCTTTCCTACTTTCAAAGATTTTCTTTTTTGCATAAATTGGAACTCACTTAAGAAATAGTGACATTAGCAAGTCACTCTGTGTGTGCATGTGTGTGCGTGCATGCTCTCAAGCGTATGTGTACACATGCACACACCGCTACTGGAGCTTGAACTCAAGACATCACATTCTCATTTGGCTTTTGCACTCAAGGCTTGTGCTTCAGCAGTTGAGCCACATCTCCATTTCTGACTTTCTGGTGATTAATTGGAGGTAAGAGTCTCAGGGGCCTCCTTTGAGTCTCAGAGGAATGAGGCCGTGGCTTTGGGATGACCTGGAAGCCCCTGACTTGAGGGGACAACCAGATGTATGGAGCTGTCTACAGAAATACCTCCCAAATGTTCCCCTCCTACATCTCCCCCTCCTGTTTTCAACTGGGACATGGATGGATCAGTGACCATGTCTGTCCTGAAAGACTGAAAGGAACAAGATGAAATTTAAAGTGGTAAATGTAGAGCCCCACATTGCAAGGGTCTTGGGGAGGTTTAAGTGTGTTCTTTGGGACTTTTTGCAAGAACTCAGGGCAGGTTTTGGGCCCCACTGTACAGAAACCTCCTCCCAGCCTCCATGCATGATTTGGTTGCAGGGTCCGGGTCTACAAGGCCATGGTCTTATCCTTCATGTGCAGGGTTGAGGAGAGGAGAGGGAAGAAATGGGGAGTAGGGTTTGGGAGGAAGCGGATGGCACCCCTTGGGTTGTAGTAGGCCCCTGTGGGAAGGGGGTTGGGCAGGGACTGGTATGGCCATCAGGCAATTTAAGATCAACACAAAATTCTTTCTAACAAGCAGGCTGCAGCCAGCAGTTTCTGTGCCAAGGCTTGGGGCCAACAGAGTTACTGTTCTTCCTAGAGTGAAGTAGCCTGGCCACTGTTTTGCTTCCTCTTGAGCTGTCCCATCTTGGCTTCTCAGCCCTCCTTGCAGTGTGAGCAAGGGCTTCCCCATGGGAGCCAGATTACAGGAGTGTGTAGCTGGCCAGCAATGTCCCCGCTGCCCTGGGCAAGATGTGGCTGGGAGAAAAGAGAGACAGCCTCTCCATGCTTTCTAAGCATTCATTCCAGAAAGCACCCACATTCCTGAGACAATGATCTCATTTGGCCTCATGGCCCCATAGTTGTGTTTTTGCCTCAGCTTGGGGGCCGGAGAGGGTTGGCCTTCCAAAAACTGGTTCACATGGCCTTTCCCTTTCTCTAGAACACACTGAATGTGGATACCAGGCTTCAGCCAGCTCCTGAGACTTACTTCTCTCCTATCTTCCCCTGGGATAAAGCTCAGTGCTCCCCTTTGTCACCAGGGTGTATCAAGGTCTAACTCATGGTCCAGTTTCTTACATTCCAGATCCTGTACTTTCTCTGCTGGACACTGCTAGAGTCTGGCTTATGCTATAGCTTTATAAGATCATCTTCTACTGTTCATTGCTGAGGCCCATGCCCACCCTCCTCCCCCACTAATACCTTCTATGGCTAATGTGGCATTTGGGGGAGATGGTGCCTTGGGTAGGGCTCTAAGCCTCTGTGTAGGATCATGGTTGAGGAAGCATCAGGCTCTGAATACAACTTTGTCTTTGTGGAATATTGAGACTGCTTAGTGGCCAGTTCTCCACTAGATGGCATTAGGTACTAGCCATGCTGAGAACTGTGTGACCTGCCCATCTGGGACTGCAGCAAAGAGAACCACTCAATCTTAAGCATGCTTTGCCTCATGCTGAGGGATATGCTTCTCAAATCTAAGAAAGCACAGTGTTCTGCAATGTGGCCATATGAAGCATAACGGGAGCATGGAGCTTGCCCTTCCTCTGTCTAATTGAGCTGATGGATTGCAGCCACAAGATCTAGTCAGTCAAGGGTTGAGGCCTGGAAATTAAAAAAAAATAGTATCAGTTTTCATTAATCTGGCATGTGTGCCATCTCAGCATTAATTTCTACTACACAGGGATGGTCCACTTAGCCAATTAATCAAAAAGAGTTGCTTTAGGTTCTGTTCTTTCAGAGGATTTGCAAAGGAGGAATTGCATGCTAGGAATACTTGTATGGCTGAGACTCACAGCCTGCAGAAAGAAAGGAATAGAAGAAGTCATGGTGTGGTGGCATAGGGGGCGTAGCTGCAGCTACAAAACAGAAAAATCACCACTGGGACCACATGCGTAGTAGTGGTTATTTAGAAAAGATCCACTGGGTGAGACAGGTACTCAGATGGGTTTTGAAAACCCAAGGAGAAAACAGGTTTACACAATCTCAAGGCCACCAGCTCCCTATTATCCATTAACTACAAAGGTAAAAAGAGTAATCTTACTTTGGGAACATCTGGCAGCCTCACTCAGCTACTTAGGCTGGCATCACCTGTAATAGGACCTATGGACTATGCACATGCATGGGCACACACAAGCTCTGGTATTACTCAGCAGACACATCCTCGTTCTGTGGGATCTCTAGGAAAGTTGTACACCTGATCACTTGGGAGCCCAGCTTGACCAGGTGCTGCATAAGGCAGTCCTCTGTGCCAAACAAGGGCACCATCACCATGACCGGAAGGCAGGGAAAGTGAGGGACCACGAGGGCCACAGCAGGTCAAGGCTGGGCAACTCAGGGCAGCCCGGGGGGGGGGGGGTGCCAGGCTTGGATCTGGAACAGAAAAAGGGAGCATTGGTGGAAACCCGTAACACTGCAGTGGCAAGGGCTTTACTTTTTAAAAAGTATGATGCCCAAGTTAATGTCCTGGACTTAGCCAGTGGGCTACAGTTGCTCTGAAGTATCAGTACTAGGAAAAGCTGCTGAGGGGTATGTGAGAACTCCAAAGTCAGCTCAGAATAAAAAGTTTAAAAAAATAGCCAAGGTTTGTTAGCTCACACCTGTAATCCTAGCTACTCAGGAAGTTGAGATCTGAGGATGGCTAGCTACTCAGGAAGTTGAGATCTGAGGATGGCGGTTTGAAGCCTGCCCAGGCAGGAAATTCTGTGAGACTCTTATCTCCAATAAACTCAGAAAAGGCCAAAAATGGTGCTGTGGCTCAAGTAGTAGAGCACTAGTCTTGAAGCAAAGATCGGGGACAGTGCCAAGGCCCCAAGTTCAAGCCCCAGGACTGGCACAAAAAAATGCTAAAACAGTAGCTCGAGGGATTAGGATATGATACAGTGGTAGAGCAATTTACATAGCATAGTGAGACCTGGATTCCACTAGCTCTGCAAAGAAGAAGAAAAGACCTTGAAAACTGAACTGTTTTGGGGGTCAAGTAGCTATGTTATTGAAGTGGCTGGTGGTTTTGTTGTGGATACTAAATTGACATTCAGGAAATTCACTTTTTGAATATGTATGAAGATAGATTTTAGCTGCTGCCATTTTTCTTCAATCATAGCTTTCCTGTGTGTGCATGCACCAATACCAGAGATTGAACTCAGAGTTTTGAGCTTTTGTTCATCTTTCCTCATGGTTGGTGTTATTACCAACTGAGCTGTGCATCTAGTATAGCATTTTGTAAGATGATGTTTTATGGACTTTTCCACTCAGGTTTCAGCCTCCTGAGTAGCAAGGATTATAGACACGCTTCTTCAGTTTGCATTTTTTGGGGAGTGGGTACTGAGGCTTAACTCAGGACCTCACTCACTTGCATTCCATACAAGACTCGCACTCTTGAGCAACACCTCCACTTCCAGCTTCTTGATGGTTAATGGAGATGAGTCTCATGGGCTTTTCATCTAGGCTAGTGTGAGTAGCTAGGATTACAGGCATCAGCCACTGGCTCCTAGCCCATCAGGGTTTTTGTTTGTTTTTTTTTCCCCTACATATCATAATCTATTGGAAGACATGCCCTATAGAGATGGCCATAATTACTATTTGTTTGAGCCCTTAGTGTTTTCTTTATAGATATCATCTCATTTAACCTGTGGCTAGGTCCTGGAGGCTGGATACCATCATTCACATTTACAGAAGAAGGAACCAAACAAGAAGTAATCTGCTCCCCAGGCATAGGTAGTAACCAAACGGGGTTTGAACCAGCTCTCCCCAAGCTCAAAGCTGTCACCTTCGTGTACTGTGTGGCCCCTTTTACCCACCTAGCCTTTGTTACTACAGAGTTCTGCATTGCTGATGCTTGCATAGAGTGGACTGCCACAAGGACCCCCATTCAAGTCAGAGACCTCAAAACTCAGTGAGACCCTCTGCTCGAACATGCAGAGACCCCAGTCCATGCCACTTCCTATAAAAATTGACCTAACTGGTGACTTGTGGTCAAGCACTAGCTGACCTTTGTCTATACTGAGGAGAAAGGGCACTACTCTGGATTGTTCGGAGAGTAAGGCCTGAACTTATACCTGCTAGAGCTAAATGCTATTTCCTCTTGGTAAATTTTATATGACCTATCATTTGTTCAACTTTTCCTTGGACATTTCTTTTTCCTGCACGAGGGCTTAAACATGGGGCTTTGTATATCCTTCTCCAAGCCAGAGTTTGGAATATATATTCCAAAGGTGCCAGTAGCTCACACCTGTAATCCTAGCCATACAGAAGGCTGTGACCTGAGAACTAAGCCCAGGGAAAATAGCCCAGAAGACTCTTAACTCCAATTAACCAGAAAAAGTCTGGAAGTGGAGCTGTGATTCACATGGTACACACACACACACACACACACACACACACACACACACACACACACACACACACACACACACACACACACACACACACACTACTCAAAGGATTGTTACAAACTTAGAGCTCATAGAGAATGAAAGAGGATATGGAGCTTCTTGGGAACCATCTTTCATGAAACACTATTCTAGCAAGTTCTATCAGGCCTGCATTAAGGCTTTGAGGCACCAAAGTACCAGCACCCCTTAGTGGCTTTCACAGCCTGGCTGCTCTTGCAAGCAGTGAAGCAACATTGATGTGCATAAGGCTTTTTGTTCCAGACAGTTGAGAGAGGATTTTTGCCAGTCTGTTTTGGAGAGCTGAGTAAAGATTCCATGTTCTAGAACTCCAAAGTTCACATGGAAGAAAGATCAGGCATGCAAGATAACTTCATAATTTTTTGGTTCTGAAATGATTCTCAGCAGTGACATGTGTTTGAACTTCTAGGCTTCCCCTGTCAAATTCCTTTGACAAGGGGGTGGGAGAAAAAGGCGAGGGCTGTCAAGTAGCTGTGTGGAGGCTGCTTAGAGATTTTATGAGCTTCCTCAGACAGGCAGATTTGGGGCAGGATTGATATTTAAAAAATGGAGCATGGCTCCATGCAGCCATACCATTTACAATGAGAGCACGGGGATCTGCATCTATCTTGTTAAGACTTACTGTAGTACTTTCCAGCCCGGTGTCCGTGGCTCATGCCTGCAGTCCTAGCTACTCATGAGGCTGAGATCTGAGGATTGTCATCAGCCCAGTTCAGGCAGGAAAGTTGGTGAGATTCTTATCTCTAGTTAATCAACAAAAAGACAGAAGTGGAGCTGTGGCTCTCAAGTGGTAGGTAGAGCATCAATTTTTTTGAGGGGGGGTGGGGGGGTCTGGTCGTAGGGCCTGGGCGCTGTCCCTCACCTCTTCAGCTCAAGGCTAGCACTCTACCACTTGAGCCACAGCGCCACTTCTGGCTTTTTTTTTTCCTGCTTATGTGGTGCTGAGGAATCGAACCCAGGGCCTCATGCATGCAAGGCAGGTGCTCTACCACTGAGCCACCTTCCCAGCCCTAGAGCATCAATCTTGAGTGAAAAAGGTAAAAGACCATGCTCAAGCCCTCAGTTCAGGTGACAGTACTGGCATTAAAAAAAAACAACTGCTTAGATTACTGGAAAAGTTATGTGCTTAATCAGGATGATAACGTGAAAATGAGTTTTGTGGGTTTGGGGGGCAAGTAGTGCATCTTTAGTGGAAGTTGGGTCATGTTACGGGAACATGAGTCAAGCTCCTGCAGCCCCTTCATGTATCCTGAGCATTTGCGAGTTCTCCTCAGTCACTGTCTCTTATACACATCAAGGTTCTACTATATCTGTGCTTATTGTGGGAGAAAAGTCATTGTCTATGTAAAATTAAGTGAAATTTCTCCTTTGATGTGAACTGTACCTTGGTCTCATTTGACACCCAGGACAACCTGGGTTTGTGGAGGTTGCCATCTCTGTCTTCGCCACAGGCTAAACCTTAGAAAGGGGATCTGCATGGTGATGCTTGCTGCTGTGCCATAGATCTACAAACACAGACTCACTCAGTCCCCTCTCTGTCTAGATCCTGCTTTAAACCAGTGGCGACGGGTATTGGGGTGCTCAGCACTTCTCTCCTCAGGGAGAGGCTCCTCTGCCCCTAGCTGAACCCTTCTCTGGTGTGCAATGAAGGAAAGCAAGATGGACAATAGGCATTGAGGGAAGAGGAGTAGGAAAATCTGGTGTAAACCCTAAACTTCTCAACCTCAAATTCTGACCCTTCTTGCTTTGGTTTTCAGAAATCATGAGGTCCAATGGATTTTGTTTGGCAAACACAGAAACGATAGTTATTGACCACAGCATACCTAATGGGCAAGACCAGCACCTGGGTGACGATTCCACAGGGCATTTGTAAGTACACTGATCTCGAAATGGTTTGATAGAAGGGGACACCAGGCTGATGATCCAGGCTGAGGCTTGCTGCCGCATAAAAAGAAGTATGGATGGAAGGCCAGAGGTAACTGACAGCACAGTGCCAATATCTGGGTTTTTATTTTTAAAAGTAGCCTTTACTAGAGGCCAATGATTCACTGACCTGTGGAGATACTTAGGCTTACTGTGAGGGTCAAAGCTCCAGGGACCAGTTTGTGCTTCCCTGAGGTATGTGACACCATCTTCAGGCCCAGGGCTAGAAGACTACATCCCTCTACATTTAAAGGGGTCAGTCCCCTGGGACAGGGAAGTGTGCTAAACTGGCTTCATGGGTAATCAGTGGCTTGGGATAGAGTCTGATCATCAACCCTGTTCTGTAAGGGAGATAAACATGCTACTACTGAAGGCTGCACAGCCAATGACAACACTGTCACTTTTATCCTTCCACCTCTGACAGTTTAATTTCTAACTGTAACACAGTCTAGAAAGCCTGGCACCTGGATGCTAGTGGGCACACCTACCTTCATGTTCTGCTTCTGCCTGTCAGCTTCCTGGTGAATTACTGGAGCATCGTGTCCCCTAGGCAGATGAGGGGAAGTCATCCATCCCTTTTGCTTATGTTTAGTGTCAAGGCCAAGTCCAGTCTTACTGGTTGTGTGAGTGCAGGAAGTTCGCTGACCTCCCCTGGCTTCTCCTGTCTCCAAGGGGGCTGTCTGCTCTGTCACGGATGGACCTGAGCTGAGGAGATAGACTGAGATAAGGAGCAAATCCTGTCTGGCTCAGAAGCCTCTGAGGAGGCAGTGTGTGCTGCAGAGTGCCCTGGGGATAGGCTTGTGCCGGGAAGACTCAGGACTAGACCCAATCACTCAGTGGTCCTCAGATGAAGATCAAAAGTAGGTTGAGGCTGGGTCATGTGCTGAGATGCTTGGGGCAGCTATCGATAGGATTCAGTGGACATTAGGTGGCCTGAGTCTCCAGGATTGTTCATGCTGTGTTTCCCTTCCACACCTGGGAAACTGGTCCCACCAGCAGTGCCCCTTTTCAGTTTGTATGTATGGCTCTTTCTCAGGAGGATGTGGAGGGTGGGTTTTCTCTCAGTAGGCCTTGTCCCAGGAAGGTCGTACAAGGATCTCTTGCAATCAGTGTGGCATTGGGTTTGGGGTGGCCATATCAGAAGCCTAGGTCCATGCTGTCTGGACAGCTTGTAGACTCCCTTATTACTCCAGGCTTCAGAGATGGAATTCGTTTCTACAATTCTCCACTGATCAGTGGTGTCTTGAAGTGCTGGGAACTAAACCATGGATATAGCTTGTTTGGTGGGCTCGGAAGTTTCCCTGCCTTACCAACTCTTCCTCCTACCTTATTGACACTGATTCTAGGTTAGGAAGGTGACAGCCACACAAGGAGTGGCATCTTCTACCTTCTTGGGAAGAATATCCTTCTCGGTCAAGCAGTGTGCTGCCACAGCCCGAGCCATCTAAAGAAGGAATGAATGGCTTTCTCACAGTGCTGGAAGTCAGCAAATTCATAACATGGTGCTGGCTTTCTGTCAGGACTTGCATGCTACATCCTAGCATGGTGCCAGGAAAAAGGGGCCAGAAAAGAGGGAGAGGGATAGACAAAAGGAAGAGGTAGAAGTGGAGGAGGAGGAGGAAGAGGGGGGCATCTACAATCTGGCCAAAGAGAGAGAAAGGGAAACAGAGGGAGATAGAAAGGCTTAGTTAAGAAAGGAGAGAAAGACAAATGGAGAGGGAGAGAGGGGAATAAGAGAGGGAGGCGGAAAGAGAGAGAAGAGGGAGAGAGGGAGGGAGGGCACTCCTTTAATAACAAACCCAGTCCCAGTGGCTTTGATCTATTCTCAGGCCAAGCCTTCCTGGCCAAACCATCTCTAAGAGCTCCACCTCTCAGCATTGCTGCACTGAAGATTTACCAGGAACATCATGGGGAATCACATTCCAACCTTAGCAGTTCCTTCATGTACTTCTTTCTCAGTTACACATTTTAAAAATGTCTAGTATCATTTTCCAGTTCAGGAGGCCGAATCTACATTGGGCTGGTGGGATTACCATTTACTTTTGGGTTACCTGTGCTTCCCTCAGCTCCCCCCCCCCCCCCCCCCCCCCCCGCAATGTGAGCTTCTCACATTCCAGTAGTCCTTGCCTTTTACAGACTGGATCTCCACCCACCCAACACAGGCTTCTTGACCTGAAGGACCCTTCCTCCAGGGTCTCCCTGAGCTTCCTGTCCCTCCTTGAACCCTGAGCCCAGCCCCTCCTGCCTTGTCCCCTGCCGGTCCCCAAGCTAACACAGTGCTTGGCACTAAGCAAAAAAAGCAAAGTGATCACCCCATAAATGAAGGGATGCCTCGCTCACTATAGTTAAGCAACCATATATAAGCAACCAGTCACTCTGCCGGTCTGTACATTTCGCCCAGTTCATTTGCATTTATGGTTCTTCTTGCTCGCGCCCATCTGCAGCAAGACTGTCCAGGGCCTCCATCAGCCTCCCACAGAGCCTTGATTTCTCAGCATCCAACCAAGACCACCTCTGCCCTTTCTTTCTCCTCAGCCTGGGTCTAGTGAGCTGGCCTTCATTTCTGTCTTCTCTTTCAGGTTTGAAAATGGCAGCGAGTTCACCTCAGAGATGGAAGATGGTGATGACCCTGAGGCTTATGTCACCAACTTGTCCTATTACCATCTGGTCCCCTTTGAGACGGACATTTTGGACTGATCCTCTCCATGGGGCCTTCCCGGCCTCAGCCTATGACTGCATGTCCTAATGCTGTCCACTGGGTGGCCCCAATGGTGAAAGGTCTTGGCCCACCCAGGGGTTTTGTCACCACCCCCAGTGAGGCCCCGTGTCCTGCAATTGGCCCTGCAGAAGCTCCTAGTGGCTACAGGCTGATGGCAGGTTCAACAGTGGAAGTCCATACAGCCAAGGGGTCATCTCTGCACTTGTACCACCATCCTGCCTCTCCCCTGGGACCCCCTGTCCCACTTAGTGTGCCACAGAGCACATGCTCCAAGGGCTGTCACTGCCTTTTCTTGCTGTCACCGCCTCCTTAGGGAGCACATTGTTCTTTGTCAAGGGGCCTGGCCACCCTGACTCCCCACCATTCCCTCATATGTCAGCGGCACAAAGCATTTAGGAGGAAGTTTTGACGAGTCATCAGGTTCTGAGCAACACAGACCTGGATGTTCAGGGGTGCAGGGCGTCCCTGGGAACCAGAATGAGTGGTTTCTGTTGTCGAGTTTTTTTTGGTCATCTTCTCCCTGGAAACTAGATTTTAGAATAGTGTAAAGGACTGTTCTTCACAGAAGATCATGCACAAGTAGAAGTTCTGGCTTTAGAGAGAGGAGATTACTGACAATCAAGTGGACCATAAACTTGACCCAAGAGGGTGAAGAGTGTCTTCTCAAGAGGAAAGGAATCCTGCCCTGCCTGCTAGCCCTTGCCAGCCTTTTTGTGCTGGGTATATGGCTGTCACTACAGTCAAGGGTCTAAAGTTCAACGACACAGTTGCCCTGATAAAGAGGAAGGGAAGGGGGAGGAACGTATAGCCCCAGCTGTGCCACAGGGGAAGGTCTGTCCTCATCTCCTTGTCTACTAATGGCTGGTATTTGCTAATGTAAATAATAGTAAATTATTGAGAATTCTAATGCTTTTACACAGTCTGTTTTTAATCTATTTTAATTAAATAAAATTAATCTTCCTACTTCGATCTATTGAAGATGTTTGTATAGAAAGGGGTGGTTCATTTTGTTCCCTACCCAGGGAGGGAAATAAGATGCTGGCCCTGGAGTCTGGCCCTGAGCTCTGTCCTTCTTGCCCTCAGGAGAGATATGTTCAAATTGAAAAAATGAACACATAGCAGGGAACAGTTGGCTCATACCTATAATCCTAGCTAATTAGGAGGCTGAGATCTGAAGATTATGATTCAAAGCCAACCTGGGCAGGAAAGTCCATGAGACTCTTATCTTCAGTGAACCACCCCCAAACCAGAAATGGAGCTGTGACTCACCATGGTAGAAAGTGGTAAAGCACTAGTTTGAGCACAAAATCTAAGGGACAATACCCAGCCCCTGAGTTCAAGCCCCATGACTGGCCAAAAAAAAAAAAAAAAGTCCTATAATCCTAGCTTCCTAGGAGGCTGAAATTAGAGGATCAAGATTCAAAGCAAGCACAGGGAGAAAGTCTGTGATATTCTTATCTCCAACTAACTACCAAAAAGCTGGAAGTGAAGCTGTGGCTCAAATGGTAGAACACTGGCCTTGAGTACAGAAGCTTAGGATGATGAACAGGCCATGAGTAAGTACATATGTACATTTGTATGTACATGTACACACACACACCACACACATGAACACACATAAGGTTTTTTGTTTTAACATAAAAGTTTTTCCCTTCTCCATTGGCCCTTTTGACAGCCACAGGAAGCTCCTTTTTGGTGTAATTTCTGGTTCTTTCGATGGGCTTTCAATACTGTATTAGGTGGCTGATTGAGGTTGACCAGTTTCCCTTTCCCCCTGAAAGAATTTAGTGCAGTTCTGTTCAGTGATAAAGCATCTTGCCCAATAGTTACATTTAGGGTCAATTAACATGTTGAGTGAGTTCTGATTTAACCTTCAGTGCATGGTGCCAAGGTTATTCTCATCATCCTTGCTCCCCAGAGATGCTCCCTTCCCAGTGTCTGACCACTATGATAGCAGCTTCTTTAGCTCCTGCCCTTGTTCTCCTTGAATTTCTCTGTCAAGACCCTGCTGTGGCACCCTAGCCTCCTCTTGCCTTCCCTGAAGAAGCTTCGGGGATTTTTATCAGTCCTTCCAAACATCAGCCCATTCTCTAGTTTCCATCTTTTTCTGGAAAATCTTAGTCTTCTGGGCCCATTCTTCATGTTGGAAAGCACTCTTAAGAACAGATGAATATTTAAGTGTGGCAAAATGGAGAGCTTATGCACTACGTGCAGGTACTACTGTTCAGCAGATTGTTCTACTTGGCAGTGTGGATTTGGAATAGCTAGATCTCACTTTTGAATAGGACCTAAATGTCTGACTTCCTGTGAATTCAATCATTTTAGTCACTTGATTTTCCTATTTGGAAAGAACTTTTTGTACTTCCCGTTTATAGACTGTGGAATCATCCCTTTTTTGACTGTTTTGCAAATAGATTCTGATTTCCTCCTAGGAGGCTTAAAGTAAAGGGGTAAAATGTGATCTGATCATGACCTGAACCTACCTTTTGATGGCTACCATCCAATAAGGGCCCTCATTGTGTTTAGCAAGATGAGGACATGCCACTGGGTGACTGAGCAGGCTGTAGCAAGCACGCGGTTCTCCTGGACAGCCCTTACCAGTAGAAATATGTTCAAAGTGTTGGTAGCTGTGTAGCCCTGAGCAACATGTTCTAACCTTCACCAATTTCTCCTCTTGGGCATACAACAAATTTTTGGCTTTCATTTAGGAGGGCATCTGTTACATCCCAAGCACTTACTATTAGCATATAATAGTTCCACAAGGGAGAGAGGTCATTGTGACATTTCCATACATGTATATAATCTAATGAATCCCACTCTATCACTCTCCCCTCCCCCTTCCCACAACAATTTCAACAGGCTTCATTCTTCTATTTTCATACCTGCAAACAATCTTTGGCCACACTCATCTCATTCATCCTCCTTGCTAGCTCAACCCTTCCCACTAGTACCCAACAGCCAACAGAGCCTGCTTCTGTGTCCTTTTCCCCAACCCCATTTTGATGAACAGCGTTCATGATCTCCAGGGAGCAGGGATAGCCCTGTATCTGGTACTGGGCTCTGGGCTGACTAGGGAAGATGGATAGTCACCCAGAGTATAGGCTCCAATAAGAGAGATTTCTAGGGGTGTGGGCCCTAGATATGTTGGCTTGTGTGAAAAATCTGAGCTAGCAAATAAGTCTCTTACTATGTATAAGAATTGGCTGACTCTTGGAGGGGCAGTCCAGGCCACTATGGGCATGAAATAGGAAAGCATCAGTTACAGAAATGAGAAAACAAGGTTGTGCACACTTAATCTATGCACTGTAGTCTATCTCGTTTCATCTCTTGCTGGGCATATAGTGAAAAACTAAAAAAGTAGTGTGTGTCCCTTCATGAAAAACATTTTCTGACAAGCACAAGGCTCCTGGAGATAGGTGGCTAATATATTCACATGCCCCAATGTTGAAGGTTTTTAGCAGATCGTTTCAATACCATTCCTTTCCCCATCTGACCCCGACCTCAACATTGACTAGCTTCTAGTGTTTTTTTTTTTTTTTATTTTATATTGTGAAAATACTGTACAGAGGGGTTACAATTACATGGGCAAGGTAGTGAGTACATTTCTTATCAAGCATTGTAGCCTCCTCCTTTGTTTCCCCTTCCCATCCCTTCCCATCTTCCCCCCACCCCCCACCCAATCCTCCCCCCGCCCCCCATCCAATCCTCCCCCCCCCCACCAAAGTTGTAAAGTTCATTTTCAACATGACAACTTGTACTTCTCATTGTTGCAATAGGTCCACTTGTATCCTTATTTAAACGACTTGTTATCCCCTTTCCCTCCATAAATTATACCAAAATCAAATACAGTGAAAGCAGGGGTTAGACTGTGGGGGAGGGACATACAACGCAACAAAGAAATAATAACATATATACACACATATATGTTTTATCATTTTTCCAGTGCTATGGGTGGAACCTAGTTACAGATGTTTTGCAAGGGCTAAGCAAAGTACACTTTCACTGTGCTTTTGAGACAAGAATTCACAATGTATTTCAGACTGACTTGAAACTTGTTGCAGGTGTGTGCCATTATGCCTGGCCCATGCAACATTTTTATGCAAATTCTAAACAAACACAAGCACATGCTTTTAAGGCATGTGAGTCTATTACATTTGTGGCCAATATTAATGTTTTGAAGCTCATTTTCTATATATACTCCAGAAATAATCTCACAGGAGAGAGGTTTACTCTCGGTAAATTTTGCCTCTGATTAAAAAGTATGAATGGTATATTAATATACTTTAGATTAACTGAGACAAAATATCTAACATAGCAGCTAAAGGAGAAGGTATTTATTTTGGTCCCTTGGCTCTGTTGCTTCTGGATGCACGTGGTGAAACAGAGCCTCATGATGGTGGCATGGGATGGGCAAGCTGGTTCATCTCATACCAGCTAAGACAGTGATTCAGGCCGAGAGACTTAGAACCAAATGTATTCTTCAAAGACATACCCCAGAGGCCCACTTCTTCCAGTAAGGCCCTATCTTCCACAGTTTCCACCACCTCCCAACGGTCCACTCACTTATGAATGTAAGACCTGTCTGATCGTATTAAAGTGTATTGATTGTTGTTCTGTCTGTTTTGGGCACGGGGTGGCAAAGAATGACGATGGCCACAGTCCAGGGGATGATTTTGGTCTCATAGATAGTAAGATAGGGAGCAAATCCCTCTTCTGTGGCACAGGCACATGAAACCATCTTGAGTGGATGCTCAAATATCCTAATGGTTCCCTTTCTATTAATTTACAAAAGAAAAAAGTGTCCCCTAAATAAGTCATGACTCCCTGTAAGTAGGAAAAGTCAAGTAATGATTCATATGATTCCAACAATATAGGAATTGTAAAGAAGGGATTCATTAGATTAATAGTACTGGAAATATCATTGGTATCAGTGCTATTTGGTGTCACACCTCAAAATTCAGTAAGTTAGTATAAAAAAGTGACTATATTGCACTTTCCTCATTTTTTTTTTTTGGTTGGCAAGTGAAAACTTGACAGAAGCAGCCAATAATTTATTGGAAACCCATGAAATGAGCAAAAGAAATAGAAATGTCTTCACTGGAAATCCAAGGCTTAACTGAAATGTGGGCCATGTGAATATATCAACCACCCATCCCAGGAGATGTTTTTCATGAAGGGACATACAGTACTTTTTTAGTTTTTTGCTATGTGCCCAGAAGGAGATAAAATAGGATAGACCACAGTGCATGAAGGTTGTGAGGGAGGATCCTCTTCTTAGTCCCAAAGCACCTTTGCTTTAAGAACAGGAGGTCAGTAGGACAATAGTGAGGAAAGGTGATGTCATGCTCCAACCATGTCCTCTTGGAAGGGACACTTATGGCTCGTGGCCACCACCAGGCAAAAGTTGATCAGCTGGTCAAGATTCCTCCTCCCAGCTGGTGTCCATGGGCACTGAACCGGCTAGTTTTGGTAAAGTGCTGTGGCTGACTGCCCCGCCTCCAGGCACCTCTCTCCCAGACATAGCAATATCCAGGCCCATCTCACACCTGGAATCCAGTCTGACTTCCAAGTCAAAGAGAATTGGAAAAAGTCTCATTTCTAATCAATTCAATATTGATTTTGGAGTATAATTTTCATGTGCTAATATTGTTTAATAATTTTATTTATTACTCCACATCTGGTATTTGCTAGGCAAGTACTCTACTGTTGAGCTATGTTTCCAGTCCTAGCTTTGCTTTTTTTTTTATTGTCAAGGTAATGTACAGAGGGGTTACCATTACATAAGTAAAGTAATAAGTACATTTCTCATCAAACTTGTTACCCCTTCCCTCATTTTTCTCCTACTTTCCCTCCTCCCCACTTCCAATTTGTACAGATCATTTCTAACATATTATCTGTGTATATTGCTGTTACATTGGTTCCTCCTTTTAGCTTTGTTTTTTGAACACATATTGCTTGCATAGTACAAAATTCAAGAGGGGCAAAAAATTGATCATTGAACTGGCCTCCTGTGGCTCACATCTATAATCCTAGCTACTCAGGAGACAGATCTGAGTTTGAAGCCAGCACAAACAGAAATGTCCATGAGACCTTTAATAACTACCAAAGAAGTTGGAATTGGAGCTGTGACGTAAGTGGTAGAGTGCTAACTTTGAGCAAAAAGGCTCTCAGGATTGGCATTAAAAAAACAGAAGAGCTGGGTGCTGGTGGCTCAAGCCTGTAATCCTAGCTACTCAGGAGGCTGAGATCTGAGGATCTTGGTTCAAAGCCAGTTTGGGCAGGAAATTCCGTGAGACTCTTATCTCCAATAAACTACTAGAAAACCAGAAGTGGTGCTGTGGCTCAAGCAGTAGAGCACTCGCCTTGAGCTGAAGAGTTGAGGGACAGCGCCCAGGCCCAGAGTTCAAGCCCCATGACAGACAAAAAAAAAAAAGAAAAAAGAAGAAGAATCCCTGATTGAAGAGCTAGGTCCAACCTAATATGTCACTGAACTACCCATCACAGGAATAAAAAAATATTCCATAAAATCCCTCTTTAATGTTGAAAGGGGTGACAGTGATCAATTGCTTTGTTAAATAACACCTCCTTTGTACGTACAACTACTTAAAAGGTAATTTTTCAAAAATCCCTTTTCCCAGACTCCTGTTTACCACTTACCTGTTTCTAAGAATCTCCTGCCTTGACCTTGGTAACCAGCTCGATAAATTTCTTACCCATAGATCAAAGAGTTTTTACGCCAACTGTAGGCATACATGAAAATATGCAATTTTATTCTTCACTTTGAGACATAAAAGCTGTCATGCTATGCACACTACTCTCTATCTTGCTATTTTTCCTTAAAGTATCCTAAGGATCTTTATTCTTAAAACCATCTTTATTCTTGGGTGATATCTACAAGATACTTCATTGTAGTCCCATTGATAGATGTGTGGGCTTTTCCCAATGCATTGTCACTGATAGTACAGTGGCCTTTTCACGACTCATGGGAAGTTACAGCTGTAGGACAAACTCTCCTGGAGTGGATTTCTTCTTTATTTTATTTTATTTTATTTTATTTGTGAACATACTGTACAGAGGGGTTACAATTACATGGGCAGGATAAAGTGGATTTCTGTGTCAAAGACTAATTTATAATTTGGCAGATGTTGTTAAATGTCCTTCCATAAGAGTCATTCCAGTTGCATCTGAATGTATACAACATGCGTGAATAGAGTCTGTGATGATAGTTAATGAAATTGTTTCAAAAGATACACCTGCCTAATACAAAGTCTCTCATGCATGAGGGTGCATTTGTACAATAGAGCTATTGAATTTTAGGGATTCTCTGTATGAGAAAAATGGGAAAGGTTCTCTGTGTTGGAAGGAAATGAACCCTTGTATCAGTCAGCCTTTGCTGTATGACCCAAGATCCAAATGTAATGGCTGAATAGCTATTTAGCTCCCTGCTCTGAACTCATGATGTAGATTGGGTTTAACTAGGTGGTCCTTCTCTCTGTAGCCAGGCTTGGCTGGACTTGTTGGCAAGCCTGGTAGGGATGGTAGGCATAGGTGAGCTCTGCTAGAATGGGTTGATTACTTTTTCTACTCCATATGCCTACTTGTTTTCCATCTGGCTTGCCTAGGTTTTCTCTACAAGGCAATTTGTGGTTCAAGGACAGACAGAGGGCATATTCCCAATGTACAAGTGCTTTCTAAGGTGCTGCATTTCATTTTCTACTCTCATTGGCTTGAGCAAACCACATAGTCAGATCCATCAACAGTATGGTAAAATAGTACCCACAGGATGCCTGAACAAATTGGATCCATTATTGTAATCAATCGATAAAGACCTAATGTTAATTCTCTGTGTTCAGTCTTCTTTATTGATAAAGCAAGGCACTATATTAGAATTGGAGACATTATGGAAGCAGCTGATCACAAGCTTTAATTCTAGAATGTACATGAAGCTCTTTTCCCTTGAAGGGAAATAGACTTGGATGGAGACAGGGCCCAAGTCACAGGTGCATGGCTGCCTGCAGAATGTGGGAAGGGGAGGGCTTCTTTCTGTGTTTTTTGAAAATATATTTTTATTTTCCAAAGCAATTTGCCCTTCTTCACTCAAAGGGAGCTTAATGACCAGGTATCCCACTGATATTGTGACACAACCCAGCAGGACCCGTTTGATCTTTGCTGATTTTGATGGCTAATGTGTCTCACTAGAGACAGCCAGCAGAACCAGGGTGTTCAGAAATGCACAAGAACAGGTGGGTAATTGGATTTAAACTTCCCAGGTGACAAGATTTGACTAATCAGAAATAGTCTGCCTGATTCTTATCCTCCATCCAATTTATTTATTTTTTATTTCATGATTGGGTTGACTTAACTGAGTCAGCCTGTTTTGGAGAGAATAAAAGGCTCTAATAAAACCCATGTAGTTAGTGCTTTGAGAGTGTAGACAGATAGGCGATGATGTCTTTGGGTCCCTGAGTCTATATCCAGGCCTGGAAGCTGTGAACTCTGACAGGAAGCAGGAAGAGAAAGAGAAGGGACTTATATTGAGTGCCTGCTGTATCCCAAACACTGCACAGGGCTCTGAATGTTTGGAGATGTGTAAGATGCATATGCAAAACCCACAAAATCATAGTGGAAGGAAGAAAAGGGGGAGCTGAGGGGGACAAAGAAGAAAAGGGACAAGAAAGGCAGTAAATTAAAACATTAAAAACAGAATGAGGATGGTGCCAAGGATAGCTACTCTGTGGGGCATATAAAGGGTTTCTCTCCCTTCCTGTTCTTTCTTTCTCTCTTTTTTCATTTTTTCTTTCTTTCTCTCTTTTCTTTCTTCTCCTTATTTATTCCTTGCTTTCTTTCTCTTTTTTTTTTTTTGTCAGTTGTGGGGCTTGAACTCAGGGCCTCGGCACTGTCTTTGAACTCTTTTGTACTATTTTGAGTCACAGTGCCACTTACAGTATTCTGATAGTTAATTGCAGGTATAAGACTTACTGACTTTCTTGCCTGTGCTGGCTTTGAACTGCAATTCTCAGATCTCTGTCTCCTGAGTAGCTAGGATCACAGGTATCTGGCCTTGCTCTCTTCTCTTCTCTTTTCTTCTCTTCTCTTCTCTTCTCTTCTCTTCTCTTCTCTTCTCTTCTCTTCTCTTCTCTTCTCTTCTCTTCTCTTCTCCTCTCCTCTCCTCTCCTCCCTCTCTCTCTCTCTCTCTCTCTCTCTCTCTCTCTCTTTCTCTTTCTCTCTTTCTTGACTTTGTTTTGTGTTAGTACTAGAGCTTGAACTTAGGTCCTCACATTCTCATTGGCTTCTTCTCTTAAAGCTGTGGTCTGCAACTTGAGCCATACTTAACACTTCTAGCCTTTTGCAGGTTAATGGAAGACAGGGGTATCATAGACTTGTCATTCCAGGCTGGCTTCAAACCTCAAACCTCAGATTTCAGCCTCTTGAGTAGCTAGGACTACAGATGTGAGCCTTCAGTGCCAGGAAGAAGAATTTCCTTAACCACACTAGAAGTGTCTGGTTGGCTTCACTCTAGCAGCCAGCCCACAGAGTGCTAGAGCATTTGATCACTCCTGGGTATAGGGTGAGATCCACACACTATGGAGCATTTGTCCCTATGTCTGTATTATACCACAGTTCCTTTTTAGGTGTATATAAAAGCATCTTTCTTTTTTTTTGGGTCCAGTCGTGGGGCCTGAACTCTGGGCCTGGGCACTGTCCCTCAGCTCTTCAGCTCAAAGCTAGCGCTCTATCACTTGAGCCACATCACCACTTCCGGCTTTTTTCTTTTTGCTTATGTGGTGCTGAGGAATTGAACCCAGGGCCTCATGCATGCAAGGCAAGCGCTCTACACTGAGCCACTTTCCCAGCCCCTATAAAAGGTTCTTTCTATAAAACTAGCCTCCTCAGTTTGCAATAGCCATGCAGAAAAGAATTGGGCAGTTTGAATGTTTTGTCATCTGATAAACTGAGACCACAGACCTAGCATGCTTGGCTCATCCTGGCCCATGGAAAGATGCCCTGCACTGGGAGGCATTGGACAATCAGGTGCTGAGCAAGCTGGGCATGGTGACCTGGGAAGGTTGGTGCTTTTCCCAGTGGGCCTACAGTGCCCACAGGAGAGAATTTTCTCTTAAAAAAAACTCTTGATTTCAGTAGTCCCTGGGGACATGTGCATTCCTTCCTCCTCTTGAGAGTAAAAAAAAAAAAAAGAAGAAAGAAGAATTAGGAGATGGTCCTCTGGGTCTGGCTTTTCTGTTAAAAGAAAGCACCAAAACTAGCATCCAAGAACAAGGAGAATGACCAGGGGCCCTGAGGTTAAGAAGGCCCTAGTGTGGCCAGTGGGTGGCAGCAGGTTGGCAGGCATTCCTGCTCAGGCCTTGGCAAGTGAGCTGTGAGCGGCCTCAGCCCCCCACACTGGCCCATGGGGAGGCCGGCTCCAGTCTGGGTTTGCCCAAGTATCCAGGTATCCTGCTTCTACCTGCTCTGTGTGGAGCCCTAACCTCAGTCACTTGCCATTCTCTTGCCAGGCACCTTGCCCTTCAATCTGTGTTGAGGAAGGTGACCCTGTCCAACACAGGACAGAACTAGGGTCCTGTCATCCACCCATCTAGAACCTGTTGTGTATGTGTGTGTGTGTTGAGGGGGTTGCTCGGTAGATTTTCTACTGAAAGCAGAAAAAGAGCCTGGCTAGGCAATCCAGATGAAAGCTCCCTCTCATGCAGGTTCCCTGACCATAGTGTTGAACAGTCCCTTCTGCAGGCTCATAAACATTCTGAGCAATCGAGAATGCAAGCCTCCCCTCCCCGCTGCCCCCCCTCCCCCGGGCATTACATCATGGCCCATTGCCCCTGGAAGGCTTGCACGTGATCAACTAGCAATTGTATGTGCACTTAAACAGGCACCAGTCAAGGAGGATAAAGGAACATGTTGGCCAAGTGGAGCCTCTAATTGGGGCTGTAGACTAATATGCCCTGAAGGCTGTTCAATGATCTCAAGAGTTGCTTAGTTTTCTCCTAGAGACACCTTCTTAACCCCAGGTGGTGCTCTCCCTTGGAACCTTTTCTGTCTAGCAAGAGCTCTGCATATATATTCAGTTGTGGGGGGCTTGGGCGCTGTCCCTGAGCTCTTTGGCTCAAGGCTAGCCCTCCACCACTTTGCCACAGTGGCACTTCCAGTTTTTCTGGTGGTTAATAGGAAATAAGAGTCTCATGCATTTTCCTACCATGGCTGGCTTCAAATCTAAATCTTCAGATCAGCTAGGATTATAGGTACAAGCCACCAGTGCCCAGCTTCTGCTTATATTTTTCTTCAATGAATCTTCACTGTTTTACTTCTGCCTCTGTGTCCATGGACTCATTCTTCAAAGCCATAGAGACAGTACCTAGTAGAGGTGTTGTAGCTTTTTCATACCCTGTTTCCCATCACATGTTACTTCCCCCTGCCTCCAGCTCAGAGCCCACTTTACCCACTCTGTATGGCCGACTGTCAAAAGTGAAGAAGATGCTAGTTTGGGAGATTGACAGGAGATCTTTAAGGACTTCTATTTTCACTAATGTTTTATAAACATCCAGAAGCCTCAATCAGACTTCACCACATACTCAATCATCTCTTTGTTAGTCAGTGGGAGACCTTGGCATTGAGCAGGGTTTAGATGATATTGGCCTATGGGATATGCAGATGCTTGCCTGCCTTTTTGTCTTCTCATACCCAAAGTTGCCCAGCCTACTCTTGGAAATCATAATTCACTCTCTTTCCAGTTCATCTTAATTAAATTGGGTTCAGTACTATTCATTACTTAATAACTGTTATTATACTCCAGCAGTGAAGTGGTAATTGCCATAACTTTTCTCTTAGAGTATGTATTATGTATTTGTAAGTGACAGAGTGGCTGTGATAAATCGTAAACTCAGCAGTAGAGCAGAGGTTGCACAATCTTTGGAGTCACACTGACCTGGGTTCAAATCCTGGCTGCAGCACTAAAGAGCCCTGTCATACAGAGCCAATAGCATGACTGCAGTTTGAAAGTGAGGCAGGATAAATTGAGGAAAATAAGGCCTGGTGAGAGCAACTCAGAAACATGGTCTTTGGAAGCATAAAAGCACCATCTATGTTCCAAAGAAAAGCAACCAGATACATTTCTTCCTGCACAGAGTAGCTGCCTGCACTGACTTAGGAAATGAACAACTGAATACAGGCAGGAATGGGGTTGAATCCCACTTTTTCAGACTCCAAACCCAAGGGTTTTGACCACAACATGCTGCAGCAGAGGAAAGACAGAGGTGAGTAAAGATTTTTCAGGTGATGACTGCAGCTACAAGGTGCAGCTAAAATATCAATGTCCTCTTGACACCCCAGAAGTGAGAGGTGTGGTACAGAGGGCGGCTGTCAATACCCCTGCCATGGTCAAGTTCAAGTACCAGAGAAATAAGTCCACTTTGTCCTGAAGCAGATCTTGGCAACACATCAAAGCTTTTCTATGTCAGTTCAGGGTGCATGCTCACACTGCATTTCACAATCACTTTCTGCGTGTGTATCATGACTCAAACTCCCTCACCTATCTCCTGCCCACAGACTGAACTCTGAAATCCCACCATGAACCTTGTCCCCTTTGCTTTGATACTTTGAAGCTGGGACAAAACTCTTCCTCAGGGATAGAATGACTGTTTATGCCATAGGCAGACTTTGGTACCCTAAGGGAAACCAATTGTGACCTCAGATTTCCCACAAGTAAAAGGAAGCTGGGAGGCTATCATGTGACAGGCCATCCTCCCGGGACTTGATTCTCAGGGGAATCCATCTGCATGGATGGGCAGACAGCCCTGCTTACCCCAAAGCCATAATTCTACACAGTTCCACTGGATTGAACAATGATGAACAAAAGCTTGTTAGCTTCATAACCAATGCCCTTCCTTTCCATCTTTACCTCCTTTTCTGAACAAACAGACCCCTTAGACACCTGCTGGGAGTTTCTGCAAGGTGGTGGAATAGAAGGAAAGGCTGAGTGTGATTGTGATCCACTGAGTTCACTGTCACCACCGAAGCAGGAAGGGCAGCTTTGCTCTATCCTCAGAAACCCACTCTGGTCAGCTCCCTCTCACACCAGTCATAGATGGAAAACTGTGAATTAGCCCTACCCTTGTCATACACATTTAGAAACACAAATTTGTGGTTTTGAAAAATCATGGATAGCTTGTTTCTTTTTTAAGGAAACATAAATTATTCTAGACCAAAATCTTAGTAGAAATGGAGGAAAACAGAAATCAAGTATCAGGATCTATCATTTATTTCCTAGACACTGTGCTGAATTTTACCTATCCTTCATCCATTCCTCATAACAACACTGAGAGTAATTACTTATATCTGTGTTTTTGTCACCAGATGCAGATGAAGGTTTGTGAAGATTCCCTTTAAACGTGGGGGACTCTTCACTTAAGGTCCTTGACTTCGATTGCAGAATACATACACATGCACACTCAGACACACAAACACATACATTGCACACACACCTCATTGTGTTCAGGGGGAGCACACGCCATGGAGAATCCTAAGATGGTTGAGAGTCTTAGTCCTGAGCAAGTGACATTAAGCTGAAATATGCAGAGAGGACAGATGAGAAGGTAGGTGATAGGAAAGAGCAACGTGAGAGAGAACAGCATGTTCAAAGGCCCTGTGTCAAGGCTCCTCTGATCCAGAGGACAGTCACACTGGCTTATTACCACCTTCTCCAAATTATTCAAAAAGAATCAAGGAAACAAGCAGTCAGTATGGAATGCTTTTACCAGGGCTGACATACAGATCATTCATTTGATTATTATTAAAAGCATTACCAAATTTTGCTCCCCTGGCAAAGAGTGAATGGTCTGGAATTTAGATGATTTATTACCAACTAGGATCCAGGAGGCCAAAAGACCCCATGTGGAAGGTGAGATCACTTTCCCACGCTTCCTCCTTCAACCCTTCCCATCTGACCTGAAAAATGATAAGAGGTGGAACTGTGTTACTTAGCAAACAGGTAGCTGGCAGGTGGCTGTTATCTCAGTTACTCGGAGACCGGCTGTATGAATGAAGGTTTTCTGCTGTCCCCCTTCCTGGTCAAAAAATGATTGGTTCCTTCCTCCCCCCCAGCATGCAAAGACCAAACAACTGGATGACATCTTAGCTGTGGGCCTCAACTGAGCCTTAATTATTCACCGGGTCTGGATGAATTATTCAAGTGGTTTACCAGTAAAACAAGAGCCCAAGGGGATAGTATTTGGCACAAGGGGCAGCACTCACTGTCCCTTAGGATTTACTGCCTGCCTGGGCAGAAGAGTTTGTTCTACCCTGTCTTGCACTTGCCCCGCCAACCCCCCGCCCCCAGGGCTGCACTGCCTGTGGGCATCAGCAGGGACTGTGAAAAATGTTCCAGCACCAGGAAGAGATGGGTCCATACACCCTGTGCCCAATGGCCTGTGGTTTCCAAGGCCAGACAACGTTGGCCTCTAATTTGCTAGCTCCTCCTGCTCTTCCTCCTCTTCTTTTTATTCCTCCTTTTCTTGCTCTTCTTTCACCCTCTTCTTGGCATTATTTCTTTACTCTTTTCAATTTATCTTTAAGTGCTACAAAGGAGTTTTAATTAAAAATGTCAGTTTGTGAGAACAATGCATCTGTTCAAAAATATTTTTTTAATTGCTGGGCACCAGTAGTTCATGACTATAATCCTTTCTACTCAGGAAGCTGAGATCTGAAGATTCTGATTTGAAGCTAGCCCAGACAGGAAAGTCGGTGAGATTTTTTTTTTTTTTTTATCTCCAATTAACTACCAAAAAGAAAAAGAAAAAGTAGCTGAAAGTGGAGCTGTGGCTCAAGTGGTAGAGAGCTAGTCTTGAGAAAAAAGAGCTATCTGGCCCTGAGTTTAAGCCCCAGGACAACTACTTTTAGTAGTTGTACAAAAGAGCTGCCATTCAGCAAAGCACTTTATGAGTACAATGCGTCTTGATCAATGTCACCTCTTTCATATTCTCCCTCATCTCTCCCAACACCACCCATCCCCTCAAGTTATCTAGTTCTACTTTCATATATGTACATTGAATCTTATTATTACATTTAGGCAGCCTTTCTCTGCCCATCCATCTACTCCTTCCTCTCAACCTTACCCTGCCAATATACGCTCCAGCTTCCTGGTACTCATTTTGTTAAAATTGTAAGTTAGTTGTTCAAAAGAGTATTTGTTCACATACCATACTTCAGTGAATGTGTTTGTATAAATATGCATACGACCCATATATGTTATAGATTTGTAATTTACATCTAGCTGCCACAAAGAATATAGGTTGTCAGGATTTCTCTAGACTGGCATCTTGGTAGTTGTGGTGAAGTGTGTTCACTTGCAGATCATCCCAGTATGGGATTAGAGATGGGCAAGCTCAAGAAAGAGAGTCAAGACCCAACAGACAACTCCCGCAGGATGACCAGAGCAGTGGCTCAGGGTCTCTGCCCAAGATCACCTCCTCACCCTTGTACCATGTCCAGGAGAGGCTGTTGATCTAAAGCAAGCATGAGGAGACCCCATTACCACATGTGGTACTAATGCCAACATTACTGAGGCTCACACCAATTCACATTTATCCTGGTGGTCCTCCAGGACCCTTAGTATCCCTCATCATTTCCTCACACATACACACTCAAGCACATACACACCCAGCCAGACATATTGTTGGAATATGTCTCCTTGTTCTGAAATCAGAAAAGTGCCTGGGGCCGGATCCAAGAGAGTTCTGAACCAACCCAAGGCTGGAGGAAGGGATGGGAGCTGGTTTTCACTTCCTGACTGCACGTTGGCCTCTGTCCTGGAAGTTCAATGAGGCTCAGCTGTGGTATGGCAGATACTTTAAATGTCCTCCTCCTGAGATGTGAGAGCAGGTGAGTGGATCTCAGGGCAGCTCTTGGAAGACAGAGAGCAATGGGGCCTCTCTTCCTTCCTGGAAGAGCCTGGGGCTCGGGGGAGGATTGAGGCTCTGGCTCAAGGGAGTATGCTTGCCTGTACTGTGGACAGAGGATACTGCCAGTAAGACCCCCCTTTCCGTCTCCTTCGACCTTAGCTAAACCTTGATATCTCCATTCCTTGGGATTCCACTCCACCCCCTCCCATATGCTTTGTGTGTCAGCAGATCTTCAGGTCTCAGCTTGTTTAAAACAACAAGAACTCAATGTTTATCAAGAGTGTTGTCTTTTGCCAGTGTCTTTAAAACATTGTCTTACTTAATCCTAAAAATAACTGGATGAATTGGGTGATATGGACACCATCATCCTGGCCTTTTCCTTCTTTTCCTTTTTTGAGGAGAAAATTTGTGGTGTGTGTGTGTGTGTGTGTGTGTGTGAGAGAGAGAGAGAGAGAGAGAGAGAGAGAGAGAGAGAGAGAGAGAGAGAGACTGCTCACTGTCCCTTAGCTTTTTACTCAAAGCTAACACTCTACTACTTGAGTTACAACCTTAAGTTTCCAGCTCTTGGGTGGCTAATTGAAAATCAGAGTCTCATGGTCTTTTCTACCAGACTGTTTTTGAACCATGATCCTCAGATCTCAGCTTCTGGAGTAGCTAATATTACAGGAGCAAGCCACCAGCACCTGCCTTCAATGAGGAAATTGAATTTGGCAGGCATTTACATCCTCAAGGTCACACAGTCTTCCACATTTGAACTCCAGCCCCTCTGACTCCCAGGCCCCAGTCTCCTGCTAAGGCAGTGCTCGCTCAGCTGCAAATAATGCAGTAGCGGGCTCAAGGGCAGGCACAACTCTGTCCCTGTGTCCCAGGGTTGGTGCCTCTGGGCTGCTTTGTGAACAGGCAGTGTGTGAACGCAAGGCCCCCACCATTAGCACCTCCTACAAGCCTGCTAGTTTCTTTAGGGCACAGGCTGTGTCTTCCCCAGCTTGTGTGTTCAGTTCCTGGCATCTAAGAAACATCTACTGTGGATTTATGGACCAAGAAGCACCGAAAGAGGAAGACATTAGCTCCTGAAGTGGGCACCTCACCCTGGGGCATCATGCGCCCTGACGGGTACCTGTACCTGAGTTTCATGGGTTTTAGTGTTCAGCCAGGGACTTCAGAAAGATGTCAATTTTCATGGACTTTCTATATGCAAGCTTCATCATTCAGACAAGTGCCACAGAGATGATACAAAGAAAAATTGTCTTTACTTCCAGGTGCAGCCCTTGTCTAGTACCAAATATGAAAGGAAATAAGGAAGCACTCATCATCCTCGCTATGGGAACCTGAGCAGAGCATGCTATTCGGCTTCTCCTGGCCTCAGCTTCATGAGTTCTGAAATGGCAATCATTGTGAAATGTTCGCCCTCTAGATTTATGATTGCAGCTTCGGTCATTGGTTGCTCCCTAAGGACCTCAGCATTTTTAAAGAGAAACCCCATTCTTTTTGGAGCATTTACTTATTCTCTGGCACTTCAAGATGCTCCAAAAACATTGTATTGTACATTTCCCATCTTAACCATGGAACTAATCACTTCCCCAATGGCTCTTAGTTCTTTTTACTCAAGAGCAATATTTAGAAACCAAGAGTAGGCATCAAGATATTCTCATTGGTTCAAGGCTCTTTAATCAGACAGAGGATATAGATGTATGTATATTAACTATGTATACACACATTGTATGTTTGTTTATCATTCATATATCTTTATTTGGAAAAAAACTGAGTCTGTACTGATACCAGAGGGCTCATTCCAATCTTTCTCCTTTACTAAATCATAATCCTTTGAAAAATATTACAACTAGCCTGGTAATCATGGCTCACATTTATAATCCTAGCTACACAGGAGGTTGAGATCTGAGGATCTGAGGATCAAGGTTCAAAGCCCACTAAGGCAGAAAAGTTCATGAGACTCTTATCTTCAATTAACCAGCAAAAAGCCAAAACTGGAGCTGTGGCTCAAGTGGTAGAGCACCAGTCTTGGCCAAGACTTCAAGCCCCAGAACTGGCATACACACAAAGAATATTATTATAACTGATCTATGTTGCCTCACTTTCCCACACAGCAGTGTAGCACTGTGTTATATTGGTTATCTGTACAATCCATTGCTTCCCCTGTAACCACCACATTTCCTTCCCTTCTTTCTCTCTCTCCCTTCCTTCCTTCTTTCCTTCCTTCCCTCCTTCCTTTCTTTCTTTCTCTTCATTCCTTCCTTTCAATTTATGCAGAAACCAAATTTATTATGCACATATGAGGCTGTGTAAGGAACACAGAATATATAGAGAGTATCAGAGTGAATTTCTTACAACCTCTTTGATAGATATTTGATTCTAAATCACACTTTATAACGCAAAGATAACAAGTATGAGAAAAATAACTTAATATGACTTATTGATTGTCTCCTCTGTTATGGTTTCACTCCTAAGCTACCAATAGCTGTAACACGGAGCTGTAATTTGCTGAGACTTTAAATACCCCACAACCTCTCAAACCAACCCAGATAAGCATGAATGCTAAGGAGAAACATTGTTCTTATGATTCAAACTCAAGATGGTAGAATAAACTGCATCAGAGAACCTGTTTTCTTTTTGAACATTTAAAAATATTTTAATAAGTTGTATAAAGAGTTTTTATTTCAACATGTTTGTTTGTGAGTATAAAGCATCGTGATCAATGTCACCCCTTCCATCATTCTCTCTCATTATTCGCAACCCACCCATCCATTCAAATTGCTTGATTCCATTTTCACCTAGGTACACTGAATATCATGGTTGTATTCAGTCAGTCTTCCAAGCCTCTTTTATTATTCTGCAAATTGGTTTTTACAATTTTTTAAAAATCTGAGTGGGCACTGGAGGATCGTGCCTATAATCCTAGCTACTCAGAGAGTTTGAAACCAACCCAGGTTTCCTGATTGGATGGTCCAAAGTTCAAGCTTCAGTATCAGCATCAATAATAATAATAATATGAAAACAAGAGAAAAAACTTGTCAGTTACTAGACAAAAAGAAAAATAACTACTTCAATAAGTGATAGTCAAAACTTTATAGCACAAAAATTGACTGGACTGAAATTTTAATATTAGGAATGAGATCAAAGTTTTAGGAACAACTAGGATTAAGTTTTTCCATGAAGCGTGGAGCCAGAGAAATATTATTCTGTATGTAAATTGAGACTGGGAAAATTCTGCCCCTGACTTGTAATATGAGCAGGAAGCAGGTCCCTGGACCCAAGCTGTGGGAAGAAATGATATAAATTGCAAGCAATTGAAAGTTGTCACTTCTAGTGAATGTTGCCATTGTGGCCAGAATTTTTTAACACTACTATTTCTAACAGAAAAGTAGTCAAGTTCTGGAATCATTTTAGAGGCAATAGAGTAACAGTCTTACAAGAAGTCTTAGCAAGCTCGAATACATGTAAGACCTTTGCAGTGAGAATTCCACTAGAGATTAACTCACAGACAAAAATCGCAAGACATATAAAGGACTGAGATCAAACACTGGCATAGAACTACTGACAAGGGGGCTGGGAAGGTGGCTCAGTGGTAGAGCGCTCGCCTCGCATGCATGAGGTCCTGGGTTTGATTCCTCAGCACCACATATGCAGAAAAAGCCAGAAGTGGCGCTGTGGCTCAAGTGGTAGAGCGCCATCCTTGAGCAAAAGAAGCTCAGGGACAGCGCCCAGGCCCTGAGTTCAAGCCCCATGACTGGCAAAAAAAAAAAAAGAACTACTGACAAGATGGCCCAAAAAATGAAAGAAAAGGTATATGAGGAACTATGGGTGACTGAGCAATCTATGCATGACTTTTAGATGAAGATGGAATCAAGTATGTAAAATAAGAATAGGACCATGTTTAAAAAAAATAACATTGGACTTGAAAATTTGCCAAAAAGGAAATTTAGAAAAAGAAACTATGGTAATTTAAACTATCATTTCAACAGACAGGTTGAACAATAGCTTTACAGACAACTGAGGAGAGAATTAATAGAAAGGGATAGTTGAAGAAATAATTTGAAATGCAGCACACTTGTGATAAAGATGTAAAACAGAAAAATGTAGTCAGAAGACATGGAGGATAGGTATTGAAAAGTTGAAAAGTTTGTCAAATCCCAACAGGGTGAGGGTGAGGGGAACTAACAAAGAAGATAATGCAGATGAAAATATGGAAAACTAAACGAAAAACCTTAAAATTACTGAGGAAAACTTACTGAAGAAAAATGACATCAGATTCCTCATTAGCAATGATAAATGCCCAAAACAGAATTATATCTTTTCTTTTTTCTTTTTTTTTGGGGGGGGGTCTGGTCGTGGGGCCTGAACTCTGGGCCTGGGCGCTGTCCCTCAGCTCTTCAGCTCAAGGCTAGCGCTCTACCACTTGAGCAACAGTGCCACTTCCGGCTTTTTTTCTTTTTGCTTATGTGGTGCTGAGGAATTGAACCCAGGGCCTCAGGCATGCAAGGCAAGCGCTGTACCACTGAGCCACCTTCCCAGCCCCAGAATTATATCTTTTAAATGATAAGAGAAAATAATTAAAAACATAGATGGCTATCACTCACTGGTAAACTGTATCAGTCAAGAAAGTGAGTGAAATAATACATCATTGTCAAATTATTAAAATCTAGGAGATCTGACTATTGATCTCTCGCTCAAATGACTACTAAAGATTACTTTGTCAAAAAGAGGAATGAGTCCAAAATTGCTGGGAAATTTACCTAAAAATTGATTCTTTTTTCGTGTGTGTGTGTGTGTGTGTGTGTGTGCATCTCAGCCTCCTGAGTATCTAGGACTACAGGCATGAACCATCAGTGACTGAGCATAAAATTTATTTTAAAAAAATTAGTTATAAGAGATTCTGGGAAAAAAGGGTATAAGTATAGCTAAGTTTTACTACCAGACAACAGTAACACAGAAACTGGAAGAGCAGGGCTGGGAAGGTGGCTCAGTGGTAGAGAGCTTGCCTTGCATGCCTGAGGCCCTGGGTTCAATTCCTCAGCACCACATAAGCAAAAAGAAAAAAGCTGGAAGTGGCGCTGTGGCTCAAGTGGTAGAGTGCTAGCTTGAGCTGAAGAGCTGAGGGATAGCGCCCAGGCCTAGAGTTCAGGCCCCACGATAGGACACCCCCCCCCAAAAAAAAAAAGAAACTGGAAGAGCAGTTATATGTCCTTGACTTTTTGAAGACTGTGATAAATAAAGTGGATTGTTTTTTGCTTTATCTAAAATATAAATGCTAAATAATAAAATGTGAATTACAAAAAGAATAAAAATAATAAAGGGAACACGACTCAAAGGCAAGAAAGAAAAACAAAGAAAAGAACCATGGTAAATATAAAATATGAAAGAATTTGGCAAAAATGAGACTAAATGCATTAGTAATATGATAAATGTGAGTAAACTAAACTATTTCAAAACTAGAAATTCTCAAATTGGATTTGAAAAACCTACAGCTGGTCAAGTGATATTTGTAAGAAATACAATTCAAACTTAATAACCATAAAAGACAGCTGTTACATCAAAGAAAGGTGATACAACAAAATAAATATGAGGGGGAGGGCTGGGAAGGTGGCTCAGTGGTAGAGTGCTTGCCTTGCATGCATGAGGCTCTGGGTTCGATTCCTTAGCACCACATAAGCAGAAAAAAACAGAAGTAGTACAGTGGCTCAAGTGGTAGAGTACTAGCCTTGAGGTGAAGAACTGAGGGACAGCTTCCAGGCTCAGAGTTCAGGTCCCATGAATGACAAAAAAATATGAGGGGGAAAAACAATGTAAAAAGAGCATGAATAAGACACTATGTTGAAAACGATCTTTACAACTTCAGCGAGGGGGAGAGGGAGGAGTAGTTGGGGAGGTGGGGAAGGAAGGAATGGTAGGGGAAAAACAAAGGAGGAGGCAACAATGCTTGATAGGAAATGTACTCATTACCTTACTCATGTAACTGTAACCTCTTTGTACACTATTTTTACAACAAAAAAAATGTAAAAAAAAAAAAGAGGATGAGTAAGATGTCAATAAATGATCAAAGAAATGCTCAAACAAGAAGTCATAGAACTCTTGAGCCACAGCGCCACTTCCGGCTTTTTTCTTTTTGCTTATGTGGTGCTGAGGAGTCGAACCCAGGGCCTCAGGCATGCAAGGCAAGCACTCTACCACTGAGCCACCTTCCCAGCCCCTGAATTTGTATATTTTTAAAACATAGCCACCAACTATATAAAGCAAAAAGATACAGAATTGCAAGGGAAATTTCAAAGCTCACAGTAGTAGCTGGAAGATTTAAGGAGCATGTCAGACACCTTTAGTTTTCCTCTTTTCCTCTGACTAACAGAGCACCACGCTGAGGGGGCAGGGAGTCAATTGTTCCAGGAAGGCCTGATAGGGGCATTGTGAAGAAATTTCTATTTAGATTTCTCAAGATTTTTTTTTTTTAAGTTTATGAATGTCAAGAGTTTCCCAATTACCCTGTTTTATAAGTATTCTGTTGATCATTTTTCTTCCTCCTAATGTGAATGAAGAAGCAGAGAAAGAGCACTGCTCAGAGACCTCTTTCACGTGAGAGCCCCAAAATACAGGTTGGTATTGTTCAAATCAGCTCAGGGGAGAAGATGGGGGCAAATGTCTATGGCTCTGAGAGGGCAATTGACTTAGCAGAAGCCACAGTCCATTGCGGTAACCAAATACTGAGCCAAATGAGCATAGAACAGCCTAGTCTAAGTGTGTCTCTTTCCCCAAACTCTACCCACCTCCTTCTACTCCTCCTGTGTCCCTATCACTCCATCCACTTCACATTCCAAAGTATGTATAATAATATATGTTGGTGTTTAGAAGTGTTTTCTATCAAGACTATTTTTATTACTTTTCTTAGAAATAAAGTCTTGCAAGGCTTCTTTTCGAGGCTTTCTTTGGGCCTTGTTGCCTAATTTTAAATTTGCCAGGCCCATTTGTGAAAATGAGGACAGTTTCCCTGCTCTTTATTTTTGTGGTCTTCTTAGTTTTATTTCTCACACTGCATTTGTGCTTGAGGGAAACATACCTCTGAGTTGTTGCTGTGGAAACTGTGGAACTGTCTCAGTGGAACAAATCTGAGTCCTGTAAATAAATAAAAGAGGGTAAATGTGAGGCATAACACCTATAGCCATATTCACTTTATCTCTTATCAGTAATGTGTCATATCAAAAGCTACTCTGGCTCTTTTTTTTTTTGCAATTTTTTTTTTATTACCACTCTGGTTCTTTATAAGTTCTTGGCAGATTTAGTCACATGGAGCTTGCATTCACACAGAGAACACTCTAGAATCAAGTGCTGTGGCTATGTAAATATATCTGCTCTCAGTTTGTCTTGTGTTAGCGTTCAAGGCGGCCCTATTCCAATATTCACACCCACATGCATTCCCTGGCCCACTTTCTGGGTGTTGGTCTGATACCATCTAGAGGTCTTGAGTTCTTTCTCTCCACTAAATAAAGAATTATGAGGCAGGAAAAGTGAGAGCAGAGAAAGTTTATTTGAAAGCGTAAGGTACCAGGGGACAACTGAGGAAAAGTCTCCTTAGCTCTTTGCATGTTGGTACAAGCCCCCAACCTGGACTCTCACTCAACTGGGAGGATTATTTTATGCCATAAGAGGTTTTATCCACCTTCTTGGGTGGGGGGAGGGCAGAGGACGTGGAAGAAGAGGGGGAAGAGATGGAGGAGGAGGAGACTTCTCTGTGTAAGAGAGAAATCAGTAGCTCAGTATAGGCTCATGGGGTTCCTTTTATAGCCCTTTTGGTGAGTCTCAGCTGCTTTGGTATCCGCTTGGGTCACTGTTCCCTAAACCGAAGGGGAGAGACACCTGTCCCCTGAGTGGATCTGCTCTAGGGTCATAACAGGCTTTGCTTTCATCAGAACCATTATCTTGGCTTTCTGGGGTCTTGAAGAGGAAAGACCATTAACTTTCTCAGGGTCCTTAGGAAGGGAAGGGTTGTTAGCGCCACCAGGTTGCTCTCTCCTCTTCTGTGTCTAATCTTTCCCCTTTTGCCTTTTGCTTTTTGTCAAAGCAATATGAACTTGATTATCTCAAGACTTAGTTCCCTAAAGCTGTGTTGCTGTGAAAATTATTGTGCATGTAGACGGTCCCATCTGGTCACAGTCAGGTCGCCTTTTCCATGACTTCATCACCAGTTTATCTACCTTTCTATCTACTTAGAGGTTGTCAATGTTATAAGCCTGAGGATTTTTCTCTCAATCCCCCCACACCAGAGAGGCACTTGTTCTGGGTGACATAGTTGTCTCCTCCCCTGGAAACCACTGTGCTACTACCCTGGGCTTCAAACCACACAACCTGGCATCTGTTAAAGCTTCTGCTTTGAACAAATAATTACAGATATGATTTTTCAGCAATAAGGAGAAATTCCCCAGGGGAATGTCTCAAAACTCTTTTGACAATAGGGAGGGAGCATTGGTCAGGTACTGCTGAAAAGAAACATGATAATCAGAGCATCTTATCACATGCCTTGTGATATCCATGGAACTCGGAGGTCATAGAGGAGGTGGGGACAGCCGGGGCTTTTGGTCTTACCTAATGGCATAAGATCTTTGAAGTTAAGACATTCCAAGAGAAAACTCCATTGCCTTGCAAATTACATACCGTAAGATATGAGGGAAACAAAGGAACCTTTCTCATCCAAACAAATCATCTTGATGAGAAAGGGGAAGAAGATACTAAAGGGATTTTGAAAAACAAGATTATAGATTTCAGTCGTGAGTACAAATTAAATAGAATGTGAGGCATTAAATTGGATCTGGGAATGGAAAAAATGCATTAGTATGGAAGCAAAACAAAATAAAAACCTGTAGTTTCTTTAGCAGTAATGTGCTAGTCTTCTTTTTTTTCTTAATTGTGAGAATACCGTACAGAGGGGTTACAATTACATGGGCAAGATAACGAGTGCATTTCTTATCAAGCATTGCTGCCTCCTCTTTGTTTCCCCTGCCCATCCCTTTCCATACTCCCCCCTCCTTCTCCCACCTGCTTCTCCCCCCCACCCCACCAAAGTTATAAAGTTCGTTTTTTGACATAACAACTTGTACATCTCATTGTTGCAATGGGTCCACCTGTATCCCTAGTTAAACAATTTGTTTTTGTCCTTCCCCTCCACAAATTATACCAACATCAAATACCATGAGAGCAGGGGTTATATCATGGGGGAGGGACATACAAAGCAATGTAGAAATCATCTTATAAATATGTTAGAAACAATTGCATGAAAGAAAAAAAAAACATTTGAATACTAATGTGCCAGTCTTATTGTCTTGGTTTTAGAGTGTAATAGTTACACAAGATGCTTGCATTAGGAAGTGTTCACAAAGGGTGAATGAAAACTCTATGCATTATCATTTCAACTACTCTGTAAATCTAAAGTGATTCTGTAATATAAAGATATTTTTAAAAAGCAAACAATGGTCTGTACAGTGACTCCTGCCTAGCTACTCAGGAGGTTGAAATATGAGGACTCAGAGACTCAAGCTGGAAGTGGAGCTATGACTCAAATGGTAAAGAACCAGCCCTGAACAAAAAAGTCAAGCAATTTTGTAAAACCCTGAATTCAAGCCCCAGTACTAGTACAAAAAAATTAAAATAAAAAATAAGTAGTAAACAATGAAAGCACAGGAACTATATTATCCAAGGAGAACAGGAGACAGAACAATAACCTATAATGATAGGGCCAGGAGGCATCTTCATTCTACTTAAAACAAACAGAATAGAAACAGTAGGGATTACTATGTCGGTAAACTACCTAAAAGGAAACATCTGCTTCTTCACTTTGGGGTGGTGGTGGAGGTATCAAATAAGACTGAGGGAATGAAAAGAAAGATAAACAAGAGGACTGCATGCTCTCTTGCATGACAGCTTTCTGGCCAGGATAAACTTCCATCCAATAAGATGATCTTCAAGAAATGGTGAAAAATAGGATAAGAACCAGAAGCTTAGAGATGAACAGATTAATCATAGATGCTATCTATAATTTTGCATTCTAGGAAAGACTGACACAAACAGGTGACCTGTTCATGACTACATAGAGAGAGAGAAGAGATCCCAGTAGCCAACTTGGAACCACACAATAGCAAGAACTTCTACTACAGATCTTCTTTAGACAACATCCCTCTCTTCTCCTCCCCTTCCCTGCCCTCCCCTCCCTTCTCTTCCCCTCCTCTCTCCTCTCCTCTCCTTCCCTCTCCTCCCCTCTCCTCTCCTCCCCTATCCTCTCCTCTCCTCCCATCTCCTCTCAGTTTGCTGAGAGATTTGATCATGAATGGTGGTTGATTAAATACTTCTCTGTCTATTGAGATGATTACATCTGAAACCGAGTAAAAGCTACTTATGGCCAAGAGATTTGTTTTGCTTTTAAGAGCATTTAAGGAGACATGGTGTATGTAAAGAAAACAACACAGCCTCTGACACCAGATAAATCTTCCTAAGTTATAGTAGATACCATTTAATTACCGGTGCTTGCAAGTATCCACATCTCCTGCCTCCTCCCCAGGGCTGTGGATGTGTGCACAGAACACACAGAGCACATTTGCAGCTTGTTGGCTCCCAAGATTTCTCCACAGCCTGGATTTCCTGGCTGAGGCGTATCTGGCTCTGAGGGCTGTCCTCCATCTCCCCTGAGCTGGCCTCATCTGAGCACAGGGATTTGGAAGGGCTAGCCACCCTCACAGCCTACCTCTTAATGTGGACTGTTTATCTCATCACTGTCTCTTATTGTACCTTCCAACCCAATGTGTCAACCAGGATGCCTTCAATTGCAAACAACAGAAAAGCAAAGCCAAGCCAAATCTCTAGTTCACACTAACAGGAAGCCTGGAGCAGAGCAGGAGTCTTTGCTTCATAATGGTCAAATCCAATGACATCACCAACAACTATGTTCTTCCACATATCTCTTCTATAGTCTTTGGGGTCAATCCTATGCTGACTGTTTTGTCTCCTTTGTGTGTATTGGAACTGGCAACAATCCCAGCCACATGTGAGTATACAATCAGTGGGGAGCATCTTTCCTCTAACTACAAAAAAGAGGCCTCCCTAGACTCATGGGATAAATTGTCATACTCCCTAATATCTACCACAATGGGAAAGCCAGTTGGGAACTGGCTCAAGCCTGAATTCCGTGTGTGTGTGTGTGTGTGTACGTATGTGTGTGTGTGTGTCTGTGTCTGTGTGTGTCTCTGTGTGTGTGTGTGCTGGTACTGGGGCTTGGACTCAGGGCCTGGACACTGTCCCTTAGCTGTTTTGCTCAAGGCTGGTGCTTTGTCACTTGAGCCACAGCTCCATCTTTGTGGCTTTTTCTGGCTAATTGGAGATAAAGAGTCACAGACTTTCCTGTCCTAGCTGGCTTTGAAATGTGATCCTCATGTCTCCTTGAGTATTAAGATTACAGGTATGAACCATCCGTGCCCTGCTAGGCCTGGACACACACACACACACACACACACACACACATGCATGCATATATAGAATAAATATTATATATTATAAAATCTTTAGGTAGTTATACAAAGGAGTTGTTGTTCAACAATGTAGTTTATGAATACAATGTATCTTGATCAATGTCAACCCTTTCTGCATTCTTACCAATCCCTTCCTTCATTCTTCTTACTTTTGTAGGATATGCATCGATTTTTTTTTTTACTGCATTCTCCCTTCCTTCTTCTCTTTATTCATCTACCCAGCTCTCCTTGACCCCACCCCTCTCAAGTAATTCTTAAACTCAAAACTGGAAAGAGAGAAGAGCTAATCACGATTCTCTATTTTATTCAGCATCCCAGTCTTCGGAGCTAGAGTCAAATTGACCACGCTGCCCACAGGGGGCAGAGAGGAAAGGGTATAAGTGTCTCCATGAAACCTCCTCCCTCCCATGCTGCAAAGGCCTTGCAATACTCTATGCTGAGTCCTGCACTATTTCTCCTAGAATTCAAATGGCAATCATCATTTGTAGATTTAATTGAAAAACTAGCTGGGTGGAAATTTTATGTCACCCACAGAAGGGTCCCATCCTTCCCAATCAGCTCATTTCTTCCTGTACACCTTTCAAAGAGAAGTCTTTTGCTCACTGCTTCCTTCTCCTTCCTGCACTCTCTTTATGTGGCAGGGTTTCTAAAACATAGTATACAACATGATTCTCTGAAAAGGATCTTTGAGAGGTTGCCAGTATAGTCTCAGTCACTCAATCCAACATCCTGATTTCCTTCTCTGGTCCAGTGGTTCTCAACCTTGGCTTCACCTTAGTATTAACTGGACAGCAATTTTTTGAAGTCCAGATGCTTATGTCATGCTCAGAAAAATTCTTTTTTCAATATTCCTTACTGAAACATAAAAGTATAATTGGTAGTTGTATATTGACCTACACAATTAAGACATTTTTTAAAAACCTCAAAAACAATAGTTTTATTTCTTTTCTTGCATGACTTTGCTTTTTCTTGTGGCATTGCTAAGATTCCCTGATACAAAACTGAAAATATGAAGGAATGAATACTCTTACTACTCTTAATACTCTTAAAGGGGGAATACTCTTAGCTTTGTTTTGAACTTAGGGAGGCGATGTTCAATATTTCACTACTAAGTATGAGGTTCTTTATAGGTTTTCAAAGATGGCTTTTATTAAATTGGTTGAGTACCCTTCTATTCCTTCCTGGCTGATAGTTGTTTGTTTTGTGTATCATAATGTGTATTAAAATTCACCACATGTTGAAGTGATTTTTTCCCGTTTATCTTTTTTAAAGTGGCCAATTACCTGGATTGGTTTTCAAATGTTACAGCATTTTAGTTCCAGATAAATCTCATTTAGTCCTGGTGCATTAGCTTTTCTTATATACTGCAGAAGTAGATATCTGCTAATATTTTCCTATGGATGTTTGCATCTATGTCCATGAAGGAGATGGGCATGCAATTATCTCTTCTTGTAATGTCTTTGGTAGCAGAATTCTCATTTTATTGAGTCATAAAAGGCAGTAGCACACATTACTTTTCTCTCTGTTTTCTAAAAAAGATTGTATCAGATGGATATTATTTCTTCCTTAAAATTTTATGTAATTTACCAGTGAGATCATCTAGATTTTCAGGGAATTTTCTTGGAAACAAGTATGGTTTTAGATTACAAGTTAAATATCATTGCACGTAGAAAGGCGATTTATTTAGGCAGCTTCTTGAGCGAGCTTTGTAAGTTATTTTTTTCAAGTACACTCTCCACATTTTATCTCGGATATGCACGTGGCTTGCATGACGATGCTCAGCATTCCACCCCAGCTGCCCTCTGCAGGTCTGCAGGTGGACAGTGCTGTTCATTCTCTCATTTTGGCTATCAGTCATTTATGTTTTCTCTGAAGTTGATATTCCTAGGGGATTAAGTTGTTACTTTTTGTTTTCCAAGAACCACTTTCGGTGTTACTAAGTTTCTTTCCTACTTCTTTTTCTCTTTCATTGATTTTTACTTCCCCATTAAAAAAAATGTCTTTCTGCTTAACTTTGTGTTTAATTTACTTTTTAATATGAAAATCTAGAACATGGTTTGAGCTAATTTTCTAATATAAGCTTTTAAATCATAAAATTCCCTCTCCATATTACCTTAGGAAGTTGGGTGTCATGTGTTTTCCTTATCATCTGCTTAGAAGTTAGAGTCCATCCCCTTTGTCCACCATGGACACATTCCAAGTCTCACAGTGGTTGCCTAAAACCACAGACAATTTTGAATCCTACAAACACTATTTTTTTTCTTACATAAGCTTATGATACAGTATATACATTCGACAGTAAGAAATTATAGCTAATAACGAGATAGAACTCATTATAACTGTTACAAAAGTTACATGAGTGTGGTCCTTCTTTCTCTGCCAACATACTGTATTTTTCTTCTTTTGGTGATGTGAGATGATACAATGCATAGGTGATCAGATAACTAAGGCATTGGGATATCCTGTTTGGCTACAATATGCTACCATGTCAGAGATAATCCCAATGGCTACTTATTGGCTGATGGGCAGGCATCACATAGAATGTGGGTACATTGGCCAAAGAGATGATTCATATCTAGGCAAGAAAGTAGAAGTTTCCATCATACCACATGGAACCCTATGGCAATTTAAATATGATGGTTTCCCACTTAATATTCTTGGACCATAGTTGACTGCAAGAAAGCATGGAGAGTGAAACCAGATGTGAGGAACTACTGAATCTTCTAGTTTCTTTTGTGACTTTTGTGACTGATGAGTTCTTTCAATGTGTTTTTAATTTTTAAATATTTGGACAGCACCCCAGATATTTTATTATTATTGATTTCTAATTTCATTTTTCAATAGTGAGTTTCCATGTCTTATATTTTAAACATTTGACAATGTTTAAGATTTATTTAATAGACCAATATATTGTCTGTTAGAGGACATTCCACATGTCCTCTAGGAAAAGGATGTGCATTCTGTATAGTGTTATATATACATATACATATATATACATATATATATATATTGATTAGCTCAGATTAGTTGATAATGTTTTTTAAATGTTCTTTTTTAAAAAGTATCAATTTGTTATTTTACTTTATAATGGGGGGCAAATTTAACATTGTGACCATAGATTTATAAATCTCTCCATCCATTTATGTCTATTATTGGCTGTGTCTCCTGATGAATTATCTTTTTAATCCCTATTAGGACATGGCCTTCTCTAAGGCTCTGTCTTAGAAGAGCACAGCCATGTAATGGACAGCAGGAAGCTGTATGGTGACACAGGGATCCTCTCAGGCTCCCTAGGCAAAAACACCATGGAGCTTGTTTAGTGATATCAACTTCTAGCCAACTCCCCAGCATTGCATAAATCAACACAAAGCATTTTCCCCACTGAAAGGCTGGATAGCAAATGGAATGTGAGTTTGGACCCAGAGTTCCTTCAACATCTTGGAAGCATCTCATCACTAACCAGAGGCTGATGCACTTTGCAGAGACACTGGGTACGATAGGGCAGCATGTGTACTCTATCTTTTTTTTATTAATATGATTTCTTATTGTGAAAATACCGTACAGAGGGATTACAATTACATGAGCAAGATAATGATTACATTTCTATCAAGCATTGTTGCCACCTCCTTTGTTTCCCCTTACCATCCCTGCCCTCCCATCTCCCCCACCACCAAAATTGTAAAGTTCGTTTTTCAACATAGCATCTTGTACATCTCATTGTTGCAATTGGTCCACCTGTATTCCTATTAAAACAATTTTTTTCTCTTCCCCTCCACAAATTATACCAACATCAAATACAGTGAAAACAGGGATTATACCATGGGGGAGGGACATACAAAGCAACAAAACAGTCACCTTATAAATATGTTAGAAACAATAGCAAGAAAGAAAACCATTTGAATCCTTGTCTTGGGGTTCATTTCTCCTAACATCAATTTATTTGACCTTTTCTGCGTGTCTCAGACCTATACTAGTTATTGCAAATAAGGGAAACCATGGGACCGATGTTTCTTTGGGCCTGGCTTACTTCACTTAATATAATTTTTCCAAGTCTTTCCATTTCCTAACAAATGGGGCGATGTCATTCTTTCTGATGGAGGCATAGAATTCCATTGTGTATATATACCACATTTTCTTGATCCATTCATCTACTGAGGGGCATCTAGGTTGGTTCCATATCTTAGCTATGGTAAATAATGCTGCAATAAACATAGTTGTGCTGGTAGCTTTAGTATGGTCTTGTTTGTAAACATTTGGGTAAATGTCCAAAAGTGGGATTGCTGGGTCATAAGGGAGCTCTATGTGGAGTCTTTGAGGAACCTCCATACTACTTTCCTAAGTTGTTGAACAAGTTTACACTCCCTCTTTAGTAGACTAAGGTTGGGTGTCCCCAGCCCCTGAGTTTTGGGCTACTTATGTAGGGAGCATAAGTGGAGGCTCACCCACAGAAGAAAGATGTCTGAATGTTGCCACCAGCTTAGTATTGGTGAAGGCCTCCATGGTGATGTGGGTGCAGGGGGATAATTGTCTCTGAAGCTGGCTCTTAGAATGTGTGTGTGTGTGTGTGTGTGTGTGTGTGTGTGTGTGTGTGTGTGTGTGTGTGTGTTGGACTGCACCAGAGCAGGTAGAACTTCCTGGCTCTAATCTGGCCAAAGATCATTGTTTAGAAATAGTAGCTTTTGCTATTCCCCTCTTCTTCTTCTTTTTTATTGTAAAAATACTGTACAGAGGGGTTACAGTTACATGAGTAAGGTAACGAATACATTTCCTATCGAGCATTGTTACCTCCTTATTTGTTTTTCCCCTACCATCCCTTCCTTCCCCACCTTCCCAATTACTCCCCCTACCCCCACCCCTCCACCGAAGTTCTAAAGTTCGTTTTCAACATAGTGTCTTGTACATCTCATTGTTACAATGGGTCGACCTGTATCCCTATTTAAGCATTTTGTTTTTTCCCTTCCTCTCTCCAAATTAGAAAAGTGTATATACAAGATGCAGGACACCAGAATCAATAACAACAGATACTGGAGGGGATGAGGTCAAAAGGGAACACTACTGCATTGTTGGTGGGAATGTAAACTTGTTCAACCACTTTGGAAAGCACTATATATATAGAGCTCCTCTATGACCCAGCAATCCCACTTTTAGGCATTTACCCAAACAATCACAAACAAGGGTATACTAAGGCTACACGCACAACTGTGTTTATCGGATCATTATTTACCATAGCTAAGATATGGAACCAACCCAGATGCCCCTCAGTAGATGAATGGATCAAGACAATGTGATGTGATGTGTGTGTGTGTGTGTGTGTGTGTGTGTATGAATTCTATGCCTCCATCAGAAAGAATGACATCACCCCATTTGTTAGGAAATGGAAAGACTTGGAAAAAATTACATTAAGTGAAGTAAGTCAGAAACATAGGTCCCATGATTTCCCTTATTTGCAATAACTAGTATATGTCTAGGACAAGCAGAAAAGGTCAAAAACTATGTACATATGACCATATAAGATGATGTTAAGTGAAATGAAACCCAAGATAGGGTCACAACTTGTTTTTTCTTTCTTGCTATTGTTTCTAATGTATTTATAATGTACTATGTGATATTTTCCCCTTTGGTATGTTCCTCCCCCACAATATATCCCCTCTTCTTTTGTAAACTTTAAACTTTTGGGGAAGAGTCCAAGATTTCAGATGGTCAGAAGGCAGGGCATGTAGGAATGTGATTGTTGTAAATACTGAGAGTTTCTATTTTTGAAAAATCCTGATCATGACAGATGTAACATGAATACTTACAAATACTCATATTTTTTCCGTGGATGGCAATGGGCTTTTGAACTCAGGGCTTTGCGCTTGCTAGTCAAGTGTTGTGCTGCTATGCCATCCTCAGCCCTTTTTGGTGCTGGTTATTTTGGAGATATAGTCTCATTTCCTTCAAGGCCCATCCCTGAACCACAGTCTGCCTATTTTAGGCTTCCTGTTGTAGGTGGAATGATAGGCTCAGGCCCCACCCAGTTATCAGTTAGGAGCTTTTCTGTATAGGCTGGTCTCAAGCCATGATCCTCCCTATTTCAGCCTCCCAAGTAGCTAGAATGGCAGATGTGAGTCTAGTTGAATACTTTTTTCGTTTACTCATGACTTTGCATTCTTTTCAGAGAAGTGAATTGCAAAGAGAGTAATCTAGCATCATCTCCCTCCCTCTTTGGTAGTCTGCACCAGGCTGGTTGACCTAGAGAGGGTCCAGAGAGGAATTGCTTTTGAGAGGGTTGGAACTGGGCCATTGCTTTATCAGTGGGAAGATGACATACGTTGAAGAAAAGGTTAAGTTTGCCCAGATGATGTGGCCAAATCAGCCTGGCATCTGAAGGTGCTGCCCTGTGAAATCTTGGTAGATGTCCATCTGGGCCTGGAGAGAGCACAAGTTGGATAGAGTTTTTGAGCCTGGGCTTCCTTTCCAGTTTATTTACAGGATCAAGTGAAAGGAATTGCATTGAAAATACACCATCTTGGCTGGGCATGGTTGCTCATTCTGTAATCCCAGCTACTCAGAGGTAGGGAGGATTTAGGTTTGAGATCAATCCTGGCAAAAAGTTATCTCAATCAATAAGCCAAGTATGTGGTCAAGTATCTGTGATCCCAACTACTTTCGAAGCACATGTAGGATGGCTGAGGTTGGCCCTGGGCAAAAGTACAAGACATTATTTGAAAGAAAAGAGCAGAAAATGAGCTGAAGGCTTGGCTCAAATGGTACAACACATGCCTAGCAAGCTTGAAATGCTGAGTTCCAACCAGAGTAATGTGAAAAAGAAAAAGAACAATAAAGGAGCAATACCTTGTCTTCTCTGATTTAAAGACAGCTCTGTTTACATTTGCAGTACGTGAAGACCCCTCCCCACTTCATTCTGTCTCAGGTGGAAGGAGCCAAGCCTGAGTTGCCAAATAGCACAGGGATCTCACCAGGTGATCGGAAACCAGAAACCTGAGACTCCTCATCAGCTCTTCCAGCCAAGACTTGAAATAAAGCTGCTCTGTCCTGAATTATCCACATACTGTGTGGACATAAGAAGCTGTCACTTAATAACTTGCTAAGATCCTACAAAGGCCTCAGAATTTCATGATCATTATCTAACTTTATCTGTATAGTCATCTTCTGTCGTGAGTCGAGATGAGGAAAAATTGCATTCATTAAATTTCTCTCTTAGGATGAGAATTGTGTTTTAGAGCTTTGACAGTGCTTATGTTAGAAAGTAGAGCACTGAACTCCCCAGGAACAAGAGGAGTGATGGGCAAAGCTACTGTGTGAAAATAGAGGAAGGAGAGAGACAGAGAGACAGATAGAGATAGAGACAGAGAAACAGACAGAGAGAGACATATACACAGAGATAGCGACAGAGCCTAAGACAGAAACAGAAAGACAGCATAAGAACATAGAAGTCCCCTCCCCAGCATCACCAACCTTCAGAAAATTTTCCAGAAATTCTGAAACAGTTCATATAAATATAATTCTTTTGGTTTTAAAATTAAAGGCTGGATTCTACCATCAATCTTGTGGGAAAAAAATCAAAACAACCACATGACAGGATGCCAATGACTCATGCCTGAATCCTAGCTATTCATAAGGCATGACATCTGAGGATCACAGTTCAAAACCACCCTGGGAAGAAAAATCCTGCCAATTAACCATCAAAAAGCCATAAATGGAGTTGTGGCTCAAGTGATAGAGTGCTAGCTCTGAGCAAAAAAGCTCAGACATAGAGCCCAGGCCCTGAGTTCAAGCCTTAGGACCAGCACACACCACACACACACACACACACACACACACACACACACACACACACACACACACACACACGACTTTTGAGGATGTTAAAATATGATAATGAGGAATTCAGGTGGTAAGAGATAGAGCTTTACAGAAAGAGTAGGAAGGCTTTCAGACAGTTGGGAAGATGTGCCTGGACAGATCTACCTTGTTCTGTAAAGGGTATGGAGGCCTTGGAAACACTATTCATCTACATCTCTGCACATCCTCCTTGGGCTTGGGTATCCCAGAGAAAGCACAGCTCTCTTTCCTGCCCTCTCCCCCTCCCTCCTCCCATTTGACCTTGCTCAGTGGCTCTGAAATAACTTTGTGAGATTTTCTCTCAGATGTCCATGATATGGAGAACAAAACACCAGCTCCACCAGTCTGGGAGGGAGTGGCTTTTTTCTACCCACCCATGTGCTGAATTTCCATCCACCTGCCCCTTGAGCCACAGGCAGCAGATGTCTGGGTCTAGACTGGTCAAATCGGACTGGAGAGAGCTGGAATTGAGCTGAAAATGAGGAAATGCTACCCAAGGGTCTTGCTGGGGGAGACCAACCTGAATCAAGCAAGACCACAGGGTCTCCATGGCTGAACTCTCCTCTTAACTTCTTTCATCTCTAATAACCATTCTCCCCTCCCCTTCACCCCACCATCTTTTCTCCACCCTCTATCCTTCCCTCCTGCACCCAGCCCCATGCATCAAGGGAGAAAGAGTGACCAGGATGGGAATATTGGCTGAATTTCATCAGTTCTATTTCAGAGCCTGATTGCAATCACAGACACACTGACTGAGCTGCAAAAGACATGAAATTCACCAGAAAAAGATACCTGATTTGAAACCGCCTAACTGCTATGTGATCCAAACATCTGCCAGCACTGTTCAGTCTCAATTCTAAGTCGGTTCTGTGATCTGAATCAAGGAATGAGAAGATCTTTCTGGGTAGTTTCTGTCCTGTGTTTCTGACTGGAAGATACTACGCTTTGGGGTTGCTGTAGAGGGTTGTTTTGTTTGGGTTGGTTGGTTGTTTTCTGTTGTTATTGCTGTTTATTTGTTGTTTGTGTTTGTTTTGAATATGAGAATTCTCTGTGGAACTTGGTTATACCATTTCTGGTGAAGGCTAAGGATAGCCAAATGTCAGGTGGTCCTTCAGTATGATCCCAGTTAAAGGAAGTAAGTTACACTTGAAGTGGGCTGGATCTATGTTTCTTGCTTCTGGTTCGATGTGCTTCTTGAGAATTTGAGCAGGGTCAGGACAAAAGTTGTGCCTTGCATTCTAGAAGATTCCATGCCAAAGTCTGATGTACTTTAGGTGTGAGATATTGAAATTGAGCTTTTCGATACCTAGGCCTAAAGTCCAGGAGTATCACATTCGATCTGGCTATGCCATATGAAAAGGCATGGTCAAAGGCAGAGCATGCCATGGGAAGGCAGCACTTCTGTACATCTTTATCTGTACAAGGCCTTCAGGGGTACAGACATTGGCCTCGGGTTAAATAGGGAGAATTGGGGGCAGAGAATGAGAAAGGTAAGCATACTTAAAATGGTCCCAAGTCACAGGTATGGCCTGTTTGATCATTTGCCCCACCTTTGTTTCTGGAGGCCTGGTGGTCTGGAAGCTTTGGGCTGTTTGTTTCAAGATGGTAAGAAGAAGGCATTGGCTTTCTAGGGAAGTGTGCTCTCCATCACCAGATGCTCATCAGTAAATCCTGTCTTTCTGGAGCTCCAGGTGACTGTAAAATGAACACGGCAGGGAACAGCTCAGATCAAAGAACACAGATACAAACTTTGGGGACTGAATGTCCAGCATTTAGTTAATTCCCAGACACAGCAAAAGCATGCCTCTTATACTACAATATCTAACTTTATTTTTTTAATTTGTTTCTCTCTCCCAATGAATTAAACTGCTGAGTTTTGTTTTAGGGGAATTATCTTTTGAGTGTATGAAATAGTGGTTTCAACTCAGAGCCTCATAGTCACTCAGCAAAGAGTAAAGTATGGGGCTTTAAGGATCATGTTGACTCCTTGGGTAATGCTAACTTAATCCTTCCATTCAGAGTGTAGTCTTCGTGGGCATGGCAGAAGGGCAATACAAGAACTTAGTTCTCCTCACTTGGCAATGCCTGAAACCCGCCTCAGCACCTCCTTCTTACCCTAGCACAGGCTTGCAGGGAATTCTTCCTTGCATAATCAGTGAGCATGGAAGTTATCCATCACCTCCCACCCAGACTGCTCCAATTCGGGGAATCTTTGGATTCTTTTTCATTCTTTAAAGAGCAGCTTCAGAGAGTCCTTGAAGCTCAAATGTTGTAGAGGTAAATGATTTGTCCATTTTCAAGTACATATTTATATTTCTACAACTATTCTTGTAGGGATTGCCACCTTCTTGACACATTTCCTTCCTTCCTTCCTTCCCTCCCTCCCTCCCTCCTTCCCTCCCTCCCTCCCTCCTTATACCTCCTTCCTTCCTTCCTTTCTTCCTACCTTCCTTCTCTCCTTTTTCCTTCCTCCCTCCCTCCCTCCTTCCCTTCCTTCTTTCTTTTCCTTTCTTTCTTTGTCTTTTGCTTTTTTGGTATTGGGAATCAAAACCAGAACCACTTGCTTTCTGGGCACTTTTCCACTGAGTTCATCTCAGCTCACTTTATCTGTTTTTATATGCCTTGCGAAAAAGTATACCTAAAGCCTCTCACCAACTCATCTTCAACCCAAAGCTCAGAAGGATGTGCCTCTTACAAAGGATCAATATTGTGTGTGTGTGTGTGTTGGTTCTCCCTCTGCTTTTGTGCTCAAGGCTAGTGCTCTACCAGTTGAGTCACAGCTTCACTTCTGGTTTTTTTGGTGATTCATTGGAGATAAGAATCTCATGGACCTTCCTGTTCATGCTGGCTTCAAACTGTGATAAAAAGATCAAAATGTATTGATTTTCTGCATGACTAGCTTTGTTGGTTAATAGTTTTGCTGTTGTTTTTGTTTTCCTTTATTGTAAAATTAAGCCAGGAAAGCAAATAATTTCTGAAATGCAAAGAGTTTAGACTAGTTTCAGCTTGTTACTATGGTCTAGCAGAGCAGTGTTTACCACAATACAGTATGACTGCTCTTCAGACCCCAGGAAGTCATGAAAACATAATCCATCTTAACCTGGTCTGTGAAAGAAGAATGGACATACTAACTGGGTCTAGCTTTCCTTTTTCAAGATTCTTTATAATTTAAAGCTCAGGTTTGACATATGTATTGGTTTTTATTTTTGTTCCTCCAAAACTTGATGTGATAGAAATTCAGTTGCTAATATCTCAGGTTTGGGAGGTGGGGCTTTTGGGAGTTCTTGCACTTTGATGAGTAGATGAGTACTGCTACACAAAGGCAAAGTTAATAGTTCTGTCTCTTCTACCAAGTGATGGCACAATGTTCATCCCACTTAAATCGTTTGCCTTCTACCATGTGAGGATACTGCAAGGTGCTTTGACTTGGGACTTTCCAGTGTCTAGAACTATAATAAATTCAATCTGGGTATTGGTGGTTCATGCCTGTAACCCTAGCTACTCAGGATCTGAGGATGGAAGTTCAAAGACAACCTGGACAGTAAGATTCTAATCTACATTTAACATCCAAACAACTGGAAGTGGAGGTGTGGCTAAAGTGGTAGCGCTCCAGACAAATGAGAGCACAAGGCCTTGAGTTCAAACTCCAGAACAAATAAAAAAGAAGGAAAGAAACAGAGAGAGAGAGAAAGGAAGGAAGGAAGGAAGGAAGGAAGGAAGGAAGGAAGGAAGGAAATCAGTTTCAAAAATATATTACTTAGTTATATTTTGTTATAGAAGAATAAACAGACTAGGACAGCATACCTGAGCCCATCAGAATCTGTGTTCGTACACTTCTATCTTCTTAGCCTCCTCCATATCCCATGGGCTTGTGACTTAGAACCTGCCATGATTTTCATGTTTTTGTTTTTGATACCTTGTCTCATGGCCTGGAAGGCCCCGCTTCCTCATCCATAATGAATCCTAGTCATCCTTTAAGATCAATGCAATCATGTCTCCTCTCTGAAGTCTTTCCTAACCTTCCCTGGGCCCAGTTGTTCCCTTCCCAGTGACAGAGTGATCTGGAGGGATTGCCTCCTTCCAGGCATGCTCCTTAACATTGTACTAGAGACAGTAGAGGATGCACTTGAGACAAGAGACTTTGCCAACCTTTGTTAATGTAGTAACACATTTAGCTGGCATAGACATGAAAATATATTAAGTTAAAAATGCCAATCGTCTTCCCTAATTTCGTTGAATAAGTTCCAAATGGTACTGTTTTATTCGAATTACTTTTAAAAAGCGATAATGATCATATTATTATTTTTATGTGTGAGTATGCCATCTTGGGGCTTTAACTCAGGGCCTACGTACTGTCCCTGAGCTTTTTCTGCTTAAAGCTATCTACCCCTTGCGCCACAGCACCACTTTTGGTAGTTATTTGGAGATGAGTCTCCAATTAACCTGCCCAGGTTAGTTTCAAACCACTGTCCTCAGATCTCATCCCTCTGAGTAGCTAGGATTATAGGCATGAGGCTCTGGTGCCTGACTTACTATTTTTTAAAGGGTGGGGTAAAGTAAGGGGTAGAGCATTCTAGGAGGTTGGTAGAGTCCACAGGACTTGCCTGACTTCCTTAGTCTTCTACAGAGAGGCTATGGCAGAGAGTGGAAGTGAGACACACACACACACACAAGCTAAATACTAGATTTATATAAATGTTGCTCTGCTTATGAAACATCTTGAGAAAGCAACTGTGGAAAGCAATATGGTTGGCTCCCAACAGCTATGCCCCCTTCCAGCTGCTAATAAAATCCCAGTGTTCAGGGAGAGGGCCTGGCAATGTACCAGGGCATCAGTCTTAATTTATCTAAGTCAATTATGGAATTATGAACGCCAGTGTTCTCTCTAGGTTTAGGAATGTGAGTCACTTTGACTAATAGAATACGAGTGAAGAATGCTGATAGGAAGAGAGAAGCACTGGGAAACAATTTTTTCCCTGGATGACAAGAAAGGAGTATGCTCAAACTTAGGGTGCTGTGGCATAAAGGATTCTTGCTTAGAGTTCCAATGGGTTGTGTGATAGGGTGTGGGAACAGCTCTAATAATGGTAAGGTGGGAAGATAAGCTCTGTTCTTCAACGTGGTAATGGAAGTAGTTAAGCCTAGGGTGTGCCACTCTGGGACTTCCTGCTGACAAACAGGAAGTTTAGAGATACGTTCTCTTTCTGTTGCTTGAAACCAAATATTTCCTAGCTGATTAGGTAGCTAAGATCCTTTGAGAACCAAGTGTAGGTGGGAGTTTTTCCTGGGAAAACAGTCACAACAACAACAGCAGCAGCAGCAACAACTTAAAACATTGTGATCACAGATAGGTATTAATGGACTGAGTCGGGAAAGGAAGGGACTCTGACTATGGACTGTAGGAGTAATGAAGGATTTGTGAAAGGACTCCAAGTAGTGAGTAGGAGATGTGGCCCCTTAGGAATCTTGACTATCATCAAAGAGTGGAAAGGGCTCAGTGTAAGAGGGATCATTTATAGCTTCCAATGATTTCACACACAAAATCTCTAAATCAGACCTGGAAAGTTCACAAGATGTGTGTGGCTGAAGAGAGCAGCACCCTCGCAAGGGAATGGCAGGGGAGAGAAGGGGAATATCAGTGGAACAGTGCAATCTTTGCCAGAGGAAGTGGATAATGAATTGAAATCACAGTGTAATATATTAAGTATTGGAAACTCAAGTTGGAAGTAAGAACTATCAAAAAATACACACTGTCCAGAACGAGGAGGAGGGATGGTGTATGAGAATTTGCAGCTAATGTGTGCTTTGTATGTGTGTAAATGGGAACTTGGAATTCCAGCTGAGCAGTATCACTGTCATTTGAATGGGAGACCTCTCTTGTTTTTAATTTTTATTTATTTATTTATTGAGCTCTTAATTTGGACCTTGGAAGTAGAGCTGGAGGTGATACCCTAGTCTACTCAGCTTGAACAATTAATAAGCTTCCCATTCAGGCTCCTCCATCTTGCCCATATGAGTTCAGGAGCCCATCTCCTCTTTGTCTATTGATACGTTTGTATATGTTGTCTATGAACCATAATACCTGTCAGCCTATCTTTGAATACTTAGAATGGGCACTTGATAAATACTAACTGAATGGATGAAAGCCACAGTAATTTTAACACTATTTCAAGAGTAGATAGAAACAGGAAGGTTGCCTTTTAGAATTGCCATTGTGTCTCTGGGTTGTAGTCTTGAGTCTACTGAAAAATTAGGCTACCTCTCTTGGGAAAGGCACTGAATTGATCTTTGCTGCCCAAAGGTAGGAGAATTCTGAATTGTGTAGCTTGATCATCACTTCAACTAAGAGTTAATATAAAGTAAGGCAAAACAAAACAAGATCCCTGTATGATCTGACATTGTGTTTCTTTTAGATCTGCACAAAAATATATATAGTATTAGAAAATTTGCACATATTTTTCAGGTCTCTGGTGGTATGAAAAGAACTTTCTTGGTCTCCTTTCCCAACTAAATGTAATCCAGACAAATGTCTGTGCTATACAGACAGGTGGCATTCATTTGGGAGAGATACTTGGGGAAGACAGATATAGTTTCCAGGGAAGCCTTTTTTTCTTTATCTAAAGCAAAGACTTCCAACTTCTTCCCAAAGGGGATGTCAGCTAACAGCACCCTCAGGGATGCCTCTCTGCATGTATGCTGATGGAGGAAATAAAAAGACATGAATGGAAAGGTTCACCTCCCCAATCTCATCAAAGATGAGGTTTCTCCAACAAGCACTGAATTGATTTTTTTCCTACCAAGAGATAAGATAAAATGCCTCATGTTTTGCAACTACTCCTTGGCAAGACTTACAAGATCAACCACAGCTGACATATGCCAATAGAGGAAGAAACCTGAAGACACAGTGCTGGGCAGCACCATATCCCAGAGCTCTGGCAAGATGCAGTCACAGGAAGGTGCTTGGTGGCCCATTGGGCCATCTGCCCTTGTGTGATCAATCACCAGCTGGTGTGCAAGAAGATGCAGATACTTTCAATGTATTTGTAACCTTGCTCTACAAAAAATATTCTCACTTTTCTTTTTACCCATTCCAAACTTTGAACTACCATAAATTCAGACTGATATAGAGATGAGATAATCACAAAAACTAGTGATGGACCATTTGGATAAAGAAATCTACTTAGTGTCCATTTGCCAGGTTATTCATACAAAGTGGAGTGAGGTTCAACTGGGCTACTGAGCCAAAGATTATGGGCCACAATCTCTGACTAGAGGCCATTACTGCATCTTCTAAAATTCTGTATACATGGTACCACACCCAGAGTTATCCACACACAGAATTATTCAGAGTAGAAGTTCAACAGTTATTTTGTTGGGAAAATTGGGGTTAAAAAATCCCACTCACGGGATTTTTCAGTGCCATGCAGTTGTTAAGTCAGTGAGCACAGCTTAATATTCACCCCCAGAGACTAGACAATCGTGGTCTATTGCTGGGGGGTAGACTTTCAATGCTCCAGTATGACATTAGAAGTTCTTACCTGCCACCACTCTTTCGCTTTATGGTCAGACATGAAATAATTTTTCTTAACACCTTGACAAATAGACTTCTTCCTTACCCCAGACCCCTTTGTGGGAAGATTCCTGTTCTCTATGGTCCTAAATGGTAGTGTAACTATCTTATTAGATGAACTGGTCATGACAGGGAACATGCAAAAGGCAACTTCAGCTTTTTAGCCATTCTTCATTAAAATTTCCCTGTCAAATAGTTCCTTCTTACCTTTGGTTGAGAGGCGAGGTCCTACAAATTTTCTAATAATACTTATGGATAATAAAAAACCAGTCCCTTTGAGGATCAAAATTCTATGCTCATGTTTAACTTGTAAATAATTTCTTCCAGCTGGTTTCTGCCTCAGGTTTGAAATTCTGGAGTGGGGGTAGAGGGAGGGCTTCTTTCTTATTTCTCATTTTACCTCGTCCCCTACCAATTAGGATCTACTTTGGACTCTTCTGAGGACAGGCACAGAAGGCAACAAGAGGAAATAGAGTCAAGTACTGTGGCTCACACCTGTAAACCTAGCTACTCAGGAAGCTGAAATCTGAAGATTGTGGTTAAAAGCCAGCCTGAGCAGAAAAGTCCATGAAAGACCCTTATCTCCAATTAGCTACCAAAAAGCCAGAAGCTAAGCTGTGGCTAAAGTAGTAGAGTGTTATGCTTGAGAGAAAAAAAAAAAAGCTCAGGGACAGCAAATAGGCCTAGACTCTTATTTCCAATTAACCAGCAAAAAGCAGGAAGCAGAGCTATAAATTAAGTAGTAGAGTACCCTCCTTGAGAAAAAGACAACTCTAAGTTCAAGCCCTAGTACCTGAACAAAAAAAGAAAAAGATAAGAAACATCCCTAGAAATATTATAACTAAAATCTTATAGTACAAAGAAAAAAATAAAAATAGAAAGGTAAAGAATGCTATCAGACTCAGTCTTGAAACTAGTATTATCTTGATAACCAAACCAAAGACACAACAAAAAAGAAAATTATAGACACATTTCCCTGATAAAAAAAAATAGATGTAAAAATTCTCAATAATAAAGCCAGGCACTGGTGGCTCACACCTGTAAGCCTATCTACTCAGGAGGATGAGTTCTGAGAATCTTACTTTGAAGCCAGCCCAGGCAGGAAAGTCTGTGAGATACTCAGAAAAAGCCGGAAGTGGTGTTATAGCTCAAGTGGTAGAGTGATAGACTTGAGCACAAAGAGGCTCAGGGACAGTGCCCAGGCCCTGGCCTCTAACCACAATCTTCAGAACTACCCTCCCACCGCCCCAAAGCTCACTAATAAAGCCAGGTGCCCATGGCTCACATCTGTAATCTTAGCTACTCAGGGGGCTGAGATATGAGGATCGCAGTTCAAAGCCCGCATGGGCAATAAAGTCTATGAGACTTTTTTTTTTTTTTTTTTTTGATTGTGGGGCTTGAACTCTAGCCTGGGCGCTGTCCCTCAGCTCTTTAGCTCAAGGCTAGTGATCTACCACTTGAGCCACAGCACCACTTCCGGTTTCCTGGTGGTTTATTGGAGATAAGAGTCTCACAGACTTTTCTGCCCAGGCTAACCTTGAACTGCAATCCTCAGATCTCAGCCTCCTGAGTAGCTAGGATTACAGGCTTGAGCCACCAGCGCCCAGCTCTATGAGACTTATCTCCAGCAAACTACTCAGAAAAAGCCAGAAGCAGTGCTGTGGCTCAAAGTAGTAGAGTGTTAGTCTTGAGCAAAAAAACTCAGGGACAGTGCCCAGGTCCTCAGTTCAAGCCCCATGACCAAAAACAAAACAAAACTCAATAAAACACAAACCAAATTCATAGATTCAAAGACCATATATTGTGATCAACTTGGTTTCATTCTAAGGAGGCAAGAATGGTTTAACCTGTGCAAATCAATTATGGTAATTCAGCACATGTACACATAGAAGACTGAAACTAGATTCCTGTTCTCACACTGGATAAAAATCAATTCCAAATGGAATGGAAGGGGAAACAAAGGAGGAGGCAACAATGCTTGATAAGAAATATACTCATTATCTTGCCCATGTAATTGTAACTCCTCTGTATAGTATTTTCACAATTAAAAAAAAAAGAAATACAGATTAATTACCTGGGATTCTATTATCACTTCCCACTCGTTACCATTATCCATGCCACTGTAGGTAGTTTATTTAGACTCTAGATACCTGCTAGTTTAGAAAACCAAAAGATAAGAACCAGAATCTAATGTATACCAGCACATTGCCTCACTGAGGAATAGGATAAATTTTCTCATTCTATCTCCAAGCAGAGACCCAAGAAGACAGGTGTGAGCATTCATTTAGTCAACCAGCAAATGTTAAGAGGTTGTTGTACATTTCAAGGCAACAATGGACACATTTGAGCAGTGATCCTTCCTAAGAAGAAAGGTCAATACATTAGTTTGTGCTAAGATTTAATATTTCATTGACCTTCCAAAACCATCAGTTCATGATTCTTAAATCTTTGGCATCTTGTATTTTCTTTCAATTCAACTTCATTTCCATTTGTAGTGTAGAATGTGTCAACTGCATTCTGTGTTACTTTAAATTACATTCTTTGCTAGAATAAAACACTATTTAAAAGGGACTTATTTACCCAGGTGCAAGTGGCTTACACCTGTAATCCTAGCTACTCAGGGGACTGAGATATGAGGATTGCAGTTCAAAGCCAGCCCAGGCAGGAACATCCATGAGATACTCATCTCCAATTCACCACCAGAAAACCAGAAGTGGTGCTGTGGCTCAAGTAGCAGAGTGCTAGCCTTGAACTGAAGAGCGCAGGGACAGCGCCCAGGCCTACAGATGATCAAGACCCATGACCAAAGAAACAAACAAAAAACAGGGACTTATTTAACTTTAGTTAATTATCTAAATTTGATTCTTTTTCATTTAATTATCTTAGAGAATATCTTTACAATTCTATTCTACAATATAAAGGTTTTCTTTTTTGCTAGGACATAGTAATGGCAATAAATTCATAGAGACAAGAAAAAGACATGTCTGGACTCTTGAAATATATAAATACAGGTTTTGTGAAAACAGTTGATTGTATTTCCATGTAAGTATTTTTATATGAAATGGGTTAATGGCATAAAATGTGTTTTAATTTATATATCTTGCTTATCATATTATATATTATTTTAAAATAATAAACTTTGTTATTTTATTCATAATTTTTTTTTGAAGATTTGAAATTGAAATTGTTATAGGAAAATCAGGGAAACACTTGAAGATATAAGCATGGTAATTATTTTATGATTCCAATTTTCTAGGAAATAAGAGCGCAAGCTGACAGTAGGATAGCATCAAACTGAAAAGTTTTTTCACATCAAAGAAAATAATTACCAAAATCAAAAAACAGCCCACAGAATGGGAAAAGCCTTGACAGCTATTCAATAGATAAATGATTTATACACAGAATATACAAGGAGCTCAAACAATTAAAGAGCAATAAGATAAATAATCCAATTAATTAAAAGGCAAATGAATTGAACATACAATTCTCAGAAGTGATCATAGCTAACAAAAACCTAAGAAATATTTAACATCCTGTCATAAAAGAAATGTGAATCAAAACTACACTGAAGCCAAATGCTGATAGTTCATACCTGTAATCCTAGCTACTAAGGATTGCAATTTGAAGTCCATCCAGATAGAAAAGTCTGTGAGAGACTCTTATCTCCAATTAAGCTGGAAGTGGAGCTGTGGCTCAAAGAGTAGAGCAGTAGCCTTGAGCACAAAGGCTCTAGGGCAGAGCCCAGCCCTGAGTTCAAAACCTGGTACTGGGACAGAAAATAAAAGGACCAAAAAAACCCCTACACTGAGATGGAAATCTCTCTCCAGTCAGAACTGCAACTATACCTAGAAAACAAACTACAAACCCTGGTGAACCCTCATATGCTGTTGGTTGGGAAATAAATTAACACAACTGCTATGGAAATTAGTATGGAGATTTCTCAAAACACTGAAAATTGACCTCTTGTATCACCTTGCCTTTCTGCTCTTGGACATATATCTAAAGGCCTATAAATAAATATACAAGAGGAATACCTATACATCCATGTTCATTGCAACAGTGTTCCCAATCATCAAGCTGTGGAATCAGCTGGGATTTAAAGAATGGATAAAGAAACCATATAATTCAGTCAAAGAAATAAGGCTTGTTCCAATATCCTATAATGAGATACAGGAAGCTATCAAAAGTCTTCCAACAAAAAAAAGCCCAGGACCAGATGGATTCACAGCAGAATTCTATAAAACCTTTAAAGAAGAACTAATACCCATACTCCTCAAGCTCTTCAGAGAAACAGAGAAGGAGGGAATTATCCCAAACTCATTCTACGAAGCCAATATCACACTCATCCCCAAACCAGGCAAAGACCCAACCAAAAAGGAGAATTACAGGCCAATCTCCTTGATGAACACAGATGCAAAGATCCTTAACAAGATTCTAGCTAACAGAATCCAGAAACACATTAAAAAAATAATACACTATGATCAGGTAGGCTTCATCCCAGAGACACAGGGATGGTTTAACATACGTAAGTCAATAAATATAATCCAGCATATCAACAGAGCCAAGGTCAAGAATCACATGATTATCGCCACAGATGCAGAAAAGGCCTTTGATAAAGTTCAACATTCATTCATGCTAAAAGCTCTGGAGAAAATAGGAATAGAAGGAACATTTCTAAAAACAATAAAAGCCATTTATGACAGACCAATAGTCAATATTATACTTAATGGGGAAAAGCTACAACCAATCCTCCTAAAAACAGGAACAAGGCAAGGATGTCCACTGTCTCCACTCCTCTTCAACATAGTCCTAGAACCCTTAGCCAGGGCAATAAGGCAAGAAAAAGACATTAAAGGGATCCGCATAGGGAAAGAAGAAGTGAAACTATCCCTTTTTGCAGACGACATGATACTATACCTCCACGATCCCAAAAACTCCATCCCCAAACTTTTAGAAATCATGTCACTTCGGCAAAATAGCAGGATACAAAATAAACCCACAAAAATCAGTTGCCTTCCTATACACTGATAACGCACAGGAAGAGAGGGAAATAAAGGGAGCAACCCCATTCACAATAACCTCCCAAAAAATAAAATATTTAGGAATTAACCTAACCAAAGATGTAAAAGAACTATTTAATGAGAACTATAAAAAGTTAAAGAAAGAAATTGCAGAAGACACTAGGAAATGGAAAGACCTCCCATGCTCCTGGATAGGCCGACTTAATATAGTAAAGATGGTGATACTTCCAAAACTAATATACAAATTCAATGCAATTCCTATTAAAATCCCAATGACGTACATCACTGAAATACAGAAAACAGTCCAAAAATTTATATGGAACAACAAAAGACCTAGAATAGCCAAAACAATTCTAGGGGATAAAGACAATATGGGAGGGCTATCCATGCCGAACTTCAAACTCTACTACAGAGCTATAATCACAAAGACAGCATGGTACTGGCACAAAAACAGACCCGAAGACCAATGGAACAGAATAGAAGATCCAGATATAAATCCACAGGCCTACAGCCAGCTGATATTCGACAAAGGAGCCAAAGACATACAATGGAAGAAACACAGCCTCTTCAACCGCTGGTGCTGGGAAAACTGGGCAGCCACATGCAGAAAACTAAAAGTGGACCCCAGCCTATCACCATGCACCAACATCAACTCAAAATGGATTAAAGACCTTAACATTAAACCTGAATCTCTGAAACTACTGCAGGACAGAGTAGGAGAGACACTTGAACTAATAGGCACAGGAAGGAACTTCCTGAACAGAGTCCCAGGGTCACAACAAGTTGGAGAGAGACTCGACAAATGGGACTACCTTAAAATAAAAAGCTTCTGCACAGCTAAATCAATCGCAACTAAGCTAGAAAGACAACCAACTAATTGGGAAAAAATATTTACCAGCAATATATCAGACAAGGGGTTAACATCCTGTATATACAGGGAACTCAAGAAACTAATCCCTCCCAAACCTAACAAACCAATTACTAAATGGGCAAGGGAACTAAAGAGGGACTTCTCAAATGAAGAAATAAAAATGGCAAAGAAACACATGAGGAAATGTTCATCATTCCTGGTGGTGAAGCAAATGCAAATAAAGACAACCCTGAGATACCACCTTACCCCAGTCAGAATGTCCCACATCCACAAATCAGCCAACGACAAATGCTGGAGGGGATGTGGAGAAAGAGGAACCCTATTACACTGCTGGTGGGAATGTACACTTATACAACCACTTTGGAAAGCAGTCTGGAGGGTCCTTAGAAAGCTAAAGATTGACCTCCCTTACGACCCAGTCATACCACTTCTAGGCATCTACCCTGAACAACAGGAACCAATATACAAGGACACGTGCACCTCCATGTTTATTGCAGCACTGTTCACAATAGCTAGGATATGGAAACAACCTAGGTGCCCCACCACAGATGAATGGATCCAAAAGTTGTGGTATCTATACACAATGGAATATTATGCAGCCATTAGAAATGACAAAATAATGGCATTTGCAGGGAAATGGATGGAGCTAGAAGGAATCATGTTGAGCGAGGTAAGCCAAGAACGAAGAGACAAACGGTACATGGTCTCCCTGATAAGTGGATGCTAAATCCAAAATGTTAGGTGATATGACAAAACCAACAGGACTTAAGAAACAAAGAACTCCCGCTCATCTGGTTGAACCACTACTAAATATCCCCATGCTGCTGATCATAAATATGGTATATAACATGTGAACACTGTTATATATTACAGACTGTGGTAGACAATTTGCTCCAGGGAAGTTAGAATGAACTTGTGACTTTGAAATTATGTAATCATTTAATCACAATCAAAAAAAAAAAAAAGAACCTCAGGGAAGGGAGGGAGGGAGGGGATGGTAGGGGGAAAACAATGGAGGGGGTAACAATGTTCAAGAGGAAGTGTACTCATAACCTCACTCATGTAACTGTAACCCTCTGTATAGTAGCTTTACAATAAAAAAAAAAAGAAAAAAAAAAAAAGAAATAAGGCTTGTTTGCTTGAAATCAGCCGCCATAAAAGAAGCACCATAATGGAAAAGCTTATCGTGGTGGTGGCAGGGGTCTGTACCCCAACTCTACTGTACCTATATTTTCTGAAGCTCCACATATGGGCACAGAGCGGGAGCACATCACCCAACAGATGGACCAAGTGTTTAGACGTGCAGGGACTTTAATTTCTACAGCTCATTTTCTTTCTCCACGGCACATTTTAGATTCAGACCGAGTACTTTCCATTTCGAACATCTGCTTATCCCCCTGGCTCCCCTAGAGCTGTACATCTCAGAAGCTGCAGGTCCATCTAGCACCTGAATCGCTGCAACTATTAGCTACCTGCCTGAGTGGCCCTCCGTCCCCTGAGTGGAAGAAGGACAGCTATTTGGAAGGAAAAAATTAATTAAAACCATCCAAAAATCTTCCCTTGGCTTCCATTATCCCTCAACTTTCTAACAACACTAATTAAACAACCATTTTGTCTGCTTGCTTAGCATTAAAATGTTGAAGGCATATCCCCAGGTAGGGAAAGAAGGATATTTCAGAAAAGAATGGAAACTCACATTCTTCATGAACAGATGCCCGTTTTAGTTTGGATCTGAAATATCCCACAAAAGAAAATGTGTTGAAAACTTGGTCCTAACCTATGGTGCGGCTCTGAGGTGGTAGGAAGGAGGTGGGGCCTCGTGGTAGGAAGTGAGGTCACTGGGGGGGAGGGGAAGGGGTGGCCTGTTACAGGAAGTACTGAGCCCCTGCCACTCCTCTCTTTTTGCCTCTCAGCCCCCATGCCGTAAAGCAGCTTTATTCTACCCATATTCCTTCCATATGTCTCCCCGCACCCAGAAACAGCAAACTGACCATGGGCTGAGCAGTCCTTTTCTCCTTTTAGTTGACATTCTGTCATAGAAATGGAAAGCTGACTGGTACCCAAAACACACTGGGGAAAAAAACTCAAAAAAGCCAGAATTCTGCTCTTAATGGAGCAGACTTGAGGAGCACAGATAAGGGATTCTGACAAAAACAAAGAAACCTATTTACCATCTTAAAAATTGACTTCTATCAGTTATCCAGGGGTTTGGGATAGGGATTTCATTGTTAGATCTCCATACATGTTAGTGCTGCACACTGTGCCATTTTTTGGAGAGGTGAATTGCTTCTGTTATTTTGATTCTATTACCACTGGGGTAAAGGTTCAAAGCATTTACCACAGAAACACATGAATGGTGTTTTACTTACCATGAGGAGGAATGGGAGCCAAGGTTGTATGAAAATATCCACCCTCACAGCAGTGTAACAAAAGCTTCCTTCCTGCAAAAATCATGCCCAATACCAGTGAGTGAAAGAAATATCATTGTAGAGATGACCTTTGAAACTGCTCTAGTTTATGTCTTTATGGCTAACAGTGATGCCCATTTCAAATTACTACTAGCAGACTCTTATTCCAAGCCAAGTGAGCATAAGCCCACCTGGGAGAGAACTTGAAGGCTTGGGAGTCTCCATCTTCCCTAGAACACAAGAAGAGATTTCTCTTGTAGCGTGGAAGGAAAAAGGCCCAGAGTACAAGCAACTAGCTCTTCTAAAAATCTTTCTTCCAATTAGCACTAAGCATTGAAGTAAAAGGTTTGGAGATCATTCACACACAAGCAAAATCCTAAAATTCCAAATAACCTCACCATCCAGAAATTTGATTGTAAGTTTTAAACATATGAAAAGGTTGAGAAGTATACAGTATCAACTCCTATATGTACCTTGTGAATTCAAGAATTTCTACCATTTTGCCATATTCCTTGATCTTGCTTGAAAATTTTTAGTTTAGACTTTTATTTCTCAGCATTTTTCTTTGTATATGTGGTATCCCCCCCCATACTTCATCCCCAAATTGAGACAATCAAGACTATTGAGGTTTTGTGTTTTGTAATTCTGGCAAAATTCACGTAAAATTTACCATCATAATTTTTCTGTATGTGTGCCAGTACTGGGGCTTGAACTCAGCGATCACATCATTCTTCACTGCCACCAAGTCAGGGTGTGGGTTCACTTTTTCCCTGTCCTTGCCAACACTTATTATTCTCTTTTTGTCTTGGTCGTGGCAATCCTAATGGATTTGGAGTGATATGGAATGTTTTCCTTGATCCTTGATCATTAATTGTGTTGAGCATCTTTCCATGAGCTTGTTGGGCATTTGTCTATTCAAGTATTTGCTTATTTTGAAATTATCTTTTACTTTTAATACCAATTTTAATTTAAACATTTTTTGTTTTTCTACCATGAATAATGCTGCAGGCAAAATGTGAGTGCAAATACCCCTTTGACATAATGATTTCACTGCCTTTGGATATATACCCAGAAGTGGGATTGCTGGATCATACAGTGTCTCAGCTTTTAACTTGAGAAAGCTCCATCTTGTATCTGTAATGATTGCTGATTTACAGTCTTACCACAGTTTTCAAGAGCTTTCTTTTCTCCACATTGTCACCCATGTCCAGGTAATGAGTGAGGTAGCAGTTCATTGTTGGTCTAATTTACAGTTTTCTGCTGTCTATGTTACTAAGCATTTTCACACTTACATTGACATTTTGTGTCTTCTTTGGAAAAAAAAAGTCTCTTTGGGCTCTTGGTCCACTTGTGCTTATTTTCTTGCTCTAAGGAAGACTGAATTGTTCAAAGATTTTAGATCTTAACCCTTTAGCCAAGTTATTATTTGTAAATACTTTCTCCAATTCAATAGGTTGTTTCTTCTCTCTGCTATAATTTCTTTTGCTGTGCAGAATGTTTTAATTTAATGCATTTCCTCCTTAAAAAAAATCAATCATGGGGCTTGAACTCAGGGCCTGAGTACTACCCCTGAGCTCATTTGCTCAAGGCCAGCACTCTGCCACTTTGATCCACAGTGCCACTTCTAGTTTTCTGGTGGTTAATTGGAAGTAAGAGTCTCATAGATTTTCCTGCCCAGGCTGGCTTGAACTGCAATCCTCAGACCTTAACCTCCTGAGTAGCTAGGATTACAGGCATGAGCCACCAGGACCTGGCTTCTTTCTTTGTGTGGTGTGTGTGTGTGTGTGTGTGTGTGTGTGTGTGTGTGTGTGTGTGTGTGTGTGTGTGTGTGTGTTTCTTTTCTTGCCTCTGCTTCTAGAGTTCTGTCCAAACAAGCAAAATCATTACCCTCTTTTCACCCACGTTTTTGTCTAGCAGTTTAGTCTCAGACATCATAGTTAGGTATTTAATCCATTCTGAGTTAATTTTTGGATATGAGGGGAAATAAAGGTCCTTTTTTTTTTTTCTGCATGGGATACCCACTTCTCCCACTACCATTAATTGACAAGACTACCAAGACTATTCTTTTCCCATGGTGTGGCCTTGAGACCCAAGTCAAAGATCAGTTGGGTGTAGCTGTATGAACTTATTTCTGGGCTCTCCATTCTGTACCATCTGTATGTCAGATTTTGTATCAGTGGCATATTGTTTTGATAATGATAGCTTTGTCCTTCATCCATTTTTGATCAGGCTAATCAGGCTATTTGTTGTTGTAGTTACTGCTTTTGAGTTCTTAGATTTTTTTTTTTTTTTTTTTACAGATTTTGGGGATTTATTCCCTTATCAGATATATGACATGGAAATGTTTTCCTATTATTTCTCCTTTCCTCTCATTGATTGTGAGCTCTTTCTTATGTTCAAGAGTTTTAAACTTCAGTATGGTCCAACATATATTTTTAGTTTTGTTGTTTACATTTTTGGTGTCATTTCTATGAGAAAATCTCACTATCACTGATTACCAGGAAATGAAAATCAAACCACAGTTAGATTATCACCTCATATCTGTTAAGATGGCTCTTAAGAGATAATAACTGTTTGCAAAAGTGTGAAGAACCCTATGTGTGTATTTCAACAGCATTTGCTCACTGATACATTAGCCATTTTTATTTAAAATATAACATGCACACAGAAATGGCAAGTATTCAGCTCCATGAATTTTCATGAAGTGAGCATACCTCCCATGTGGATAAGAAAGAGAATGTAACCCACACCACAAAGCCTTCTCTTGTTTTTCCCACTCTCTGCCCCAAAAGAGATTAACTAGAACTCTGACTTCGGCCATCACACTCTTTGTCTGATTCTGGATTTTATATACCAGAGTCATACTCAACTTTACATTTGTGAGATCTACTCATTTTTTGGCATGTAAAAGCTCATTCATTTTTATTGCTCTAGGTATCTAATAACAGTGGACTCTACATTCCATTGCTGATAGGAATGCAGAGTTTGGGACATGAGCACAATCACTGTGCAGATCAGCTGCTGCACACATGCCAGCACAGCATGGTTGTTGAATAAACAGAACTCTCAACTTTCAAGTTGGCCATGTATTCTACAGAGTTGACCAAACTACATTTCCAGAAACAGTGACTAGTCAGTTGTCCATGTTTCTAATAACACAGAACATTATAAACTTTTGTTATTAATGTTTCAACTATAGTAACATTTCTTTAATTTACATCTTTAACTTTTTATACATCTGTTGATCATTTGGATTTTTATTAAGTGTTTATTTGAATCTCTTACTCAATTTTAAAAAAAAGTTCACTTTTTCTTACCCATTTGTAGGTCTTTTTAAAAAATTGTATTCTGGCTATAAGTCGTTTGCTGTTTCTGGACTCTATTCTTTTCTCCTGTACTCATCCACCATAATTTATTATTATAGCTTGAAAAGCATCTTGAGATCTGCTGCTGTAAGTCTCTCATATTTATCCAATGCCACGCTTGCCCCAATGCAAGCGTGGGCTTCCCTTGGTCTCAGCCTTTGTGTTCTGACTGTATTGATTTCTTCCGATGCTTTCAAATACATGCTACCCCAAAACTCACGTCCAGCTTTAATATTTGAGGCAAAAGCTAGTCTGATTTGAGCTGCTCAGTGATATATGGAAGTAGAAATTCAGTCATCTCTCTCTCTCTCTCTATCTATCTATCTAACATGGGGCTTGAACTCAGCACCTGGGCCCTATCCCTGAGCTCTTTTGCCCAAGGATAGTGCCCTACCACTTTGAGTGACAGTACCACTTCTGGTTTTCTGGTAGTTAATTGGAGATAAGAGTATCGTGGACTTCCCTGCCTGGGCTAGCTTTGAACTGCAATCCCAGATCTCAACCTCCTGTGTAGTTAGGATTACAGGTGTGAGCCACAGACATGAACCACTGGCTCCTGTCCAATCATTTATTTTTTATTTTATAGATAATTTTATTGTGGTTTTTAAAGCTCTCACAAGCATAAACTTTACAATTTTAGCTTTTATTATTATTATTATTATTATTATTATTATCATTATCATTATTTTGGCCATATCAAGGTTTGAACTCAGGACATCATGCTCACTCAACTTTCTTTTTTTTCTTTTTGTCAGTCTTGGGGTTTGAATTCTCAGCCTGGGCACTGTCCCTCAGCTCTTCAGCTCAAGGCAAGCGCTCTACCACTTGAACTACAGCGCCACTTCGGCTTTTTCTGCTTATGTGGTGCTGAGGAATCAAACCCAGGGCCTCATGCATGCAAGGCAAGCACTCTACCACTAAGCCAACTTCCCAGCCCGTCACTCAACTTTCTTGCTGGTGTATTACCACTTGAGCCACACCTTCAGCATAGTTAATGAGACATGAAGTTTCACAGACTTTTGGTCTAGGTTGACTTAAAACCCAAGATCTCCAGATCTCAGCCTCCTGAGCAGCTAGGATTACAGGTGTGATCCACTGGTGCCTGGCTCATTTTAGCCATTTAAAGTGTTTGTTTTGTCTCACCACTTTGTTGTTCCCTTTCCCTTCCCCAAATTAGATAGATGTATATACAAGAGGGAGGGTACCAAAATAAAAAAACAGTGACAACAGGGGATAAACCAAAGGAAAAAAGAAAGAAAGAAAAAAGAAATAAAACATTAAAAACAAAAACAAACAAAAAACCTCGTTTCCATCAATGCAACAGTGATACAAGACATTATGTTGGAAACTTGGGGGAAGAAGTCGGGGTGGTGGGGGAAGTGGGAGCAAAACAAGTGTAGGAGTAACAACGTTCAACAAGAAATGTATACATTACCTTACTTATGTAACTGTAACCCTCTGTACATCACCTTTACAACAAATTAAATTAAATTGAAAGAAAGAAAATGCTGGCTTACATGGCAGTAAGTACATTCATGATGTGCACCCACCCCCATAAGTAGATTGAGAATGTTTTCATCACCCCTAAATGGAAACACTCATAATTCATTAAGCCATTACTCCCTACTGCCTCTTACCAGCCCACCATTTACTCTTGCTCTTAACCACCCACATTCCACAAGTGCTTTAAGTTTCTAAAGTGTTTTATGGATACATCAGGCAGTGAACACATTATGATTGCGGTGTATAGGAAACATACATGAAGTTCCTGTTTAGCTTGGTGTCACATTCCCAAGGGATCACATTATATAAATGCAAATATTCCACACTGAAAAAATTCCAATACTACAATCCCAAGCATTTCAGATAAGGAATATTCACCTGAATTTGCACTAATAATAGTAGTAGTAATAATAATAACTCCACAGACACAGCCAGTATTTCCCTTTTCTTTTTCTTTTCTTTTTTCTTTTTCTTTCTTTCTTTCTTTTTTTTTTGGTCTGGTCGTGGGGCCTGAACTCTGGGCCTGGGCACTATCCTTCAGCTCTTCTGCTCAAGGCTAGCGCTCTACCACTTGAGCCACAGCACCACTCCCAGCTTTTTTCTTTTTGCTTATGGAGTGCTGAGGAATCGAACCCAGAGCCTCATGCATGCAAGGCAGGCGCTCTACCACTGAGCCACCTTCCCAGCCCCTCTTTTCTTTTTTCTATCTCTCTCTCTTTTTCCATATAAGACTGGGACTCAGACAAACTAATAATTTACTTTCATTGACAGACACCCTATCACCTGAGCCATGCCTCCAACTCCAAGAGGTTGGTTCTTTCTTTCTTTTTCTTCTTCCGTGTTTTCTTTGATCTCCTCTCCTATCCTGTGAGCTGGCAGAAAGACAAAATGTTGGAAGTGGAGCTGATTCTCAGACTAGAGTAAGCTGAGAGTGAGCTAGAGTGTCTGAGAGTGAGCCCAGGACTTCTCAGAGTCCTGCTGGACTGTCTTGATCCTCTCCAACCTCCCTTCAGCCTCCTGTCTTTCCCTCCCTTCTCTCCTTCCTTCCTTCCTTCCTTCCTTCCTTCCTTCCTTCCTTCCTTCCTTCCCTCATTCATTCCTTTCTTTCTTCTTTCCTTCCTCCCTCATATTTCCCATCTCTGCTAAGGTACTAACCAATGATTCATACATTACACTAAACCACACTTGGAAACTGGAAAATTCCATGCACTGAAAAAGAGCCACTGTATCTCCTTTCTCCCCAGGGAAAGTGAATAATTGAATACTTGGCCAGCCCCTTTGAAACCCCTGTACTACATCACGGAACATACAGCTACCATCTTAGATATCGTATGTCCTAATACAGCAGAAAAGAATATTCTGCATCTGGAACCATCTCCAGACCTCAAACTCCACCTTGCTGTGCTGGAGAGAATGACCACCCCAATGACGATCATACTGTAACCCTGCCCACTACCCTGGGTGCACTTCACATAGCAGGTGAGGATTATTTCCTGGTAGGTAGTCTCAGCAGTTGTTTGTGTGAGAGCCCAACAGAGATGAACCAAAGCAACTTAATGTCCAGGGAGCTGGAACTGGCATTAGAGGCCAAAGAGCACTGAGAGTCATAAAGTCCAGCGAGGAGAAGACAGCAAGCAATTAGCTAGCAACAGAGCCCAAGAGGAGATACCAAAGGCCACTGAAGCACCCAGATGAGGAGCCATGTGAGCACTAAGCTGCTGGTACGGCTGGAACCCAAGCCATCCTCCTTGTCTCCCCAGTGTTCCTGGGAGTTCTTCCAGGGAAAGCCAAGTATGCTCACCTTGCAGGAGCCTCTCAGTAATCATGCGTTGTAGATACAGGTAACTTACAGGGCTTTTGCCAATGGTTGCTCTTCACCCTGCATCTCCTTCCCAGCTCCAGCTGGGAAGAACTCCTACTGCTCAAGCCAGGTGCCACTGGATCATGCTTTTCAACCTAGCTATGCAAGAGGGTGAGATCTGAGGATCGTGATTCAAAGCTAGCCAGGGCAAGAAAGTTTGTGAGACTTTTAATGAGCAAAAGTCTGTAAGTGGAGCTGTGACTTAGGTGAAAGTACCAGCCTTGAATGAAAAAACTAAGGAGCAGAGCCTAGCTCCAGTACTGGTGTGCACATGCACATGCACACACACATACACACACACAAATAAACAAACAAAAATCATAAAGAACTCCATCATACAGACTATAACAGGGCGGAGAGCACCAGACCGGGGGGGGGGGGGGGGCTGTGAGCAGGAAAGGAGAACCTACTGCTCCTGCTGTGTTAGGATCTCCATGATTGCTCTGCAGTCCAAGCCAGGGGCCCCAAGCCCACATGGATTGCAGCCAAATGTGCAGTGCACACCCAGTCCTTGGAGTGCAGGGGTGCTGCCAGGGATGATGCTGGCCAAGAATGTCAGTGTTGCTCACAGCTGGGTCTCTGCCAAGGAATGCAAGCTCAAAAGACCTCAGAAATATCAGAAAAATCACAGCCACTGGATCACCTTATTTACAGAAAAAGTATAAATAGCACTATCATTGCCCTCCTAGACAAGAGGAATGACATTACTCACAAGTGGAAGTCAAACTCTGATCTGAGGTGGCTTCTCCTCAGTTACCATAGACTTTCTTCCTTATTAGTGTAGAAAAATACACCCTGCATTTCCCATGGATATGAAGCACATTTTATAATGATAACATTTAGGTTATTTCAACCACAATCACTGCTTTAAGGGAATAGTGTGTGTGTGTGTGTGTGCGCGCGCGTGCGCGCGAACATGTGTGTGCATGGATGCATGTGCACGCATTTTTGCGCTTCTTGTGGAACGTAAGATTTGAGTTCTTCAAATGCTTAATCCAGCATGATCTGTGGTTAGTTGTTTAATTAAATTAAAATCCACATAGTATAAAATTAAACTTTTAAAAAACATAGTATTAGGCATTGAACTCAGGGCTTACACTTTCTGGCATTTTTTGTTTATATGGTGCTGAGGAATCGAACCCAGGGCCTCATACATGAGAGGCAAGAACTCTACCACTGAGCCATCTTCCCAGCACAGGACTTGCACTTTCTAGAGAGGCACTGTATCACTTGCGCAGCCCCTACTGCCCTCCCTTGATTATTTTCAAGTTAGGAACTTGAAACTTATGCCCAAACTAATGCTCAAACTAACTGGGACTGTGGTTCTTCTACTTGTGTGTCCCCATATTAGGGAGGCTATGGTGTTAGGCACTGCACCATGATGTGCTCTATTATCACAGATCTAAAAGCCATGGTCAACTGACCGGGAACTGAAAACTCTGAAACCATGAGTTGGAATAAACTTTTCCTCTTTGGAAGTAGGTTATCTCAGGGATTGTGTTGCAATCACAGAAAGGTGTCTAAACACACCTGCACTGTAAGTATCCATGTGTCAATAATAAGTTCCTGTGGTTTGCAGAACAATCCTCTCCACAAAGAATTTCCATCTCCAAATGCAGACAGTATCCTATTGAGAAACACAGAAAGACAATCACCCAGCAATTAGTCAGACTTAAAGTTATGAGCAGAGTTCCCATAAGATTGCCCTCCTTTAAGATACCAGCTACAAGTCTGGGAGGCCAGCCCCTGCATCTCCAGTCCTCCATGGCTCAGCTTCCCTTGCAGAGAGAGATGATTATAAAATGCATTTCTTGCCAGAGATCCTTCATTGGGGTACACAGGAAAGCTTGGGCCATCTCTCTCTCTCTCTCTCTCTCTCTCTCTCTCTCTCTCTCTCTCTGTGTGTGTGTGTGTGTGTGTGTGTGTGTGTGTGTGTGTGTGTGTGTAGTATCACAGCATCAACCCAACTGCTCCTCATCCAAGATAAAGTCAAGGCAAACTGCTTTTTACCTTAAGCTTGGTTATAACCAAACAACCACTGTAGCTCCAGGTTCCACATCCTCAGATCCAACCAGGTGTAGATTGAAAATATTGAAAGTTTCAGAGGAAACTGCATCTCTTCTGAATACATACAGAATTTTTTCTTGTCAGTTTTCTCTGAACAATACAGTATGACAACGGTTAATATTGCATTAGGTAGTGTAAGTAACCTAAGGTTGGTGACAATGTCGATGGGAGGATGTGTACATTCTGTGTGAACCCTGTGGCATTTACAGAAGGGACAAGAGCATTTTATGTGCATGTGCCAGTTCTGGGAATTGAACTCAGGTCTTGAGGGCTGTCTCTGAGCTTTTGTACTCAAGGCTGGTAGTTCATTGGAGATAAGCATCTCATGGTTTGTTTGTTTCTTCCTGAGATCAATATACTGATATCTTTAGCCTGTCTTTAGGCTTGGTTAACTAGTTAGAAAACTTTGCACATTAGAGATATTTTCCCTTTGTTCACAATATATGCACACAATTATTTTTTTCATATATTGTCATTTATCTTTTAACTTTCTTTGCAGTGAATTTACTCGACAGGTTTTTTTTTTCATCTTTGTGATTTTGTGTTATGTATGATCCTTAGATATGATTTACACATTTCAAAAATATGCAAATATTGTTGGGAACCAATCCATCATGCCTGTAATCCTAGCTATTCTAAAGACTAAGATCCAGAAGATCACAGTTCAAAGCCAGCCTAGACAGAAAAGTCCATAAGATTCCATTTCCAAAATAACCAGTAGAAAAGCAGGCTGGAGGCATGACTCAAGTGGTAGAGCAACAGCTGAGGAAGAACATGGGGCCCCTAATCTCAAGCCCCTGTGCCAGCATTAAAAAAGTATGTGACTATTAAGCTTCAAGGTTTTAGAGATGATTTTATGCTACTTACCATTTTGTTATTAGTTTGTTCTATTTTTTGTTATAGTTAAACTTTGATAATTTTCGATACATTTAGATTTGCTTTGGCACCATAAAAAACTACATTTTGTTATATTAAAATTGTGGGACATAACAAATTACCTTTTGTTATATTAAAACTTGTTTAGTCATGAGGATGAAGCTAGAAATAAAAACAGGTAGCATTGAGCACTACCCCAAGTATTATCTCCTTTAATCTCAAATTTCTAAAGTCAAATGATCCTCCTAACTCAGGCTCCTCAGTAGCTGGGACTACAGGAATGTGCCAACACACCTAGACAGAAAGCAGATAGTGTTACTATCTTCATTTCACACTTACAAGAAGTTTAAGCATCATACCCAAATCATGATCCAATTGAGGAAATTACCAAGGTGTGAGCCTGAGAGTCTGAGGACAGAATTTCTACCCACCATTGTGGACTAATGGAATCAGAACTGCCTCCACTAGGTTTCAGTCCTGTCTGTCTTCTAATCCTCAGTTACAAGCACCACATAGTGCTTTTGGCCTCAGAAAACTGCCCAGGACAGATGCTCTTCCCACCAATCTGATACTTACTCAGACTTTAGGACTTGCACCTCCCCTCCCCCCAACCCTCGCTCATCCTCCAGCTGCTTTAGGCTTGAGCTATTTTTGTTACAGGTGTGCTTTAAAGGAGTCTGGGATTCATTTCAGTCAGGTACAGTGAGGATCCATAGAAATGACTGTCAGGCAAGAAGAGGTTTGTTCTGCTCAGCTCCCCAGGAAGAGCATGCACAGGATGCCAGGCAGGGCCATACCAGGAAGGTCATCCTGGTTATCTGCAGGGAAAAGGCAGGCTGGAGTCTTTACCGTGGCTTCTGTAGGAAGTACAGGGGAGGCGTGGCGGCAGCTGAGGATGGGCCCTAGTGAGTCACATCAGCAGACTCTGGGGTATGGGGCTGTCTCTAGCTGTCTGGAATCTGGCTCTGTAATAAATGGTGCAGGGGATCTGTTTTCCTGAGGAAGAGGAACTGAAGAGAAGGTGTGATGTGGGCTCTGGATTGTTGCCTCATTGGTATAGGAAAAGCAAGCTAGTAGATGAGTTATCTCCAGGAATTATTAGCTAATTAGGAGAGCCTTTGCCTCCAGAGTCAGCAGGGCACCAAGATGCCAATGCATCAAAAGTACAAAAGTATTATAAAGCACATCTGTAATCTCAGCTACTCAAGAGGCAGAGATTATAACGGTAGCAGTTTAAGGCAAAAAAGTAGGTAGACTCTCTCAGCATCTCATGTGGAAGTATATTTCTGTAGTCCTAGCTATGTAGGAGACATAGGAAGATCAAGGACTGAGGCTGGTCTCAGGCAAAAACTTGAGACCCTCCTTGACAAATAACTAAAGCAAAAAGGGTGGTTCTAGCTCAAGTGTCCAGCAAGTGCAGGGCCTTGAGTCCAAAACCCTCTTGCAACAATAACATCAACAACAAAGCAAAATAAAAAGACATGATTTATGCAAGTTTTTCTCTGTTGGACTTAGGGACTATCTTGTGTTTTTCTGTTACAGTAGGGGTTGTAGAAATTTTCTTGTACAATTCTCTCTTATTTTACTGATCAACTGAGTAGGGATATCATGACCCCAAGCAGTTGAAGTCAGTTTCTAGAATTTGTAAAGTAGATTTGAGGAGAGGAGAAAAGAAGGTTACAGTGTAGAGAAGCAGAAAGGAGGGATGAGAGGCAAGCCTGGGCATTTCAATCCTGAAGTTTATGTTGCCTCTTACTTGATAGCAAGGAGCATCAGTTTGCTTTTGCCTAAATTAGTTTGGAGTTTTTCTGTTTGTTTCTTATTTCTTATTTTTTGACACGGTCTTACTATGTAGCCCTCAAATTCACAGTCTTCCATAGCTGGGATTAGAGAGATGCACCACCACACTGGCACATTTTATCTTTATAAGAGAGAACATGTATGTGAGCTTTTATTTATTCTTGGAAAGTTCCATGCTGGCTCTCCTTAAGGTGTTTAAACACTCTCAATCCAGTGCAAGGTGGTATTTTAATGCTTTCCAAACTGAAATGCACAGGTGAAAATTATGAGTGGATTTTTTTTTAATTAGGCAAGGGAAAGCTTCCTTTGGGTTTGATCTGCATTATTTTTCAGTTGCCTGTGAGTTTACAGTGGGGAGGATGAAGCTCACCTGGGATGGGCCTCCAGCATGATCTGGGCCCTGGAACCTGCAGTGCAGTGAGGTCCTAGGAAGTCAAAACAGGATTGAAGTGGCAGTGAAGGCAATTAGGAAAATCGTTGTTTGGGAAATGGCATTTCCCCTACCTCTCCATTCTCTTTCTCAGTGGAGGGATAGGGCCCTGCCGCCTGCCAGTCTTGCCTGGAAGTAAGGGGCATGTGGGAACTGAAAGTGGAATGCCAGGAAGCCGATGGCACTAACTCCCATGAGACAGCCAGCTCCACCACCCCAGTGCCCTCATGGGAAATTTCCACTGAAGGATCTGATGGCCTGGCTCCCCAGTGTCGGTGGGCCTGTCTCTGCAGCAGGGCTTCTCACTGGTGCTTGTCACAGCTTCTCATCTTTCCCCCTCGTTGGTGCAAGTTGAAATGTTCAAGGTTAACAAAAATATAGAACCGTTAGGATTCCCAGGTGTTGCATTCCACAAGGGTTCTGTGTATTGGAAGCTTGGAGCCCAGGAATTCGTGTTGGGAGCTGCATGGAGAGGGACCAAGCGCAGAAGGCACTGAGAGGGGGCCCATTCAAGGCTTTAAGAAATTCTCAGAGGACTAGAGTTAGATCTCACATGAGAGTTGATAAAGGAATAAGTTGCCGGTACTACATAGCTGTAATTCCAGCACTTGAGAGATTGAGGCAGAAGGATCCCAAGTTCAAGACCAGCCTGAGCTCTATAGCAGTACCATGCCTAAATAAATACTTTAAGAGCCTACTCCAAACCTTTTGGCTTTCTCTCTGGTGATGCGATCTTCTGCAAGGGCTCCCATCTTTGTAATACCTCTCTGTGAGGACTTTGCTAGAGTGAAGCTGATGTGGATGTCACACCCCTGATCCTCCATAACTGTGGACTAAATAAACCTTTTTCTCAAAAAGAGGCTTTCCTAGCCTCAGGTATTTCATCACAGTAACAGAAAATGGACTAATACATAGTTATTGTAGGTGCCTCTGGCCTATTATATCTCTGTGTCACAAAGGAAATCAATAGGAAAAATATAGGAAGCTTCTAAGTCCCCAGCACTTAGTTCCTTCTGGAAACTGAAGATCTACAGGTGGGTATAGTTGCCCTGGTTATGCCACAGGAATCACCGTCTCCTCCCCTTTGTGTTTCTTAATATCCTCATGTGTGTCTCTACTTCTGTATTGGCCTTAAAGTAAGATCCTTCTCTAGCCATTTCTCAGTTTCAAACATATTATTGGCAGGGTCTAGGTAAGTTTTATCTTTCTGCTTTCTTTTCTCTTTTCAATGTCTTCTCTTTTCCTGTGTTTATTTTGACTAACCCATGGCCACACCTAATCAATGGAACACAGGCTTGACATACCCTGGTCTATGGAACACAAGAGTGATGTTGTACCCACTTCAGGGAATGCAGCTGTGTCAATGAACCTGATCGGTGGAATATAGATGTGAAGGAATACAAGTGTGACCTTGTTCCTAGTCTACAGAATACAGGTGAGACAGTATAAACTCATAGAATACAGGTGATGGGGTACCTGCTCCATCGAAAACAGGCACGATAGTATAGCTAGTCTATGAAATACTGGTGTGACAGTGTACCCGGTCCATGGAATACATGTTTAGTTATAGTGTACTTATTTATGGACTACAGGTATGATTTTGTAGCTACTCCATGGAATAGAAGTGTGATGGAACGGTATGCCTACTCCGTTAAATAGAAGACATGTGATAATGTACCTAGTTCCTGGAATACAGATGAAATAATATACCTATTCCATGGGATACAGGTGTGGTAGTATACCTCGTCTATAGAATACAAGTGTGACAGTGTACCTAGTCCACTGGTGTGCTGGTGTACCTACTCATAAGCAACTGAATACAGTTGTGATGGTGTACTTACTACCCCACGGAATCCAAGTGTGCTGTTGGTCCTATATTTTTTTCTTCCTGCTCTGTGGAACTCTGCAGGGAATGGCAAAATGGGCTGGGATTAGGAAACATCTAGATAATCACCCAGTGAATAACGGGCTCTTCTTTGCCATGCTTATCCTACTTTTGAAAACTTTACAGGCAACAGCAGTATTCTTTATCAATTATTCATTCATTCATCCAGCTTTTCAGCTAAGTGTTCAACAAACATTTACTAAGTACCAGTTAGTGTGAATAAGGCATTGTCCTTGCCTCGTGAAGCTGTGTTGGAGTCCCCCTGAAATTCCTATTGTCATTGTGTTGATGGGAGGGTAAGTCACTGGCTAGGCCGCCAAGTGGTCCACTCTGTACTTATTTCAGATCACTGAGCATGCCCTCCTTTAGAAGAGCAAGCCTCTGGGATCACTGCTCAAGTGAGGGAGACCAAACCGCCACACCTGTTAGCCACTGAGTCTTGTCGTAATCAGTCCTGTCCTCATTCTCTCCTGAAGAAACTGAGATTAGTGGGCCACAAGTAAAGGAGCAGCGTGGGGTTAGAACCTAGGTCATCTGTTACCTCATGACAGTGTCTCAACCTTCTAGTAAAAGCAAGAACAGCAAAGCCTCTTGCCTTGTCCATACTAACATCATCCTCTCCTCCACTTTTCCTTATGCCTCCTCCTTCACTCACTCCTGAAGGGCTGGCGAGTATGTCGCAGCAACTTCACACTGCCCTTGTCTGTGACACGTTCTTCTAAAGTGAGTGAATATGAAACAAATATTCAAAGGGACTAGAATATGCTCCAGAAAGATGGAATACAATGGGCTTTTCCTTCCTTCTTTCTTATGGGTTATTCCTTTTTTCCTTCCCTTCCCTTCCCTTCCCTTCCTTCATTCCTTTCCCTTCCCTTTCATTCCCTTCCCTTCCCTTCCCTTCCCTTCCCTTCCCTTCCCTTCCTCCCTTCTCTTCCCTTCCTTCCTTCCTTCCTTCCTTTTTTCCTATCTGTCTTTCCTTTCTGTCTTACAGTGCCAGTACTGGGGCTTGAACTCAGGGTCTGAACACTATCCTTTAACTTTTTCTTTTTTTTTTTTAAATTTAATTTTATTTTATTTGTGAACATACTGTACAGAGGGGTTACAATTACATGGGTAGGATAATGTGTACATTTCTTACCAAGCATTGCAGCCTCCTCCTTTGGTTTACCCTTCACATCCCTTCCCAGCCTCCCCCCTCCCCCTAATCCCAATCCTTCTCCTTCCCCCCCTATTTCTCCCCCCCCCCCACGCACCGATGTTGTAAAGCTCGTTTTGGACATGACAACTTGTACTTCTCATTGTTGCAACAGGTCCACCTGTATCCTTAAACAACTGGTTTTTCCCCATCTCCTCCACAAGTTATACTGACATCAAATATAGTGAAAGCAGAGGTTATACTGTGGGGGAGGGACATACAAAGCAACAAAGAGATAATCTTATAAATGCGTTAGAAACAAATGCATGAAAGAAAAAAACATTAAAATACATATCTAAAGATTCATTTTCCTGACATCACATTATCTGACCTTTTCCGCTTGACTCATACATATACTAGATATTGCAAATAAGGGAAACCATGGGACCTATGTTTCTTTGGGCCTGGCTTACTTCACTTAATATAATTTTTTCCAAGTTTTTCCATTTCCTAACAAATGGGGCAATGTCATTCTTTCTGATGGAGGCATAGAATTCCATTGTGTATATGTACCACATTTTCTTGATCCATTCAGTACCTCCTTTAACTTTTTCATTCAAGGCTGGCACTCTATCACTTGAGTCATACCTCCACCTCTGGCTTTTTGCTGGTTAATTGAAGATAAGTGTCTCATGGACTTTCTGCCTGTGTTGGCTTCAGACTTTGATTTTCAGATCTCAGATCCTGAGTAGCTAAGATTACAGGCATGAATCATCCACATTCAGCAAGCACCATGAATTTAAACAAACTCTTCCATATATACTTCCATACTGGTAAAGCATGACTGAGATCCATGCTCAGGAAAAAGCAGCCAGGACCAAAGCCTCTCATATAGTCAAGGTGCATGAATTTACCAACCCAGGTACTCCACATGCACTTGGTCATAACCAGGAGCTGTAGGGAGGCCATATTGAAAGAGGTAAAAATGATGGGGGATGGATCAGGGAAAGGAGACATGAGAAACAGCAGCTAGGAATTCAGAGACAAACACTGTATGAACAGCTTGATTAAAAGCACATAAGTACTATTTACTTTGTTTTAAGCTGCACTCCCTTGTGAGTTGCAATATTTAGTTAAAAGAACAGGTAAGAGAAAGAATAGCTCTCTCCCTAGACCTTGTCTTCTTGCTCAAATAATTAGTGTGCTCTGAGAACTGAGCAAGAGTAGAGTTGGAGGCATGGCTTAGCCAAAGAGCACCAGCCAAAGAACTAATGCATCAGATCAAGAGTTTGAGTCCCAGTCTTGGACCAAAAAAAATCTGAGCAAGGACATCTTAAGGAAAGATACTTATCCTAGGGAGAAGAACACTGGAGGCAATGACAGCACTGGGCATGGTGTTTGCAAAGAAAATATTTGCTTCCAGAATGGATATCTCTCTTGAAGGGAATATCTAACAGAATCTATCCTTTGAAAGGCTGTCACAATAACCTAAAGTTAATGAACAGACTATCTTGGAAATTTCTGGGCCCAATGGATAAGACAGTGTGACAGCAAGAATGTTTCTGGTGTTAGGTCAATAGGGAACACTCATCCCAAGGTGAGCCAAACCAGGGCCCATCTTGGCTGCCAAAATCCATAGATGTTCCAGTCCCTGGTGTAATGAGTCTTCTCATACCGCCCCCCCCAAGAGAGAGAGAGAGAGAGAGAGAGAGAGAGCTTGGCCAGAGCTTTATGAAATCCTTCAGGGGCAAAAATTCATCAGTGTAAGTATGGAGGAAATTCTCCAAATTATGGGGTTTTAAAAATCAAAGCTGCCTTCACAATTCTATGTACTTATTTTCTGTTTTGTTTTGTGTTTGTTTTGTTTTTAAATCTGAGTCATAAGAGACAGCACTGGAAGCTAACCACAAACTCCCCTCACCAACGTTGTGAAAGCCCACCCCAACTTCAATACTGCCAATCCAACACCAAGTTCTTCAAACAGTGGTGCAGAAGTGCCTTGTCAGATACATTTGTATTGACACTGGGTCTGTTAGGAAAACAATTTTATTCTTCACCATATTTTTCTTGGAGATTGACTGAGAATAAATAGCCACCTGCCCACGAGAACTTGAGTTAAAGAGTTGGAATAAGATTTTTGTCAGGCTTTCTTGGAGTAAGATGCCAAATCTACATTTAAAAAAAGATCCCAGATACATCTGAAGTAGAAGAACTTCTATACAAACAAGTACATTTAATTTTGATCTTGTGAGAAGAATCCTTACCAACACCTGGTGTTATGAGGTCACACATTCCACACTTCCACTGATCCCAAACCACAACTCCAGGGTGTGTCCAGGAGGCCGCACTGCCCCCTTCCTCAGCTGAAGGAATTGAGGGAGAGGATTAAGTTAAGCCTTAAAGCATTTAGCAATTTTAGGCTTTGAAGCTAGAGAGTCTTTTGTTCCTTCTTCAAAATCCTAAGAGCCTTCCTTCATCCTTGTAACTTAATTCCAGCTGGTTTAGGTATCCAGACTCCTGCATGCAGAGAAATGCAAGAGAAGAAAGATACTCATAAGGTATAAAAGTTGTGCTTATTGGATGAACCTAGCTTAAAATAAAGCCAATTGTAATAGTGGGTGGGTTCTATTTGAGTACACCAATCGTGATAGTGGAGGGTGGAACATGACTAGCATAGGCCAATCATGATAACAGTAATGTGTCTTAAATAGGCCAATCATAATTATGCAGGGAGGCTGAAACCTGTTAGAATCAGGTTACTGTGACAGAGAACTGGGTCCTGTTCAAATAAGCCCATCACTAATAGTGGGTAGATAGGAATTAGGAATTTCTAGTCGGAAGAACCAATCCTTCTAGAAGGTTCCCTTTGGGCACTGGCCCCTTTCTAGATAAGGGTACTAGAAGGGATGGCTGGATGACTTTGATAAGATTGTTCTCAGCACTTTAAAGAAACACTTGAGTACCAAATAGGTTATGGACCACTAAGGGGCATTTGTAGGAAAATTTACAACTGGATGAAAGGAAGGAAAAATCAGGAGAAGACATAGGGAGAAGAAGTCCATCTGTAGCTTAGGTGAGAGGCCTCAGGAGGAGCTAACCCTGTCAACACTTGACATCAGGCTTTTGGCCTTCAAAACTGTGAGGAGAGCTGGGCGCCGGTGGCTCATGCCTGTAATCCTAGCTAATCAGGAGGCTGAAATCTGAGGATCATGGTTCAAAGCCAGCCCAGGTAGGAAAGGCCGTGAGACTCTTATCTCCAGTAAACCACCAGAAAACCATATGTGGCTCTGTGGCTCAAGTGGTAGAGCAATCGCCTTGAGGTGAAGAGCCCAGGGACAGTGCCCAGGCCCAGAGTTCAAGCCCCACAACCATGAGGAGATAGATATCTTGTTTAGTTTGTGGTTGCCTAGCATTAACAGATGCATACTCTGCCTTGTACAACTATAATGAGAATTAGAGAAATAATGCCTATGAAGGAATCAAGTCCTGGACTCAGTGTGAATAACCCACAAATTGACTCCCTTCACTCATTTTTATGACCCTAGTATGCTAGTATGTTTTTATCTGGCCCCTTCTGTCCATATGTGCTTGGCTATGAGAGTCTACATGAGCAGTCTGGAATGCCAGCAGCCTTCTCCAGACAACTGTACTAATCAGCTTTCTGTACCCGTAATGAATGCCTAGTACAATCAACTTGAAAAGAAGGAAGGCTTGTTTTGGCTCACAGTTTGGGAGGTTTTAATGCATGAGAGGTTAGCCCCAGTGCGTTTCGTTTTCGGCAGCACATCATGGCCCAGGAAGGCATCAGAATATAGCTACTCCCCTCATGGACAACAAACTCAAAGAAGAAGAAAGGAAGTCTTATCATTCCTTTTGATCACACTCCCCCCTCCCCGTCATGACCTAAGCCCTCCCATTAGGCTCCATCCCTTAAAGGATCACTACCTCCAGACCGGACCACTCTGGAGATCTAACTTTAATGGATGGGACTTTGGGGGACACTGAGATCCAAACTATAGGAGCAAGTCACACAGATTCAACTCCCCTGCCTCCAGCTGCCCCCTTGACATTCTAGGCAGTACAGTAGCAAACTTGTTTCCCACTTCCCTATCTAGTGTTTACCAAGTTTGAACTAGCTGGAAGGAGTTTTAAAATAATAATAATAAAAGAGCCCATCTTCATGCTGGAGCTGACTTAAGTAGAAATCTCACTACTATTGCTACCTCCACGCAGACATCACTAATCAATCACAGCCTCTTTGCTCTCGGGATCAGGTCCTCCAATTTTAACTCTTCCCAGTGCAGCCCTACAAGGGGGGTCACAACAGCCAGGAGCCAGCACACTGTGCTGAAATCTTGTATCCCACCTAGGAGAGAGTGCTGAAGGATGGCAGCATGGTGCCCACTGTTGTCAAGGTATGACCTTCAGGCACAAACATTGGGCGCTTTCAGTAATTCCTCCACCTCGCCCTGCCAGCTTCAGTGTTCTTACAGCACAGCAGAGGTGGTCTGGCCCTCCCCTCATTCAGACTATCCAGTACAATGAGTACCGTAGGCAACCCATTTCTCTTTAAAGAGAGAGAGCCAAGACAGAATAGGTGGGGTCTTCACATTCTCTACCTGTCCACTGGTGGCCTGCTTGCCACCTTGGAGTCACAGGCCTATCCCAGAACCCAACATGGATGCTCTAAAGTAGAAAATCTACCTGAAGCTCATAGCTCTCATAGACAGAATGCCATGTAAACATCTTGTGTGGACATGACAAACTTGTGGGGAGGCCTGGCACCAGATCCAGGGCCTACACACAGCACATTTGTTTGTCTGTCTCCAGAGTCAATGGATTCTGCCTGTGCCATCTCCTGCCATAGATCCTTTTGGATTCCCCTGGGGCTGCAGGGTAGAGTTGTCCCTCCTTTACAAAGTCTGTTTTGGAGCAGGGGCTTCTGCCTCCCTCCTCTCCCACTTTAGCCCACACAACACAGATAGGAGAGAAATGTCATTTCTGAAAGCTTGCAGAGATTTAATGATTTTTTTTGTTCCAAATAATGAGAAAGCGTTCTTCATTCCTGCCCAGGACAGGACCGATACATGTGGGCATATTGAGCCTTTTATAAGCTAATAGTCATTAAGCAGCCATCTAATATTTATTTAGCAGAGGCGGCACTTAAAAAATAAGTATTACTTTTGTTTTAATTCATATCCAAAAGCAGGGATTCATAGCATGCATTTGCAAGGTATCATGTTCCAAATCACACCATTTATTGGTAGCCATAACAAATTCAATTGCTTAAGATGTGAATAATGAAATAAATTACTCTGTTTCAATTTTGCCGAGCCTTCCTTGTTGGCAAAAATTTAGCTGAGTCTGACTGATCCAGAGCCTGCAGCCTCTCAGCTGCCTAACCTCAGAGATGGCTCTGGGCAGGCAGCTCCTCCCTCTCACTCAGCCCTGGGAGAGGCTGAGGTTGACATTGGACTACCTGTACCTGTCTACCTGCCAGTCAATTGCACAGGCACATGACACAGCCTGGGATTCAAGAATAGAGGAGTGTGCAAAAGGGTTTGACCTTGGAAAGAGGCAACAGACTTTTTCTCCCCTAAATAACTCAGGGCTGTGTGCTTGCTGAGGCAGATGCTCTATCACTTGATCGGTATCATTAGCCCTTTTCATGCTTGAGTTATTTTTCAGTGACATCTCATTCACTTTTTAACAGGACTACTTGGATAGCAATCCTCCTACTATGCCTTCCTCTGGTAGACATGTGCTACCATATGCACAAGTTTGTTGAGATAGGGTCTTAGTCATTTTTTTTTGGCCTGGACTGGCCTGCAACTGCAATCTTCCTCTTTCTACCTCCTGAGTAGCTGAGAATACAGCTACACTCAGCAAAAGGAGCTCCTTGACTGAACAGGTTGATTCTTCCCAGCTCCAGGAGAACTACCAGCAACTGGGTCTTCATGGAAGTCAACAGCCCAGGGAGACATAGGCTCTGACTCTATCTTGAATAGATCTCAGTGTGGATTTTGCTTTGCTTTGTATCCTTTGCTTCTATCTCCAGGCAGGTTTATCTCCATCAAGCAAGCACTATGTTCTTTGGCAGACTCAATGTACTCAGCTTGGGTTATGGAGAGTAAGAATCAAGGTAGAAAGCTGGGTTGCCTAGAATTCCAGTTCCTTCCAAGAGGTCTTCACCTTGCTTATAGAGTGGTGCCTGTTTGTCTGTCTTTGAGACAATTACAGAGAAAGAATCTGGGATCATCTCCAAAGCAGTCACTAGAAGGTGTCCTCCTAAATCCCTTCCCATATTAGCCTTCTCTACAGTATAGACCCAGAATATTCTTGAAGGCCTTGTATTAAAGGCTTGGTTCTCAGCCTATTGCACTACTGGAGAATGGTGGAACCTTTACAAGATGTGGCCTAGTGAGAGTAAGTTAGGTCACTGGGGATGTGCTTTTGAAGGGGAGATTGAGACCCAGACCTTCTCTCTTCCACGTGTCCTGATCACCATCAAGTAAACACACCTCCTCTACCGTGCACTCCTACCATATGTACTATGCTCTTACAGGCCCAGTAATGGAGATCTGCGATTGTGAACTAAAATATGAGTTAAATAAGCCTTTTCTTCTTTTAAGTTATTTATCGCGGTTATTTTGTCACAGCAATGGGAAGCTGACTGAAACAGCTTTGTTGTTCCTTTCTCTTTCAGAATGTGAGAGGGAAGAATTTCTCAGAGTGTTCTGGTCTCAGAAAACACTCAAGCAGGCTTCTATTTCATTCACTGAGGGCTCCACAAAACCACAGCACAAGGTTGAGACACAGCCTGTAAGTTTATAAGATGACTGCCTGCCTGAGAGTTTTGATGGATTTGGTTAGAGACTCTCTTGGTGCATAATAATGAGAAAGCTGTCAGGCTAAATGCCATTCTGACATTTGAAGGAAGAGGCTCGTATAATTTTCGGTGGTTTAAGGGCAAGAAGCCTGGAACTCTGTCTTTTTCTTAAAATGACAAGGAGTAATATGAAACTTTTTTACTTTTCTTCTCCCTTCTTAAGTAGGGACTAACGGGGAACTTGCTATTTTAATGAAGTTACCAGAGAGGTTAACTCTGGATGTGGGAAAGAAATACTTCAATAGATACCTTTTCATCATCATATATTTAATATGCAAGTGTGCACAGCCCAGCATAGCTCTGGCAAGTGAATTAATTGTTATGGTGCCTGAAAATTCCAGGAACACAATGCTAAGAGACTCAGGAGAAGCTAAGCACCACATCTTTAGGTGTGCTACTATATATGTATTTTGTCACCCATATTATGTTGTTGATATGTGCAACACCATTCATTCTTTTTTCTTTTATTGTGAAAATACTGTACAGAGGGTTTACAATTACATGGGCAAGATAATGAGTACATTTATTATCAAGCATTGTAGCCTCCTCCTTTGTTTCCCCTTCCCATCCCTTCCCAGCCTCCCCCCGCCCCCCTCCCATTCTCCCCCCCCCCCCCCCACCAAAGTTGTAAAGTTCGTTTTCGACATGACAACTTGTACTTCTCATTGTTGTAACGGGTCCACCTGTATCCTTATTTAAACAACTTGTTTTTCCCCTTCCCCTCCACAAATTATACCGACATCAAATACAGTGAAAGCAGGGGTTATACTGTGGGGGGAGGGTACATACAAAGCAACAAAGAAATAATCTTATAAATGCGTTAGAAACAAATGCATGAAAGAAAAAAAAACATTTAAATACATATCTAAGGGTTCATTTTCCTAACATCACCTTATCTGACCTTTTCTGCTTGACTCATACATATACTAAATATTGCAAATAAAGGAAACCATGGGACCTATGTTTCTTTGGGCTTGGCTTACTTCACTTAATATAATTTTTTCCAAGTCTTTCCATTTCCTAACAAATGGGGCAATGTCATTCTTTCTGATGGAGGTATAGAATTCTATTGTGTATATATACCACATTTTCTTGATCCATTCATCTACTGAGGGGCATCTGGGTTGGTTCCATATCTTAGCTATGGTGAATAATGCTGCAATAAACATAGTTGTGCTGGTAGCTTTAGTGTGATCTTGTTTGTAAACATTTGGGTAAGTGCCCAAAAGTGGGATTGCTGGGTCATAGGGGAGTTCTATGTGGAGTCTTTTGAGGAACCTCCATACTACTTTCCAAAGTGGTTGAACAAGTTTACACTCCCACCAACAATGAAGTAAGGTTCCCTTCTGTCCACATCCCCTCCAGCATCTGTTGTTATTAGAGTTCTTGATTTTTGCCATTCTAACTGGGGTGAGGTGGTATCTTAATGTTGTTTTGATTTGCATTTCTTTTATGGCTAGGGAGGTTGAGCATTTCTTCATGTGTCTATTGGCCATCCTTCTTTCTTCTTCAAAGCAGTTTCTCTTTAAGTCTTTAGCCCTCTTATTTATTGGGCAGTTGTTTCTTTGAGGATTTGTTGTTGGGGGATTTAATTTTTTGAGTTCCAAGTATATTTTAGATATGAGACTCTTGTCTGTTGTATAGCTAGTGAAGATCTTCTCCCAATCCGTAGGCTTTCTATTGATCTTGCTAGCTATGTCCTTTGCCATGCAGAAGCTCTGCAACTTCATGCAATCCCATTTATCCAACCTTTCTTTGATTAGTTGTGTTTCCGGGTCTCTATTAGGAAAATTTCGGCCTGTGCCAAGGAGACCTAGGGTTTCTCCTATTCCATCCCTATTCCATCCTGTAATGTTTTCAGAGTGTCTGCTTTGACTCCGAGGTCTTTGATCCATTTCACCATTCAGTCTTAACAGTCTTCCCTTCTGGGAATCTCAGAGATTTGTTATCACTCCACTCTGGAAGTACAGCAGAAAGACAATATGGACAGTATTAGTTCTCACAGGACCAAAACCTTTGTTCAGGAAATATCTCCCATATTGCACGATGACTAGTTTGAATTTGTTCAAGAGAGGATGGAAGATTTGCAATAGAGAGGTTGACATGATGAAATCTGCCTTCAAGAAGGTATCCAAGGATTAGAGTGGATGAGAGACCCAGAGACCATATAAGAAAGGAGAGAGCTGAAGGTCTAGAAGGACATCCAAGTTTCAGGTTTGGGGTCCAGATGGAAAAAGCTACTATTTGCCAAGAAGGGAAACCCAAAGAAGGGAAGGGAATCTGGACAAATGAGAGTACGTGTGTGTGTGTGTGTGTGTGTGTGTGTGTGTGTGTATGTGTGTGTGTGTTGGTTCTGGAGTTTGAACTCAGGGTCTGGGTACTGTCCTTTAGCATTTTTGCTAAAGCTGAGGCACAGCTTCTGGTTGCTGCCCGTGCCACTTCCTCCTCCTCCTCCTCCTCCTCCTCGTCCTCTTCCTCCTCCTCCTCCTCGTCCTCCTCCTCCTCCTCGTCCTCCTCCTCCTCCTCGTCTTCCTCCTCCTCCTCGTCCTCCTCCTCCTCCTCGTCCTCCTCCTCCTCTTGATCCTCCTCCTCCTCCTCTTGATCCTCCTCCTCCTCCTCTTGATCCTCCTCCTCCTCCTCCTCCTCCTCCTCCTCCTCCTCCTCCTCCTCCTCCTCCTCCTCCTCCTCCTCCTCTTCTTCTTCTTCTTCTTCTTCTTCTTCTTCTTCTTCTTCTTCTTCTTCTTCTTCTTCTTCTTCTTCTTCTTCTTCTTCTTCTTCTTCTTCTTCTTCTTCTTTTTTTTATTTTTGGTACTGGTCCTGGGGCTTAAACTCAGGGCTAGGGCACTGCCCCTGAGCCTTGTTGTTCAAGGATACCACTCTACAACTTGAGCCACACTTGATTATAGATAAGAGTACTGTGGAGTTTCCTTCTCAGGCTGTCTTTGAACTGTGATCCTCAGATCTCAGCTTCCTGAATACATAGGATTACAGATGTGAGTCACTGCTACCTGGCTGATGGTACCTTTATCAGGACTTTGCTGAAGTGACTTTGCTGGGGGAGGAGCCCGATGCAAAGGTCTAGTCTCCATCTGTAATAAGAAGTCTCTGCATGAGAACATGATTAAAATTAAAGAAGCTTTGATGAAAGCTGCCATGGAGGCGAAAGGATGGTTATTGGTGTTATTCATAAAACTATGGCCTCATTAGGCAGTCTTTATGATTAGAACACATGCTCCTCCTCTTGATTTTAGCTGTCTCCAAAGCCCCTGTGCTACTGGGTTCCTGAGATGGGCAAAATAAGTGATGCAAATATAGGATGTGGGGTGGGTTCACAGGAGGAGGAGCCTGAGGTCCTGGCACAGACAGCTGGAACTCAGAGGCTAACAAGCCTCTGTTCTCAAGCCTGTGAGTTGGAGACTCAATTCCTCCACTGACTCCCTTAGTTTATCAGTTAATCAGTTAAATATCTTTAAACATCATCATTTAATCAGAATCAGAATCTTTTTCCCAACATTGTCCATTTCTTATATCCTGAGTGTCTGTAACATGTTTTTATTGTTTGTTGCTGTTGTTGTCGTTGTTGATGATGATAATGATGATGATGGTGTGTGTGTGTGTGTGTGTGTGTGTGTGTGTGTGTGTGTGTGTGGTGGTTGCATACTGGTACTAGGGCAACTCAGGGCCTGGGTACTGTCCCTAAGCTTTTTCCTCAAAGTTGATACTCTACCACTTTATCTACAGTTCTACTTCCAGCCTTTTAGTGTTCAATTGACAATAAGAGTCTCACAGACTTTCCTGCCTGGGCTGATTTTGAACTGTGATCCTCAGAACTCAGCCTTCTGAGTAGCTAGGATTATAGGTTTGAGCTACCAGTGTCAGGCCTGAAGAATTTTTGTGAAGAGAAGGGATCAAAGTAGAATCACACAGACTCCAGGAAAGGTGCTTCAACTTCAGGGAATAAAAAAGACACTCTTTAAGACTGCATTGGGTAAACCCATTTCTCACACTTCTAGGCACAGATGCAGGAGGAGGCAATGCAGTTCTGTTGGGCTGCTGTGTCTGTGAATCACAACCGGAGTGTAATCCTGATTTTGAATATTAGCTTGAAAACCACCACTGGCACTTCCATCTTGCCCACTGAAGTGATTGCTCACATGCAGCATCATGACCAGGTTATTTATAACTTACCTCTGCAGCCTAAAGGCATAGGTTGAGTATGAAGCAGGAATGAAATGGTGTCAGCCCTGTATTTGCTGCCCATGCACAGCCCTACACCTGCTCTCCCAGCATGCAGTGGAGGGAAGACAATGTCTGCATTGGTTACAATGTGGGACAGATCACATCCTACACCCCCACGTTCCTGGGGAAACTAGGAAGCCCAGGCACAGTCTTCATTAGAGGCAAGAAGCAGCTGTCCCTGAGCATCCTGTCCAGACCAATGTTGTCTTTTTCCCTCCAAGTTCCCATGCATCCTCTGCTTCCTCCCTCTCCTCAGTCTTTATTAACAATCACCTGCTGTTTCAAGCAGCACACCGGGTAGAGAGATACACAGCCAAAACATCTAAGACTGCTCTCTATGGGCTCATGCTACATATAGGCAAGCTGTCCACCCGTCCACTGGCTTAGAAGAGCTTGATGTGGCTCAGGTTTCTCTCGTGGATCCTATGGACCCGGGGGCCCCTCCTTTCTTTTTGATGGGCCTGCAGGTGTTATAGAGCACAGTAAGGGAGTTGTCTATATGTGACTGATCAGCAGGGACTTAGCAGTGTTTTCAGGCATACATGGGAATGGACTCTATTGTTTAGTAGTTGGAAAATGAGTTGGTTGTTATAGTTTAACTCTCTCTCTCTCTCTCTGAAACACACACACACACATACACACACACACACACACACACACACACACACACACACACACACACACACTTTCTATTCTCAAAGAAAAGTATTGCCCAACTCACTGCCTTTCTCTGTCCCATGTCTCTGCTCTTTCCTATCCCCTGTAACAAAGGATCTTGACACAGAGCATGCAGGACAATGTTCCTCATTTTCTTATCCTCCAGGGATGACTCAAAATGAGAATCAAAAAGCTCTAAGATCATAGTACTTCCAAAATTTGGTGGCATGGGAAATAACAGACCTACAGGAACGGAGAGTGGGGGGAAAGGGATGGTGGCAAAAAAAAGTGATAGCAGAAGTAGAGTAGGTAAATAAGGGTAGATCTTGAGTAGAGAAATGAATGGACTGAGATTTTAGCTGCAAGAACACTAGGGTTCTATTTCCCTCCAGTTTGCCTGACTAGACACATGCTTGGGAGAGGTTACTGAAGCAGCTCCCTGACACACTTGATTACAATGTATGAGTCATCTCAAGTCCTGGTGTCACCTCGTGCATGACCCCTCCTTTCTCCCACAGCCATGGCCTCTGCCTCTGCAGCTTTGCTGTGACTGTGAGCATTACTCACTGGGCCTGGGTTCTAATCCTTAGCTCCTTGTGGCCTTTTAGTGTCTTAGCTAACTCCTAGGCATGGACACCAGGCCCATTGCTCAGTGCTGCCTCCCATGCCCACAGGCAGATGCATATGTCCCCATTTCTCACATGAAAGCTCTTCTGCTCCACCAGACTTTCTTGACGAAACACAAGCGCACAAAGATACCAAGTCAGAGGAGTCTAGAATCCTTCTCAAGGAGACTACACAGGTCACACACACACATGAAGCTGCCCTGGACAGCAGGCTGCAGCCTGCTGATTGGGAGAGACAGGAGCACTGAGAGAAGTCCTGTCAAAACCCTGGGACAGAGCTTCCCTATGACCCAGCAATCCCACTTTTGGGCATTTACCCAAATGATCACAAACAAGACCACACTAAAACTACCAGCACAACTATGTTTACTGCAACATTATTTACCAGAGCTAAGATATGGAACCAACCCAGATGCCCCTCAGTAGATGAATGGATCAAGATGAATGGAATTCTATGCCTCCATCAGAAAGAATGACATTGCCTCATTTGTTAGGAAATGAAAAGACTTCATAAAGTGAAGTAAGCTAGGTCCAAAGACGCATAGGTCCCATGGTTTCCCTTATTTGCAATAACTAGTATATGTCTGAGACAAGCAGAAATGGACAAATAAGTTGATGTTAAGCAAAATGAACCCCAAGATAAGGATTTAAATGTTTTTTTTTTCTTTCTGGCTATTGTTTCTAACATATTTATAAGATATTTCTTTGTTGCTTTGTATGTCCCTCCCCCACAGTATAACCCCTGCTTTCACTGTATTTGATGTCAGTATACTTTGTGGAGGGGAAGGGAAAAAACAAATCATTTAAATAGGGATACAGGTAGACCCATTGCAACAATGAGATAGATGTACAAGTCCTTATGTTGAAAACGAACTTTACAACTTTGGCGCAAGGGTGGGGGAGGAGGGGACTGGGAGTGGGGTGAGATGGGGAAGGGATGGGAAGGGGAAACAAGGAGGGGGCAACAATGCTTGATAAGAAATGCACTCATTACCTTGCCCATGTAATTGTAACCCCTCTTGACGGTATTTTCATAATAATAATAATAAACCCTGTGAGCCTTTGCCCTATAAAGGATGGCGTAAGGAGCAGGATGAAGGAGGACTGTGAAGACTATACAATGAGAAAGACCCAGTGATCCAAAGGGCAGCAGGGAAAATCCCCACAACACTTATACCTGCAGGATGAGCAGAGCACATAGGAGAACCCAGAGTCTTGGCTACTAAGTCCTTTCTTAAGGGACTAGTGGTAAACTGAAAATAGCTAAAGATTCAGCAAAGTCCACACTTAGCACAATTACAAATTCAACTGATTTAGCATCCTATACCACAGCCTAATTGAAGTAAAGACAACTGCTTCCTGAAAATCACCATTGGAGAAGACAGCTGGTAAGCAATACCCACCTGGTGCTCTGCCCTGAAAGCTTTTCCTAACACTTCTTCCATTTCTGGTTCCTGGAAGTCAGGACAATTTCCTTTATTACTATTATTTTTATTATTATTGTGAAAATACCATACAGAGGGGTTACAATTACATGGGCAAGATAGTGAGTACATTTCTTATCAAGCATTGTTGCCTCCTCCTTTGTTTCCCCTTCCCATCCCTTCCCCTCTCCACTCCCTCACCCCCACACCCCTTACCATCCTGCACCCCCCACCCTGCCAAAGTTGTAAAGTTCATTTTTCAACATAACATCTTGTACATCTCATTGTTGCAATAGATCCACCTGTTTCCCTATTTAAAGAGTTTGTTTTTTCCCTTCCCCTCCACAAATTATATCAGCATCAAATACAGTGAAAGCAGGGCTTATACCCTGTGGGAGGTACATGCAAAGCAACAAAGAAATCATCTTATAAATATGTTGCAAACAATCGCAAGATGAAAAAAAACATTTGAGTCCTTATCTTGGGGTTCATTTTGCCTAACATCAACTTGTCTGACAGTTTCTGCTTGACTCAGACATATACTAGTTATTGCAAATAAGGGAAACCATGGGACCTATATTTCTTTGGGCCTGGATTACTTCACTTAATATAATTTTTTCCAAGTCTTTCCATTAGTCAGGACAATTTCTGAAAAAGAGGTTGTTATCAGAGGTCATTGCTTCATTAGGCAAGCCATCTGAGAAAAAGGTCTCTCAGATGCTCAGATGCTTAGCTTCAACCTGCAAGTTGAGCTGCTCATGTCAAACTGTCTTTGGGATTCTCTCTCTCTCTCTCTCTCTCTCTCTCTCTCTCTCTCTCTCTCTCTCTCTCTCATTCACTTGGCTCCCAGAAGACAAATAAAATATGAGAAAACGCAGCTCAACCTTGCTACTAAACACCTTGCTATTCCAAAGGTCTGATTCTGATGTGTAATTACATAAATCCCTCTCTAAGACTCATAAATTTTCCATCACAAGTGCTGTTCTGCACCACTGCATTCAGGATGCTCCTGAGCCCCGAAGCCAGCATAACACCATCTGTCCCCAACAAATACAAGCCATAGGATGCTGGAGTATTGTCACAAAGGAGGGATTTTCTCACCAGGACTTGCTATCCAAAGACCACAAGAAAAAGACGTGAGACCTGGAAATCTGTTGCCAATAAAAAAAAAAGATGTCTTCCTCCTCCTCCTTGCTTCTTAATTACATGCAGCTACCCTGCCTGCAAATAGCACAGCTCACTCAGTGCAATTACTCAGCTTATAGTGGCTGTGTATACCAAGTAGCACCAAACTCAGTTAAAAGTAATAGAAGTTGGTGCCTTTGCATGTCAGGATGCTTTAGGATTTGCCGCCACTGACAAACACGCATGCAAGAATCATTTGGTAATAAATCAAATTTTACTAATAATAGGCAACTTTCTTTGAAAGAGAGACAGATATAAGATACGAACAGAAAACCCACAAAAGCTAAAAATAAATGTACGGAAATGTGATAGGCTGAACAGCTGGATTCAAACAGAAAAAGTGATATCAACACGACAATTAAAAAACAAACAAACATGACTCAACTTGAAAAATAACTGAAGCAAAAATGACTTGAAAGGATGTTGCAAATGGCAGAGTATCTGCCTAACAAGAAAACAGAAATAGACAATGTGGATAAGCAGCTGGTAGGTACACTTACTCTTTGGAAGTACCTACTAGAGTGTCCAAGGGGGAATGTCAGGATGTCTGAAATGTACAGGTAAATAGATCAGTAAAACCAACAGAATTCCATTTTGTAGGAAGCCTGGGGAAATGTCATAAAATTAAAAGATATGTGGGCATTCACTGCATACCGTTTCCAGTTTTCTTTAGATTTAAAATTTCTCAAAATAAAAATGAGGAAGACAGAGTTAAATCTATCCTGGTCTACTTTTCCTTAAAACCCATAATGTGCAACTACTAAAGTCCAATTGGGGATAGGATAGAAGACTTTCATGGGCTACTGAAATGATCTGATACCAAAATATACTGCTCATACCAAGCAGGTGTTCAGAACACATTTAAGGGAGTAAATGAACAACCCAGGATGTGAACTGAGAGATCAAGGCATTTTGTTGTAGAGTTACCATGAGCAAGCAAGGTAGCAGTCAAGGTGATCATCTTATCCAGCAGTTTTTAATGTCAGCATCAGAGGCCAAACAGCAAAATAGGAAGGACAAAACCTGTTCTTGAACAATGGACTCTTTAGGAAAGATTACACAGAGATGACAGTTGTCCTGGCTCTGCCACCACAAGATAGGCCACCTTCAATATGTCAGGTATTCTTCCTGTCTCTTACAGGTATTAACTAACATCATCACAGAAGAGTGTGTGTGTGTGTGTGTGTGTGTGTGTGTGTGTGTGTGTGTGTGTGTATCTTGACCATTCCCAAGTACAAAATCCAAAATCTGGAGTGTTCCAAATTCTGAAAAGAATGTGTGCTGGCATGGTGTTCCAGCTGGAAAATCCCACATGTGACCTCTTGACGAGTCACAATCACTAAAAATCTTGTACAAAATGATCCACAAGCTATGTGTGTAAACATGGATGACATATGATTTTGAATTGAGACTGAAGTTTTATCCTCCCAAATACTTTTTTTTTTTTTTTTTACCAGTAAGTGGGGTTTGAACTCGGGGTCCTGCGCTCTCACTTGACTTCTTCACTCAAGGCTGGCAGTCTACCACTTGAGCCACATTTCTACTTCTGGCTCTTGCTGGTTAACTGGAGATAAGAATCTTTTGGATTTATCTGCCTGGGCTGGCTTCAAACAGGGGTCCTTAAATGTCAGCCTCCTGAGTAGCTAGAATTACAGTCAAGAGCCACCAGTGTCCAGGTTCCAAGATATCTTACTGTAACTATTATGCAAATAGTCCCAACTCTGAAGGAATCTGAAATCAGAAACACTTCTTGTCTGAAGCAGACATTTTACCTGTAATTAAAAATGATTTACAAAGTTTACAGTACCTCATGCTGTAAGACACATATGTTAATAATCTTCATGTTTAAGAATAAGAACATCTCTGAGAAATTTGCTGGCAAAATTTAATATGTTCATCAGAAACACCAAATTAGTTGATATTAGTACTTTTCTTCTCACAAAGACATCCCAAACAATTTTATCCGATTAAAGGAATGATTAAGTATCTTGACATCTGCCTTCCTAACTTGAAATTTTCCAATTACTCTTTTGTGAGTTAATTTGTTTTTAAAGAGGGCTATTTCTTTCACTCGTGACATCAACAAAGTGGACTCAGTCTACAGAACAATGAAACCTGTGGAATGTGCAGGTCACTGTGGTGTGACATATTACATGGGCCATGAGGTTTCAGCTTGTGGTGTTAGGGATTCATTACATCTCTTCCCTCCCTGTCAGAACCTGGTTCTGCTATGGAGCCATGTGTGATGCAACAGGTTTCAGATCTAGTCCTGGATCTGTTATTAGCTATTTATGGGATCTGAAAGAGTGATCTCCCTTTTCTGAATCTTCACTGACAAAATGAGGGGTGAATACAGGAATCTCGAAGCTTTTCCCATTAGCTGGGAGTCTATGATCTGACTGGCCAGGTTTATGCTAGTGTTTTACTTTACCATCTTTCCTCTGAATGCCATAATCTTGACATGGTTCCAGGATGCACAAAAAAAAAACCAGTGGAAGGAAACTGCAGAATTATAGATTTCAGTGTTGGCAATTGTAGATCACAGTACTTGGAAAACTAAATGTGTTTAAAAGTAGATCAAGATAGGGAGACGTCTCCCTGATAATTTTGAGATGGGTTTTAGCCTCCAGGCTGCAAACTCACATCAATGCTGGACCAAGTAACACCAAGAAAGTAAAAATGCTTCCACAGTTCTCAAAGTCCAAGAAACAGTTTCTTGGACCAGAAACAGAAAAATGGTAGAACAAGTAAGTGAGAGTACAGTAGGGGACTGCTCAGCTCTGGATCCAGAATTAGAGAAAGGTAACTGGGAATTCTATTCAGATGGACCAAATGTTGCATTCAATGCTCCTGGCAACAGAACCAGCCATATTACAGGGAATGGAAGCCAGATCTGACCTCCTTGAAGAAGGCTGAGGATGATACTGAAGATCCCCAGGTCAGGTCTGTGTTGAGCTGCCTCTTCAAAGGTGGGTGCATCATGAAGCCTGTGCCTTGCCTAGGCTTCTGTTTTGTTACCATCTCTGCTCTTCCATATGTAATATCATGTGCTGAGAGCTGTAGAAAGGGCCAAGTCAGTGCCCTACATAAAGCTGCTCAGTCTTCCAAGATGAAAGAACACACAGAGAGGAAAGAAAAACAGAACACTCCATTTTACTGTGCAAGATCAACCTGCAGCTTTGCAGTGAAGTAAGTCAGAACTAAGAATAGAAACTAGTAGCATTACTATTCATAAAGATAAATGAATTCAAAAATGAAAAAACCACCAAAACAAAAGAAGTTAATACAGCCTAAGTAAAAAGAAAGAATTGTCCATGGTATTTTAGCACAGCAGTTTTAGTGCAGCCTGGTGTACTGTTTTGCCAGCAGCAATGGAAGCACAGGTCAATGGAATGTCTTCTATGTGCTGACAAAAAAAATGAGTTGTCATCCTAAAATTATTTTACCTTTCAATACTGTCTTCCACAGATCAATAAAAATTGAGAAGGATGTATTATGTAAAGGACTATTTTACTATGAAGCATTTTAACATTGAGACATAATTTAACATCCATAAACCTTACATCTAACTTTAAATATTGTTAAGCCAGCCATAGGTGGCTCACAGCTATAATCCTACCTACTCTGGAGGAGGCTGAAATCTGAGTACTACCACTTGAAGCCAGCCTTGGCAGGAAAGTATGTGAGATTATCATCTCTAATTAATTACCAAAATGACAGAAGTGGACCTGTGGCTCAGATAGTAGAGTGCTAGCCTTAAACAACAAAAGCTAAGGGGCAGTGCCTGGGCCACCAGTTAAATCCCCAGTACCAGCACCAAATTAATAAGTAGGAGAATAGTGTTAGCAATTTTTGTTACATTTAAATAATAATTTTTATGTGAACAATTATGAGTAACTTAGCATTATCCAAAAAATTGATGAGATTGAGACAAAACATTTTTGGTAGAAAACTCGTTGTACTATACCTCATATTGTGTTATGAAGAGGCTGTTCAGATATGATTGTTGCTGTTTTCTCAAGAGGTTAAGAATCAAATATTTGTACATCTTCATATACTTAACATACACGTAAACATACACTTTCTCAATTTTAAGCAGCAAATAATCTGTGGCTGACAATTGTCAGCATGTGGCTGTCCAGATTCCAGTTGACATTTTACCCAGTGGTTCACCATCTGTTCATAGTGCTTAAATGAACTAAATATTTTATTTGAAATTGCAAACTGGTTATTTTTCTAATTCTACCATTCCTACCCCAAACACTTCCTATTTTTCTCCTGTAAAAGTGTATTTTTTCTCATGAGCTAAATTTGGCTTAGAATATAGCTTCTATTGAAAAGGCAGCATAAATATTTAATTCTTTTTAATTTTCACTATGAGCAGTTTGTAAAATTACTACTTCCAATAGTGAAAAATAATGCTGTTTTTCATTACCTTTTTGCTATAGATGTGTAGATTTATATGAATATAAAACATTCTGAGCAGTGTTGTATTTTGTAATTATTACTTTTCCTCATACTTCTGTGGTCATAGCTTTTGCCTTAACCTGGCTTTTAAGTCCTACTGATAGAACCGTTGTCTTTTAAAGCCACAAAAGAGGTTGAAGCATAGTTCCCTGCACCTGGAATTAGCCAAGTCTTCAAGGAATCCTGACTCTTCTTAGTGAGGAATTTGATGATTGCTCTTGGCTCTTAAAGTGGATAAAGACAGGAAACTATTTCCAAGAATACATTAAAACAGACACAGATACACATACACACACACACTACAAAACTGAAGCTTATTTTGAGAAAACACCAGGCAAGCAATTCAGGGATATTCTGTAAAGCAATGAGCCTCAAATCTTCAAAACTGAAAAACATCATTGTTGGAGTAAATTAGACTCTGCCAGAAAACCATGCAGACATCCAGGTATGCAGAACAAAGGAAAGGTTTATTGCCAGTAAAGGAACCAGCAAGACCCTATCTCACCAGGGGAGAGGAAGTGAGAAGTACCAGCTATTGTCTCAGGTGACCTTTTATAACTTCTGAGATGTGGGGGATCTTGCTGCCTTATACATTCATAGCTATCCCAAAGGGGTGCTCTCTCAGGGAAAGGGGGTAAGGGCTAATCATTTGCTGCCTTTACTACAAGGGCCTAGTGGCTTAGGGAAAGAGCATGTTAAGCTATGAGGGAGGAGGCTTCTGAGCTAATTCAAGAAGACTGAGGAACTGTTCTACATTGAAATAGACTAAAAAGAGAAGATTTGCTTTCTGTATTACTTGTAGAAGCCAGTAATTTAAGTCAAAAATCATTGGTTGGGAAGAGGCTTAGTGTTAGAGCATGTGCTTAGCATGCACAAAGCCCTGAATTTCATCCTAATACCACAATAAAATAAAATAAAATAAAAATTGTTAGTCTTTGATTTACATCTGGGAGGTGGACAGTAGTTGTATTTTTTTTCACTTCCTTGTGGCATTACAATTATGTCAGTTCACTGAAGAATGTACTCAAGTAAAAAATGAGTAGAGAAAAGCAAGTGAATACCATCTAAGACTTCATGCATACAAAGGAGAAAAAGAAGCTCAAGTAAAAAATTGAACCCTTGCAGAATTGTATCGCTCCTCTCCAGCCTTGTACCTGGTACACAGACATAGTTGGCTCCAGCTGGGCCACAGGAGCCTTCAGAAGCCCTGAGTCCTACCTTGCTCCCACTCACCAGCTAAGACATGGAACCTGCAGCCCCAAGCTCTCCATCTGTAAACTGGGGGTGTGAACCACAACCTCTCTTAGATCCCTTTTGGTCTATGTTCTCTAAACCTATCCAATGAAGCAATGCCTGGATCTCCAGGCTCATCTAGGAAACCTAGCTTCATGTTAAATTGCTTTTCCTCTTTCTCCTCAGTGGTACTGAGTCCTCCTAGACCTATATGGAATTTCAACTGAAAGCCTGGGGAATCTGCCAAGGGAGTGGGAGTGGTGGTGGGGATTACTTCTTCACTGAGGGCCTTAAATACTACGCAGCTACTGCCTTGGTTGGGTACCCCTTCTGAGTTCTTTTTAATGAGCACAGCTGGTTTGAAGTTCATCCAGCCATAGTGGACCTACTGTGGATCCTCTTCCCGCCTCCATGGCCTTGGTTGACTAATAACATTTTCTGATACACCTTAGACTTTGGGGCTTACCTGGAAAACATGTCAACTGGTAGATGCAGAGACAGAGAACCTTTGTATAGAGCAGTTCTACTGTTCTACTTAGATTTGAGCCAAAAATCAATGGCTTCTTTTTTTAAAAATTATTTTTTAGTCTTTATTATAAAGGTGATGTACAGAGGAGTTACCATTTCACAAGTCAAGTAATAAGAACATTTCTCTTTGGACAGTGTCATCCTTTCCTTCTCTCTGTTCCAGTTTTTCTCTCCTATCCCTGCCCACAAGTTGTGTAGTTCATTTTCCACATAATGTCTACTGCGCACCACTGCTGCCTGTGTTCATCTGCTGTCCCTTCATTTCTGTGGGAGAAATAACATATTAAAGAATGTTCTTTTGGAGCTGGGAAGGTGGCTCAGTGGTAGAGCGCTTGCCTTGCATGCCTGAGGCCCTGGGTTCCATTCCTCAGCACCATATAAGCAAAAAAAAAAAAAAAGCCGGAAGTGGCGCTGTGCCTCAAGTGGTAGAGCACTAGCCTTGAGCTGAAGAGCTGAGGGACAGCGCCCAGGCCCAGAGTTCAGGCCCCATGACCGGACCCAAAAAGAATGTTCTTTTTTATTGTGTATGTAATATTCAAAATAATTTATTTCTTGTGAGTATATGTACATATTCAAATCATAAACACATATATATATACATATATTTGTGTGTATACATATATACACACATATACATATTGGCCTACAATGGAATAAACACATCTCAGGTTGACAACATCATTCATCAAGGATGTACTTATGACATCCCAGCACAGAAGCACCAGGCCCAGCGCAAGTTCTCCATGGAAGATCAGGAGGCTGCCTGACAGCTCCCCTCATATCCACCCAGCATCAAGAGAGAAGATGGGACTCTGTTGCAAGCCTGGGAAAAGATCCAAATTCAACATTCAAACTCTGGCCTCTGCTAAATGTTGTCACATCATCATAAAGTAAACAAATCTTGTGTAGGACTGTGGTAAGTTGGGGTGTTTGTATTTTGGTTTTGTCCAGTGAAAATGCCATGGAAACCCAGAACACCCAGGCAGCAGAGGCCCGATGCTCAGCTCATTGTGCTGAAGCACATAGCATATCTGTAGACTCAGGACTGCTGAATATCTTCTACCTTCCGCTCCCCCATCCCCACATCATTATAGGGGGCTAGAGAGCCTCATTGAGTTTTGAAAAATTAGTCAATAAAGGACTAAAACCAAACATGCAGCCACACTTCCACATTTCCTAAATGCTGCTCACTAGGGAAGGAAGACCCTACTCTGTAGCTCCTCATGAATTAGCAGACTCAGGAGACATCCTATCTAGAAATGTTTTTGATTCCCATATTTTCCCCTAGATTTGGGGATATTTTCACAAATGTAATGAGCTATCTGGGAGATTTACTCCAAGTCAAAAGCTGAAATGTTTTTGGGTTATATATAAATATATATGTAGCTCATTTCATACCTAGTATACCTAGGTTTGGACTGCCACCTGTCATGTGAGGTCAAGGGTGGAATTTTCCATTTGTGGGATTACATCTTCACTCAAAGGCTTTTAGATTTAGGAGCATTTTAGATTTGGATTATAATTGCTCAGCTAGCATATGTATGCAGCCCCAACAACCAGTATGAGGAGAGAGGGATGGGATGGGAGGGGGACCCTCCTCACCATAACACTGCCCACTCTCCAGTCTCCATCAGATAATAGCATCTAAGTGTAAACAAGCCTCTAGACCCAAGTACCCTGAAGAACAACATCATTGTGCATTATAAGCAGCACCTGTGGTGCCATGCAGCATACTGGTGGCCCTGTAGGACAATAAACCAGTTTCCACCACATACAAAATGCATAGGGTCAAAAAATGTATAAGGTCATTAGATGGAAGTCATCTAAGAGACCTAGTCCACATACAAGTGTGGGCTAGATCAAAGTCTCGATTGAGGCAAATAACCTACAAAAGGAAAAATTATGACTATAAGAGTGAAATACTTGAAATTTGGTGATACACTGAAATCTGTATTTTATTGTCTAAACCTGTGATGGCACTATCCTTAACTTTTTTGCTCAAGGCTGGTGCTCTACCACTTGAGCCACAGCTTCACTTCCAGCTTTTGCGGGTGAGTTATAGATAAGAGTCTCTTGGACTTCCCTGCGTGGGCTGGCCTCAAACCACCATCCCCAGATCTTAGCCTCCTGAACAGCTAGGATTACAGGCGTGGGCCACTGGTTCCCTGCCAAGGGAGGAGAGATGTCATTCTTCAGTGACATGGGCTGAACTTCGCAGAGAAAGGATGAGCTCTAGATTAGCTTCAAATTAACACAAGACAGAAGAAGATGAGCATGGTGGAAAAGAAACAAAATTGCCCATGAGTTAAACCTTCTGAAACTTTATGGAAACATGAGAATACAGGGGTCCCCCCTTATCCTCAGCGGGTACACTCCAGGGCCCCCAAGGGATGCCAGAAACAAAGATTCTACAGAATCCAATAGATATGATGATTTTCCTATACTTATGATAGAGTTGAATCTATAGCAACAGATTATCAGTAATAACCAATAATTTAAAAAGAACAATTATATCAATATACTATAAATAAAGTTATCTAAAACTGACAAAGTTTATTTCTGGGTGTTTTCATTGTTTACTGTCAGATTGCACTTGACAGTAGATAATTAAAAGTCAAGTCCCTCAGGAGGGGTGCCACTGTAAGTAAGCTCTTCGGTCCTGTGCTACTCTGGTTAAGCATCATGAGATGTTTTAAAACATATCCCATGTGAAGAGTAAAATAGAAAAAGAACACCTATGTTTATTCAATGAACAATTTAACCAGTGCGTGCAGTTCATCCTTCACCTCTCTACTCGTGACATTAGGCTCTGTCTATACCTACTGCTCCCTGCAAAACTAGAACAATTGCACGTCTTGAATAAAACCATTATAACAGCTGCATTTCCCTTAAGTTGATTTCACAATTCTATGTCATTCCTACCCTCGAACTCCTCCTCCTCCTTCTCCTTTTTCCTTTCTCTTCCTCCCTCTCCTCCTCTTTGCTACTTCGTGAATAGCAATATGTGCTAAAGGCTTTTTAAGGATACTCAAAGTGATTCAGTACAATTATAATCTTTTGTTGAACATAGAACTTCCCAGTTTAATAAAAGTTCACAGACCTTGTATTTCATTCTCACTAAACCACAATATTCACAATATTAACTAGGTATTATCGTGTAATTTTGGTGTGTGTGGGAGTGGCAGTATAGGGGCTTGAACTCAAGGCCTTACTCTCAAGTTTCTAGTTTAAGGCTGCTGGTCTACCATATGAGCCCCACCTCTAGCTTGGCATTTCACTGGTTTAATTGGAGACCCAGTTCCATGGAAATTCTTGCTTAGGCTGGCTTTGAGCCTATGAATCTCATCCTTCTGAGTAGCTATAGGTGTGAGCCATTGGTGCCCAGCAGACAAAATATATTTTTATCCTAATGTGTCACTAAACTAAAACTTACTTTTGTCTTCTATAAAACATAATTATCTAGGGGAAAATATTAATTAGTAAGCAAAAATGTAGGTTTAGCTATTTCTGTCAATTAATAAGTGAGCAAATTTGGATGTTTTTCTCCCTCCACTCCATGTTTTAAAAATGAATAGGCTGAGCTGTGATAGCTCACACCTGTAATCCTAGCTACTCAGAGGGCTGAGAACAGAGGACTGCAGTTCAAAATCTTATACAATACACTATGCTACATGCATACACACACATTCACACATATACCTATGTAATCAAGAAATTAGATTAATAGGCTGTAGATGGTAGGATTTAAACTCAATCATTCATTAATTTTACTTTTTCTCCTCCCAAAAGATGGCCCATAGTTTTCCCAGAAATTTTAAAAGAGCTAAATGTTTTCAAGACACAAATTACACTCTCTGGGGTGAGAGAGATAAGTTTTCCACTGATAAGTCAGATGGTAATATGCTGATACACATTACCAAAGAAAATGTACTTAATTCAGTTGTAACCTTCAAGTATTTTTGACTTTGTTATCTCATCACTTACATCTGGTTCAACATATTCCTGTTAAGTTCAGGTGTGTAAGGTTTTAAACCCTTAAAGAACTATTGCATACACAAATATTAAAGAAAAATAGAATCAGAAATTTCACTATAAAAGAACTACAGAAATCCCAGTTGGTGGCTGTCATGCATTGATTTCCTCTAGTTGGAAATTGTCTCACAGTGTTAACCTTGAATAATAAAATATGAGGAAGAATTAAGACAAACAAAAGGAACCCCTACTTAAAACAAAACCTCACTTACATGTTACCTAGCAGACCATGGGAGGGGAGGATAGGCTGAGCCTACAGAGGGCAGAGATTCAGACCAGGCTCCTAGGAGATGTGATGGTTGGGATGGATTATCAACCAAGAATCTGATGACTGAGCCAGATGCCAGTGGCTCACACCTGTAATCTTAGCTACTCAGGAGCTTGATCTGAGGATCAACGTTCAAAGCTAGCCCTAGCAGAACTATAAGACTCTTATCTCCAATTAACAACTCAAAAACTGGAAGTAGAGCTGGCTCAAAGTGGTAGATCACTAGCCTTGAATAAAAGAGCTCAGAGACAGCACCCAGGCCCCGAGTTCAAGTCCCACAACCAACAAAAAAAGAAAGAAAGAAAAAAGAAGCTGATGACCTATTAGTAGAAGCAAAATCTACTTACCAGAAGTAAAAAGCCTAAAGAATTTGTCCAAATCAAATCAGTAGTATGGTAGATAAATACTGTCAATCACAAGCAACAGTTAGGAGACAACCAGTGTTTTAAGTAGTTAAGATAATTTCATTACCTCACATTACAAAGAGTTGGAGGTAAGTAATTAGCAAAGCAACTCATTGATATCATTATGGAAACATACCTTTTCCCTTTTTCTTTACCACTGTCCTTTATGTGTCTTTCATGTCCCTGTTTATTTCTTCATATTGAAAAACATTTGCCACAAATCCAGCTGTTAAATCTATATTTAAAGTGTAGGAATAACTAAGAAGGGACCTTACTAACTATAACTATATATTTGTAAGGAGTGAAAACATTCTTAGAACCTCTTCTTACCACCTTGATATCAGTTTATGTCCCAATGGCTAGATTTGTGTCACTCCTACATACAAGAGAAATTAGGAAACTGGGATTTCTCTTTGAAGTCTCCCAAGAGAAAAGCAGACAATGGAAAAAGTGGAAGGTGAATATCAGGAATCTTTTTAAAAGGACTCATTGCTTGACATATCAACTCCAAAGAAGCCAGGCTTCAGTAGCTCAAGTGGCTGAGATCTAATGACTGAAGTCCAAAACTGGCCAAGACCCTTATTTACAATTAATCATCAAAAAGGCCGAAGTGGAAGTATGGCTCAAGTGGAATGAATGATCCTTGAATGAACAAGCTAAAAAACAGCACCCAAGCACTGAGTTCAAGCTCTAGGACCAGCAACTCCCCTCCCCCCCCCCCCACACACGCACACATGCACACAAAGAAAAATTACTCAAATACATAATTAAGGAAGTACACAAAGATACATTTATGTGAATATTTAGCAAAGTATTGTTTAAAATAACAATAAATTGAAAGTACTTAAATAATAGTTCTCTACCTATAGATATGGAATGGCAGTGTGAAGCCTCATTGAATGAAAAAGAGTATTTTACTTTTTAAAAATAATGAACATGCAGCATTTGCATGACATGGACATATTTTTAAGTAAAATGAACTTTACAATTCCAACTTTTGAAATCTTAATTTGTGTGAGTATTGGGGAATTATTTCCTCTGCATGTTTCTTCTTTTTCTAAGAGTTATTATAAATATATTATTATCTACATTATTTCTCCATATTGAGGCAAAATTGCAGAGTTGAATGTACAGATCGAATGCACAATAAGGTGAGTTGTGACAAATGTGGGAATCTCAAGGAACCACACAATTGCTTTGGAGGCATGTTGTGCCTTCTTGCAGCCAACCCTCTCCTCTAGATCATCACTCTTGTGGTTATAAAAAAATGCTAAACATTAAATGTCTGGAAATCCTCACAGGAGAACTTAAAACCAACAGAAGATAATCACAGCAACCTTGAGGTTCAGAAAACTTGGCATAAAACCTGTTATAGTAGGAAGGGAAAATTTAAAATAAGATACTTATTATATTATTAAAGCATTCTGAAATGTTTTACATCAAATCCCTTTTATCATTTCTTTTTTCTGTTCTGATGATTAAATGTATTTGTTACAATATCAGCTAAAGATATACCATTTATAGAAAGAATTCTAGGAAAGAAGAAATTTAAAGCTAAATATTCATCTTCAAAATTAGGTTCTTTCTCAATAATGATCTGTATCAGCCAATTACCAGTGACTCACACCTGTAATCCTAGGTACTCAGGAGTCTGAGATCTGAGGATCTTGAAGCCAGCCTGCACTATAAGTTCTATGAAACTTATCTCTAATTACCAAAAAATCCAGAAGTGGAGTTGTGGCTCAAGTGGTAAAGTGCTAGCCTAGAGCACAAAAGCTCAGGGACAGTGTCCAGGCCCTGAGTTCAAGTCTCAGGACTGCCACAAAAAAGCAAAATAAACAGCAATAGTGAGTATCTGTGTGTATGTGTGTGTGTGTGTGTGTGTGTGTGTGTGTGAGTGTGTGTGTGAACCCAAGCATGAGGAACCATGGATACAGAATGCTGGCTGTGGATCTATTGATACATAAGTCTTATGCAGGGATAAGATAGTACTTGGCTTTAAAAGGCTTAACATGTAATTGACTGGAAGTTCATATTGGAATTAACTAAGCCAGGTAGATAGAGGGATTGACACTGGGACATTACAATATAAAAAGCCTGACTTATTCACACACAGGTTTATTACATGTGATTTTGGCCAAGTTGTGGTCAAAATAATATTATTTTCATTTGTTAAATTTATTTATTATTTAAAATCTATTAAATTATATAAAAATTTTCTAAACAACGCTGAGATTCACCCCAGTTAGACGGGCCAACATTGGTGGGGATTTGTGGAAAAAGGAATCCTATTGCACTGTTAGTAGGAATGTAAACTAATACAACCACTTTGGACAGCAGTCTGGAAGATCCCAAAAAACTAAACATAGACCTTCCCTAAGACCCAGTCATACCACTCCTGGGCATCTATCCAGAACATCACAAGCCAGTACTGTAAAGATACTTGCACATTCATGTTCATTGATACACTATTCACAATGTCCAAGTTGTAGAAACAGTCCAAGGTGCCTTACAATAGACAAGGGGGTGCAAAAAATGTGATACCTATACAAAATGGAATTTTACACAGCCATTAGAAAAAAATAATACTATGCCATTTTCAGGGAAATGGATGGACCTAGAACAAATCATGTTAAGTGAGGTAAGCCAAGTTCAGAGAGACAAACAGCACATGTTTTCTCTCTTATGCGGAAGCAAGGTCTAAAATACAGGGACATAATAAATTATCTCTAGGCATTTACACACAGTGAGACCAAAGGAGGATACTCTTAGGAGAGGAACAGAAAAGCACAATGCCTGTGTGCACCTGATCATTTATTGAAATGAACTCAAGGAAATGAAAGCAAGAGTGTTATTTTGCTGTTTTTGTTTTCTTTTCTTTTTGTTCTGTTGGTTTGTTTATATGTCTTTAAGAGTGTAAAGAGAGATACAGAAATGGAGGGACAGGGACTGGGAAGGTTGCTCAGTGGTAGAGTGCTTGCCTTGCATGCGTGAGGCCCTGGGTTTGATTCCTCAGCACCACATAAGCAAAAGGAAAAAAGCCGGATGTGGCGCTATAGCTCAAGTTGTAGAGTGCTAGCCTTGAGCTGAAGAGCTGAAGGACAGCTCCCAGGCCCAGAGTTCAGGCCCCAGGACCGGGCCCTCCCCCCCTTCAAAAAAAAAGAAATGGAGGGACAAAAGGTGAACAAATGCAGCAATGGCACTCAATAGACACTATATTGAAAATGAACTATACAGCTTGTGGGTAGGGTTGGGAGGGAAAAACTGGGAGAAAATGAGGGAAGGGATAAAATTGTCCAAAACAGAAATGTACTCTTTACCTCACGTATGTAAGTGTAACCTGCTGCACATCATCTTTATAGCAATAAAAATTTTTAAAAATAATTTTTAAAACAAAACTTTTACCCAGAGATGCTCTCCATCAGGCCCATGTATTGTCAGTTGTGTTAAAATCATTATGTGGTCTGCTGAGTGTCTCTTTGCCTTTTATTTTGTAAAAATCTACCTCCCCCAAAGTAAATGGTGCCCCCCAAAGAGGGTAAAAGTGACCTTGCTTAATTGATTAGGTGAACATTATAGGCTTGTTGAATGACAAGAGGTCTTTTGTAGAGGTTGGGCAATGTTATGGGGAAATGATTGAGTGTAGCACTGAACTCTGCATGTTAAGCATGCAGTGGCCTCCACAGTGGCATCCTTGGATCTATAAGGCTAGGAGAAGCACCACTGTTTGTATGCTTCTCACTATCACACCTGTGGGCCTCTACTGCCGTCCCCAACAACCACCCTGGGCCTTTTGGTTGCACCTCTGTCACAGGGGCACTTTCTGTTTTCCTTTTGTCCTCTTCCCAGATGGCAATTGACACACCCAAGAATCTACTCCCTTCTAATCTGGCAATGAATTCCAATGCAGTACAAACACAAGGTTTGTATATAAAAACCAAGGGTTCTGCCTTGGTGGTACTACTGTTTGTTGTGACAATTTCACAGTGTGGGGGGTGAGCTGTAAAGCTGGTGCAGAGAAACCAGACTCAGTACCTGGTTCACCTCTGGCCAGCACAGAATGGCCTCCTGCTCAAGCACTCCCACAGTCCCACCGCCCCAGGAGTCCAGCTCAGAGCAGGGAGAACCCTACCAGCTTGGCTTCCATGAGGTCATCAGTGTAAGAGAGAGAAAGTTTTCATTGGCCATTTCCTGATATGTTGGCTGAGACATGGCAAGTCAGACACTCAGTCCCCACAATGCTCACCTGTTCAGATATGGTGGGCATTGCTGGCCTCAGGACTGGAGACTCTTTAAAGTGAGCTCTAGGAAGGTGTAGGCCTGGTAGCCTTAGGTTGTGTTGTTGGACTTGTCTGTTTGTAGTCTGGGCTGTGTGAGGACCAGGAAGAGAGCAGGGCTTATTGCCATGAAAGCCAGTATTGGAGGCACCTCTCTTTTCTCAAGTCTCACTACATGGGCTATTTGTAATAAAATTTTACAATCTGAGTCCTAGCATCTGACCATGTACAAAACACTGAGGAGCCCACTCTCATTTTGGTAATATGAAAATAGGAATCCATGCTTTGTGTGAGAAAAAAGCCAAATTTCTCTTTATTACCTCCTTTGTTTCTTTTTACTCCATCAAGATATAAATCGGTTAATACCTCTGAAAGCCCTTCAGTCCCTTTCTCACAATGTCTTCTTTGCCTCATCCCTCTCTTCAGGGACAAATGGAACCCTGGATTGCCACACCGAATATTGGAACTTGACCCCTATCTCCCACCTTGTACAAAAGTCAACTCAAAATGGACCAAAGACCGATCTATAAGACCTGAAACTAAAACTACTAAGAGAAAACATAGGGGAAACCCCTTCAAGATGTTGAGATAAAAAATAGATATAACTCTCAAAGCAAAAATTGACAGAGAATTATGTCAAACTAATATTATTTGCTATACAGCAAAGAAATTTATCAACAGAGACATCTTATAGAATATGAAAAAATACTTGCCCAGAAATCATCTGACAAAGGATTAATATTCAGAATCCATAAGGAACTAAGATAAAAAAGAACAGAAAAGACAAGTCATGCAATTTAAAAATGAGCAAGTAACCCAAATAGACACTTCTCCAAAGAAGAAATACAAGCGGCCAATAGAAATATAAGAAGCTCACAATTATCCATTTGAGAGGTGCAAATCAAAGCTGCAAAGTGATACCATCTCATTCCAAATAGAATGGTTGTTATTAGAAAAAATCAGAAGAGACAGAAAAATGATTAAAATGCCGGTAAGGATGCAGAAAAAGGGGAACTTCCATGTTCTGTAGGTGGGAAAGTAAATTCATTTTTTAAAAAAGTAAATTAGTGCCCGGTGCTGGTGGCTCACGCCTGTAATCCTAGCTACTCAAGAGGCTGAGATCTGAGGATCACGGTTCAAAGCCAGCCCGGGCAGGAAAATCCATGAGACTCTTATCTCCAATAAACTGCTAGAAAACCAGAAGTGGCGCTGTAGCTCAAGGGGTAGAGTGTTCGCCTTGAGCTGAAGAGCACAGGGATAGCACCCAATCCCAGAGTTCAAGCCCCATGACCACCAAAAAGAAAAAATTAAATTAGTACAACTGCTATGGAGAACAGTATGGAGGTCGCTTAAAATGCTCAAAGTAGAACTCTTACCTAATCTAGCTATTCAACTCCTTGGTACATAACAAAAGGAAATTAAATCAGTATAGCCATGTTTATTAGCACAGTCATATTGGTAACACTATTCAAAATAGCCAGGGAATGGAATCTACCATGGTGTCCATCACTCACACACAATATTATTCAAATACAAAAAGAGGATGAAATCTTGTCATTTTCTTTTTTCTTTTTTAAAATAATTTTTATTGAGATTAAATGATTACATAAGTTTTGCATATTTCACAGTATTGTAGGATAGTTATACTTAAAGTTATAAACACATTTTAACCTTCACAAGGTAAAAATCTTGTCATTTTCAACAAAATGGATAAACAGGAGGAATTTTTCTGAAGTGAAATAAACCAGGTCCAGAAGTACAAATACTGCTTGTTCCTTGTCATAAGAAATAAACAAAAAGTCAACGCTAGAGGACCATAGTGATTAATAGGGTTTGGGAAGGTTGAGTGGGGTACACAAATGAAGAATAACTGCTTATGACTGTGGGGAATATCACACAGACGCCCATGACATGTACAACTAGTACATGTGAATGAAAAGGAAAATGTTATTGAAAGAGAGAGAAATCTACTGAGAGACCTTCATTCATTTTTTAAATTTTATTTTATTATTTTTTTATTGTGAGAATACCATACAGAGGAGTTACAATTACATGGGCAAGAGATGGAGTACATTTCTTATCAAGCATTGTTGCCTCCTCTTTGTTTCCCCTTCTTCTCCCTTCCCAGACCCCCCACCACTTCTTCCCACCCGATCCTCCCCTCTCCCACCAAAGTTGTGAAGTTTGTTTTTCGACATAACGACTTGTACATCTCAATGTTGCAATGGGTCCACCTGTATCCCTAGTTGTTTTTGTCCTGCCCCTCCACAAATTATACCAACATCAAATACAGTGAAAGCAGGGGTTATACCGTGAGGGATGGACATACAAAGCAACACAGGAATCATCTTATAAATATGTTAGAAACAATTGCATGAAAGAAAAAAAAACACCTGAATACTTATCTTGGGGTCCATTCCCCTAACATCAACTTATCTTTCATTTTGCAGGTCTATGACTTGGCTTGGTTGGAAGCCTCTGTTTCACACTGCCAGATCTGAGACCCTCTCCAACCTTCTCCTTGGAGATACATGGGATCAGGTAGCACTCCCATGATTCTGCATCTAGCACTTACTTGCTTGTGGGAAGGACCCTCAGCCTCTAGGCTCCCACTACCCTATAATACTAGACTGGAGTTAGAGATATTCATTATGCCCATTTATGCCACAGACTGGCTGTTTCTTTACAATCATTAATGCCACTTCATGCATGAGAAACCTGATCTCCTTAAGGGCACATAGTACATGTTGTGAAAAAAAATTATATAACTGCACTTCATTTTCAAGAAACTCAAAGTCTAAAAAGCTGAACTCATAATAATCCCCCATGAAGAAATATCTTGCATCCATGGGGATTCTTTACTATAAAAATTTTCTCAGCTTCAAGCCTTTCACACAAACCAAGATAGGAGGACCTCATATATTTCAAAGGTTGTTACACTGGGTATCATGAAGTGATGGGTATTCTGAGGGACGATATCCCAGGAGTCACTGTACGCCATCCTCAATCTGTACTTCAAAACTAGCTACTGAAAAGAAAACAACAAAAACAAACAACACCACCTTTGCTCTTGTTTCTTGCCGGGGCTTCATGTGTAAAGTTTGAATTGGTGAAAGGATTCAGTGGCCAAAATAATTTTCAAAGATGATGGACTGAAAAGTATGTCTATCATCTTTCAGCTACTGTGACAAAATACCTGAACTGAACAACTTAAAAGAAAGACTTATTTGGGCTCACAGCTTTGGAGGGTTCAGCCCATGGTTCCTTTGGCTCTATTACTTTTAGGTCTTTGGTGAGGCACCACATCATCGAGGGAGTATGTGGCTGTGGAAGCTTCTAGTCTCATGCCGGCCCCACCTATGAAAGGTTCTATCACTTCCCAATAGTGATAGAACCAACTGGTAAGTAAGCAAGCCTTCAATACATGGGCCATTGGGAGAAAGTCCAGATTCAAACTATAATGTAGTCTAACTGCATTATCTTCACAGATAAGGCAGCTGAAGAACAGCGAAATAGCCCTGCTTAGGATAATCTCCTTGTCCTAGTATAGCCCAGTTTCTACTAATATTCCGGCACTACCTTTCATTGAAGATTGGTGAGGGTGGGAAGCAAGTCCATATTTCTAATAGCATCAGTAATTATAGGGAGAACCATCAGAATTAAAGAGATCACTAAAACAATTTCACCAACACATCAATTTGGGAATGGTAGCACAGAAGTCTGAAAAACCCGAAGGGACTATCTTTAAAGTATATATTTAATGCCTATCAACACATACAGTTAAGTTCAGGGATTCTTACCACACAGATTTTATGTAATTCATGAAAACATGTTAAAATTCAGACCAAAACATTTATAGATAGAAACTTCAAATATTTTTAAAGTAGTTTTTTTCTCTTAACTACTTCAGCCATTTTCCTCTCCTGTTATGTTTGTATTTCCCTTTGACATTTAGTCTTAAAAAAGCAAATGTCGGGCTGGGAAGGTGGCTCAGTGGTAGAGTGCTTTCCTTGCGTGCATGAGATCCTGGGTTCGATTCCTCAGTACCACATAAGCAGAAAAAAAAGTTGAAAGTGGCACTGTGGCTCAAGTGGTAGAGTGCTAGCCTTGAGGTGAAGAGCTGAGGGACAGCATCCAGGCCCAAAGTTCAGGTCCCACAACTGGACCACCTCCCGTCCCCCGCCCTGAAAAAAAGCAAATGTCAAGGCTGGGAATGTGGCTCAGTGGTAGAACGCTTGCCTAGCATGCATGAACCCCTGGGCTGGATTCCGCACTACCACATAAACAGAAAAGGTTACAAGTGGCACTATGGCTCAAGTGGTAGAGTGTTAACCTTGAACAAAAGAAGCTCAGGACAGTGCCCAGGCCCAAAGTTCAAGCCCCAGGACTGGCAAAAAAAAAAAATGTCTAATATATCAAAAGTTAAGAATTAATGGAACTTTACACTCATCTTACCTACTGTGAGAAGATGGATAGTATTATGGATTTTTTAATGGAGTCCCTGTTTATATAAACATTTTGAATCACCCAATATTAATCTGTCAGCATTGTCTGACAGATTTCATGTGATTCTGTGAAAGAATTATACCAGCCAGAGAGTAATCTGTCACTAGGTCATCCCTCTGGAATGATCTTGGTACTTGGGACATCTGGTCAGCCCCACACACAAGGGGTCAGGCCACATACCAGCAGACAGGGTAGTAACTTAGAGATTGTTCCAAAATGAGACATGAGGGCTTGGACAGTCACACAACCTCAGACCCTATGTTACGAGTCAATATAGCACAGGAAACTGGTGCAGAAAACAATCTGTATCCTCACACATTTTCAGTACTACCTTTCTGGGCAGTAATTACTCTTGGAAACCGAGTATCAAAAGAGAAAGAATGTTCATCACTGTCAAACCTTGTATTTTAAATGTGTCCCACTGGCTTTGATGTGAATCGCTTGCATTTCCTGTGTCAGGCATTTCTGTGATGTTTCTGGAAAATTACATGAGCTATGCAGATGAAGACAATTATTCTAAAAGTGGGTGAGGCACATGATGGCTCTACAGAATTTTCTGTACCTCAGGAATGTCTTAAAGCATATCTTTCAAGTTAGAAGTGGCAGGGAGTTGATCTGTGAGGCTCCATATTTTTCACCGGCAGAGACATTAAAGATCATGGTAATTGGAACTTGATAGAATTGTTCCTGCGTTTCACAGGACCTCGAGGGTGGGTGGTGGATGAGGACGCTGGCAACCTCATGTGCAAAGTCACCTTTGTCACTGGCGGCAGCCATACAAGCATCTGGCTGCGATGGTGAGCTCTGAATGATGCACTACAAGGAAGCAGCTGTGCAGTGAAGAGATTCCTAACAAACCACCAGGCAGCAAATCCAGAGTGTTCACACCTGCTCACAATGCTCCTGGGGGCTGATTTCCAATGGACAGTGCTCATCCTGGCAGCTGGCCTGACCTCAGCAAGATGATCTTCATGTATTTCATAGGCTGCACAGAGATTCCTCCCACAAATATCAGATGCTGGCTACTCCAGGACAGGGAAGACCATGGGAACCCAGCTACCAGTATTCTCAGGGCCCAAGGGATGGATACTGTTCCTCAGGTGTCTCTTTGTTTCTATTCAGATTTCACACAATTTTTATGTATTCAGCTTAGGCCCACAAGAGTGTTTGTGCAGACTGCCTCTGTCCTTAGTTACTACAAGAAATCTCCAGCAAGTCTGTTCTACTCACACTGGAAGCCATCTAGCTCCAGCCTGTCCTGTAGACACCAGGCTCAACCTGGACATCAGAGTCCAGTGTCGCTAGACCCTCTGCGACAAGGAAGCCAAAATCTATCACTGAGCAGACTGGGGCTGCCTCTGAAGAGTCGTTAATGCAGGCTGCTGATGTGGCTAAGCAAAACCTACCAGGAAAATGGGAAATTTTCTAGATGCTTCCTTGGACAAGGTGCCTCATCCCAACAAAATTTCTAGACAATTACTTCTGTGATTCAGCCTGGAAGTCCTGGAGAGAAAAAATCCCTTCCCCTGCTAGGTCACATTCCACCTGGTTCTCCTCAGCCTCTGCTCTGCCTCCATATAGCTACGTCCAATAAGGGCTATTCTAAGAGCTCATTTAAAAGCCTACACACACACACACACACACACACACACACACACACACACACACACACACCATACACACCCTCACACATACTAGTTCACAAATAAACTCACACATAACCATACACATATGTTCATAGATCCATGACACTCATACACACACATCCATCCATACATATCTGCACACACATATGTTCATATCAACATATATTTGCACCTACATTTAAACACCCACACAACCAAATCCTCCAAATCCTTCCAAATCCTCCTTACCCATTCTATTTATTCTTCTTTCTTTCCCTGTTTCCTCCTTGTTTCTACTGGGGCTTGAACTCCAGGGCCTCACACTCTTGTCTGGGTATTTTTGCTCAAGGCTGGCACTCTACCACTTGAGTCACACCTCCACTACTGGTTTTTGTTAGTTAATTAGAGATAAGAGTCTCATGGACTTTTCTGACCAGCATGGCTTCAAACCATGATTCTCAGATCTCAGATCTCTCCTAAGTAGCTAAGATTGCAGATTTGAGCCACTCATACATGGCTATTACTCCTCTTTCTGTAGCATCTGTCACATTTTAAATGGATGTGTTTATTTTGTGTCTCACTACTGTCCAACTGAAGCAGGAGTGAATGTTCTTTTAACTCATTCATCAAGTACCTAGAGTTCCACCTGTCATGGAGAAATTGCTTCATGAATGTTGGTGCCATAAGTTTCAGGCAAAAGAAAATGAAATTAGATTATGAGGGGGGTTGTTAATTAGTCAAGACAACACTGCTGAATTTCCTTTAATGAAATGCTCAAACATTTTCATATGTACTTTAGTCATCTTATTTTAATGAACTTTTTTTCCTCAGAAACCTTACTATGAGGACTCTAGTCTGTAAAGAGGAGGAAAGCAATGACACACATCTGTAATCTCAGATTACAGATTCTGGAGATATAGGGTGGATGATTATGAGCTAACACTAGCCATAGGCAAAAATTTGGATCCTGTCTGAAAAATAGCTAAATTAAAGGGCTATTTGAGCTGTGGCTCAAGTGGTAGAATAACTACCTAGCGATTGTGAGGCTCCAAATTCAAACTGCAGTATGAGAGAGGGAAGGAGAGAGAGAGCACACAAGAAAGAGAGAAAAGCAGAGGAGAATATGGTCCACTGGAGTTATAGTGGAGGAGAGAAATAGAACAGGAATCCCTTCTATATTAATTGAGAATCTAAGGCTGCTCTGTAGAAATCAATTCTAATTTTCATGACTTGAAAACTCCCACTGGCTTCTGGAACTGCTGTCTTTATGCATCATACATTATTTGGTCTACAAATAATGTCATCTCTGGAGTCAGGACTTTTCACAAAATTAGGGAGATCCAGATGTGTTGAGGGGCCAGAGTCCCTGGTAGCCATCTTTCTCAGATACACTGATGAAACAGTGACACATTTCCAAAACCTGTTTAAAAACAGACTCTCAATCCCTCAAAGAAACAAGTCAGGCACAGGAAGATGAATACTGCCGACTCTTATCTTAGTGATGTGAGAGGGAAAAGAAGATCTCAAGTAGACAGTAGCACAGGGGTTATCAGAGTCAGGAAGGGGTGGGGAGGAAGAAGGGAAAGGCAAAAAGTAGTTTCTAGGGTTGTATGCAGCACAGTAGGGTAGACATGGTGGACAACAGTAAACTGAATATTCCAAAACAGATTATCTGGAACTAATAATAAGAACTAATATGGTATGCCAATAATTATGATTGTGTATATGCATGTAGTGTTTGTGTGTGTGTGTGTGTGAGTGTGTGTGTGTGTGTGTGTACTGGTACTGGGCTAATGTGCTATCTTGGTTGCTGCCCCTTAGCTTTTTTGCTCAAGGCTGGCACTCTATCACTTGAGCCCCAGCTCTACTTCTTTGTTCGTTAATTGAGATAAGAGTCTCACAAACTTTCTTTCCTTGGCTGACTTAAAACCACAGACCTTCAAATCTCAGCCTCCTGAGTAGTTAGGATTATAGTCAAGAGCCACTGGTAAGTAGCTTTATGCAGATATATTGAAATATAGTATTGTACCCAGTGAATCTGTACAATTACTAGATGTTAAGAAATTTATACACACACACACACACAGAAGTAGTATCACACCATTTCTTCTGGCTTACCTGTTCCAGGTTCAGTGAAGGGGAGGGGAATAAGCTCAGTTTTTAGAATCCAAGACATTTCCTCACACTATCACTAAACCAGCTTTGTGTTTCTCAACAAGGCATTCAATCTCTTTGGTTTTTTCACCTCTAAAACAAAGGGTTTAGAGACACTCCTAGAATTCCACTTCTTTCTAAAGCCAATGGCTTAACTTCAGTTTCCTCATCTGTGACATGAACCCCAACAACCCCGAAGCATAACACGGTGCATGCAGTAGACACAGGGTCACCTGGGTCTCCTTTCCCCTCTTCCTGCTTCAACTTTTCCCAGAACATAAGGACATTATCATCATGTGTCCAATTCTCCCCAGAACCTGCAGGGGGCTCCTAGTAGAAATCCTAGGGAGGTATGAGGGCCCCTTTGCTCTCTCAGAGGTGAGATGTGAAGGAAATGTCCCCAGGAACTTGTTGGCAACTGATTGGGAAACTCTCACAAGTCCTGCAGAGGGTTTAGTAAGCCTGGAGATGGAGAAACACTGATGCATGTTCCCTGGAAGATTGAATGCTCTGAGTGGTTAGAACAAGTTGAACAGAGCACAGAGGTACTTTTATATCTCCTAAGTGGGCTGCCTTCCCATCTGGTGAACACTGACCAGTCCAGGATGATGTTAGGAATGGCTCAGTTGATGGACATCATGCCAGAGATCCTTTGCCAGAATTCCCACCTTGGGGTATCAGATCATGAAGAATATCACCTTTAGCAGACAGCAACATCCAGGATAATACAACCCACTATGATTGTCACAAGGAATGTAGCACATCAAGGAATAGATTTACACTCCAATATGATACAGTAAAAGAAATTGTGTTTGGGTGTGTGTGGTGGCTTGAGCCTGTTATCCTGTCTACTTAGGAAGCAGAGGTAACAGTCTTTCGCCTGCCTAGTCAAATGTGTAAGACCCTGTCTGAAACATATATTAAAGCAAGCAGGAGTGGAAACATGACTCAAGTAACAGAGTGCCTGCCTAGCAAGTGCAAGGCTTTAAGTTCAAATCCCAATACTGCCAAATACAAAGAAAAATAAGATCTTTTCATCTGATGCTGTGTCTTAAGTGAGAACAACTCCTAACAATTCCTCTAGAATCCTATGAGCCCAAGATACATGCCACACCAGAGACCCAGAAAAGAGAGGAGATGGAGGCTGGTTTGACCCTGAGTCATAGAATGGTGACCCAGTCAAGAAGGTCAATGGGGCAAGGGTCTTGAACAGCAATTTCAGGTAGATTTTTCTGTCATCTGTCCATGACCAAACATGGGACAGTATGACCACAACACCTACAATAGTGAGCTCTTAATTCACAGAGAGGAATAGTCCAGGCACTTTTCTGTTTCATCTCAAAGTAAAAATAAAAGACGTGTTAAGAAGTTGAACTATTTTTATATTTTTGCCTTGAGGTTTTAAATATCTTTTATTCAAGTGTATCCAATTTAAGAGATGTGAAGACAAAATAGTATTCCCATTTGCCAAGTAAATCTAGAGAAATAAGTTGATGGTAGTGAGGAATTTCGAAGGCCAGATAGTGTAAATTTTCTTTTTATCCGAGAAAGAGAATTGGCTGTGGGTGGAGATAGTGGGGGCAGGTGGAGGGGAAGGCAGCTGGGAAGGAGGAATGAGGAGCAGATACAAAGACAGAAACCAACTGGTGGGGAAAGTGATGGAGAGGGAGGGAAGGGTTCTGGCTAGAACTGAGGAAGGGGACATATGCTTTGACCTCTGTTGGGCATTCTTGGTGCCCCCAGAGATGAATGCTAGACAAAGGTTTTGGTAAGCAGATGCAGAAGATAGATCTGAGCTGTCTCAAAACTTCTTCTATGACCTCTTCCTGAAGGTTCTTAGTCTATAAAAACACAAACATGTCCTTGTATCTCTTTACTTACAACACTCCAAGAACGAAATCCCTAGCTGTGAGCTGTGGTTTATGGCTGCAATTTCCAGCTGCTTAGGGGGTAGAAATTGGGAGGATCACAGTTCAAGGTTAGCCCAGGCTAGCTGCCATTTTAACAAACACATTAAGAGCAGCAACATATGCTGTGTGGGAGAAAGAAGAGGATCTAGGCAAAAAGCATAAGACTGTATTTGAAAAATAACTAAAGCACAAAATGATTGAGAGTGCTTACCTAGCAAATATAAGGTCCTGGGTTCAATCCCAGTATTGCCAACAAGAAAGAATAAGGCTCTAAAGGTTCAATATGCCTAGCCCTGTGCTTTTTCCAGCCTGATCTCCATCTATCCCCTCTTGTTTGCATTATATTGCATGAGGGTGAAAAATGAACAGTTTTATTTCATCCCCAATTCCACTAAATTAATTACCTAATAGTACTGGGTTGTTTGGTTTTCTCTATGGCTCTGGGATTTGAACTCAAGGCCTCAACTTCTTTGGCAGGTACTCTACCACTGAATCATGTCTCTAGCTCTTTTTCCTCCTCTGGTTGTGGTTTAGATAGGATCTTGTTTCCTGTACCTGGCTGCAGTCCACCTAGTTTAGCCTTCCCATCATAGTTGGGATGATAGGCACATGCCAGTTATTGGTTGAGATGAGATCTCATGAACTTTTCTGACTAGCACATCCTTAAACCACCATCTTGGTGGTCTCAGACTTCCAAGTACCAGGATTATAGATGTGATGTGAGCCTTTGGCACCCAGCTGGTACGGGGATATGAGCCACCCTGGTCGGCCTCTTCCATGGCCACTCTCTTAGAATAGCCACAAAATCATGATGAACAGGAACATACAAAGTTTACTTTTTATTTTTCTTTCTTCAAGGATCAACAGCCCAGACATCAGACATAGAAATAGACTCTGGGAATTCTAAGCACACGTTCTCCAGTGGCAGAGATGGGAGGCAGATGGGCATTTGTTAGCTATCTTTACCACTTCCTCCCCACAACAGGGCAAAGTTCCAGATGTGGTATCAGGGTCCTGGTCAGGGCAGCAGGAATGCCTCCACATCCATTCAGTTGCAGGGAAATGTTCATATATTAGAAACAACTACAGAAGAAACTCAGGAGATCAAGCAGGGCTGTCTTACAGAATAACATCTTCTAGACAGTTCTACTAGTTCCTTAAACCTAAGGGTATCACTTTCTATAAGAATACCCAGTTCTTGGCTACTGTGTTATACAGTAGAACGTCTGTATCTAGAGTTCTAAGATTCAACCAACCACCAATCAAAAATACCAACTTTGCGCTGAATATGTGTCATTCTCTAAACATTTACATTGTGCTAGGTATTAGAAGTCATCTATATTAAAGTATTCAGGAGGATATAAGTAGGTTACATGTAAATATTCCACCAACTATATTTTGATATCTGCAATGGATCCTGGCACCAATCCCTCATGGGCAGAGAGGGATGACTGTAGACTTTCTTTGCTGAATGCTATGGGGGCAACTAGAGGTGAGAGGTTCCGTATGGCAGTGTAATGTGAATATAATTTGGATAACAAGTAGTTGTTGGAGAATGTAAGAATGAATAAATAGACAAGTTAATTAGGTGGCCATTTTGAATAGGATGAAAATGATTAGATATTGATGGTCTGGCTGAGCTTAGAGTATTTGACTTTTTCATTCTTGTTTGCCTTTGCTTCTTTGCAAGATTTACTTTTACTCTTACTTTTTTTCGTTGTGCCAGGTCAGAGGCTTGAATTCAGGGCTTGGGCACTGTCCCTGAGCTTCTTCTGCTCAAGGCTAGTTCATTACCATTTGAATCACCAGCTGGCTGTTTGGTTAATTGGAAATAAGAGTGTCATGGACCTTCCTGTCCAGGTTAGCTTCAAACCATGATCCTCAGATCTCAGTCTCCTGAATAGCTAGAGTTATAGATGTGAACCACTGGAGCTCAGCTAAGATTTACTTTTGATGCACCTCTAATGACCCAAAACCTTACTCATAAGCCAAATTCAAGCGAGAGTTGTTGTTTTTTAAAATAATTTATTATAAGTTATTATAATATTTTAGCCCAACAATATCAAGGGAGCAAGATTTTTATTAAATAACAATTGAGTAGGAAAAATTGTCCCAACTTTAAGGCTGTAGGCACGTTTCAAGTTGATAGAGCTCCTGTCTAGGAAGTTTGAGGCGTTGAGTTCAAACTTCAGTACTGTCAAAAAAAAAAAAGGAAGAAAGAAAAAGAACGAGCTAAAGATCTGTAAAGACATTTCTGGAAAAAAAACTACATAAACATACATATGACCAATGTTTAACATCACTAATAATCAAGGAAATACAAGTCAAAAGCCACAATGAGGTATCATGTCACCACAGTAAAAATGTTTGTTATTCGATGCTAAAGAACCTTATACATCATTGGTGGGAATACACATTAGTACAACTATTTTGGGGACCGCCATGAATGGTCCTCAAAAAAAACTGAAAGGAAAACTACCATAAATTCCAATAATCCTACTGTTGGGATATCTCCAAAGAAAACAAAATCAACATGTGGGGAAAGACAGCTTCATTCCTATGTTTATAACAGTACTGTTCACAGTGGCCAGGAAACCAACCAACCTAAATGTCATTCACAGGCAAATGGATAAGGAAAGGGAGCTGATTTACATGATAGAAACTACTGAGACATGAGATGTGTGCACTTCTGTCCTTTGGGACATGGACAAACCTGAAGGTCATTGTGCTAAGTGAAATATGTGAGGCACTGCATGAGCTCACTCATGAGTGAAATCTATAAAAGCCAACCTCATAGAAACTGAGATGGAAGGAGGCTGAGGAGAATAGGAGGCAGAGAAAGGTGTGGGAGGGAGGAAAGTTAATCAATGGGTACAACATTATTATTTGATAGGAGTAAGTTCTACCATCTTGTGGCACAGCAGAAAGAAGAAAATTAACAATGATGCATCTGTATCTTGAAGCAGAAGACAGGACTTGGAATGTACTCACCCAAAAGAGTCCATTAAAGTTTATGCTAAGTACCCTATGCATGAATCAAGACATCACATTGAACCTCATATATTATATGTCAATCAAAAAATTCTAAAGCATAGCAGAGTATCAGTGCTCATGCTTATAATCCTAGCAACTGAGGGGGCTGAGATATGAGGATTGTAGTTCAAAAGCCAGCCTGAGCAGGAAAGTCTGTGAGACTCTTATTTCCAATTAACCAAATAGCCAGAAGTGGAGCTGTGATTCAAGTGGTAGAACATTAGCCTTGAGCAAAAGGATGCTCAGGGACAGCACCTAGTCCCTGAGTTCAAGCCTCAGGACCAGCACACAAAACACAAAAAAAAATCTAAAAAGAATATATGCTGCTTGTACTTGTTCTGTAAGTATGTGCAAAAGCCTCTGCTTGCCTGCTTATGTGATTGTCTTGTACTGTGTCTGTGGATTCTCTTGATCATTATTCCAAGATTGTGATCTGTACCTAGCCATGTCATAGCGCAGTGTTGGGAAAACTTATTTTCTGCATATTTTGAGCATCATTTGTGGGTCATATAAAAGTACCAACTTAAAAATTAGCCTGCTGTATATGATGAAACATTTAATTAACATTTAAATAACCCTAATGTGATGGCTGGAACTGCTTCTCTTTGGTGAGCTACGTGTTGCTGGCTGGTTTACGTTGCTATGGAAAAGCTCCTAGATTTATTGAATTATTGAATTCAATAAATTGTGGTTGCCTTGGCAGGACCAGATCAAATGAGTTTGCTGACATTATATGGTTCTCGCTCAGATGTTCCCAGTGCCTGTCCTGAGCTGATCTAAAACCACGAGGCATCTTTATATGGAAATTCTGTCTTTTTATACTTCATAAAATATACACCTGTTTTCATGCAAAATAATGAGAAGATTTTCAGATGGTGATCACCAGGGCTCCGGGATGAGTCCATGGTAGACAAGACAGGCAGGAGAAAGGAGAAAGTGTGCATATAAGAAAATGTCTGTTACAAAACCCCTAGAGCCATCAAACACCTTTGCTTCTAAACCTATAAGAAGTTTACTTACCTTTTGTCCAAAATTTACAATTCTTTAACATGTTAAAAGTAATCCCAGATGGGAGCTGGTGGCTCTCACTTATTCCTAGCTCAGATCTCAAGAGGCTGAGATCTGAGGATCGAGGTTCAAAGTCAGCCCACATGGACAAATATGAGAGACTCTGATCTCCAATTAACCAGGGAGAAGCCATACTGAAGACATGGTTAAGTGGTAGAGCATTAAGCCATGAGTGGAAAAAGTCATGTAAGAGCTTGAGGCCCTAAGTTCAAGCTCCAGCACCAGCACACACATTAAAAATTAATCCTCCCCACAAGCTATATTATATTCTGTGGAGGTGAAACTAGTATCAAGCAGGAGAAATTCCAGTGCATAACTAACTCTTCTAAAACATTAAGGAGTAAGGCCTCCTTTACCAAGGTATCTTTCAATAAAAATCCCTCCCAGTCATTTCTCATACATAGCATTATTAAAGTCCAGAATTCAGTACCATTTGCTCTTGAAGCAAGATTTATATTTCTGTAGACTATGATGGATCACAGTAGATAAAACACCTGGATATTACCCAGACACCTAGGACCACAGGCACGTGATTTACCTTCCTCAGTCTGGTCTCCCTTTCACTGTGAAATACGGAAGACGAAAGGCAGTGTACAGAGATATTGTAAACACACAAGAAATGGCAGCTGTTGTTATTTTTACTTTGATTTCACTTTTCTCTTCAAATTAGAAAAACATGGGAAACACGATGGGGAAGTTTTTTGTACCAACCCCATGCTAGAAATAATTTGCATTTTTCTGGTCTTAGAGATTTAGAATTTATCAGAAACAAAGACATTAGGAAAAGAGCTAACACTAACTTTTCCCTTCAAATCTACATAAATAAATAAATCTTGGCCACTTGCTGTTGTATTCAGATTTATTCATGTTCCTGAGGGGGAAGGTCCATCTTTAATTTCTGGATAATAAAATAGGCAAGAAACTATTTTAAATTTATTTAGAATAATGTGGGCTCAACTGGGAACTGTTCACACCTGTAATCCTAGCTAGTTGGAAGGCTGAGATTGAAAGGATCACAGCTCCAGGCTAGCCTAGGCAGAACAAAATGAGAGACTTTATCTCATGGTGTCATCCCAGCTAATTTAGAAGCAAAAAGTAGGAGGATCACAGTCCAAGCATATGCCTGAGCAGGAAGCATAACCGTATCTTAAAAGTAACAAGCACAAAAAAGTGCTAGAGTAGTTGGAGACATGGCTGCAAACGTCAAATAGCAAATTTGAGTACCTATCTCAGATGAAAAAGTGCTAGAGGCATGGCTCTACAAGTATGATCCTGAATTCAAACTCATTTACCACCAAAATCATCATCATCATCATCATCATCAAATAATGTGAGTTATAAAGCAACTCTTTAACATAAAGTCTATTTTTCAATAGCCAAGGCCTATCTTCTTGGTAGTTTCTGATATGGAATTACTGTCTTCTGTGGTGGTTAGAGAGGAAATAATCAGTGTTTCTTAGCCTTATGCTGTTATAAGAAAATAACACAGACTGTGTAATTGATTTTTTTAATGCATAGATTTATTTCTTGTAGTTCTAGAGGCTGAGAAGTACAAGATCAAGGGGCTACATCCAGTGAAGGTCTTCTTTCTGCATCATGATATAGCAGCTAGCATTACACACTGAGATAAATTTGAAGCCTCAACCCTTTTATAAACAGCATTGCTTCAGTCATAAGGGTGAAGCCCTTGAGACTTAATTATGCCCCCTTATCAGCCTTACCTCCCAACTCTTTTTTTTTTAATTGTGAAAATACCATACAGAGGGGTTAAAATTATATGGGCAAGGCAATGAGTACATTTCTTATCAAGCATTGTTGCCTCCTCCTTTGTTTCTCCTTCCCATCCCTTCCCATCTTCCCCCTCCTCCCCCCTGCCAAAGTCGTATAGTTCATTTTTCAACATAATGATTTGTACATCTCGAGGATTAAGTGCCCAGCATATACTTTGGGGGACACACACAAACCATAACAGAGTCCATTTCAGATCTTCTCCAGAGACCTAATTGCATTCTATTCTATCTCAAGGCTTACTGCATTAATATAAATGAAAAGAAAAATTCAAAACATTCTTAAGTATTTATGGTGTTTACTAGGAAATATTTCTGACAATGTCTCCTCTTGTAGAGTACTTTTTCCTCTAAATGCATCCTATACAGAGGACCCAGCATCTACCTCTTTATCAGTAACAAACCTTGGATCTTAAATGTCCTCCAAGTCAGGTGTCGGTGGTACACACCTGTATTCTAGCCACTCAGAAAGCTGAGATCTGACGGGGGCTGGTGGCTCACGCCTGTAATCCTAGCTACTCAGGAGGCTAAGATCTGAGGATCGCAGTTCAAAGCCAGCCCGGGCAGGAAAGTCTGGGAGACTCTGATCTTCAACAAACCACTGGAAAACCGGAAGTGGCTCTGTGGCTCAAGCGGTAGGGCTCTGGCCTTGAGCTGAACTACACAGGGACAGCGCCCAAGCCCAGAGTTCAAGCCCCACGACTGACAAAAAAATTAAAAAAAAAAAAAAAAAAAAAGAAAGCTGAGATTTCAGGATCAAGGTTTAAAGTCAGCCCAGGAGGACAAACCCATAATACTTGTATCTCCAATTCACCACGAAAAACCTGGAAGTGAAGGTGTGTAGCTCAAATGGCAAAGTTCCAGCTTTGAGTAAAAAAAGCCAAGCAACAGCTTGAGGCTCTGAGTTCATGCCGAGTGCCAGAAAAGAAAAAAAATGTCCTCCATTTGGACAGTGAAAGAAGTAATATTGATCAAGGTGCATTGTACTTATATACTGACCATAGAATTATAACATCTGTACAACCACTTAATTAAAAAAAATAAACTAAGAAGTCCTCCAAGGCTCATGTTTTCCAAGTCTCCCCCACTGCAGTGCTGCTAGGAGGTGGTGAAACTGAGGAGATGGATAGTGGGAGGTTTTGGGTCCCTGGAGGCTTGCTCTCAAAGGGGATTGTGGGAATGCAATCCCTCCTCACTCTTCCTGGCAGTCATGTAAGCAGCCTTGGTTTATCTTATGCTCTCATTATGATATGCTGCCTCATGCCCCGCCCGAGCCAATGGGGCCAATTCATCATGGACTGGAATCCTAAAACTTCTGAGGCAGAACAGATCCTGTCTTTACAAGTTAATCAATTCAAACATTTTGGTACAGTGACAGGAAGCTGATGAATTGCTTTAAAGGAAAGATTGGCTGAAGGTGAGTTGGGGAGAGGATGGTAAGAAAGAACAAATTTAATTCTGAATCATTAAAACACTCATATTGAACAGATTTTTTTTTCAATTTTTAAGTAAGACACAAAAACTTTCCTAGTGAAGAGCAAGTGGAACTATATTCTCAAGTCAATCAGAAGTCAGGGAGTCCCTTTTATCAGAGATGGCAACAGATTTTCCATAGACCACTTGCAGTGTGGAATTAGGAAGGGTGGCTAAACTATGGTTGTCCTGATTGATTCTAGCTGTGACCAATAGACCATGTCCACCAAGGAGAGAGTCATGGCTGCTTTGTACATATAGGCTCTGGCAGCAGCATCCCACCCCACTCCCAGTTTTCCCTGCTGTTTCTAACCTGCCATGGGCAGGATGGGGCAAGGATATCTACAACCACAATAAGTAGGTCTGTGTGAAGCTGAGACACTCCCATGAGGATGTAATAGTGCTTATACACATCTATGGCTTCCATGTTGCCTCTTCAGCCACCTGCATGGAATTCTCAGTTAATTTTCAGCCCATGGCAGCCTTGAGAACAAATGATCTTCACTGAGGCATACTTGTATGCATAGAGCAACAGATGCCTGAGACTAGGCCTAAGCCTCTCTGCATGAGGCACATTGGTCACTGGCCATTCCTCCTGCTTGCTTATTTGTCCATTTAATGATGGTGCACAAGAACAGGGCACTAGGATGGCAGCCACAGATACAATAAGAAAATCTAGGCCTCCCTTGGCATTGTGTTGGATAAAGTTCTATTAATACATTTAAAAAATTATTGTTAGTATAAAGGTGATATAGAAAGGGCTATTAATTCATTTAACAAGTATCTGGTGCACATCTATTATGTGCAAATCTTTGGACAGATGAGACTGGACAAACCTGAAGCCCATCACAGAAAAAGAAAAGAATTGTGTGAACTTTGATGTTAAGTCTATGAAAAAAAAACAAGTTCAACAGAAGCAAATAAGAGATGCTTCCTTTCCCCAATCAGGCTGTCCATCCTTATTCTTGGACCACTAACTCAGGTAATCTGTTGTACCGTGGGCTACTGAAGTCTCCTCCAAATGCCACTGAGGAAACACAGAGAGAAGCACAAGCTTTCATTGCCATTCTTTTAAAAACTAAAGTCACATTTAGACTTTGGTTTGTAAAGTATGTTGGGGTGGGCATGCATGTGTACACACACACACACACACACACACACACACACACACACACACACACACATGTGCACACGCACACATACTCATCACCTCTCTGAACAGTACCTAAGCTTAATAATATTTGGGGTGAAGATAAAAGGTTCAGTGGAACGTGCAAATTACAAAGCAGAATTGAAGTAACTGCTTCTACCATGAAGGCAAAAATCAATGAATCACCTGTGCCATTCCCATCAAAGGAAGCCTTGAGCTTCCCAGGCGTGAGTGAGATCGAAGGATCAAGCTTGAAATGCCCTGTGTGTTGGCAGAAGCTACCCCTCCAAGGCTGGGAAACATCTCTGAATACAAATAAAGGTTGCAGGCATGAAGGGGCTGCAAAGTACAGTGTCAATATGCTTTTAAAGGATGAAGATAACGAAGCCCCCATTACAGAGAAAAGAACAAGGCTGTCAATTTTTGGCACCATGGAAATGAGAAGTCATAAAAATACAGTAGTCATTTCCCTCAAGCATAACAAGGGGGTAGGCTTTGGAATGTACTTATATATATATATATATATGTACATATACATGCACACATGTATATGTACACACACACACACACACACACACACACACACACACACACACACACACACATATATAATTAAAAGTTCTGAGAGAGTTTGCCAAGGAGAATCAGGGACCCATATGGCAGAATTGTAGTGGAGTTCAGGGGCTCCAGGATTCCTACTCTACTTCTGGCAGGCTAGAGACCTCAATTTTTTTTGTAATTGCTTCATGGCTCCCTCTCCTAGTGTTATGAGAAGTGAATGGGTCAGCTCCTCATAGTTTCCTCCACTGTAGTGAAATTGCTAACATCTCCATTCTCACAAGTCCCTTCTCTGCCCTGAGAAGGATAGAGCAATTCCATGCAGAGCTGATTCCAAAGCCAGCCAGTGTCTCTCCTTCCACAGCCTTTTGTTCATGGTGGTCTCAGTATTCTCCAATTCTGAGACAAAGTTTATGTCCCAACCTGAATCATATGACCATTGTGGAATTAATACTAAGCAGCTTCCAAAGTAAGGGCTTAAGATGGCAGCTTCCTAGGTCTAAAATACACTGGGACATAAATTATGCAGGACTCTGGGCATTCACACACAGTACGACCAAAAGAAGATAACTCTTAGGGAAGAACACAAACGCACAATGCCTATGTGCATCTGACTATATAAAATAATATTCATTTATCAAAATGAACATCAGGAAAAGAAAATGAGGTTTTTCTTTGTTGCTGCTTTTGTTTTCTTTTTGTCTTGTTTGTTCATTTATCTGTCTTTGGGAGGGTAAGAGGGTACACAAAAATGGAGGGACAAAGGGTAAACAAATGTAGCAGTGGTACTCACTAGACACTATGTTGAAAATGAATTATACAACTTGTGGGAGGGGATGAGACCAAAAACCTGGGAGAGACTGAGGGAAGGGGTGACATTGTCCAAAAGGAAATGTACTCTTTTTTTAAGTAAGTTTTTTATTGTAAAAAATACTGTACAGAGAGAGTACAGTTACATGAGCAAGGTAATGAGTATATTTCCTAGCCTCCTCCTTTATTTTTGCCCTACCATCCCTTCCCTCCCACCTCCACAATTACACTTTCTCCCTTCTCCCCCCCATGCCTAAATTGTAAAGTTCCTTTTTTCAACATAGTGCCTTACACATCTCATTGTTAAAATGGGTCAAACTGTATCCCTATTTAAACATTTTGTTTTTTTCCCTTCCCCTCCCCAAATTAGACTGATATCAAATACAGTGAAAATAGGGGTTATACCTTGGGGGAGGAGCATACAAAGCAACCAAAAAAATCACATGGCATACTATAAATATGTTAGAAACAATAACAAGAAAGAAAAAACCACTTGTGTCTATATCTTGGGGTTTATTTTGCTTAACATCATCTTATCTGGTCATGTGTACATAACTTCTGAGCTTTTTTGCTTGTCCCAGACATATACTAGTTATTGCAAATAAGGGAAACCATGGGACCTATGCTTCTTTGGGCCTGGCTTACTTCACTTAATATTTTTTTCCAAGTCTTTTTATTTCCTAACAAATGGAGCAATGTCATTCTTTCTGATGGAGGCATATAATTCCACCATATATATATATATATATATATATATCATATTTTCTTGATCTATTCATCTACTGAGGGACATCTCGGTTGGTTCCATATCTTAGCTATGGTAAATAATGCTGCAATAAACATAGTCGTGCTGGTAGCTTTAGTATGGTCTTGTTTGTGATCATTTGGGTAAATGCCCAAAAGTGGGATTGCTGGGTCATAGGGGAGCTCTCTGTGGAGTCTTTTGAGGAAACTCCATACCACTTTCCAAAGTGGTTGAACAAGTTTACACTCCCACCAACAATGTAGTAAGGTTCCCTTCTGGCCACATACCTTCCAGAAGCTGTTGTTATTAGAGTTCTTGATTATAGCCATTTTAACTAGGGTAAGGTGAAATCTCAATGTTGTTTTTATTTGCATTTCTTTTATAGCTAGAGAGGTTGAGCATTTCTTCATGTATCTATTGGAAATTCTTAGGAAATGTACTCTTTACCTGACTTATGTTACTGTAACCCTTTTGTATATCACCTTTATAATAACAATAAATTTTTTAAGATGGCAGCTTCCTCTTTCAGCAGCTGAATGCTCCTTCCTATACCTTAGAATAAGAGTCCTGAATGCAATCTCCTATACCTTAGAGTAAGAGTCCCTTGCCCAGCTTCGCCTCCCATCTGGCAGCCTTCATCCAGTCTCTGCTCTACATGATGGCATCTGTCCTCCCATCCTCCTGGCTCCCTTCAGAAATCAGCTCTTAGTACTGCATTTTTTAAAGTGAAGATATATTTATTTTAGCTTATAATTTTGGAGGTGTTGGTTTGTGGTCAGCTGGCTCTACTACTTGGGCACTGAGGTGAAGCATAATGTCTTGCTAGTAAGATTGTGTTTGCTATTGGATGTTGAGGAAGAGGCACAGAAAGGAGCCAGGGACAAGATACTCTTCAAATAGATGCTCCCAGTTTTATATATGTGTGTGTGTGTGTGTGTGTGTGTGTGTGTGTGTGTGTGATATATGTGTGAGTATGTATATATAAACAGTGATGAATAGGGAGGTTACAGTTACATAAGTAAGGTAATGATTTCTTTTTAAACACTGTCAAACAAGCCCATACTAAAGCTACCAGCACAACCATGTCCATTGCAGCATTATTTACCATAGCTAAGATATGGAACCAACCCAGATGCCCCTCAGTAGGTGAATGGATCAAGAAGATGTGGTATATATACACAATGGAATTCTATGCTTCCATCAGAAAGAATGACTTTGCCCATTCATAAGGAAATGGAAAGACCGGGGAAAAATTATATTATGGGAAGCAAGCCAGTCCTAAAGAAAGGTAGGTTGCATGGTTTCCCTCATTTGTAATAACTAGAATATATCTAAGTGCTAAGTGCATAGGACCATATATAATGAAGTGTATCAAAATGAACTCCAACAATTGGAAACAAGACATTCTTATTCTGTCCCGTATGCAGTTTTTTTTTTCTGTACCCTTTGTCTTGTATATAAGTTTATCTGATCCATGGAAAGGAAAGAAATCACAGGAATAAAGGATAAACTAATGCAATAATGATACTCACTAGACACTATGTTGGAAATGAACAATGCAATTTGTGAGGGAGGGGAGTAGGGAGGGGTTAGCACTTCATTTTTGAGATTGTCTAAGGTCTTCTGCTCCTCTACAGTCTCCTGGGAGGAGTTGTGAGAATTCCATCTTTTAGATTAGGGTAAAGAACCTGGTTGTGTGTTTTTCTGTCATTGTAAGTAATGGCTGAATTTTGGTGCATGCTTCCTTAATGTCTATCCTTTACACACATATGCACACACACATACACACATATACACACACACACTCCTTTTCCTGTTAGTTTCCTTGCTCATTTCTGTATTTCCAATATTTAGCACAAGGAAATAACCATGTCTTGTGTTCTATACCCTGATGATTTGACCTCTAAGGTCTGGCTGTTTGGCCCTACCTACAGTCCCTAGGGGTAGCAAACAACTTGCTCATGAGGACACTTTCCAAATACACAACAACAAATCCCACTCAATACCTCATCATCTATTTACGGAGTTCTCACACTTGGTCTATTCTCTCTCTCTCTCTCTCTTTCTCTCTCTCTGAATCATCTCAGAGATGAGTACCAGAACTAGGATAGCCCCTTCATCCTGAAACTAGATGAAATGGTACCCAAACCTGAGTGTTTACCTTTCTCTTTCTTTCCTGAAAAAAATCACAAAATCCCTTGCCAACAGCCCTTTGTTCCTCTACCTCCAGATGGACCTAGTCCTTCCCTGTGTGCCTCTCCCGCCCCAGCATGGCCTGCTACCTCATCTGGATCTGTAAACAACAAACTGACTTTTCAATGGCTTCCTTGTGCTGCAAATTCCTATTAATACATTGTTATTTTAACTCATACAGCATATGACATTTAGCTGCTGCTCAATAAATAGATGTTGAATGAATGCATTGCCATGTATTTTTGAGCCTTTATTCAGTCTCCTCTCTGATGAGTAAAAACAAAACAAAACAAAAACAAAAATAAAAACAAAAAGAACCCTCTTACTGAGGTTGAGGCACCCTTGGCTCATGCCAGTAATCCGGTAATCCTAGCTATTCAGGAGGGTAAGATCTGAGGATCACAGTTCAAAGCCAGCCTTAGCAGACAAATCCAAGAAACTCTTATCTCCAACTAAATATCAAAGAGCTGGAAGTGGAGATGTGGTTCAAGTGGTAGAGTGCCAGCTTTGCATGAAAAAAGCTAAGCAAGCATGCAAGTCCCAGTAGCAGCAGCAGCAGCAGCAGGAGAAAAAGAGGAGGAGGAAGAGGAGGAATAATAATTTACTGACATAGAAGAACAAGAGAAAGCAAACATGTTAGAATAGTTCTATAAGAGAGGCACAGTGGGCATCTAGGCAAAGGAGCATAAAGTACAAAGAACTGGTTGAGAAGAAGCTTATACCTTGGGTTAGGCTACTTTCTAATGGCTATCTCTCCTTTTGCAGGCCTCATTGATTGGTTGTCTTGCTCAGATCACAGTTTGAATTTCACACAGGAAAACATTTTTTCAAGCTCAGTTTTTACAACCATGTTCCCTCTGTTGTTTTTCATGAGCTGGACTCTCTACCATATTCCTCTAGCCCTTGGTCTCTGTCTGCTATGTCTCCCTAAAAGGAGTGGGGGAGGAATCCTTCACATGTATTATGAAGTATCTTGAAATTTTTCAGAGTTTTAGATCTTTAAGTTCTGTCTCTCCCTCTCTATCCTGTCCAATTTCTTTTTCTTTACAATATGGTAGATGAGGATGTAGGTTCTGGAACTGCAATGCCCTCCTAAGCTGTGTGTCCTTGAGCATGCTCCCGCCCTCTCTGTCCCTCAGGGGAATTTTGGTCTGTAAAACGTAAGGAACTATAATATTTACCTCTCAAGGTTGTTGCAAAGAGCATACAAATTCACATTTACAAAATTTTGCCACATCGGGGTGCCAGCCTCTCTGCTCTTTCTGTTGCTATCAGAGGCAAAACTGGTTTCTACCCTTAGACCCAGTGTTCCAGATCTGCTGGAAGAATATGGTTAGCACAGTGGGTTCAATGATGAAAGTTGTGCAGGATACAGAAAGAGCATCAGCAACAAGAAAGGTGAAAGTTGGGCACACAGTTTTAGTACCATTTGTTATCACAGCTCTTGGGTTTCTGTAGAATTCTGCTCCCAAAATTTATTCCCATGTGGATATAGAGGTACTTTTTAAACTCACAAAAGGCAAAAAGTACAAACAGAAATGTGAAGTTTAAAAAAGAAAACATGGTGGACTTGCATATCAACAGGCGTCTGAGAGGCCTCTGGGGAGCTCCATCTCCGCCCCTTTTAGGGTTTCACAACTTGCACAGGCATTAAACAACCTCCACTTAGTCCCTCTGGGATGTGTCCTGGATTCGGAGAGCTTGTTTGGATATAAACTCCACTGTGCTGGGCTGACTGAGAAGGAGATTTGTCCTCTCTAGGAAAACAATGGAGAAATTGGAAGAGACCAAAGGAAAATGTAAAGCAAAAGTAAAACGTAAAACCTGTTCCTAAACAGGAAAGGTTTTTATGACGTGTTTTCTTTCTTTCTCATCATTATGAGTGCAGTAAGAAAGTACCAGCCTCACAGATTTGTTAACACTGAGAGATATGTAGGATGACCGAGGTACTGGGGATTACACCAGGCCAGTGCTCTAGTATTTAAGCTACATAAGCTGTCAACAATTGTTGCTTGTTTTTCATTTGCTTTTCACATATGTTTTTTATTTTTGTTCAGGCTATGTTTGGATTTTGATCCTCCTCCATCCTCCTATCTTATCTCCTGAGTAGCTGGAATCATAGGAATGTACCATCATGCCTGGCCTAGGAGTTTTATATGATAGGAGAAAAAGCTTGATTTTTCTCTCCTCTCTTTTTCCCCTCTCCCTCTCCTTCACCCTCTGCATAAACAAATAGAACAGAGTACAGTGTCAGAAGTTGCCCAAGTAATTTACCCTGAGTTCCAAAAAAGAGGTAAGGCATCTATACACAAATGCACTGGCCCATTGATTCCCTTGTAAAGCAGGGTAAATATTTTCTGTTGTTATAGACTATAAGGTCCTCAAAAATAAAGACCATTCTTATTTGTGAGTTCCTTGTGTCCAGCATCCGATCTGAATCACAGTAGGTACTCAATGAATGATAAGACGGTTGATGGATATATGATTATAGCACCAAGAATTACATAAGACATAAAGGAGAAATAAATGTCAATACTCCATTTTAAATGATCACCAGCTAACTGAATGCTTCCTCTTTTCAGCCATAAGGACCTTTTCATGTTAGCAGCAGTTCAAGTTCTCAAAGCACAGAAATTCAATTTCATAGCCTAGTGGAGCCGAATTTCTCATTCTCATTGATGCCTAAACCAATAATACCTTAAGTTCAGCTTGGATTGGCACCATGTCTAATGGTAACCAGGAGCCAAAGAAGAGTCATATTAGCACACCAGAAAGGATGTCCCAGCCTCTCATTATCTTCTGTTGAGAACCCTAATCTTAAAGCATCTATTAGTCTTTTTCTTTGATTCTATAAAAAGCTAGGACTTAGATCCAAGATTTGCTTAACAGATACGACAGATTCCAACCATCTGCCAATCCAAGATTCTCCCCTTCTTTCTTTCTTTCTCTCTTTCTTTTCCTTTCCTGTCCTTTTCTTTGTTTTGTTTATTGTTTTTGTGGTGCCAATCCTGGGATTTGAACTCAGGCCTTGAACACTGTCACTGTGCTTTTTTGCTCAAAGCTAGTATTCTATCACACCTCCACTTCTGGTTTTATGGTGATTAATTGGAGATGAGAATCTCATAGACTTTCTTGCCCAGGGTAGCTTTGAACCATGATTCTCAGATCTCAGCCTCCCGAGTAGCTAGGATTACAGGCATGAGCCACTGGCATCTAACTCCTCCTCTTCCTCTTTTTTTTTTTTCTCTCTTTGATTGGGGGCTTGAACTCTAGGCCTGGGCACTGTCCCTGAGCTCTTCACCTCAAAGCTAGCACTCAACCACTTGAGCTATAGTGTCACTTCCAGTTTTCTGGTGGTTAATTGGAGATGAGTCTCATGGACTTTTCTGCCAGGGTTAGCTTTGAACCATGATCCTCAGATCTCAGTCTCCTGAGTAGCTAGGATTGTAGGCATGAGCCACCGGCACCTGGCCCTTTCTGTCTTATAAAAATGAAATAATAACTCTTCATTTTGGGAGGAATGGGGAAACAATCACAACCCTTGCATCAGTTTGGTGGGAAAGTGAGGAAAACAACATGCAATTGGCTCAAGCTATTGTTTTTCAGAGTTTAGCTATTTACACCTGCAAAACTTGCTTCCAAATCAATACTGCTGATAAATTAGGCAATCCATATGAAGAGATGCCTCAACAGGAAAATTCTAGCAAAGTCTAGAGAACTAAGCAGGTAAATCCAGAGCCAAGAAGTTAATAGACTGGTTTATCATACTGGAATTAAAACAAGCAGCTACTAGAATCATATTTCATCATATTCTTGAAACAAATGGAAAAATAGAAATTTCAGTTGAAACAAAAAATCCAAATAGAAAGCCTTATACCAAAAACTATATATATATATATATATATATATATATATATATATATATATATATATATATATATATATATATAGTTAAAATTTCCTGGATGAGAAAAAGGCAAAATGAAGCTGACAAAGAAGAGTCAGTAAGCTTAGAGCTAGATCAATAGAAACTGAAAAGTCTTGAAGAACAAAGGGAATGTGGAAACAAACAAGCATCAAAAACTGACATAGATTCAAACAACTTTGTATCTGAATCATTGGGGTCCCAGGTAGAGAGAGGTAAAGTATTGATGCAGAAAAATATTTTGAGAGCTGGAGGCATGGATCAACAGAAAGAGGACTTGCCTAGAAATAATGGCTACAAATGTCCAAAACTTGTGAAAAATATAAATTTAAAGAATTGAAGAAGCTTGGCAAAAAATGAAAAATGAGGATGAAGAAAATCATGCTCAAACTTATCAAAGTGCCCAAAAATAAAGATAAAGAAAAGGTTTTGAGAGTAGACAGAGAAAAGAAACAATACACAATTACAAAGGAATGACTCAAATTACTGTGGAGGTCTTAGGCTAGAAAGCCATGGAACACATCTTTAAAATGCTAAAACACAGAGAAATGTCAACTGAGAATTCTAGCTCTACTGAAAATATCTTCAGAAATTAAAATGCAACAAAGATATTCCCAGTGATTACCAGCTACCACAATTTGTCACTAGCTAAAAGAAATGCTCACTGACATTCTGCAAGGGGTGGGGAGTCCTTTCACTCACCACCCATGTCGGGCTGTATAAGACTGTCACAATCATTTGGAAGATCATAGCACAGATACGTATGCTTCTTATGAATAGCCAGAGGCCATCTGCCTGATCTGGTCATTTTGTATGGCCCATGAATGATGTTACAAATATCCAAATGGCCCTTGGAAGAAAAAGGTTCCCATCCCTGTTCTATAGGCTAAATGAAAACTTGAAATTTCAAGATTCAGAGAGAAGAAAGCAGATTGGCAAACATCTGGGTAAATTTCAACGTTATGCTCCAATCCTTTCACTCTTAAAAATACGTATGATTATTGAAAACAAATGCATAACGTTGCATACTGGGTCTTCAGTGTGCATAGAAATAATTTATGTACCAAAAGTACGAATAGGAAAGAAGAAAGTAATTGTATAGTTATGAAGCTTTAAGTGGTAAAATGGTAACTCTAAATTGACTGTAGAAAAGTTTAGTACACATATGGTAATCCTAAAGCAACAATAAAAAATTACAGAGGTATAGGTAAAAAGCCAAGAAATAATTAAAACAGAATTATGCAAAGAAATCAAAATAAAAATTGTGCCAATACAAGGTCTCAATGCCTAACACTCTTATTTTGCTGTTTTGCTCCAGCTTGGTAATCTACAACTTCAGCTAAGCTTCCTGGTTAACTGTAGATAAGGGTTTCTCAGATTTATCTGCCTGGACTAGCTTTGAACTTCAATCTCAGCCTCCTGAGTACCTAGGAAAATTTTGAAATAACCCCAAATAAGTCAGGAAAAGAGGAAAAGAATAACAATATAAGAAGCACAGGCCCAAAAAAATACATAAATAATAAAATAGCACATCTACATGCTGACATATCAATAATTTTATTCAATATAGGTGATTAAAAAGTACAAGTTGAAAGAAAATAGATTACATTAACATCAAAGTAGATATCAGAATAAAGGATGTACCACTTCTAGACTTTTATTTTACAGAATGCAGAAGAGAAAGAACACTCTAAGATATTTATTCTCCCAATCCAATCTATATATTCAGTGCAATTCCAGTCACACCCTCAGCAAAATTGTTTGTTGGTAAGAACAAGCTGACTCTAAAATTTATAGGGAATGCCAAGGCAACTCGACTAAGCCAAAACTATTTTTAAAAGAAGAACAAAGTTGGAAAGCTTCCTGATTTTGAAATGTATCATAAAACTACAAGAATCACTACTATGTGGTGTTGGTGAAAGTACAGACAAGCAGATAAATGGAACAGAGAATCTAGAAATAAATCCATAATGATATGGCTTCCTGGGCCTGTGGTATACCTGAGTGGTAGTGTGTTTTCCTTGCATGTGCAAGGCTCTGAGTCCCATTCCCAGCACTAAAAAGAAGTTAAAAAGAAAAAAAAAACAAACGGAATAAAACAGTGGGGAAAAATGGCTAACTGATCTTTGACAAAGATAAAAAGAAAATTCAATGAAGTAAGAATAGCCTTATCAACAAATGGTATTTAAAAAAAATTGAAATCCACTTTTAAAAAGAGGGACCATTAAACTTCACATGTCATATAAATGTTATCTCAAAAATGCCAGTAGATCTAAGTGTAGGATTATTATTTCTGCCAAAACCATAAGACAAAAATCTTTATGGATAAAGGGTTTTTAGCTTCAACACCAAAAAACACAATTCATAAAAGAAAAAAATGAAAATGAAAGAATTGGACTCTGTCAATAACTTAAAATTTTGCACAGCAGAAGATTGACATTGACATTCCACATGAGGGAGAAAAAAACCTTGTAAAATCTCATGTCTAACAAAGCTCTTGAATTCAGCAAGTGTACAGTATAGAATACCAAAACCTCAACAATAAAGCCAGGCACATCACAGCACTCAGGAAGCTATTACCTTATAAGTCAATGGTTACTCTGTAAGTCAGCTGGTACATTGGGGGGGGGGGGCAATGTGTGGGGGGGGGAGAGGGGAGATTGGCTTAATCCATTAACTTGCTGTAATATATGACTAATTCTTTCGGAAAACCAGAAAACTCTTTCTTACTCTTGATTTGAAAAGCTACAATCATTCCAATTGGGGATACCAGGAATATACATACCCCAGGTGAACCTCAACAGTAAACCCAGGACCTACACACCTGAGACAGGAGGTGAATATTCTAGGACTTGCCAAGGAGAAAAGGGTTAGCACTGACTTGGCAGCTGTCTCTAGCGGTAAACATTTGTTTCCAGCACCTGTACAGAAACTTGGGGAGCCAATGAAGTAGCATAGCAACAAAATATAGAGAGAACAGCACAAGATAATGTAAGATGTTCATGCCATATACACAGTGTCTGATTAATAGTATAGCCAATTTTTCTTTTTGCAGTATCCATAGTATAGCCCAGTGACTGGCCACACATGTTGAGAAAGGAGGAGCCACCTTACCAGGCAGTGATGGCCTCACCACCACCCCCTCTGTTTCCCCATGTTCATTCCCTAAAAGAGTCTGTGCCTTGATTGACCACCCTCACTATCTACATGGAACTCCAGTATGGTTGTTCATACTATCAGATGAGGGACAGTGGAGCTACCAGATTAGAACTTCTTGGAAATGTACTTCCTGCTTTTACTACTTAGAAATACACGTAATGAAGGCCTAATCAACTCTGTGCTAATTGAAGGAATCTACACCATTGTGTCCATGGGTAATTTCTAACTCAAGGCCATCACTAGGGAGATGTTAGTAGAAGCAGTTACCAGCTCTGTAACTCTTCTCCCTGAGGCTCAGGATATAAGTTCTTCTGTATGCCTCCCAGAAAGTTGTCCACTCTCTCCTTCTTGGGCTCCCCAAGTGGCCCCCTGAAACATCCTACAGGCATGTCCCAAGGACATCTCTTCTTCAGTAGACTCCCAGGCCATCTTCAGTGTTCCTAACCCTGCTCTTCCTCCAGTCTTCATCCTTCAGTGTAAGCTGGCCATTCCCCCTGACTGCCCACTGGTCCCCACAAAAAGGTCCTTGTCAGTTCACTCATTGAATCTTTGCTCTGAAAGAATCTCACTCCTAGCAAAGCACTAACCTCATGCCTATAATCCCAGCTACTCAGGAGGCTGAGATCTGAGGATTGCAGTTCAAAGCCAGTGTAGGCAAGAAAGTCCATGAGACTCTTATCTCCCATTAACAAGCAAAAAGCCAGAAGTAGAGCTATGATGTAAGTGGTAGAGTTCTAGCTTGTAATGAAAAGCTAAGAGACAGAGCCTAGGCCACAAGTTCACACACACACACACACACACACACACACACACACACAATCCCAAATCCCTCTGCTCTCTGATCTCCAGAAAGTGTAAAGATTTCATTCCTCTCCTGTCTATCAACAGTGAACATCACTGAAAATTATGTAAATTAATAAATATGGTTTCCATTGATGAGAACATTCCATCTATAACAATATGCCCTGCCACATTATCTTCTACCATGCATATTACTGCTGTTATTCAAATACACTGACATCTCCAATACATAATGTTACCATTACATTTTCAATAAGCACATGTATTTTAAAGCAGTAAGGGAAGAAAAATAATTTGAAATGTTCTCACAAAAAATAATCCTGGTTATCATGAATTTCTAATCAGAAACCATATAGGCTAGATAATATCAGAATACATCTTTAAAATGCTTTAAAAACTTTTCTATCTAGTAATAATTTCTTCAAGAATTAAAATGAAATTAATATGTCATAGACTATAAACTAAAATAATTTCTCATCAACTGACATTCTATAGGCTTGAGGAAAACTTGTAGCTTCAAGAGTCATGAAAAAAGAAACTAGACTTGTGTGTGTATATGTGTGTGGGGGGGAATGTCTTAAAGAAACAATGGCTGCAGATTTCCATCTGTGAAAGATATAAGTTTACAGATTCAAGAGCTCAGCAAAAATCAATACGAAGGAAATTATAACCACACTCATGTCATCAAATTGCTAGGAACTAAAGAATATGTCGTAGTCTAACAATCTTGATGATAGACAGACATCCTGTTATTTTTGTTTCTATGGTGAACCCCAATTAAGATATGAGCACTGTGAGCCCTAAATCCTTACCATTTCATGTAATATCAAAGATTAATGTTTTAAAACATTTTTAAGAAATTAACAAGAGAGAGAAACTATGAATAACATTCTAAATTATATAATAAAATCCCAGAGATAAGAAGAAGGTGAAATGAGTGAATATATGTTAAAAATTCTTGGCTTTTAGGAATCCTGCATTTGTAGTATGTAATTCTTAACTTATTGGAAAATGCAAGAGAAAATATGTTTGCAATAATTTCAGTGTGCCTACTACTAGAATAGCATTTAGATATAATATATCATGTTGCTAGAAGAGGAAAAGAAGACAAATGATCGAACAAGGCAACAAGATGTGAAAAAAATAAAATAAGAAATCATAATAACTAGAAAACATAAAATAAGATGGCAGATAAGATTACATGTTATTAATCACAATAAATAATAATACACATGGGTCAAGTGATTCCCTTCCTATGTCTTATATCAGCTACATACTATTTTCAGATTTATACCTTAAAGAAAATGATGAAGAAAAAGATAGAAACTTGGGAATTGTCTATAGATGTATTGGGAAAATGCTAGCAATGGAAGATGGCAAAAGACTAGTACCACACAAAAGATTTTGAAGGTGAAAAAGGTTCAATAAAGAATCAACAAATGAGCTAAATGGGCAAATGAGCTAAATAGAAATTTTTCAGAAGAAGTAAAAATGACCAACAGACACATGAGAAAAATGCTCAACATCTCTAGCCATAAAAGAAATGCAGGGTGGGAAGGTGGCTCAGTGGTAGAGCTCTTGCCTTGCATGCCTGAGGCCTTGGGTTCGATTCCTCAGGATTACATAAGCAAAAAGAAAAAAGCCGGAAGTGGCGCTGTGGCTCAAGTGGTAGAGTGCTAGCCTTGAGCTGAAGAGCTGAGGGACAGCGCCCAGGCCCAGAGTTCAGGCCCCAGGACCGGACTACCCCCCCCCCCCAAAAAAAGAAGAAATGCAAATCAAAACAACACTGAGGGCTGGGAAGGTGGCTCAGTGGCAGAGTGCCTTGAATGCATGAGGCCCTGAGTTTGATTCCTCAGCACCACATAAGCAGATAAAGCCAGAAATGGCATTGTGGCTTAAGCAGTAGAGTGCTAACCTTGAGCTGAAGCGCTGAGGGACAGTGCCCAGGTCGAGAGTTCAGGCCCCACGACCAACAAAAACAAAACAAAACACTGAGATTCCATCTCACCCCCAGTTTAGAATGGCCATTATTGGGAATACAAACAATAACGATGTTGCTAAAGATGTGGGCAAAAGTACAGTTAGTGGGAATGTAAACTTATTCAATCTCTTTGGAAAGCAGTATGGAGGTTCCTCAAAAAAAAAACAAACAAAGAAACAAAGCATACAACTACCCTGTAATCCAGCAATTCTACTCTAGAGCACTTATCTAAAAGATCATAAACTATGATACAATAAAGCTACTTGCATAGCCATGTTCATTACAACACTATTCACTATAGCCAAGGCATAAAATCAGCCCAGATACCTCTCAAGAAAATGTGGTATGTATACACAAAGAAATTTTACTCAACCGTCAGAAGGAATGTAATTGTATCATTTGCAAAGAAATGAAAGGATCTGGGAAAAATTATGTTAAGAGAAGTAAATCATTCCCAGAAAGACAAAGGATGCATGTTTCTCGCATATGTAGAAGCTAGAAATAATTTATAAATATATCAACACGTTGGGGCGGTATGCAACTGTATTAACTGAAATATAGTAGATTCAGAGGGGAATTCAAATGGTGTAATTCTTTAGAAAAGCTAGCTCACAGTCTAATAAAGTAAACACCAGGAAACCAGTACTCAAGAAAGGTAGAGTCAAGAAAAGAGAACATGAATGAAGAGAGTGCAGTGAAGGGAAATGGAGGAAATGCAGCCATAAAATTCTAAGCATGTTCTACAAAATTAAGAAAAGCGACAAAAGGGGTAAGGTTGGGAGGGATGGAGAAGAACATTGAAAGGGTAACACTGACTGATCAAGGTGCATTATATTCAGACTACTTTATTAAATGGCAACCCCCTTACAGCTAAAGATAATACAAATACACTTTAAGAACAAGACTAGTGGTGTGTTGGGCTGGGAAGTTGGCTTAGTTGTAGAGTGCTTGCCTTGCATGGGTGAGGCCCTGGGTTCCATTCCTCAGTACCACATAAGCAGAAAAAAGCCAGAACTGGTACTGTGGCTCAAGTGGTAGGGTACTAGCCTTGAGCTGAAGAGCTGAGGGACAGCGCCCAGGCCCAGAGTTCAGGCCCCATGACTGTCAAAAAAAAAAAAAAAAAGACTAATGGTGTGGCTCAGAGGTAGGGACCTGCCTAGCAAGGATCAAGATGAATTCAAATCTCAGTACCAAAAAAGAGAGAGAGGAGGGGATGGTGAAGAAAGAGAAAAGTACCAAATAAAGCAGAGCAAGATTAGCTGTGTGCTGTTGGCCCATATCTCTAATCCTAGCCACTCAGGAGGCTGAGATCTGAAGATCACAGTTCAAAGCCAACTTGGGCAGGAAAGTCCATGAGACTCTTATCTCCAATTAAATACCAAAAAACCAGAAGTAGAGTTCAAAGTGGTAGAATGCTAGCCTTGAGCAGAAAAGCTCAGGGACAGCACCCAGATCCTAAGTTCATGCCCCATGGCTGGGGGCAATAAAAAAAAGCTGATCAACTTTATTGTAGATTTTTTTTCACAGATTGTGGCATAGAAAAGCATCTTAACAAATTCAGATAAATAGATTGATAGCAAGTGAACATATCACATTTCATTTTCTGATGACAAAACTAATATAAAACAACAAAGATAGGCCTCTAATACAATCTAGAAACTTAAAAGCCCTCAGAAATAACTCTGAAAATGCAAAGCAATCTTTATGATTAAAGATGAAATAACTAAATGATAGGTTAATTAGAAAAGCAAAAACAAACTCTACATTTCAATCTGTGAAATACAGGGGCAGGGGCATGGAAATCTCATCAAGAAAAAGAACAAACATAGTAAAGAATAGTTGCAAAATCAGTCTTTATTACTGCTTCAGAGCATGGATTCTAGAATCATGATTTATAGGTTCAAATCCAAGCTCCACAACGTACTTAATATGTGTGAACTAGGAATAATCTAATAGAAAGATGCTGGGTTTCCTCTTAGGTAAAACAGGAGTAATAATCCTTATCCCTTAGGGTGTTATAGAATGTAAATGGGGTCCTGTGCATAAACAGATAGACTAGATAGATAGATAGATAGATAGATAGATAGATAGATAGATAGATAGATAGATAGATAGATAGATGTTTGTGGATAGATAATAGATAGGAAGATAGATATAGATTAAAGGAAGCCAGATAGATAGGTAGAGGAGAAAGAAAAATTAAAGAGAGCTGAGATTGAGGGCTGAGGATTTCAGTGGCTGAATTGAGTGTGCCTCCTCAAAATCCATCCACATAAGTTCTAACCTCTAACATCTCAGAACAAGATTGTATTTGGAGATAAGATTATCTTAAGGTAATTTAGGTCAAATGAGGTCTTCAGGGTAGATCCTGATTCAGTTATCTTTATAAAAAGAGGAGATAAGGATGTGCTCGGGAGTTCGCATGAGTACACGTACACACACACACACACACACACACACACACACTCATGGAGACTACCTAAGGAGCACACAGGCCATCTGTAAAGCAAGGACAGAGGCTTCAGGAAAAATCAGCTTTGCTGGCACTTTGTTCTCAGACTTAACTGTCTGGAAAGTAAATGTTTTATTGTTTAAGCCACCAGTCGGTGGTTCTATCAGCACTAACATATGGATACAAATAGCGTCTACAACACTGCTACCAGTCAGAATATGAAGTCTTACTGGGCCCACAGATCTCACTTGCTGGTGTTTCATGCTGTGACGCTCTAAGTCAAGCTCGAGTCTGAAATTCAGGATATACATGTTTCTTGCTACACTGTCCTTGAAGAAAACTATTCTTCTTTCCCAAGTATTAAAAAGGTAAAACATTGTGAGATTAGATCTCACAGTGGTGGAAAGATTGGCCATGCTGAGTTTGCTAAGCCCTGAGTTCTGAACATTGCATTTTAAGGTCCCCTTAAAGGATTTTTCAACAGCAATTTTGTCTAGATCAAATTGTATTTCTCTGAGCTACTTTTGAGATTAACCTTTAAATAAACTGTCACTCCATAGCATGATATGCAGCTTGGTGAAACATGGAAATCCACAAATACACAAATAGATTACTAGAAAGAGGGACACAAAGTATAATTATGTACATGGTGTGTGTGTGTGTGTGTGTGTGTGTGTGTGTGTGTGTGTGTGTGTGTGTGTGTGTGTGTCTGTCTGTCTGTCTGTCTGTCTGTCTGTCTGTTGTCTGTCTGTCTGTCTGTCTGTCTGTCTCAGGCACAGTTGTCACCTGCTGGCCTGTCCTCAGCTCACCACAGTCTGCTTTCCCTCCTGTCCCCAGATCCTACTCCACCATTCCCAGTATAGAAGCCTCCCTGAAAAGGCCTAGAAGGTCACACACCCAAGATGATCCTTGAATAGCAGGGCTTAGAAGCTGGAAACACACACTCCCCTCTTCTCTGTCTCAGGCAAAGGCACTAAGATCTAATGTTTCAGTACTTCAGAGGATCTGGAGAGAGAAAGAGTGGTTGGTGCCTAGAGCGGGCACCAGCAATGAGTCTCTGTGGGCTGGCTTCCTCCTCTGACAGTCCTTCCTCTCTCCACTGTCATTCCCTGCGAGGCTTCCAGAGCCTTCTGCACACAAGCTCGGTTTCAGACCATCTAGTTCAGACTCCAGTAATGAAAGCAAATGGTTAGTACCACAATCTTGGAGTCCGGCATAGTGATTCATAGTGGAGCATGAGTGCACAAATCCCTGACTCTACAACTCTACCTGGAGAAACATTCTTCAGAAAACAGGCAAGGCAAAGAAGTGCTTCCATTCATCAGCCACAGAGAAATCCACTTGCTCTGTGTGTTCGTAGCTTCTGTGTATCTCTATACTATATTCTATTCCAAGGCAGGTAGCACTCTGCTCTTCTTCTACCAGGGGAAGCCAGACAGTGGCATCCAGGAAAGACACAGACACATCAACATACCATACCATCACCACTGTCATTGTTCTTGCTGGAAAGAAAAACAAAAAGGTAAAAAATGAGCAACATGCAAAATTAAAGGAAGAGGATTGAATAAATTATATTGCACGAAGCCATTAAAAATAAATAGTGCTTACATGGAATTTTGTGAAAGATTTTTTTTTCAGTAAAAAAGCCAGTTGTAAGCTCTGTTGCTGGTGGCTCACTGCTATCATCTCACATACTCAGAAGACTGAGAGCTGAAGATCACAGTTCAAGCCAGTCCAGGAAAAGAAGTCCATGAGACTCTTATCTCCAATTAATTACCAAAATGCTGGAAGTAGAGCAGTGGCTCAAAGTGGTAGAATACTAGCCTTGAGCAAAAAAGCTCAAGCCCTGAATTTAAGCCCCAGGACAGACACCAAAAAAAAAAAAAAAAAAAAAGTCAATTGTAGAATTATATTTAGAATGTTTTGAAGATTTGATTTCTCTAAAGTTATTTACTTAACATGCATTCTTATATGTTTCAGTCTGCCTGCCTGTCTCTCCTACCACCCCACCCCCAAGCCGCCTCTCTCTCACATACACATATACCAGGGCCATATATCAAATCATTTTTGCTATGTTTGGGTAAGTATTTCTCAAAGGCCGTGTTTGGTAAAGGCTTAGCCCAATCCATAGGAGTATTGGGAGGTAATGGAGCTGGAAAGAAGTGACATTTAGTGGAAAGTCTTCTAACTGCATGTGGGGGTATTAGGAGCCTGGCCCTTCTTTTCTCTCTTTCAGTCACTAGGTAAACAGACTTCGCTTTCCTCATGATCCCACTGTGAATGACCTCACCGCAGGTCCAAAGGGGGCTAGTCTATATTTTTGTGTACAGAAAGTAGGAATTACATGAAGAAATTATTTAAAATTTTCAGATCTAAGTATGAACCATATTGGGCATTAACTGTATATTTTTAGTTCTTTAAAATGTTTAAATATTTGTTGTAATTGGTCAAGTGGTGGTGTTTCACATCTGTAATCCTAGCTACTCTGGAGGTTAAGACCTGAGAATCATAGTTCAAAGCCAGCCCAGGCAAGAAAATCCATGAGATTCTAAACACCAAAAAGCCAGAAGTAGAGCTTCAGCTCAAGTGGTAGAACACTAACCTTGAGCACAAAAGCTCAGGGACAAATGTTCTCTGCTAATCAGCAGTGGGGCTTAGAAGAAGGACCAATTTACAGATTAAGGAATCCAAGAACTCACATTTTCTTTGCCATTCTAAATTGTGATAGGAGTTAAAATCTCGAAAGACTGGGAACTTAAACTGGCCCCCAGGTAATATGACCAAAGGCACATGGACTTAAGAGTTATTCCCCTTCTATTTTGCACATCTTATGCATTTTAAATCAATCTTCCAATCACAGGAGAAAGAGAACCCAAAAGAAACACTTGAACATATGTGGAGAAGCAGCTTTTCTCTCTTATTAAATAGCTCCCTGTGTGTCTCAGTCAGCTTTATATTACTGCAACAAAATCTCTGTGAGAGTCAGCTTATAAAAAGAAAAAGGGCCAGGAGCCAGTGGCTCATGCCTGTAATCCTAGCTACTCAGGAGGCTGAGATCTGAGGATCAAGGTTCAAAGCCAGCCTGGGCAGTAAAGTCCATGAAACTCTTATCTCCAATAAACCACCAGAAAACCAGAAGTGGCACTGTAGCTCAAGTGGTAGAGCGCTAACCTTGAGCTGAAGAGCTGAGGGACCGCACTCAGGCCCAGAGTTCAAGCCCCACAACCGACAAAAAAAAAGAAAGAAAGGAAGGAAGGAAGGAAAGAAGGAAGGAAGGAAGAAAGAAAGAAAGAAAGAAAGAAAGAAAGAAAGAAAGAAAGAAAGAAAGAAAGAAGGAAAGAAGGAAAGAAGGAAAGAAGGAAAGAAGGAAAGAAGGAAAGAAAGAAAGAAAGAAAGAAAGAGAGAAAGAAAGAAAGAAAGAAAGAAAGAAAGAAAGAAAGAAAGAAAGAAAAAGGTTACATGCATTCAGAGGCTCCATAATCAGTTATCTGGTGTATGTGACAAGGAAGCATATCGTGGAAGAAATACATTTTAGAGGAAAACCAAAAAGAGAGAGGAAGGGACCAGGGTCCGAGAGTTCCCTTTGATGGCACTCTCCCCCCATCCCCACCAGGGACCTAAACACCTCCAACTAGACCCACTTTTATATTTTGAGACAGGGTTTTGCTATGTAGCCTAAGACAGCCTAGAACTCACAGTCCTCTTACCTCCACCTCCTGAATGCTGGGACTGTAGGTATGTAGCAACTACACCTGACTTAGTCCTCACATTTTAAAGTTTCCATCAATTTTCTAATAGTGCCACTCTGAAGATCAGCCTTAACACTCAGGCTTCGGGGGACAGTTCAGATACAAATTGTGGCAGTGATCAGGATTCAGCTTTTTGGTTTTTCTCTTTATTAGTGAAAACTTCCATGTTCTTTCTTTACTTACATCTATCACCCATCCTGAATTGGCCACCAATGACTACATAAAGCAAAAGGACAGTACTATTGTGATTTGATCTACCCAATCTTTTGCTTTTGGTAATCATCCACTCTTAAATAATCTTAATAATGAATAAAGAAATGTTTAGGATAAAGCCTAACTGTTGTGCTTTATGTTTCCAAGTCTTCGTCTTAAGACAGACCCATTCCCTCGTTACCACAGGGATTTGGAAACACACACCCCTTCCCCCAATGGCACTGAGGGAAAGTAAGCCAGCTTCACTCTACAAAAGGACCCAGTGGAAAGAAAGAGGATAGGGAAAAAGAAAGAAGAGAGCATCTGTTTAGTTTCTTCACCTAAGGTATCGGGCACTGTACTAGGCCAGGTAGGCTAGGTAGCTTTTCTAGGGTGCATTTTATCTATGTATGTACTTACTTATTTAACAGTTGAATTAAGGTATTTTTCAAGTAATTTTCATACTCCATCCACAGAGTATACATTACTACCCTCCTTTTTTAGATAGAACAATGAAAATCAAAGATATTAAACAACTTCACCACTATCACTGAGCTTCCAGAAAATGGAGTAGAACTGTGATACAGAATTGCAAATTCCCAAACTCCCCACATCTTAGAGATTCACCACTTTGGTTACTTCAAAGAGAGAAGGAAGTCAGAGTTCCCGTCTGGGATCGGAATTGTTTCTGTAGCTAAATACAGGAATGTCAGCAGGAATTGGGCATTTGTTTTGCTTTCCTCTGATCAAAAATTTTGTCAAGCCATGTAATTTCCCTTCTAAATTAGAGGGCCGGTCCCTTCCCTACCCTATATCTGCATACCTGTGGCCTTTGTCCAGAGTTTTTTCACTTTACTTCCTAAATATATCACCTACAATAGCAAAGATCAAACACTATTCCATCCACTCTGGGCATGTCCACCAGAGACACACATTTCCTGGCAGACTTTACCCTTGTGTCCTGTGTCCTTTGTCCCCTTCAGTTACTGTTCCTTCTTCAGAGCAGTCATTGAATCCAGGAATCAAAGCATATCTACCGGGGCACTGGTGGCTCTTGCCTGTAATCCTAGCTACTCAAGAGCCTGAATTATGAAGACTGTATTTCTTTTTTTTATTTATTTATTTTTTATTGTGAAAATACTGTACAGAGGGGTTACAATTACATGGGCAAGATAATGAGTACATTTCTTATCAAGCATTGTAGCCTCCTCCTTTGTTTCCCCTTCCCATCCCTTCCCAGCCTCCCCCGGCCCCCCCACCCAATCCCCCCCCCCCCCACCAAAGTTGTAAAGTTTGTTTTCGACATGACAACTTGTACTTCTCATTGTTGCAAAGGGGTCCACCTGTATCCTTATTTAAACGACTTGTTTTTCCCCTTCCCCTCCACAAATTATACCGACATCAAATACAGTGAAAGCAGGGGTTATACTGTGGGGGAGGGACATACAAAGCAACAAAGAAATAATCTTATAAATGCGTTAAAAACAAATGCATGAAAGAAAAAAAAACATTTAAATACATATCTTAGGGTTCATTTTCCTAACATCACCTTATCTGACCTTTTCTGCTTGACTCATACATACACTAGATATTGCAAATAAGGTAAACCATGGGACCTGTGTTTCTTTGGGCTTGGCTTACTTCACTTAATATAATGTTTTCCAAGCCTTAACAAATGGGGCAATGTCATTCCTTCTGATGGAAGCATAGAATTCCATTGTGTATATATACCACATTTTCTTGATCCATTCATCTACTGAGGGGCATCTTGGTTGGTTCCATATCTTAGCTATAGAAAATAATGCTGCAATAAACATAGTTGTGCTGGTAGCTTTAGTGTGGTCTTGTTTGTAAACATTTGGGTAAATGCCCAAAAGTGGGATTGCTGGGTCATAGGGGAGCTCTATGTGGAGTCTTTTGAGGAACCTCCATACTACTTTCCAAAGTGGTAGAACAAGTTTACACTCCCACCAACAATGAAGTAAGGTTCCCTTCTGTCCACATCCCCTCCAGCATCTGTTGTTATTAGAGTTCTTGATTTTTGCCATTCTAACTGGAGTGAGGTGGTATCTTAATGAAGATTGTATTTCAAAGCCAGCCCAGCAAGAAATTCCATGAGACTCTTATGTTTAATTAGCCAGCAAAAAGCTAGGAATGGAGCTGGGACTCAAATGGAAGAATGCCAGTCTTTTTTATTTTTTTGGGGGGGGGGGTCTGGTCATGGGGACTGATCTCTGGGCCTAGGCACTGTCCCTCAGCTCTTCAGCTCAAAGCTAGAGCTCTACCACTTGAGCCACAGCGCCACTTCTGGCTTTTTTTGTTTGTTTGTTTATGGGATACTGAGGAATCGAACCCAGGGCCTCATGCATACAAGGCAAGTGCTCTACCACTGAGCCACCTTCCCAGCCCCAGAATGCCAGTCTTGAGTGAAAAGGCTAAGTGACAGCACCTATGCCCTGATTTCCAGCCCCAGTACTTGCTCACGCATGTACGCACAGGCGCGCGCGCACACACACACACACACACACACACACACACACACAGTGCAAAACCAAGGAAAAAGCAGAGGCTCTAGTATTTCTTCAGGTCTTAACATGGAACAAACACAGGCTCAAAAAACAGAGAGGAAATAGCAGCTAACAAACTTACCAGCACAATACTGAGGCTGGGGTAGGGACCCTCTCTGCCCAGGGCAGAAAACATATGCCCTGCCAGGACTGTACCCTCTACTCTCATGGTCATGTGGACTATGAGCACCCAGTGCACCTCCCTGAATCCCAAACTTCCATCCCCTGCTTTCCACATCCTCCCAGCTGCCCTGGCCTCTGGACCCCAGGATTCTTCCAGGAAGAAGTCTCCAGTTCATCCACAACAGGAAGGCTTTGACCCTTGTCTAAACTTATTATGAACTTCATCTTCCAGCTGCCACCAGGTGACAGATCTCAAGCCAGACTGTTAAGCTGGAAATCCCTGGTAACATCCTTGGTTATGCTTAAGTAAAGTAGGATAAGTGACAAGTTCAACCTGTCACCCTGACCTTAAAATTCCAACAGTGGCCACTTTCCCCTAAAGTCTAACTCCTCTTCCTAATATAACTTGGATCTTGTGCTCTGATTCATAAGATGCAATTCTTTCATAACACAAAGGTTGACATCTGGTTTCTTACTCCTTACCCTGGGGATACAACCTAGCTACCAATCACGGACTTTACAAGGTCCTCTGTGGTCTCTTCTGGGGATGCTGAAGATGGGTATATGTCTGGGGATATCCCAAAGGAAATGGAAGAACTGTTTGGGATCCAATAATAACCCCTGCTGGCCACCCCCTCCTCTACCCCCACCCCCAGGTTCTCATTAATGTCTTTTCCAGTTGATTTTTTTGAGGAGAAAATAGTGATGGAGGTGGTAAATACAATTTTTTTTTTTTAATGATCTGAGACTCTTGGAGCAGAGCTAGATCTCATCCTGGCCCAGGGTTTGCTTTACCTCCCCCAGATCCTAGAAATAAAGCTCCCCACTGGACTGGGAACAGTTAGCAAAGTGAGAGAATTGAACTTCAAAGCTTGATTCTTTTCACTAGAAATGGCAGTTAGGGTTCCCGCCTACCCCCCCCCCCCCACCTCCTTGCAGGATTAGAATAATCATAAGAGCAATTGTTTGCTCTGAGCTCCATTCATTGCTGTGACAGCAAGGTTGAAAAGGGCCCTTCTTTGAACTTAGCACTTGGATGGAATGAATGTGGCTTCTGTCGCTTCTGGATGACTGATATGATTCAATAAGACGATTAAAGATTAGCAGAGGAAGGCTGCCCTTCCCCCAGTTTTGTGCAGGAAGACTGAATCACAGAACTGTGATGGAAACCCCAGTAGGCTCTGCTAAGCTCTGAGTTTAAACAAGGCAGTAGACAGTGCAATGTTTGTTCAATATCTTCTGAATCTAATCACCTAAGTCCTCACTGCAAAGAGCCACAGCTGTTAGAAGGGCCTACTTCTGTTTAATTAAACAAATGAAGACTATACATTTTAAGTAAATAAGGTGGTTCTGAGTGTAGACGGGGAACAGATATGACAAGAAGGCATAAACACTATGTGAAAGCAAAACACACAGTGCCACTATAGTTAGGTTTGTGTCTTTGTTGAATTTTTATGTCCAGAAATTTTTACAATAAATTGAATTAATTCTCAAAGGCTCTCAAGCTGTGACTGCCTTGAAGCCAGGGTTATGTTCAGTAGTTGCTATTTGACAGCAGGAATTGATTTCCCTATTTGTAACCTTTTCCACTTAATTTCCCTCGATGACAGAGGACTCATTTTCCCAGCTGCAGGAGTGTGTCCAAATGGCCTCATCTGAGCCTTCTCTAGATTTGTTCTCTGCCAAAGACCGTAGTCTAGCCTGAGGCCCTCCCTGCTCCTTCCCCTGATGGACCACCCTTTTCCCTGAGGCCCCACCCATTTCTCTGAGGCCCCACCCCACCATTCAGCCCCACCTCTGTCTTCTAAGTAGGGCCTTCCCTCTAGGATTCTTGGTGATGCAGTTCCCATAGGAACTAGTAGTTCCAACATCACAATTCAGTTTCTGTCTCCAGCCCAGATCCTACTTATTCAGCAGGTGTTAGTCCCTACAGCAGTCCCTAATAAACGTTTTGCATACATATCTCAAAGCCTGTTTTCTGGGGATGGGGATAGTGTGTGAATCTAAGAAACTCATTGAGTTCATCAAGGAAAACAAAAGATTATGAGATTTTAAAGGCAAAACGGTGATCCGGTATTTACAGGTACAGGAAGTGAGGAGAAAACAGCCAAGGGACCAAGAAGGAGTAACAATCAGGACAGTGTGGCAACTGAGTGTGAAGGAAAGTGCAGAAAATATGACCTTTGTATTCTATTTGTTCTGCTAAAATGATACTACTCAACCTAGAGAGGACCATCTATTTTGCTCAGGCTACCAATGCAAATCTTCATCTCACCCATAAACACAGACACACCCAGAATAATATTGGTCAAATCAAATATCTGGGCCTTATGACACAGTCAAGTTAATACATTTCTCTTTCTCTTTTTCCCTTCCTCCCTTCCTTTTCCTGTCTTTTACAATCCCTCTTATGCCATAATTGTCTGAAATAGTGAACCAGATCAAACTTTACCCCTCTTACGCCATTTTCATGGCAATGAAAAACTGATTAGCACAGTTTCATTACTTTATCCTGTCACATAAACTCTAGAATATTTTTCTGATAGAATATCTTGTTACAGTTCTATCCCCCATCAAATTTACTATGAAGTCTGATTCCTAAATATCCCTTAGTGTTGTTTGTTTGTTAAAGTTGCTCCACTCCCTCCTTCCTCTCATACCTGCATACTATTCTTCCTCCAAGTTCTCTCAAGCCATTCCATCTCACTCTCAGGCAAATATTTTTCTTTTTAAAATTATAATCACACAGTAGGATTTTAATTATCTTATTAATAACATCTTAAATCGCAACACACGTTACTGGATAAGGTAAAGGCTAGTAATTAAAATTGCCTCAAAGGAGAATTCAGTGTTAGTCCAATTTTTCTGAAGTCATAAGGGAAAATAAAGTTGAAAAATTTGCAGTTCTTACAAGTTCATGAAAGCATCACAAGTACACATAGAAAATACTAACGCTGAAAGTAAAGTGCATTGGAGGAAAACAGTATCTTATATCAAACTAGATAAAAACTCATTTCACATGCAAATGAAGATTTCTAGAAAACAGTTTTTAAAGTTTTTCTGTCGTTTGCAATTTTTCAAACTGGTAAAAAAAAAAAGTTCACTAAAACTGAAGTCACCCTGGAGAATTCCCTTCCTAGCTTAATTTTATATAAATAAAATAGAAATTTATATTTGAAGATTCTCATCACTTATCATTTCTGGGACACATATAATTGATTATACCTTTCTATGCAGGAACATTTCTGAAACATTGGGTCATATTCCCAAGCTAGGGTTCGTTCACAGTCCCACAAATGACTGTCAACAACAACATGAATGACAGAAGAAGACTTAACCAGTCATCTGTAGGACTGTGACCTGGCAGAATAAACTAATGTTTCACGACTGGGAAGAAATAGTGTGGAAATTTTTCAAAAAAATTGTGCCATTTTCCTTTTTTTTTTTTTGTTATTGTGAAAATACCATACACAGGGGTTACAATTACATGGGCAAGGTAATGAGTACATTTCTTAGCAAGCATTGTTGCCTCCTCTTTGTTTCCCCTTCCCATCCCTGCCCATCTCCCTCCCCCCGCCCCAAACTTCCCCTCCCCAGCACCAAAGTTGTAAAGTTTGTTTTTCGACATAACGACTTGTACATCTCATTGTTGCAATGGGTCCACCTGTATCCCTATTTAAACAATTAGTTTTTTCCCTTCCCCGCCACAAATTATACCAACATCAAATACAGTGAAAACAGGGGTTATAACATGGGGGAGGGACATACAAAGCAACAAGGAAATATCTTATAAATATGTTAGGAACAATCACAAGAAAGATAAAACATTTGAGTCCTTATCTTGGGGTTCATTTTGCCTAACATCACCTTATCTGACCATTTCTGCTTGTCTCAGACATATACTAGTTATTGCAAATAAGGGAAACATGGGACCTATGTTTCTTTGGGCCTGGCTTACTTCACTTAATATAATTTTTCCCAGGTCTTTCCATTTCCTAACAAATAGGGCAATGTCATTCTTTCTAATGGAGGCATAGTATTCCATTGTGTATATATACCACATTTTCTTGGTCCATTCATCTACAGAGAGGCATCTGGGTGGTTCCATATCTTAGCTATGGTAAATAATTAACCCTCAAAAATCAATGGCTTTTCTGTATGCCAACAATGAGAAAAGCATGGCTGAAATCAGGAAAGCACCTCCATTCATAATAGCCCCAGAAAAAATAAAATACCTAGGAATTAACTTAACCAAAGAAGTGAAAAATCTCTATGGTGAAAACTTTAAAAACCTGAAAAAGGAAATTAAAACAGAACTTAGAAAGTGGAAAAACCTCCCATGTCCCTGGATTGGAAGGATCAACATCGTGAAAATGGCAATACTTTCCAAGACTATCTACAAATTCAATGCAATACCTATCAATATTCCAACCTCATTCTTCAAGGAAATAGAAGAGGCAATCCAAAAATTCATATGGAACAACAAAAGACCCCGAATAGCAAAAACGATCCTTAACAGAAAGAACAGTGCTGGAAGAATATCAATACCAAATTTCAAACTCTACTACAAAGCCATAGTAATCAAAACAGCTTGCTACTGGCACAAGAACAGACCTCAGGACCAATGGAATAGAATTGAAAACCCAGAAATGAACCCACAGACCTGTAGCCATCTAATCTTTGATAAGGGAGCTAAAAAAATAGAATGGAAGAAAGACAGCCTCTTCAGTAAATGGTGCTGGCAACATTGGTTAATCACTTGTAGAAAACTAAAGTTAGATCCTTATATATCACCCTGCACCAGAATCAACTCCAAATGGATCAAAGACCTCAGAGTCAAAGTAGACACTCTGAAAACATTACAGGATGGAATAGGAGAAACTTTAGGTTTCCTTGGCACAGGCCGATATTTTCTTAATAGAGATCCAGATACACAACAAATCAAAGAAAGGTTGGACAAATGGGATTGCATGAAGTTGCAGAGCTTCTGCATGGCAAAGGACATAGGTAGCAAGATCAATAGAAAGCCCACAGATTGGGAGAAGATCTTCACTAGCCATACAACGGACAAGGGTCTCATAGCTAAAATATACCTGGAACTTAAAAAATTAAATCCCCCAACAACAAATCCTCAAAGAAACAACTGCCCAATAAATAAGTGGGCTAAAGACTTAAAGAGAAACTTCTCTGAAGAGGAAAGAAGGATGGCCAATAGACACATGAATAAATGTTCAACCTCCCTAGCCATAAAAGAAATGCAAATCAAAACAACATTGAGATACCACCTCACCCCAGTTAGAATGGCTATAATCAAGAACTCTAATAACAACAGATGCTGGAGGGGATGTGGACAGAAGGGAACCTTACTGCATTGTTAGTGGGAGTGTAAACTTGTTCAACCACTTTGGAAAGTAGTTTGGAGGTTCCTAAAAAGACTCCACATGGAGCTCCCCTATGACCCAGCAATCCCACTTTTGGGCATTTACCAAAAAGATCACAAACAAGACCATACTGAAGCCATTTTCCATTTCTAAGATGTTAATCTAGTAAGATTCTAGACACTTCAATAGTGTTCTTGCCTCTAAAATCATAATCAGTGTTATATGGACAAAATATCATTATGAAAAACTTCAAAATGATGAACCATAGCAGAAATTCTCCATTATTTTCCAATCAAAAGACTTCCAGAGAAATTTCTGTGTCTCTTCCAGTTCTTAGTTTATGAGTAAATAAGAAGTTTAAACAACACACATTTCACAAGAAATACGTTCGATTCATTTTTCATATCTTCTGGATGGTTCTTTGTAGTGCTTAGAGTATCTTCTTTGGGGCATTGATTATGCTCATTTATCAGCTTTTCAGTCTATTTTCTCCCTCATTAACATTCTTTTTGTTACTGTTGTAATTTTGTTGTGTGTTTTTTTGTTTGTTTCTGCTTCATTTTCTACCTAGGTTTATCTATCCAGCTTCTGGATAGAAAAATTGGTTTTTGTAACTCCTATTGTTTTCCCTTGTCTACACTGATAGGATAGCTTTCACAAGAATCTAGATTGACAATGTGGTTTCATCTTCTTTTTATTTGGTAAGCTCTCTGGGTAATGTCCAGTTCATTCACTTTATTCTGTAAACTGTTTTTCTGTTGAAGTTATTGTCTTGGTACATTCCATTCCTTAGTATGTGTACCATCATTGGTATTTTTCATCTTGTGACTTATGTATGTTGATAACTGATACTTCTATTAGTTAGTTAAAAAGTGAGAGGAGGTTTTGGGAACTAGTTTGTTGTCTTCAGCTGTAAGCTTTTATAAATTTTTCTGTATTATTCTTTAAAGTCTATATATTCTTTAAAGTCTATGTTTTTCTCCTTATAGCTATATATTAGAGTCCCCACTCATCCCCCCACCTTTTTTTCCCCTATTTCTTCATGTTCTTGAAAAACTTCTTTGGGTGGCTGGTCAGAATTTTTTCCTATATGGCTCATTACTTGTGACTGAATATTCAAGAAAGGATGTGTTACAGCTTTTAATGGAGTTTCTTTGTAGCTGCTTCTTATTTTGTTGCAGCTGGTGTTGAAGTAAAATTTCTTTTTCTTGCACATATATCTTCCTTAGTGTTTTCACTCTCTTCCTTTGTGAGTCATCTTTCAGTTGAGACAGTTTGTGTAATTTGCAGCATCTTTGTGACTCTGTATGACTTCTGGGGCACTCAATGAGTATGTCCTTAGAATCCATTCATATGGATTCTGTTGTTCACTTGAGGTGAAGGAATATGGACTGGGTGAAGGTGCTGGAAATCAGTTCTAACTGCACTGAGGTGTAGTCAGTTCTTGTGGTTATTCTCTAGGTTTAGTTAGTTCTTGCAATTTTTTTCTCTAGGTTTAGTTAGTTCTGGTGGTTTCTCCATTTGGGCATGAATGAGACTAATTTTAAGACCACTTCCATTTAAATTCTTCTGGATTAAACATGGTAGGCAGAAGTTTAACTTCTGGATTTAACATGGTGGCCAACTTGGGGGCACCTGTTTTGTTGTTGAGTCAGCCTCGAGTTCTGCAGGTTCTTTAGTTTCCAGATTATTCCTGGCAGCCAACAGTCCATTGGCTTGACCTGGGGATTTATGGTACTGTATTTATTTTCACCCAGCTCAGTGGGTGTGGCCAATTCATCAGCCCTAGGAGGCAGGAATCAAGTGGGTTTGCCTGATACTTTTGTGGGGTATCAGTTTGATATGTAATCTTGTTGTTCAAGGCTGTAGCCTTATCTACTGTAGTTTCCTGGGCTGTTGAGTGAGTTCCAACAGCCTGGATGTCCATAGCTGTAGCCAGAACTAATCAGGCTCTCAGTTCCTTTCATGCTCTTGTTGAGCGAGGTGATTCCAACTTGCCTTAAATCCTTTACTCCCAAAGTAGCTTTGGTAGCATGGGTTCTAGTGGTTCCTCTCTTTGCTTTTTGGAGGTTTGGGGTTTTGGGTATAATCATGGTGGGAGAAGCAGCCTTGCACCATCTCAGCTCCTTGGCTGCATCACTAATGTGCTATGTGGGCTCATTGGCTGGTGTAAATAAGCCATGAGGGTCTGCACACATTAAGCTCTTTTGTGGCAAAACTAGGAGCCCCGATGGCTATTTTGAGGAGGACCCCATCATCGCCTATGCAGGGACAAATGGAGATTGAATATCTGCCAATGTTGAAAAGACAGATGGCTCTGATTAGATAGTCTTCCTTCCTGAAAGACACCAGATCCTATGGGACGTTTCTCTCCTGCTGGGGGCCCACAGTACTGGAGTACTTATAAGTCACTGAAGAGGCTCTGCACTGGTCACTTCCTGAATGTCAGTCAGAGTCACCCCTATGGATTGCTGGCTGATGGTGGTATGGGCTTCTGTCCCTTGCTCATTGGGCTCTATTGCCCAAAGGCAATGCTCTCTGCCTTTTAGGTACTCCCTTGGGGCCCCAAGGCATTGGTGGTCTCAGTTCAAATTTTGCAGCTTGCAAATCAGAGAAATGAGTTGTGGCATTTGCTTTGGCTCTGTCTCTTGGGTCTGAGGCTATTGAATTTTACAAACAGACTGACCTCCAGTCTACATTGTGACTCTCTAGCTATACAACACCCCTCTGATAATGTGGGTAAGGCTGGGGAAAAGATGGTGTCTATGCTTCCTGGTAGTTTTCTGTTGGTCCCCTATGTGTCATTACAATAGTGAAATCTAAAGAAATGATTGGCTTGTAAGGCATATGGGTTCTAAGGTTGTCTATGGGTATCAGAAATGTCCAAAGAAACTGTTTGGGAACAGTTAAAGGGTCTAGACCTTGGAAGTCTTGTATCCACTACACTACATGCTCCAAAATGCTTCAGACCCTGTTCTGGGTCCGTTAGAGATGTCTTCTACCTACAGTACCAGGGACAGCTGAGCACCTTGGACTACAAAGGGTGAGGCAAATGGCTGTAGAGTAGATGGCAGCTCAAGCACATGAGTGTTCTAGGAAGAATTGCCAAAGAAATCTTTCTTATGTGCTTACCATGTTCTAAGTACTGAAAGTTGAAAAGTTCTTACTTTCTTTTTCTCTTTCTTTCTTTCTTTCTTTCTTTTCCTTCCTTCCTTCCTTCCTTCCTTCCTTCCTTCCTTCCTTCCTTCATTCCTTCCTTCCTTCCTTCCTTCCTTTCTTTTTTTGGGTCCAGTTGTGGGGTCTGCACTCTGGGCCTGGGTGCTGTCCCTCAGCTCTTCAGCTCAAACCTAGCACTCTACCACTTGAGCCAGAGCACCACTTCCGGCTTTTTTCTTTTTACTTACGTGGTGCTGAGGAATCGAACCCAGGGCCTCATGCATGCAAGGCAAGCGCTCTACCACTGAGCCACCTTCCCAGCCCTCTTATTTTCTTTAAGTTAATGATTTAGTACCTATCTCTCCAAAATATGTAAAGAGGCCTGGAGAAGCAAGAGAGACTATTAAGATGTGTGTTTGTGTTAGTCCTGTCATAGTTCTGCCGACCTTGACATAAATAACTTAAGGGAAGGAAAGTCTATTTAAGCTCATGGTTTCTGTCCATGACTACAGACAGGATGTGACAGGAGAGCATCTCACCTGCAGGTGAGAAAGCAGAAAGATAAACTGCCTGTGCTCATGGCAAATATTTCTTAACCTTAGCACTAGCAAGTGTAAGGTTCTGAGATCAAATCCTATTACTGTCAGAAATACATATATTATATATTTTATTATAAAATATACATATCATATTTATTATATGATGTATTTATCTCATAAAATACAATACCTATATTATGTAATACCTGTAAGATATTATTTTAGTGTGCTTCCATGGAATTTCTGTGTTGTAAATAGAGAAGGGGAGAAGGGAAAGAAAGAAATTCACTATTCACAGATGGTGAACTGAGGTTTAGAGACACAACTTGATCTGGATAACTACAAGCCTCCTAAGAGCCAGAGCTGACAACAAATACAATAGATTTGAAATTCCTTTTCCTACTTCTTCCCACTGTGGGGAAGGCTACATTTTTTTTAAAAAAATCTTAATCATTTCTAATTGTTATTATAAAAGTGATGTACAGAGGGGTTACAGGTACAGAAGTCAGATGAAGAGTACATTTCTTTCTTTTTTTTAATCGGATTGGTCCTAGGTCTAGAACTCAGGGCCTAGGTATTATCTCTGAGTTTGCACACTCAAGGCTAATGTTCTACTACCTTGAGCCACAGCTCCACTTCCAGTTTTTTGGTAGTTAATTGGAGATAAGAGTCTCATGGACTTTCCTTCCTGGGCTGACTTTGAAGCTCAGTCTTCAGATCTCAGCCTCCTGAGTAGCTAGGATTACAGGCATGAGCCATCAGCACCTGGCGAGAGTACATTTGTTTTTGGACGTTACTCCTTCCCTCCTCCTCTCCCAGCTTTGCCTTCCATATGTGAAGTTTTTTGAGGAGCCTCCAGACTGCTGTCCAGAGTGGTTATACTAGTTTACATTCCCACCAATAGTACAATAAGGTTTCTTTTTCCCCCACATCCCTGCAACAATTTGTTATGGTTTGAATTCATGATGTGGGCCAATCTAACTGGGGTAAGATGGAATCTCAGAGTTATTTTGACTTACATTTCCTTTATGGCCAGGGATGATTAGGATTTCCTCAATTGTTTCTTTGTCAAAGCCACATTAATCTATTTTTTTATTATTGTGAAAATACCTTACAGAGGGGTTGCAATTACATGGGCAAGATAGTGAGTACATTTCTTATCAAGCATTGTTGCTTCCTCCTTTGTTTCTTCATACCATCCCTTCCCCTCTCCACACCCCCAACCCCACAACCCCGACAACCACCTCCTATCCCTCCACCCCCAACCCCACCAAAGTTTAAAGTTCGTTTTTCGACATAACTTCTTGTACATCTCATTGTTGTAATGGGTCCACCTGTATCCCTATTTAAACAGTTTGTTTTTTCCCTTCCCCTCCACAAATTATATCAACATCAAATACAGGGAAAGCAGGGCTTATACTCTGGGGGAGGTACATACAAAGCAACAAAGAAATCATCTTATAAATATATTGGAAATAATTACAAGAAAGAAAAAAACATTTGAACTCTTATCTTGGGGTTCATTTCGCCTAACATTAACTTGTCTGACAGTTTGTCTCAGACATATACTAGTTTTGCAAATAAGGGAAACCATGTTACCTATATTTCTTTGGGCCTGGCTTACTTCACTTAATATAATTTTTTCCAAGTCTTTCCATTTCCTAACAAATGGGGCAATGTCGTTCTTTCTGATGGAGGCATAGAATTCCATTGTGTATTTATACCACATTTTCTTGATCCATTTGTCTACTGAGGGGCATCTGGGTTGGTTCCATATCTTAGCTATGGTGAATAATGCTGCAATAAACATATTCATGCTGGTAGCTTTAGTGTGGTCTTGTTTATGATCATTTGGGTAAATGCCCAAAAGTGGGATTGCTGGGTCATAGGGGAGCTCTATGTGGAGTCTTTTGAGGAACCTCCATACTGCTTTCCAAAGTGGTTGAACAAGTTTACACTCCCACTAACAATGCAGTAAGGTTCCCTTCTGTCCACATCCCCTCCAGCATCTGTTGTTATTAGAGTTCTTGATTCTAGCCATTCTAACTGGGGTGAGGTAGTATCTCAATGTTGTTTTGATTTGCATTTCTTTTATGGCTAGAGAAGTTGAGCATTTCTTCATGTGTCTATTGGCCATCCTTGTTTCCTCTTCAGAGAAGTTTCTCTTTTAAGTATTTAGCCCACTTATTTATTGGGCAGTTGTTTCTTTGAAGATTTGTTGTTGGGGGATTTAATTTTTTAAGTTCCAGGTATATTTTAGCTATGAGACCCTTGTGGGCTATCTATTGATCTTGCTAGCTATGTCCTTTGCCATGCAGAAGCTCTGCAATTTCATGCAATCCCATTTGTCCAACCTTTCTTTGATTTGTTGTGTTTCTGGGACTCTATTAAGAAAACTTCAGCCTATGCCAAGGAGACCTAAGGTTTCTCCTATTCCATCCTGTGATGTTTTCAGAGTGTCTACTTTGACTCTTAGGTCTTTGATCCATTTGGAGTTGATTCTGGTGCAGGGTGATATATAAGGATTTAACTTTAGTTTTCTACCAGTGATTAACCAATGTTGTCAGCACCATTTACTGAAGAGTCTTTCTTCCATTCTATTTTTTTAGCTCCCTTGTCGAAGATTAGATGGCTATAGGTCTGTGGGTTCATTTCTGGGTTTTCAATTCTATTCCATTGGTCGTGAGGTCTGTTCTTGTGCCAATACCAAGCAGTTTTGATTACTATGGCTTTGTAGTACAGTTTGAAATTTGGTATTGTTATTCCTCCGGCACCGTTCTTTCTGTTAAGGATGCATTTCTTTTTTGAGCATTTCTTCATGTGTCTATTGGCCATCCTTCTTTCCTCTTCAGAGAAGTTTCTCTTTAAGTCTTTAGCCCACTTATTTATTGGGCAGTTGTTTCTTTGAGGATTTGTTGTTGGGGAATTTAAGTTTTTGAGTTCCAGGTATATTTTAGCTATGAGACCCTTATCCATTATATGGCTAATGAAGATCTTCTCCCAATCTGTGGGCTTTCTATGGATCTTGCTAGCTATATCCTATGTCAAGGCCACATTTCTGAGACAGATTTTCAAAGGTTTTCAGTAGAGTTTATGTGTGGCTCTTCCTGGTGCTGGGACTGCAGATGGGTCATCATAGCCCTGGCCAACTCACACTGCAGGACTGTACATTTTAAAAGTAGCCTATCACAATCTCAGTGCCTCTGATTTCATAATATTTATCAAAATGAACTCTAGGAAACGAAATTCATTTTTTCCCTGTTTTCTTTTTGTCTTGTTTGTTTATCTGTCTTTGAGAGGGTGAAGGATCACAGAAGTAGAAGGACAAAAAGTGAACAAATGTAGCAGTGGTACTCACTAGATGCTACACTAAAAATGTACTACACAACTTATAGGCAGGGAAAGGAGGGAAAAACTGAAATGTACTCATTAGTTGACTTATGAAATGGTAGCTTCTCTGTACATCATCATTATTTTAAATTTTTAAATAAGAAAAATGTAGCCTAGGGTACTGTCTAGCCTGTCTCCATCTTGAAAAGATTTGGGAGTACAGACCAACAGTAACACAGACAGCTGCATAAGAAGTGGAAGTTGGAAGACAAATCTCCAATTAGTCAGCAAAAATCCAGAAATGAAGGTGTGGCTCAAGTGATAGACCACCAGTCCTGAGTTGACAAACTTAACAAGAGCCAGGATCCCTGAGTTTAAGGTCCATAGCAGTGCACACGCGTGCACACATGTATGTGTATGTGTCTTTGTGCGCGCGTGCATGTGTGTGCGCGCACACACACACAGAAGAAAAGGAGAGGAGAGGGTCAGAGTGGCACCCAGCAACCCTGTGTGAAACATAATATGCAGAATCTTACAGAATGAATTGTGACCTAATGGCCAGTACCTCAGAATGTGACTGAGGGTCTTTGCAGTAGCAATTAGGACAAAATAAAGTCATTAGTCTGATCCCTATTCCAGTATGATAAGAGTTCTTATAAGTAGACAAAACCTGACACATATGTACACAGAGTAGACCAAGTGAGGGCACAGGGAGAAGACACCATCTGCAAGCCCAGAAGAGAAGTTGAGAATTATAAAATCCATATGGGACTTGGCAGTGACCTTTGCAAACATTGCTGTGGGTGATGTGATGACAGAAGTAGCCCAGACCCAAGTCACAGTGGAAAACCAGCCAATCCAGTCCCTACTGAGCCACACTGTGATCTCAAGATAAACCCCTGCTTTGTTTATTTAGTGTCCTTGGTTAAAATACTCTCCTTTTGGAATCACCTTTAAAATGCACTTGCAATATACTTAGTGATATCAAACCAGTACCCTTTGTAGATGAATGAATTGACTTAGGTCACATTAACGAACATGTATTAAGCACCCACTGTGTTCAAAATAGAATGGCAGAGGCTGGAGACGAAAGCAAGCTGGCTCTGCAGTCTCCAACCTCACAATCTGGCATGCAAAGCAGCATGTCTGCAGTTAGCAACACCTTGAAGGCTGAATGGTACAGCTGTAACCTAGCAAGAGAGCAAGGTTGGCTTGGCGTTTAAGTGGAGACTACTACCCATAGATTTTTCTGCTGTCTTGGTTACTGGAGGGAAACACAGTAAGACAAATGGAATTTGAAGATGGTACCAGAGTAGAACTATGGGATGTAAAGAAAACTTCAGACCACACTGCACCATGAGCTCTACTAAGACTGGACACCAGCTTCATTTTTTTCTGTACAACCAGTTACAAGATGCATTAGGGACGTTTTGGTCAGCAACAAATAACATATATAATAATGACTCCATTAGGTTATAACAAAGCTAAAATTTTCCTCTCCCCTAGCGATGTCTCAGTGGTTATAAGGCAGAACAATGCATTGCTCATTGACACTCAAATGTGCTCTGTGTGTGCAAACATACACAATGCACTTGTAGTACATAGAAATGACTGTGTTACTGTCCCTGGATTACTACATTGGTAATCATTATGTCAGAGAACATAGTTGACTATAGACAGCCTGCCCTGTGATGCCAGCTGCAGCCTCACCCAACTCTGTTGACTTGAGTCTCACTTCACCATGAGGCCACATGTTGTGACTGACCTAGAGCAGCTAGGCGTGTGTAACACTCTAGGAGGGTTGCACAATTGAAGCATATTTCTCAGAAAGTGTCCCCTTTGTCGAAGCATTAGAAAATTCTAGTCAGCCATCGGGCTCTGGTGGCTCACACCTACAATCCCAAGAGGCTGAGATCTGAGGATCACAATTCAAAGCCAAGTCCAGGCAGAAAATCTGTTTGACTCTTATCTTCCAATTAACCTGTAAAAGGTTATACATGAAGCTATGGCTCACATGGTAGAATGCCAGCTGTGGGTAAAAAAAACAAAAACTAAGGGACAGTGCCCAGGCCCTGAGTTCAATCCCCTGTACCAGAAGAAGAAAGGGGAAAGAGGTGGATAAGAAATAGAAGGAGGAGAAAGGAGGAGGGAAGAGGAGGAGGAGGAGGAGGAGGAAGAGGTAGAGGAGGAGGAGGTAGAGGAGGAGGAGGAAGAAGATTCTAGTCAGAAAGTCACACTTTACTCATACCATCACCCAGTTCATCCTCATAGCTAGTTCTTGTGGCAGCTTTCCTTTCATTTCTACCTGATATATGCAGAAATAGAGAAGCTAAGTAAACTAAGACTGTACAGCTTGTAAATAGCAGAACTGAAGTTTAAGTTTGTGTGTCTGACTCTAGGTTCTAAATTCATCACCATTATGTCAAGTACTGACTACAGTAGTTAATTTTATTTTATAGTTTAATTTTATATCACTTTCACTAGACCAAAATATACTTAAATGCTTAAATTTTTTGTTGTTGTTTTTCTGGCAGTCATGGGGCTTGAACTCTGGGCCTGGGTACTGTCCCTGAGCTGTTGCTCGAGGTGAGCACTCTACCACAGGAGCCACAGGACCACTTTTGTTTTTTTTTTCTGGTGGTTAATTAGCTATAAGAATCTCATGGACTTTCCTGCCCAGGCTGGCTTTGAACATCGATCCTCATATCTCAGCCTCCTAAGTAGCTAAGATTCAGGTGTGAGCCACTGGCGCCCAGCTAAATTTTTATACATTACTCTGGGTGTTTCTATGAGAAAGTTTCTGAGACCAGCATTTGGATTAGTAGACTATGCTGAGTGGCTGAGCAGTGTGGGTGGGTATTATCTAACCAACTGAGGACCTAGATAATGTATAAAGGCAGGGGAAGGGAATAATATTCCTTCTGTTCAACATCTTGAGCTGAGACACAGGCCTTCTCCTGCCCTGGGATCCTAGAGTAGAGTTCATGCCATCATGTTAAGCCTTCAAGTTAAGTGAGGTCCACCAGCATTGCTGGGGTTCCAGCTTGAGACATAACAAATCCCTCTGTACATGCTGTTCTGTTTCTCTGGAAAGTTCCAACTGACCCAAAACTCTCCTGGTGATTCCTTCCTCTTCATGGGGGTCTTGGATAAAGGTGATAGAGGTAGAGGTCTATACGCAATAATATGTTCAACCTTCTGTCAGTCAGCATTGCTTCTTGTCTACTAAATTCCACCTACATTCACAATCTTTATTATTATTAGTGAACTTGTGAGTCAAACATATTTTACAAAATTTTTCAAACCAACATCCAATAAAAAATAAGTGAGTGAACGTGCTGCTTACTTGGGTTTGAACTCAGGAAACTGGGTTGCTGTCACTTAGCTTTTTGTTGCTCAAGACTTGAGCCACACATGATTTTTGGCAGTTAACTATAAATTAATTATCAAAAACTGGAAGGACATAGCTAGAAAGATCAATAGAAAGCCATGGACTGGTAGGGATTTTCACTAGCCATCCAATGGACAAGGGTCTCATAGCTAAAATATACTTAGAAATCAAAGAACTAAATCCCCCAACAACAAATCCTCAAACAACTGCCCAATTAATAAATGGGCTAAAGACTTAAAGAGAGACTTCTCTGAAGAGGAAATAAGAATGGCCAATAGACACATGAAGAAATGCTCAACTTCTCTAGACATAAAAGAAATGCAAATCAAGACAAAATTGAGATTCCACCTCACCCCAGTTAGAATGGCTAGAATCAAGAAATCTAGTAACAACAGATGCTGGAGAGGATGTGGCCAAAAGGGAACCCTACTGCATTGTTGGTGGGAGTGTAAACTTGTTCAACCACTCTGGAAAGCAGTATGGAGGTTCCTCAAAAGACTCCACATAGAGCTCCCTTATGACCCAGCAATCCCACTTTTGGGCATTTACCCAAATGATCACAAACAAGGTCACACCAAAACTACCAGCAACCATGTTTATCACAGCATTGTTCTCCATAGCTAAGATATGGAACCAACCTAGATGACCCTGGGTAGATGAATGGACCAAGAAAATGTGGTACACACACACACACACACACACACACACACACACACAATGGAATTCTATGCCTCCATCAGAAAGAATGACATTGCCTCATTTGTTAGGAAAGGGAAAGACTTGGAAAAAATTATATTAAGTGAAGTAAGCCAAGCCCAAAGGTCCCATGGTTTCCCTTGTTTGCAATGATTAATACATTCTAGGAGAAGCAGAGAAGTCAAAGGCTATGTACATATGACCACATTAAATAATGTTAAGCAAAATGTACCCCAAGACAGGGACACAAGTGGTTTTTTTCTTGCTTGCTAGTGATTTTAGTGTACTTACAATGCACTATGTGATTCTTTTGTTTCGTTTGTTTGTTCTTCCCCCACAGTATAACCCTTGTTCTCAATGGATTTGATGCCGGTGTTCTGCATCATGTATATACGTTTTTGTAATTTGGGGAGGGGAAGGGATATTTCGGAATGCTTAAATGGGGATGCAGGCTGACCCATTGTGACAACGAGATGTACAGGACACTATGTTGAAAATGTACTTTACAATGTTGGGGTGTGGGGGGACGGGGGGAGTTGGGGAGGTGGGGCGGGAAATGATAGTAGGGGGAAAACAAAGGAGGAGGTAACAATGCTCGCTATGAAATGTACTCATTACCCTACTCATGTAACTGTAACCCCTCTGTACAATATTTTATGTGTGTGTATGTATATATATATATATATATATATATATATATAACATATATATATCTATATATATCTCTCTCTATATATATATATCTGGATTTTCATGCCAAGACTGGCTTTGAACTGTGATCCTCAGATCTTAGCCTCCTGAATAGCTAGAATTAGCTGGCTGGCACCCATCTAGAAATAAATTAAACTGGCAAAAATAAAATAAAATTCTGAAAAGAAAAAGAATGCAATCCAAACAAGTATGTTTTAAGCAACAATCCAAGAACTGAAACATAAAATCTACTCTCTGCACCCCAGGAGCCATGATGGGAACAGGGTCCTCACACCCTGAGAACCAAGAATGATATTTGTTCTCTGTGGTTTTTTTCTGGCCAAGCTCGATGGAGCGGGTTCTGAGAGGGACATGATGATATGGGGCCAAGGGTGAGATGGTGGCTGAAGAGAAGGCTACAGATGTGCAGTCCAGATGCTCTGCACTGGAGTGCGCCATGCCCTCAGCCAGCAGCAGGTGTCTTTCTGCTAGATATTGAATAAAAGTTCTTCCCCCATGGTGAATAAAGGTTCTCCCGCCATGGTACAACACTTGTTGTCACTGTATTTGATTCCAGTGTCCTGCATCTTGTATATTCATTTTTCTAATTTGGGGAGGGGAAGGGAAATAACAAAAAGCTGAAATAAGGATACAGGATGACCCATTGTAACAATGAGATGTACAGGACAATATTTTGAAAAAGAACTTTACAACTTTGCAAAGGGAGTGGGAGGAGTTGTAGAGGTGGGGAGGAAAGGGATGGTAGGGTAAAAACAAAGGAAGGGTAACTGCTCAATAGGAAATTGACTTATTACCTTGCTCATGTAACTGTAACCCTCTGTACAATATCTTTACAATAAAAATATATATTGAAAAGTTCCTTTAATGAAAGAACCCAAGTGATTCTGATCAAAGTCCACTGTGATCCCTCTATTTCCTCCCTCTTTCTTGAGATTCTTCAGAGCAGAGGCAAAGAGCTAGCTGCTCATAGAGAAATACCACTCAGCCTCTGCAAAGGAAGGAGCAATGCCAAGTTACCCTCTTTCTAATTAAGGGGAAGCAAAGTGTCCGGAGAGAGCCTCTAAGGTATGTATCAGGTAAAAAGAATGGTAAGCAACTCTACAAGAAAGGACACAGCCTGAAGACAGAAAGACAGAAGAAAAGGAGACTGCAGAACCAAAGAAACCAGCAATGAACAATGCATCAATTTTAAAAATGCAGGTGTGTCACATACTGATAAGAATTATGGGGGCTGGGAAGGTGGCTCAGTGGTAGAGCGCATGCCTTGCATGCCAGAGGCCCTGGGTTCAATTCCTCAGCACCACATAAGCAAAAAGAAAAAAGCCGGAAGTGGCACTGTGGCTCAAGTGGTAGAGCGCTAGCCTTGAGCTGAAGAGCTGAGGGACAGCGCCCAGGCCCAGAGTTCAGGCCCCATGACCGGACCCAAAAAAACAACAAAAAAACAAAAACAAAAAAAGAATTATGATAGCCCAATGAAGGTCTGAGATGAAGATGTCAGTCAGATTGGTTCCTTTGGGAAGACCTGAGGCAGAGTCTGTTCTAGGCCTCTCCTGTTTTCTGTGGTCACCAGCAACATTTTATTTTTCACTCCTTAACCCATGAATTCATCACTACAATCTTTGCCTTTGTCTTCATGAAGCTGTCCTTTGTGTGTGTGTGTGTGTGTGTGTGTGTGTGTGTGTGTGTGTAAATTTCTCTCTTTTTCACAAGGAAATCAGTCACAAGTTCAGGGCCCGGCCTTCTCCAGTGTGACCTGTTTTGAAGTTGACTATATCTTTTAGGGGACTTAGTTTGATGACCACAATAATAACCTGACTTACTAAACTGAGAGGCAGTGGGGGCAGGGAGACGGAGGCAGGATGAGAAAGCAAAATCCTCATCTTACTTTGGAAGGAGACTGTTGATAGGTTCTAAAATTGAGACTTAGAACAGATGTGCCCGTGTGTGCATGCATTCCGAACCCCAACCTGCCAGTGTTAGCCATAATCTCTTTTTCTATCCTTAGAGAAACAGACTTCTCTGAAACATTTATTTAAGGTTTAACAGCTTCCATTTATTTTACTTCTTTTATAAAGAAGATAAATTTAAATGTAAGGATTTTTATTCTTTTAGTACCTACTGACTCCTTACGAGGTTGTTTAATTAAGCAGTTGTAAATGCAAAATTTCTCCCTAGCATTTGGGGGGAAGGGAGAGGGAGGGGACAGGCTGGAGGAGGAAGGAAGGGGGGAGGGGAAGAGGAAAGGGAGGAGGAGAGAGAAAGAGGGAAGGAGGGGAGGAGAGAGAGAATGAATATGAATGTACTATAATCTTAGGCATAATTGAAGCCACAGCACTCAGTACCAGCCTGGCTATTTCATAAATGTTTCTAAATTGGACTATTTGGTTGCTAACTATGCAGCATTTTACTGGAAGATGTCCAGGTCGCCCCCTGCAGAATCCTACACCAACTGCATTCCATGATGCTGACCATACAAAGGGTGCTCCCCCCAATTTCTCTTTTGTGCCCTACTGTCTACCTCTAGGAGATTACATTGTCGACGTAGCTGAGGGGGAGGAGTCACTATATTCTGCAGATGGACTGACCCTGTGTGGATGAATAAAGTGAGTGCTTTCTTCTGTCTGAAAGGTATTTAATGCCTCTAGCTCTAAAATCATGTTCCCTCTGGCAAAATAGAACTTTCATCCTTGGAAATAGGAACCAATCCACTGGTGAAATCACAGAGATTTCCTCCCCGCCCCCTGCAGAGGACATTATGGGTGCCGAGGAATGCAGTCCAGCTCAGAAGCAAACAAATGTGGCTGCTGAAGGATACTCACACACATGTTGGGATACGTACAGCCCATCATCCACTGGCCACTTCCCAGTCCTCCCCACCCCTCCCTGTCCATCCCACACCATCTCACCTCCAGCCAATTGGGAATGCAGCAGCAGTGACTCAGGGTTTAGTAGAAAACATGAGGCAGAAGCATTGACTTAGCTCTCACTAACAGGCTCTTGAGGAGAGACAGAGCCTGGTACCTGTGCTGGCTTGCTCCACATCTCTCTGCTGTCTCTGTCTCCCTCTCTCCTCCCCGTCAGCCACACTCCAGTGCAATTAATATTCTGTTAGCCATGGACTCAGGACCTTCCAGGCCATTTACCTTCCTTTGATGACTGACTTACTCACAGAGTCCAGCACTGCCAAGTCCTGGTTCTGGCCAGAAATGGAACATGGTCACTCTTCAGCCCTGGCTCAGTCCATTTCCTTTTGCTGCCTCCTCAGATACCACTTGGGCATCACAGAAAGGCTTGGGGTCTGCAGGCCCATAAAGGAAAGGGTACACAAGGCCTTTGTCCCTTATAAGAGTCAAGAAGCAGCTAGTGAAAAGCCAGGTTTAGGGTCAGTAAAAACACCATCTGCCACTTTAGGATGGTGTCTTCTGTGTCCAGTTTTAGTTGATTACCTAATTCTGTAACCTAACTAAGAAAAATAAAGACATGGATAAAAATAAACTCTTACTTAAGTCTTTCCTGTCTGACAAATTCATGAAGTTTGGAGTTGGCTGGATGGTATAGCATTGACCTTAACCATCTCCCAACAGCTCTTATGTTAGGGTATGGGTTCCTAGCTTGGTGCTATTTGGAGATGGTAGAACTTTTAAGAAGTGGGGCCTAATGGAAGGAAGTTAGGTTATTGCAGGGTGTCCCTTAAAGGAGATTGTGGGACCTTTCTCTTCTTCCTCCCGCTCATTTCTCAGCCATGAGATAAGAAGTTTGTCTCTACTTCACACTACCACAATATACTACCTCACCACAGGCTCAAAGCAAGAGAGACAGTGTATCAGAGACTGAAACCTTTAAAACTAAGAGCCAAAAGAAACCTTTGTTTCTCTGTCAGGTGATTGTCTCAGATATTCATTACAGAAATGGAAAGCTAATGCACTGAACTTTAGAGACCATTGTCTTCATTCCTCCCTCCAAGAAGGAGAAGGCCAAGGGAAAAAACAAATCATTTAACTAGGGGTACAGGTGATCCAATTGCAACAATGAGATGTACAAGTCCTTATGTCAAAAAACGAACTTTACAACTTTGGTGGGGAGTAGAGGGGAGGATCGGGTGGCAGGAGGGGGGAGTATGGGAAGGGATGGGAAGGGGAAACAAAGAGGGGGCAACAATGCTTGATAAGAAATGTACTCGTTATCTTGCCCATATAATTGTAACTCCTCTGTATGGTATTCTCACAATAAAAATTTTTTAAAAAAAGGAGAAGGCCTTTGGCTCTCCAAGATTAGACAGGTAGGTGGGATTTCAGGATCTCAGTCCAGGGTAACTTTTTGGCTGTCTTAAAATGTGAGCTGTTTGTAAGCTAGCATCTAAATTTTCAATGCCATCATGTTCTACAAGGCCAATGATTTGAATCTGCCTGTGGCAGTGATGGAGGATCTTACCACACTCCACTGTGGGAACAGCCAACCATAATGCAGCAGAGACCAGGACAGGAAGTCCCGATTATATTCTAGAGATCATAGCATGAAGGTTCCCAGGCCCCCACCTTGGGAGACTGGGTAGAGGTAATCAGCATATGTCATCCTGAGCCTAAGACTGAAGAAGCCTCTAAAAATATCAGCAGAGAGGCCATGCTGGCTGAACCCTGCTAATTCTGCTGATCTGTACTGCACTGTAGCTTGGGCAGTGAGAGGGGTTGAGTAGAGTAGGGGAGAGGATCGGGTGTTAGGGAGCCACCTTGAGGTAGAAGGTCTTTCTTCCCCTGGTACATCTGCCAGTTACTAAGGTTGCTTCAGCAACCATTTAGTTCATCAGAGTCAAGTTTGGGTTTTCAGAGAATGTTGTCCCACAAACAAAGGGAGGAATCAGGGCTTAGGGCCCACCAAGCCAAACTGCTAGCCCAGAGCTCTCTTAACAGAGAATGTGGGGTGGCCATGGGGTGCTTTCTGACTTTAGGCAGAAAGTAAAACCTTGAAGTAGGAAAGAAGAGGTACCCAAGGTTTGTGAGTGTGTGTGTGTGTGTGTGTGTGGGAGAGAGAGAGAGACAGACAGACAGACAGACAGACAAAGAGAGAGAGAGAGAGAACCCATACACCCCCCCTGCCTGGTATCCCCTATTTTTATTAAACAACAGAGTGGGGAATGTAAGCATTATGTCCACCTTTGGTCCTCAACTCCACCCAGACCTGACCCCTCCCTGTCCTGGAGTTCCCACTATACAGCTGGCCCCTCCCTCTCTACCCAGACCCACCTGAACTCCCATCTACCTCACTTCCTAACCCCCAGACCCTGCTGCTACCTAGATTGTGGAGGATGCCATGTGTTCTCTCTCTCTGGGAGAAATATGGCTCCTCTAATAAACCTTGTAATAATCTTTCTCCTGTGCCTGCCTGCCTCTGCAAGATCACCTGGCATGGATGTGACAGATCCTTTCGTGTGTGTGTGTGTGTGTGTGTGTGTGTGTGTGTGTGTGTGTGTTGGTAGTATGGTTCTATCACTTGAGTCACGGCTCCACCTCTGACATTTTGCTGGCTAACTGGAGATAAGACTCACATAGACCTTCCTGCCCCAGCTGTCTTTGAACTCCAATCCTCAGATCTTAGCCTCCTGAGTTGCTGGGATTGCAAGCACGAACACGAAGTACTGGGGCCTGGCCAAGTTTCTTTCTTTGAGGTTATAAAGCCGCGGGATGGAGGAACCTCAGAGCTGAGGTCATCCATCTGCCATGTGTCCAGTGAGAAATCTGTTGTCAGACTGCTTTGAACAATTCCAAGAAAAGGAATACATCTGGTTAACCATCAGCCCTTGTACTTGAAAGCCTTAATTTCTCAAATATCCATCCTGCTACAGGGTCAGAAAAGGTCTCTCATTCTCACAGCACATATTGGAGGCTCTGTGTGTATGCAGATATTGAGAGGGAAAGGGCTAAGGGAAATTTTTTTTTATTGTGAAAATACTGTACAGAGGGGTTACAAATACATGGGCAAGATAATGAGTACATTTCTTATCAAGCATTGTAGCCTCCTCCTTTGTTTCCCCTCCCATCCCATCCTCCCCCCTACCCCCCAACCCAACCCTCCTCCCCTCCTCTACCAAAGTTATAAAGTTCGTTTTCAACATAATGACTTGTATGTCTCATTATTGCAATGGGCCCACCTGTATCCCTATTTAAACGATTTGTTTTTTCCCTTCCCCTCCACAAATTATAGCAACATCAAATACAGTGAAAGCAGGGATTATACCATGGGGGAGGGACATACAAAGCAACAAAAAATAATCTTATAAATGTGTTAGAAACAATCGCATGAAAGAAAAAAACATTTGAATACATATCTTAGGGTTCATTTCCCTAACATCAACTAAGGGAAAATCTTATACCATTGGTATAGGATCTTGCCAGTGAACTAGCAATTAGCAAGCAAGCCAGCCAATGATTTATTCATTTGGAAGTTACCAATGGTAGATTTTCCTTTTAGAAGTGTATTTTAATATATAACTCCTAAATCTCACACCAGGCAAGGAAGCTGAGCCAACTTTCTTAGAAATATGAAAATAACAGTGGGATTTTCCCCCAAGGGAGCAGCCAGGTCAGCAATAATGACTCAGTCTTCCCCATTCCTCATTCCTTGGCACATTCTAGTCATCCCTTCTTGGCCAGCTTTCAACCCTCCTCCCTTGCCCTGGTACCCTCTTCCATCCACAGACACACTCCTAGCATACCTTTCCTGTCCCAGGACTCCTGGGACCACACATGAGGTCCAAATTCCCATCACTCAGAGCCTTTCCCTGTCACTGATGATTTAAGTCAGCAGCACAGTACTCTCAATGTCCCTCCTCCGCCTTGGGAGTCCCTGCTTTTAATGTGTTCTCACTTCAATCAGTGCACTTGAATTCAGTGTTATGACCATAGGCTATGTCTCTCTGCATTCCAGCTTCCCCCAGACCCCCAGACCCTCAGTTACCTGCCCCCTAGCAATCCCTGTCCCACTCTCCCAGCCAGCTTGCCTTCACTGCCATGCAAGAGGCCTCCTTCCCTTCTGAGCAATTCATCTCAGGGTGAAGCCCAAGTTTCTCTCCATGAAGATCAATGGGCTCCACTAGGGCAGGGTTCACCCATGCCATCTTTGACACTGAGTCCTTCTAGCACAGCTGTTAGAGGAGAAACTCATCACATCCCAGGGATAGGCCTTGTTCCTTCTAGGCACCTCCAACCCCATAGCTCACTACATTCCACTCATCTTCTACAGACAAGCTTATAGTGCTGAGAATTCACTTCTCCATCAATGGGTGATTTGTCAGCTGTAGAATAAGCTCAGCTACATCTTTGTAGGCCCACCGGTGAGATGTAATTTATCCTGTTAATTTGCTCATGACATACAACACATAGACTTCAAAGACAGACTTGATGGGGGCTAGTGTGGAGCAGCTGGGTCCTGAATTCAAAGTCCCTAATTCCCTCTAGCTCAAAGAGCAAAATTGGTTGCCTTCCTTAGCTACCCAGCTGGGACTTGGACCCTCAACTCCACAATCTGACTCCATGCCACCAGAACAGGAACAAGGAATGTCTCACAACTCTAACATCTCCTCCTTCAAGGATATCAGAGGGCTATGCTTGCCACCCCCATCCTAGTCACCTGTGTTTGGCCTACTTTCTCTGCTGAGGACCCAGATACAAGCCTGAAAGTGTTGTTACACACTGAAGGTGTGACCCTGAGTAGGCTTATATTTTCATGAAGTTCAAATTCAAAAATTCAACAGCTATTCAAATGAGAGTAGCCTCCTGCTCTCCTTCTCTCCTACAGCCAGGGCTTTAACTCTGTACCACTGTCCCAAGTAATTCTGCTCAGACTCTCAATTTATATACCTTGGCCAGAAAATAAAAGAGCTTAAAGTAAATAGATGTGTATTACTTAGAAAGTGCTAGAGTTGATCTATTTAGGTGGAGAGAGGCTCACCCTCATCCCAAGTAATTCTCTCCAATCACAGTAGATAATTGCCTGGAGCTGATTTCATTAGACAAATACCATTTTTCTCTTTATAGCTACAGTTCTAGAACTGTGTTGGGAGATGTCCTGGGTCAGGCTCCCCAGAAACTGGTACTAAAATCAGGATTGATAAGAAGTGCCAGAATTGCTCATTAAGCAGTGGGAACAGCAAAGCTGAAAAGAGAGGCACCCGTACCACACTGTGAAGAGAAACTTCAGCCCATCCTGCTAAGGAATTTAGAGGGAGATTTCACCTCCTTGTTTGTCCTGCATTTAAAGCAAGGAACCCAACCCAGCTTTACTACTCCTTTTCCTAGTAGTCTTTGCTCAGAGCCACCCCAATGTGATATAACTTCCAGATACTTGTAGAACTCCCCATGTACAGGTAAATTGACTCTAGTCACTCAAGGGCAATTAAGGCATAGGTGCTGGTCACTGAAAGCAACATACAATTAATCTAATCTTGAATGTTGTCTTATACTGTTTTGTTGCTATATCTAAATACCTGGGACTTGGTAATTCATAAACCAAAAATGTTTATTTCAGCTGGGTATTGGTGGTTCTTATCTGTAATCCTACTCAGCTACTCAGGAGGCTGAAGTCAAAGGAACGTAATTCAAAAATACCCTGGATAGGGAAGTCCATGAAACTCTTATTTCCAATTGACCACCAAAAATTTGAAAGTGAAACTGTGGCTCAAGTGGTAGAGCACTATCCTTGAGCACAAAAGTTCAGGCTCTGAGTTCAGGTGCTAGGACAAGCACACACACACACACACACACACACACACACACACACACACACACATTTCAGTTTTGTGGTTTGGAAGCTGGAAAATCTAAAATAGAGTGGGCCATATGTGGCAACACACTACTTCAACAACAGATAAAAAAGCCAAAGGGGTGGCCACATACAAGGGGAATACATGTGTGCAGAAGAGTAAGAGAGTCCCAGGTATAATAGTTCAAACCTGCAATCCTTACTAGTTGGAGGCCAGAGATTGGGGAATCACAGTTTAGAGCCAGCCTAGGCATAAAGTAGTTCTAGAGACTCCATCGCAACCAATGGCTAGACAGTGACATGGAAAAGCAGAAGCAGAAGGGTCACAGCCCAGGCCAGCCCAGGTATAAATTGAGATCCTACCTGATTTTTTTAAAAGGCTTTTTAACCCTACCTCAAAAACTAAAGGGGTTGGAAGCATGGTACAAGGGGTAGAATACTTGCATAGCAGGCTCTAGGCCCTGAGTTCAATCCCTCCCCTGAAAAAGTGGGGGGATGCCTGGCTCACTTTATAACAGCTCACTTTCAAGAGCACTAATCCAATCTCAGAAAAACATATAAATCCATTCATGAGGGCAGTGTCCACTTTCCCAGATCCTACGTCTTAGAACCATCATATTGGGATTCAAACTTGCTATTAAACCATAGCAGGCACCCAGAAAGAAGACTGTCTCTACAGGGGACTAGGCAAAGTATTATCCATGCTGATGCAGCCCATTGCTTTACGTGGTTCTGCCAAGAATGAGGAATTAATAATCTAGTGCAATCCTAAGTAGTAAGGCGAGTCTCCATCCTCTATCCTCTCCTTCTCCATCCTCCTCCTCTTCTCCCTTTCCCTTCCCTTCTCTGTCTTGACTCTCTCTCTCTCTCTCTCCCTCTCTCTCTCTCTCTCTCTCTCTCTCTCTCTCTCTCTCTCTCTCTCACACACACACACACACACACACACACACACACACACAGTAACACAAAACACAGCAGATTAGCTATCAGGAAATGCAGAACCCTGTTTATCAACAGTTCAGAGGCCCAGGCGGAAGCCCCTTCCTCTGATCTGCTCAGAGTTCCGGATCATCCTAAAGTATCAGTGTCATCCAGCAAGCCCTTGCTTATTCCTGCCTCTCAGTGCTTCCATGTTTGTTTGAAACCCAACATCTGTTACCTTTTGTCCTGGATCCTGTGCCTTTCCCTGTTCCATGGGATTTGTTTGTAAATACTTCCAATGTCCATGTTCTGAGCACACCCTGCCACTTAGGAGAGGGTCTATGCTATGTGGGGTGAAGACACACGGGTTCCTGGGATAGTTGGCTGATTCCCAGAATTTAAGGTGACTAGAGCCTGCTTTCCTGCTGGAATACTTCACAGCCTGATTCCAAGCTGTACTTCAGCCTTCTCAATGGTGGGCAAATGACTGAGAATAGAAGAAGGTTTCTGCCTACTACCAGCTGGCTCACTTTCCACATGCCGTCTGAAGATAGTAACAGTCCCTACACTTGAATCTGTGAGCAAACCAGGTGTGTGAATGTTCGCATCAGCATGGAGCAACCACAGTATCCCAACAGTGGCAGCTAGCTCAGGAGTAGCTGATATTATATCATTGTGGGAATGGAGCCAAAGAAGAGCTCTTGGGAGAGTCCCAATTGGTCTTGAAAATTAAGAACAAGTATAAGTTTTGGTCATTCACCTTGGGAAATTAAACTCCCAGGAGCAAGTTCTGCTTCTTTGCATGTTTTCTGAGTGTTAGCTCATAGCAAATGTCCAAGACAGACTATTTGGTCCTGTGGAGATGAAGGGCTCTCTCTCTCCTTTCCCCCTCACTACCAAAGTGGTGAAAATTAATTAAGGAAATTGAAAATAGATTGACAGACAACTGATTGACTAATATTTTCCTGGGTTTTTGAACAATATACTAAGAGTAAGAATCAAGCTCATGATAGCTAAAGGCAAAAAAGTTTGTTAATTTGTGTGTGTGTGTGTGCGTGTCTGTGTGTCTGTGTGTGTGTCTCTGTGTGTGTACCAATCCTGAGGCTTGAACTTAGAGCCTAGGTGCTGTTTTTAAGCTTTTGTGCTCAAGGCTGAGGCTCTACCACTTAAGGCATGGCTCTACTTCTGGATTTTTTAATAGTTTACTAGCAATAAGTGTTTCACAGATTTTCCTGCCAGGGTTGGCTTCATATCATGATCCTCAGATCTCAAACTTCTGAGTAGTTAGGATTACAGGTGTGAGCCACCAGCAACCAAGAAAAGTTTATTCTTCTTGATATTTTATATAACTATCAACTCACTCAAACTTTCTCTTCTTTTTTTTTTTTGCTTCTTTTTTGAATAGTTTCAGAATAATAAGAATTGGAAGAAGAATTTCCATATAGTCTGCTCCCAGATTTTCAATTATTAACATATTGCTGTCTTTCTTCTCTCTCAATGGATATGTATATTATTTTTCTGAATAATTTGAAAGCATTTCCAGGCAACATGCCCCTTATCCTAAATATCTCAGCATTAATTTTGTAAGAGGAAAGGCATTATTTTACATAATCATAGCACCATAATCAAACTCAGGGGACTTGGCAGAGATACAATGCTACAGTTCATGATCAATTGTCATCAATGTCCCCATTTATGTTCTTTCTGGATTTTCCAAAAGCTAGGATCCAAATAGAACTACATAGAGCACATTACTATCGGGCTTCCCCTATGTTCCTTAATCTAACAAACAGGTCCTCAGTCTTTTATAGTCCTTAAAGATATTGGCCTATTTGAAGAGTTCAGACAACCATTTTTGGAGAATGTCCCCTAATTTGATTTTGTGTAACATGCTGTAATGATTAGATTCAGGCAGCATAACTGGATGAGAGTCCTACTTGAGAGTTGTTTCATTCATCTTGATGCTACATCTCATCAAGGGGCTCCTAAAGCCAGTTTGTCCCATTATCCCAGATGGTGACCTTCCTCAGCAGGGTAAGTTGGTGCTGGTTAAACTTCCTTGAAATGTATTATTTTAAAGAAGAAATCAATGATGCCTAAAATACTTGAGTCTTCTATAAATAAATTTAACACCATCTTCCCAAATACTTCAGGAGTGGATAAGCAGATATATTCAAAATAAATAAGCAAACACAATCCAGGAAAATTCTAAAGAAGAAAAGTGAGGACAACTGGCCTCCCCAGTTGTTACAAATCATTATAAGGTCTTGGTAATTAATGAAAAAAGGTATGTGGACAGTCTGGCTGTCCAATGAAAAAAAAAGAACCCAGAAATATAATACCCAAATGGATGCACAGAAATTAGCATATGATGAGGATGAATACTCTAGACAATGGTAGTAGGTGCTATAATAAACAGCGCTGGTGATAACAAAGGGATTGCAATTGAGAAAAGCAATAAGGTTGAGACCATAGTACATGTGGTTCATCAAGATACAGTCTTATAGATCCAAGTACATGTACAGAAAGAAAACCAGTGAATCAGAAAGTGTAGATCCAATTTTCCCTCCCTGAGCTCAGCTCAAATCGGTTCTCCCTCCTCAACCCGGTGAAGTCAGTGGAAGGCATGTATGGGCAATGAAGAAAGAGCAGGCAGGGCACTTATCTCCAGTGTCTCCTCATGACACTCTTCTGAGTAGACCCATCTGCACAGTTCTGCCTCCTTCCAAACCACAATAACTTTCTGTCCCTTGTCCCTTGAGTCTAGTAGTGATGACACTTTTATTGCCACAAGGTCCTCTTAGAGACCCCTTAAAATTCACCCAAACTTTTATAATACCCCCTTAGGGTCTGTGCAGTTACTTGTTTTGTACATAAACATAACTTGAATTATCTAATCTTGCCTCCTATTGGGGCTTTGATAGAAGAATCTTGGAGTAGATTGGCATAGCAAACTATGTCTCAAGATCTAAAAGCCAAAATTAAAAACAAAAATAAAATCTGCATAGGAAACAAAACCAAAGCACGACACAAAGAAGAAAAGACTGAAGCTAAGGGAAATATTTGTGGCTCATGACACAGAAAAGTGCTTTTCTCCAAAGTGCATGCAGAGCTTCTCAGAGGGAAGCAAAATAGAAAGACCACAAGATCAATAGGAAAATGGACAAAAGGTCACAAGCAGTTCACAGAACAAGAAATACAGATGGCCTGAAATACTTGCAAGCATTCATAATCAGAGACATGAAAATTTTAAACTATATTAAGATACAATTTTCCTTTGATCAGATTGGTAATTCCAAAAGTCTGACAAAAGGCTCTGTTGGCTTGGTACCAGGGAAGAAGACATTGTCTTTGTCTCTCATTAGGATAGCAAAACTATCCAGGCAGCACCGACCAAGAGCAACAGATAACAAAAGTTTAGAGGTCTGCCAGGCTCTGGTGGCTCATGCTTAACAGTCCTAGCTACTCAGGAGGCTGAGATCTGATGATCAGGGTTCAAGTCTAGTCTGGGCATACAAATCTAAGAGATTTATATCCACCTAAACACCAAAAAGCTGGAAATAGAGTTGTGGCTCAAGTGGTAGAGTGCCAGCCTTGAGTGAAGAAGCTAACCTCTTGGTTAGCTCAAGGCCCCCAGGTCAAGCCCCAGTACCAGCACCTACACAGAAAAGTTGAGAGGTACCTTCTCTGACCTAGAAATCCTGCTCCTGGGATTACATCTAACAGGGGGAACTGATATATGATAAAATAATTCACTGCAGCATTTTCATTATATTAAAATGTTGGAAACCACCCAGATGTCCATGTGTGAGAACATATTCATGATATTTTTGTCTTGAGATGCGACCCAAGTCTAAACATGAAATTAATTCATTAATGGGTTAGATAAACCTATGATTCACAGGGTAGGGTACCCTAAAACTATAGAAAAAAGTGGGGCCAGGTATCAATGGCTTATGCCTGTAATCTTAGGTCCTTGGGGGGCTGAGATCTGAGTAATACAGTTTGAAGCCAGCAGATTTGAAGCAGGAAAGTCCATGAGATACTTATCTACAATTAACCACCAAAAAAGCTGGAAATGGAAGTGTGGTTCAAGTAGTAGAGTGCCCGCTGTAAGCAAAATAAATGAAGGGGCACAGGCAGATCCTGAGTTTAAAGCTAGTACTGGCACAAAAAAGAAAACAATAGAGAAGACAGAAGAAGGGGGAGAAGGGAAAAGGGAAGGGAAGGGAGGGAAGGAAAGGAGAAGGAGGGGAGGGGAGGGAAGTGGTGATGCTCGCTGTGAACCAATCAAAGTATCTCCTGGGCACTTCACGAATTAAAAAAGAAAGAGGTACAAGGGTTGAAAGTTGATGGCCCAACTAAGAATAGGAGTATGTATTTTATTTGCTTATATTTGCATAAATGCTGAAGGAAGGCAAATGAACATAATAATGGGGGATAGTTGGGCTGCTGGTAGGAGTATGTTTTGGGGAGGGGAACCTAAGATTTCCCAACATGAACCCCCTTTTTAGTTCAATATTTGAGCAATATGAATGCAGCATGGGTGGTCCATTCACTGCCTGAGATTCTGAAATCCAGAATACTCCAAAATCAAAAACATTTTAAGCACTGAGACCACAGTGAAAAATCGCACATCTGGCTTCATGTAACAAGTCACAGTCAAACTACAGGTATACTAAAAAAAATTCTGGACCTCAAGCTAGGTGCATAAGGTTTATAATATAAATTAATTTCATGCTTAGACTCTGCTATCATCCCAAAACAACACATAAAAATGCAAAATTTCTGAATTCTGAAAAAAAAAATCCCAAATCCCAAGTACCTCTGCTCCCAAATATTTTGACTACTTAGTTGGTACCCATGCCAAAAGATGAAGGAAATGGGGAAGAGCTGGAAAGATAGAGATGTAAAAGATGGCCATGAAGAAGATAAAGGCAGAAAAGAAGGTCATGAAGCCATCACGCCTGCTTCTGCATGTGAGGGCAACTCTGCTCCCTGTCATCACAGACATGGAAAGGAGGCTGGAGTAAAATACACTAGGCCTTTGGTTTGAATCCTGGAACGTCTGCTTTTGCTGGGCACATGGTCTCTCCATGCCATGCATAAACATAAAACGGGATTAAATACTAACCTGTCCACAGTGCTGTTGCAAAGAAAGCACTACCTTGTAGGCACTGGGAAACATTGTTTCTCTCATTGGTAATGAGACAAAAAGGGAAACTATTAGTTAGATAGGGGAAAATGTGGTGAACATAACATGTGGCTGTTAATAAGTGGCTCATTATGATGCTTCTTGTTCCCATTGTGCCTTGGGTTCCTGTTCAAATGCTTTTTGATCTGCTCAAACTCACTTTCTTCCCATAATGGCCTGGGTGCCTACTCAACCAATGAAAAGAGCTGGGGTGACACACACACACACACACACACACACACACACACAAGCCATCAACCAATCAATAAACAGCCCAAGGGAGGAGCTATGAGAGGAGCTGTACTATAAAAACCACCTTTGAAGAACTACGACTGTACTCCTCTTTAGCCCCTTCTCCTGAAACAAAGTTTCTGTTACTTTCTTTAATGGCTTTCTTTTCACTTTCAAATAAACATACTCTGTTTACCTAAAACATTTTCCTGCCTTTTAATTCTTTAATGTAGAGAGAAAATGAACCTGCCCCCTGGCCAGTATCTGTAAGAATTTAATTGCCCATGTCAATTCTTTGGACTGTAATTTTCCCCTAGGAAATGACAATTGTTTTCAGAGTAAGCCCTCAAGCATCTATTCTGGGATGCATTCCTGAGGGTTCTCCTTGGCTGTGGCTCCTTTCTTTAGTAAATCTTCATGAGATACATCATGGCAAGGCACAGACTTGATGCTCAGCATTGAGGAAACTGGTTTTCCACTTTCTTCCCCCTCTTCCTCCTTCTTGTTCTCCTTCTGCTTCATTTTCTACTTTCCACCTTATTTTTCCTCCTTTCTGCTTTCCTTTTCTACACCCTTGATGTTTATCATCTGAGAAAATCCTCGTCCCTCAGTTCCCAACGTTGAGCAGAGATACCATTGCTCAATGCTTCAGACCCTGTTTGGAAACCTGACAGACAGGAATCATTTTTTCCTTCACTTGAGAGCCTGAGTGAAATCAAACAGCTAATAATTCTGGAGCCTCAGTGGTAGAAATGCTTGTAAAAGTGTAGAATCAAAACACCACAGCAAGGTCAACTCCAGAGATCCCATCTCCATCACAGCTATGGATGTGATGACTGGCATCTCATAAGACTTGCTAGCTCCATGACTCAAAAAACAGAACAGAAAAACAAACACAATCAGGGCCAGGATGGTGACTCACACCTGTAATCCTGGAGACATAGGTATGAGGAGTGAAGCCCAAGGCTAGCTCTAGGCACAAACACAAAACCCTATCTGAAAATATAAAGTAAAAAAAGGTTAAGGGTGTAGCCGAGTGTAGAGTTTCTGACTAGCAAATGTAAGGTTTTGAGTTCAACACCCCCCCCCCCATACAGCAAAATACAAAAGAACAAAAAATGCCCAAGTATGCTTCCAACACTCTATTCTTCATGAAGGCCTGGCTATTGTGTCTGGAACCCCCATCTGGAAGCTGTGGTTCTTCAACAATAACAGCAGCCATCTAGTGGACACTTACTCCCCAACATTTCCTGCACTTACACCCAAAGCAAGTACCAAGGTCATGGGGTATAAAACTCAAATAAGCGAAGAGGACACGTTTTGACTTCTAGGTCCACCCGGGAAGGCCGCTTCTCCTCAGGACAGTCTGTATGGCTGCTGCCCTCTCCCCTTTGTTTTCCATGCACCTGTGTTACCTAGATGACTGGCACACTTGGGGGACAGTTAGGACTCCTTTCTCTGAGGTCACATCCTGGACCACACAATTCACGCCTCCTTCAGACCATGATTGGTTCCCAGATGCTGAGGTCACGTCTACATCTGCTGTGGCCACACCTCCTCCCCGCCCCCTTTCCTACTCAATTCCAAGACTGCCAGGGGTTGGCCCCTCCCTTTTCTGCGGACCTTGCTGTGTGAAGCAGTAGGTGGTTTGCTCTCCCCCAGTAAACTCTTTTCTGCCTGAACCATGTGGTGGTTTCCTTTCAGCTAACTTTACACTCTCTACCTCAAGCCTTCATTCTACTTAGAGGCAAAAAAAATCTTATTATCACTTTCAGGATTTCTTAACCATTTCACTAAAAGGTCATCATTTCAGTGTTGGCTCCTCCAAGTTTTAATTGCAAATACAACATTCCATTATTGGGAGGAGATCTGGCTGAGGTCAGCTCCTGCCCTGCCAACTGGCATGCACATTGTTGCAGCTTCTCCCTACCCTACCAGTCCTTCAGAGTTGGAACCAACCCTGAGTGGCATCTCCTAAGAGCCACAGAGCAGACCCTCCATGAATCGAGGCCCTCATCTCTCTTCTCCATTACCTGGTGGGGCTTATGGCTCCACCAACTCCCCAATTTCCTCTCCGAGTACTTGAGGAGAATGCTGCATTGGGTACTTCAGGAATCTTTACTTTGAGAAATTCATATACGTTGTTAAGCTGTAGACCTAAGTCTCACACACTTTATATTACATCTAATAAAAAAACAGCATTGGAGTTAAGTAGGAACAGCTCAAACCTGGGGTGTTCACAGCTCTTTGTTTTTTCTCCCTTGATGCTTCTAAGAGAGGCAAGAGAGATATGAGAAGCTAGGGTTACAGACATGTGCTAATATGCCTAGTTTATGTTCATAAGCAATCTCCCAAGTACTTCCTGGAAACTAGAAAATGAGGTAGGAAAGAAGGAAGGGTAGATTAACAGAGGCTGATAGGAAGTGTCTGTGTGCACTGTAATAACCAGAGGGGGCCCGATAATCAGTGTGTCCAGGTGGCCTGGCCTGCTGGAGGGGGGCGGGGCCTTCAGAGGCTGCCGTCACTGCCCCACCAGGCAGGGCAAGCTGCTGAAAGGGGGCAGGGCGTGCTGCTGGAGGGGGTGGGGCATTGAGCACCCCATGGCGAGCTGGAAATGATTGGACAGTGGGCGCTTGGGGGAGAAACATGAATGGTGGTTGGAAACCATTGGCAGTAGACCCGTTGGTGTCAGGGAGGGATGCAGCCTGCATGTTCCCAGCAACCCTGGAGTGGAGAGAGAGAGAGAGAGAGAGAGAGAGACAGCAGGAGGGGAAAGCCTGATGGAGCAGAACAGGGCAGGTCTGCAGAGAACAGGGCAAGCCTCCTCCAGAGGTCACATGGGGCCTCCTCCGGAGGTCATCTGGAACCTTCCTCTAGAGAGGCCTGTGAAGAGGCGCCTCCCGTAGCAGAGCAGGGCAGGCCTGTGGAGAGTCGAGAGGCCTGCAGTGAAGGGAAGAAAGGGAAAAGCCTTCTCCTTTGGAGGTTTGGAACTTTGGAGGTCTGAGGTTTGGAGGTTTGCAGACTGACTAATTTGGTGGTTTGCAGACCAACTAATGAAGGTCGGGGCTGCCTATTGGAGGCTTGCAGGTTTGGTGGAGGAGGCTGCTCTTAGTTCTGGATATCCAGCCCAGGACAAGGTAATCACAGGCCCCCTTTCTGGTGTAGTGTAAATAAAAAGAATTGTCATCTTTAACGGTGCCTCATGGATTGTCTTGCTCTTCAGAGGTCATAATTGCACCACACATGTTAACTCCCAGACTTGAGAGTCTACTGTATATTTTTTCTCTTTCCACTCTCTTAAGGATAGGGAATCTTCCAGGCAAAGTCAAATAAAAATTTATACTCCCTCCCTGAAATAAGAGAAAAGCACAAAAATTCATTGTTTCACAATTGCTAATCTGAGCTAACAGTGTTCATGACTAAGAAGAGCCTCTTGATGTAATGTTTACATTACATTTTGAAAGCAGGTGAACACCCTGTCTGGATCCCTTTCCTTCTTAAAAACTGATTTTTTTAGGGGGGTGATTTGAGACTCCTTTACATAAACACAAAGCATAAAAGCTAGCCAGCTGAATCTCTGTGAGTTTTCTCTACTGAGCTAGTTGTAATCCTTCCTACTGACTCCCAGTTAATCCATTTCTTTATCCAATTTGATGGTGCAATATCAACTAGAGATTTTGGCCTGTAGAAATGCCAAAGATCCCAGTGGAGTTGGACTCTTCATTGATGTAACAGAAATCTGGAGAAAATTAAAGATAAATATTTGCCCAGTAAATGAAATTCCCAACTAGATTCTTTTCCACAATTAGCAAGGTTTGTGTCCTGATTTTGCAACACAGTGATTAATGCATTAAGCCAATTAAACTCTGAGTAACTCTTCTCATGTGCTCGCCTGAGTTTTAGAGGCACACAGAATTAGTCTGAACCAAAGGTGTAATTTATTTGTCTGCACTGAGTCACTGGGTCCCCTCAGGGCACCTTTCAGCTTGTTCTCTGTTAATCTCCATGGAGTATTCTTTTTCAAAACATGTGATTTATTTAGAAACAGGCTCCTCAGCACAGAAGCAAGCCTTTTTAAAGGCTTCTACTTCAGCCTTCACTTATCTGGACTGAAGAAGTTGGAGACTGTTTTCTCTTTTTCATAGCTCTGAACTGGGAAATATAGTGAAGAATGTTCTTCCAGATACTTTAAGGACAGAAACCAGGCAAGCCACCCTCTTCCCATGTAACTATCAGTGTTGGAAAAGCCAAGCAAGAAAAGAAGAGACAGCCCCTTCACACACACCTTCCAAATCTGTTCACGTTTCTGGCCCTATGGCCTGAGAAGATACTTTAAGCTCAACAATCTTCTTTCTACACATTTTCTCAGCTCTTGGACTTAAGTTGGAAGAGAATCATGAGCCACCCAACACATTCTGGTCAATGATGGGCCATGGCCCCTGAGATGGAGCCAAATATGTTTACTGCATAGTGACACCCTAGCACAACACATTCCCCACACACCTGTGGCAATGCTGGTGGACACACTCACTGCCCTGCCAATAGTACAGAAGTGCAGCACAGATAATTATGTATAGCATATGGTACTGGAGAGTGAGAGTAAATTACTAGGCTATTGGCCTGTATGTTTACTATATTAGACATTTTGTTGTAGTTTTAGAGTGTAATTATTCTCCTACTAAAAACCAGATAACTGTAATGAAGACTCAGGTAGGTCTTCCAGGAGGGAGCCCACAAGAAGGCATCTGTCAGCCTAGTGAAAGGGAAATTGCTGAGCCTCACCTTGGGGAGACCAAGGATAACATCTAAGTCTGTGTCTTCATTTGTTTGGGTTTTGATTTTTTGTGTGCTGGTACTGGGGCTTGAATTTAGGGCTGTGAATTCTCACTTGGCTTTTTTCACTCAAGGCTAGTCCTCTATCACTTGAGTCACATCTCTACTTATAGCTTTTTTGCTGGTTAATTGAGGATGAGTCTCATGGACTTTTCTGCCTGGGCTGACTTTGAACTGCTATCCTCAAATCTCAGTCTCCTTGAGGAGCTAGGATTATAGACATGAGTCACCAGTGCCAGCTGTGTCTTAGTTTTTAACAAAATGTTTCAAAATGAATACTTTAAAAAAATAGGCTACACTATATAACCTAGATGTGTAGCTCATGTAGCTAGGTTTGTGTACATATGCTCTGTTGTGCTTAAGGACACATCTTTTGGGATGTATTTCTATCCTTAAGCAATGTGACTGTAATTAGAGAACCTAGATGTTAGATCATTGTTCTTTTCCAGACTCTTCTAGAATATTTGTGTAACTCTGTGGTGTATGGTCAGGAACTCAACTTGCAGGTCCATTATCACTAATTACTATGTGATTGTTGGGTGAGTGTCTTATCCTCTCTCAGCCTGTTTCCATATATAGATGATAGATAACACCTGGCAGCTCCACTTCATGAAGCTGTATTGAGGTCTAAGGTGATCTGATATCTGCAGAGCCCTTGCAGCACATGAGGATGCCCTGAAACAAAGTATTATTATGTAGCTTTTCATTGTTGCTTTTAAACAGTGGCCTCCACAGAGAGGCCTGCAGAAAGACCCATTGATGCACACAGAGAAAATATTAATGAGCAGGTGCTAGTGGTTCCTGCCATTCCTAGCTTCCTAGAAGGCTAAGATCTAGAGGATCAAGGTCCAAAGGTAGCCTGGGCAGAAAAGTCTATGAGATTCCATTTCCAAAAATCCAGGCTGCAGATGTGATTAAAATGGTAGAGTGTCACCCAAGCAAACAAACTAGCTGAGCAAACATAAGGCTCTGAGTTAAAACTGCAGGAAAGAAAGAAAGAAAGAAAGAAAGAAAGAAAGAAAGAAAGAAAGAAAGAAAGAAAGAAAGAAAGAAAGAAAGAAAGAAAGAAAGAAAGAAAGAAAGAAAGAAAGAAAGAAAGAAAGAAAGGAGGGACGGAGGGAGGGAGGGGAGAGAGTGAGAAAAAGAAAAGAAAGAAAGAAAGGAAAGCAGGAAGGGAGAGAGGAAGGAAAGAAAGAAAGAGAAAGAGAGAAGGAAGGAAGGAAAAGAAGAGAAAAGAAAAAGGAAAGGGGATAGGGAGGGAAGGGATCATAATGCTTAGAATATTTGCTCCTGCTCTTCCATCTCTATGCCTGTGTGTATGTGTTGTGTGACATGTGTTTTGATTGTGGGTCAGATTGCTAAGTATCCATTTCCGCTTCCTTCTGGTTTGATGCACTCAACTGTCTAGACTAGAAAACCAAAGAGCTGTGCTCCCCAGACTCCTTATAGCTAGGAGTCTGTAGGAAGTCAAAAGATGTTTTAGCTTTCTCAGTGAACCATGTTGCTAGCTTCTTAAATCAGACACTAAGCATCGCCCTGTATACATTCCCTGACACATGCTTTATTCTGGACAGTCTAAATACACATGTGCCCTGTCTTCCTGCTCCTCACCATTCTCCCAGTTTCCTCTGAAGACAGCTTCCCCCCCAGGGTATGCTTATAATACAGATCACCAATCCTGAACCCACACCCCACCCAATCCTTAAACTGGATTCCATTGTCCTAGGGCTGTGCCCACCTGCTGAAATAGCTCAGACTGGCCAATCCTAAGCCTGCTCACCTGCCTCCCCTGTTCTTTCCCCAGAAACCACAGTAAAATTCTTGCCCCCCCCCCCAGCCCCCTTCTGCCTCCTGATGATCCTGGTACTCCTCCCTGTGCTTACTCTACGCATGCCCCTAATCTAGAAGTTGTAATAACCTACCCTTCTAACAACAATCTCCTGTCCTAGGCCAGCTGAATCTAAATCAAGTCTAACGAAATTCATTTTTAGCTCTTTCCTATGTCAAGCTTCACCTGAAGTTCATTCATAAATATGCAATAAGAAATGGGAGAGGGGAGTATCAGATGATTGCTGGTCATTTTTCTGCCTCAATCCCTGACTCTCTCTATCTAGTTTCCTGCCCCCTATTGCCCCTTAGTAAGGAGAGGGAGAAGGGAAAGTTGGTACCAAAAGCTTTAAAATGTCTACTGGTGGCCTGTGGGTGCCACAGGGGGCTGAAGGGGTCCATAGTGGCAGTGTACACTTAAGATTTCATCTCCCAGCAGCAGTTCCCTTGGCTGTGAGATTCTAGCCTCTTTTTCTAGCTTCTGAGCCCATTAGGCCCAGCCACTTCCTTCTCTGTCCATGTGCCCACACAGCCTGGCTCAGCGCTATTGCAACCTTCTGTACCCTGCTCCTTCTGTACCCTGCCAGCCAGCTGTGGCCTGGACACTTTCTGAGCATCAGTGTGTTTGTCAGTGCTAGGGACCAGTGTCTACTTTCAAGTAGTTCTCTTAAAGTGCCCCTTGCCTGGCTTCACCAGGATGGAAAGCACACTGCCTTCCATCAGAAGTGTAAACACAGTCCCAAACTCTGTCCTCAGAAGTCCTTACAGCAATTCTCATCATGCCCATACATGACAGTTTGATGGGCAGAGATGAGGTAACAGGGAGCCATCCCTCAGTGGTTGGCATGTTCCATAAATATGTATGCATTATTTGCATGTGCCTCCATCTGTGTGTGTATGTGTGTGTGTGTGTCAGGTATAAAAGAAGAGAAAATGGGAAGAGAGGCCTGTCTTTACTTTTTGAGATAGGGCCTCACTGTGTAGCTCAGGCAAACCTTGAACTCAGAATCCTCCTGCCTTCACCTCTGGAATTGCTGGAATTACAGGCATGTAGCATAAATCTTGGCTCAGGAGTAGAATCCCAATATGCTGTTACATTATAATCTTTCTCCCTTCCTTCAAAATATTTTCATAATATTTCACCCACCAGTGCCCGACTTACGCCAGCATTTTTCTGAAAAATTTTGGAGATAAATGACCATTGACATCTATGTTAATATTATTTCTAATTCTTCAACTAAAAATCCCACAAGATGAAGGGAACTTAAGGTACTGACTGGAGGTCACATCTAATTATTACCTAAGAAAAGAAGGAAAGAAGAGAGGAATGGGGAAAGCGAGGGATAGAGGAAGGAAGGGGTAAGGAAGGAAGGAAGAAGGGAGGGAGGAAGAAAAGAAAGAAGGAAGGAAAAAAGGAAGGAAGACAGACAGGCATTACAAGCCAGGCTTTGAGCATTTCACTAGCCCATCATTCAGAGGCCTTTCTTTCTCTCTTCAAATGCAGCCTCCGTCCAGGAAGCCTTTCTCCATTAGAGATCTATTGCTTTCAGGCTAGCTTTCTGTGGAAAATGAGTCATTTAGGGGCACCATAAAAGCTTATTGATTACCAATGGTCCAATCTGTGCTAGGTACTTAGACAGGGGAGAGAAAGGAAAAATATAAATAATCCTCAAATTTATTTTTGCAGAAACAAATGGACCAAATACCAATATGGCATCTTCCCAGCCCAGATTTTCTTATACTCATTAAAATTCAAAAGCAATGCCCAGTGTGCCTTGGAGAGAACTTCCCAGAGTCTCAATAATGGGTTGTTCTAGCCTCTTTTTCTAGCTCCAGCAGAGGTTCACACACACACATCAGAATCATTTAAGAGCCTTGTTAACAGAGCTCACAGGGTCGCCACCAAAGCTCTGTCAGAACAATACTTGCATTTATGACAAGTTCCCAGTTGTATTACCTCATTTGTACAACTATAACAAAATACCACTGACTGGGTAATTTTTTTAATGTTTTTATTGTAAAGATACTGTACAGAGGGGTGACAGTTATATGAGTAAGATAATGAGTACATTTGTTATCAACATTGTTACCTTCTCTGTTTTCCCCCTACCATCACTTCCCTCCCCAAATCCCCAATTCCCTCCCCCCTCAAATTGTAAAGTTAGTTTTATACATAGTGTCTTTACATCTCATTGTTACAATGAGTCAACATGTATCCTTGTTTCAGCATTTTCTTATTTTCCTTCCCCTCCCCAAATTAGAAAAATGTATATATAAGATACAGGGCACCAACATCAAATACAGCGAAAACAGAGGTTATACTGTGGGGGAAGGACATGCAAGAGAAGCAAAAAAAAATCACATAGTACATTTTGGATACATTAAAAACAATAGCAAGAAAGGAAAAACAAGTTGTGTCACTATCTTGGGGTTCATTTCAATTAACATCATTTTATGTGGTCATATATACATAGCTTTTCAGCTTTTCTGCTTGTCCTAGACAAGTGCAAATAAGGAAAAGCATGGGACTTGTGTTTCTTTGGGCCTGGCTTACTTCACTTAATATGATTTTTTCCAAGTCTTTCCATTTCCTAACAAATGGGGCAATGTCATTCTTTCTGATGGAGGCATAGAATTCCATTGTATACATATATATTACATTTTTTTTGATCCATGCATCTCCTGAGGGAATCAGGGTTAGTTCTATATCTTAGCATTGGTAAATGATTCTGCAATAAACATGGTTGTGCTGGTAGCTTTAGTATGGTCTTGTTTGTGATTATTTGGGTAAATGCCCAAAAGTGAGATTGCTGGATCATAGGGGAGTTCTATGTGAAGTCTTTTGAGGAACCTCCATACTGCTTTCCAGAGTGGTTGAACAAGTTTCCACTCCCACCAACAATGCAGTAGGGTTCCCTTCTGTCCACATCCCCTCCAGCATCTATTATTATTAGATTTCTTGATTCTAGCCATTCTAACTGGGGTGAGGTGGAATCTCAATGATATCTTGATTTGTGTTTCTTTTATGGCTAGAGAAGTTGAGCATTTCTTCATGTGTCTATTGGCCATTCTTATTTCCTCTTCAGAGAAGTCTCTCTTTAAGTCTTTAGCCCTCTTTAGTTTATTGGGTACTTGTTTCTTTGAGGATTTGTTGTGTGGGGGTTTAGTCTTTTAGTTCTAGGTATATTTTAGATATGAGACCCTTGTCTGATGTATGACTACTTCAGATCTTCTCCCAATTGGTTTTCTATTTATCTTGCTAGCTATGTTCTTTGCCATGCAGAAACTCTGTAATTTCAGGCAATCCCATTGGTCCAACCTTTCTTTGATTTGCTGTGTTACTGGGTCTTTATTAAGAAAATTTTGGTCTATGCCAAGGAGCTCTAGAGTTTATCCTATTCCTTCCTGTAATGTTTTCAGGGTGTTTGCTTTGACTTTAAGGTCTTTGATCCATTTGGAGTTGATTCTGGTGCAGGGTAACATATAAGGATTTAATTTTGGTTTTCTACAGGAGTTTAATAACTAATTTTGACATTTATTGAAGAGGCTATCTTTCTTCCATTCTATGTTTTTGGCTCCCTCATCGAAGATTAGGTAGGTATAGGTCTTTGGGTTCATTTCTGTGTCTTCAGTTCTATTCCATTGGTCTTGAGGTCTGTTCTTGTGCCAGTACCAAGCGGTTTTGATTACTCTGGCTTTGTACTAGAGTTTGAAATTTGGTATTGATATTCCTCCAGCACTATTCTTTCTGATAAGGATCATTTTTACTATGTGGGGTCTTTTATTGTTCCATGTGAATTTTTGGATTGCTTCTTCTATTTCATTGAAGAATGGAAGTTGGAATATTGATAGGTATTGCATTGAATTTGTAGATAGCCTTGGGAAGTTTTGCCATTTTTGCAATGTTGATCCTTCCAATCCAAGAACATGAGAGGTTTTTCCACTTCCTCAGTTCTGTTTTTATTTCCTGTTTCAGGTTTTTAAAGTTTTCATCATAGAGGTCCTTCACTTCTTTGGATAAGTTAATTCCTAGGTATTTTATTTGGAGGGGGGCTATTACAAAAAGAGTTGCTTTCCTGATTTCAGCTGCACTCTTCTCATTGTTGGCATACAGAAAAATGATTGATTTTTGAGGGTTAATTTTATATCCTACTTGGCAAAGTTTCAAATCAATTTGAGTAATTTGGGAGTGGAGTCCATAGGATTCTTTAAATACAAGATCATGTCATCTGCAAAGAGGGAAAGTTTTACTTCATCTTTCCCTATTTGGATCCCTTTTATGTTTGCATCTTGTCTTATTGCTGTAGCTATAAATTGAAGAGAAGTACAGAGTGTAGATATCCTTGTCTCATTCCCGAGTTTAGAGGAAATGGTTTTAATTTTTCACCATTAAGTATAATTCTGGCTGTACATTTGTCATATACAGCCTTTATTGTATTGAGGAATGTTCCATGGATTCCTAGTTTTTCCAGAGCCCTCATCATAAAGGGGTCTTGGATCTTGTCAAGTGCTTTTTCTGCATCGATTGAGATAATCATGTGGTTCTTATCCTTGCTCTTGTTGATGTGATGAATTATATTAATTGATTTGTGTGTATTGAACCAGTTTTGCATCCCTGAACTGAATCCTGTTTGATCATGCTATATGATTTTTTTTGATGAATTGTTGATGTCGATTGACCAAAATTTTGATGAGAAGTATTACATCGATGTTCATCAAAGAAATGGGTCTATAGTTCTCTTTCTTGGATCACTCCCTGCCTGGTTTTGGGATGAGGATTATGATGGCTTCATAAAAAGAGTTTGGTAGTGAACTTTCACTTTCAATTTCATTGAAGAGTTGGAGAACTATTGGTGTGACCTCTGCTTTGAAGGCCTTGTAGAATTCAGCTGTAAATCCATCTGGTCCTGGGTTTTTCTTGCGTGAGAGGTCTCTCATTGCTGTTTCTATTCAACGCTTCATATGGGTCGTTTAAGTTCATTTAAATCACCTTGGTTAAGTTTTGACATGTCGATATTTGCTAGAAAATTGTCCATTTCTTCCAGATTCTCAAACTTATTAGCATAAAGGTTTGAAAAGTATTCCTTTATAATGTTCTGAATCTTGGTTGTTTCTGTGGTGATATTTTCATTCTCATCTCTGAGTTTGTATACTTGGGTTTGTTCCTTGTTTTTTTTAATAAGGTTTGCTAAGGGTCTGTCAATCTTGTTAATTTTTTTCGAAGAACCAACTCTTTGTTTTGTTGATTCTTTCTATAATTTTTTTTGGATTCTAATTCATTTAATTCTAATTTAATTTTATTTGTTTCTGTCTGCTGGATTGGGGTTTAAGTTGCTGCTCTTTTTCAAGGAGGTTCAGATGTCTCATTAAATTGTTGGTTTCAGAACTCTCTCAATTTGTTGATATAGGAACTCAGAACTATAAATTTGCCTCTGAGTACTGTCTTTGCTATGTCCAGAGGAGTTGATAATTTGTGTGTTCATTTTGTTGAATATCATGAACATTTGAATTTCCTTTCTAATCTCTTCCATGACCCACTGGAGGTTCAACAGTGTGTTGTATAGCCTCCATGTGTTATGGCCTTTCTTTGGTGGATTTTGGTGTTGAGTTCTAATTTTATTCCCTTGTGGTCTGAGAGATTGGAGGGCATAATTTCAATGTTTCTGAAATTGGACAAATTTGCTTTGTGATCTAAAGTGTGGTCTATTTTGGCGAATGTTCCATGTGCTGCTGAGAACAAGTATTCTGATGCTACTAGGTGAAATATTTGGTAGATGTCTTTTAACTCTAGTTAATCTATGCAGTTGTTTAGATCTGAGGTTTCTCTGTTGAATTTTTGCTGGGTTGATCTATCCAGCAGGGATAGTGGAATGTTAAAGTCCCCAACAATTAATGTCTTTGGATCTATGTGAGATTTGAGGGAAAGTGGTGTTTCTTGGATAACTTTGGGTGCTCTGTTGTTTGGTGGATATTTAGAATTATAATATCTTCTTGAAGGAGAAATCCCTTAATTAGTATGTAATGACCCTCTTTATCTCTGCTCACTAGTTTTAACTTAAAGTCTATTTTATCTGATATTATGATTGCAACTCCCACCTGTTAGTGTGGGCCATTAGCTTGGAAGATTTTATCCCAGCCTTTTACTTTCAGAATATGTTTTTTTGTGGGTAAAGTGTGTCTCTTGAGGGTAGCAGATAGAAGGATCTTGCTTTTTGATCCAACTAGACAGTCTATGTCGCTTAATTGGAGAGTTAAATCCCTAATATTGAGAGTTAGGACTGAGACGTGTTTGGTAGTTCCTGCTATGTTATCCACCTTCTTTGGGACTGTGCCAACAGGGTTCTTCCTATAAATCTTGTATTCTCTGTTTGGGGGCTGTTTCTTGTCCTTTGTTGTGCTCTTGTTGGTTTTCTATCTATAAGACATCTTTAAGTATCTTTCGTAGGGTTGGTTTGGTAGAGATATATTGCTTTAGTTTTTCTTTGCTATGGAATGTTTTTATTTGACCTTCCATTATGAAGAAGAGTTTAGCTGGGTAGAGTATTCTTGGTTGATAGTTGTTTGTCTTTAGGGCATGGCATATATCATTCCAGGCTCTTCTTGCTTTAATTGTCTCTACTGAGAAATCTGAAGTTATTCTGATTGGTTTCCCTTTATAGGTGATTCATCTTTTCTCCTTGACAGCTTTAAGGATCCTTTCCTTGGTCTGAATTGATCCTGTACAGATTATATTGTGATAGTGGGATGTCCTGTTCTGGTCTGGTCTATTTGGGGTTCTAAAGGCTTCTTGTAGCTGAATAGGCCTATCTTTTTGCATATTTGGGAAGCTCTCTGCTAGAAACCTGTTAAATAAATTTCCTAGACCATTAACTTCTATCTCTAGGTGCTCCTCTACACCTGTTATCCTCAGATTAGGCCTTCTGATGGTGTCTTCCAAATGTTGAATAGATCTATCATATTTCTTGGATTTGTCTTGTATCATTCTATGTTCTTTCTCTATGTTATCTAGGCTGTCTTCAGTCCCCGAGATTCAATCTTCTGCATGGTCTAACCTACTGTAAGACTTTCTACTTTGTTTTTTATTTCCTTTCCTTCTAATTGGTTGGTTTTGATGGCTTCAAATTCTTTGTGGGAGCTTTGTGTTGGATCTTGTATGTACTTCTTTACTTCCTTTATTTGTTTTTCAGTGTTCATTCTCAAATACCTTAGTTGAGTGGTTATGGTTTCATTGGACATCTTTTCCTTCTGATGGGCTGCATTCATCATTCCTTTTGTGGCCTTCCTGGATTCCTTCAGCTGTCTGTGGATTCCATGAATGCCTCCATTAATCTTTGTCTATTCTCATCCTGTTCACACAATTCCTATATTAATCTTTGATTAGCTTCCTCACACTCATGAAATTCCTGCATTAATCTTTGGTTAGCCTCATCATGCTCATACATTTCCATATTAATCTTTGGTTAGCCCATCATGCTCATGCTTTTGCCTATCACACTCACACACAGTCCTTTGCAGGCTTTCAATTTTTTCATTCAGTATGTTTACCAGTGGTGTTTGTAGAGCATTTTGGGAATTCTCCTCTGGATTAGTCATTAACTGCTCTGTCGCCTGATTATCATGAGTGGTAGTTGAGATACCTGGACTTGCCATTTTTCTTGTGTTTCTCCAGCTTGTTCTGCCCATTTGGTATGAAAGCAAAACCAATTTCACACTAGAACACTATCAACCAGAACTCTGTAGTTGTACGATTGTTTGATGCAGTCAAAATGAGTACAGATACAATCTAGTTCAGCAGATACAATCTAGTTCAACAACAAACAACTATGGATTAATGGACTATGAACATTAAAGAAGGGGTCAGGCAGAACAGAAATTAATAGGTTTAGGGAGAATTGTGGGGAGAAGATAAGATTAGAGGAATGGAAAAGGAGAGAGGGAGTTTAACCAAAACCTAAATTCAGAGAGGAAACAGATACAAGGAAAGGAGGAGAGAGATAAAGAATCAAGGAAAATGAAAAAAATAAAATTAAAAATATTAAAAATATAAACACTTAAAAATTTATAAGTATAAAGAAATAAACCTGAGAGAGGAGGATAGGAAGGAAGGAGGAAAGAATAAAGAAAAAAGAAAAAAAGAAAAAGAAAATATTTAAAAATGAACCACTTAAAATTATATAAATATAAAGAAATAATACTACTGTTAAAGGAGTTAAGGCTGAGAGTTTATGGGTTGAGTAATCAATTTCTAAATTAGATATGCACACAATGAAGGGTAAGGTCTAATAATCAAAGATGAGTATATATCTGGGGATGAGCAGAACAGCAATTAAGTCATGCTAAAATAACCCAAAAAAGACCAAAATGGAAAAGAGTAAAGAGTTCAAACACACACACACACACACACACACACACACACACACACACACATATATCTAAAATAGAAATGATGAATAAAAAAACACAATTAAATTTTAGTTATTTGATTTTTGGGGGGAGGAGGGGAATCTTGTGTCTCCCCAGTGTCCATAACCAGTCTCTTGGTGGAGTCTCTGGTTTGCTTGTGGTGTTCGGTTTTCCTATGGCTTGATTGGTTTCTTAAGTCAGTTTGTTTGAGCAGGGAGAAAGAAGCTCTGCCTTACCCAGAACTTTATGACCCTCCTCCCAGGCTAGTTCAGTAGGAGGGAGATCTATTTTTGAGTATCACAAAAGAGGGCGATGGCTGTTTCCTCTAGCTTGGAGTTGCTGTGATGGGGCTAGGTTGTGGGTAAGGTTGAAGCCTCTCAGAGATCAGTAGCTTTACCCAGAGGGACTAGCTCCTGAGACACTCACAGAGCCCATCCTGGAGCCATTCTCAAGATTTATGTTTATTGAATTTCAATTGTTTTTCTTTTACCCCTCCTGCACTGAGACTGCTGCCTAGTCCACAGTGGGGAGAGGCAGCCTCTGGCTCTGTTTACCCAGGGAAGAAAGTCACTCCTCCATGGGCAGAGCTCTCTTTGCCTAGGAATGGCCACTTTTCCCTGGATGGAGCTGAGCTGGGCAGGTCAGGTTCCTGTGACCTTTTGAATGGCTCCTAATGTCTTCTCCCAGGGCTTGAGTTGAGTACTAGCTGCTTTCGCCAGGACTTTGTTAGTAACAAAGATGGAGTTTTTGTCCAGTGCTGGGGGAGGGGCTACCTTCCCACCGCTGCTCCATGAGGAGTGAGGATGTCTTGGTGTACTCATGTCAACCCTTGGTTTCTGGCATCCAGAGTCTGCGACTGTCTGTGGTCAGCACGATGAAGATTCCTGCTCCTTGTCAGTTCTTGCTGGTGGTAAGTAGACTCTGGTCGTCCACCACATCTGGCACCTTTGTCCTGGGCTCTTCTCTGCTGGTATGGTGGCTGTCGCAGCCACCACCACTGCGACAGCAGCTACCTCCACGAACACTGGCAAGTGCTGTAATATGTTTCCTTAACCAAGCTGCATGGATTTTTTTCTCTCTGGCCAAACTCTCTGTACTATGATGGCACACTGGGTGTGACTCTCTAGCCTAGGACTTTTCACTGAAACACTAAAGCTGCTTTTAATGTAAGAGTGTGTTTAGCCCCCACCTTCTCCTCTGCCATCATCCTCCAGACTCCTGACTGGGTAATTTATAAACAATAAAATCTTACTTATGGCAGTTCTGGAGCCTGGATAATCCAAGATCAAGGTTGCAGTAGATTCAGTGTCTGTAACTTGTTGCTGTGTCCTCCAATGTGTACAGAACCCTGCATTTTCACATGGCAGAAAGCAGAAGGGCAAGAAAGAACTGCCTTTAACTGCAAGACCTTTTACAACAATGCTAATTACATTCATGAAGTTGGGGACCTAATGGCTTAATTATCTCCAGAAGACCACATTTCTTAACTATTGCATGGAGGATTAAAGTCATTATGTGCTTTGAAAGAGAGTCTAATATTCAAACCATAGGATCAGGTAATGCTTCTGATGTGTTCCCAGAAACCATAATTGGAGAACCATTGTAGTGAGAACATAGATTCTTGTGTGTTTGTGCGTGTGTGCATGTGTGCGTGTGTGCATGTGTGCGTGTGTGCATGTGTATGTGTGTGTGTGTGTGTGTGTGTGTGTGTGTGTGTGTGTGTGTGCGTGTTGCTTCTGGAGCTTGAACTCGGGGCCTGGGTCTTGTCTCTGAAATTCTTTTTCTCAAGGCTAGAGCTCTATCACTTGAGCCACAAAGTCATCTCTGGCTTTTTCTGAGTAGTTTATTTTTGAGACAAAAGTCTCACAGACTTTCCTGCCCAAGCTGGCTTTGAACCTCAGATCTCAGCCTCCTGAGTAGTTAGGATTATGGGTGTGAGCCACTGGTGCCTGGCTGAGATGATAGATTCTGAAAGTCACTAACTGTAACACTGGAGAATTACTTATTGGTGCTTCAGTTTCCCCATGGTGCTTTAGTACTTCTTTTAATATTTCACACCTATATTTTTCTGAAAATTGTTTGGAGATAAATGAGCATTGACAGCTATTTTAATATTATTTCTAATTTTTCAACTAAAAAAATACAAGGTGAAGGGAACTTAAGGTACTGACTGGAAATCACACCGAATTATTACCTAAGAAGGAAGGAAGAGAAGAAGAGTGGAAGGAGGAAAGGGAGGGAGGGAAGAAGGGAAGGGGGAAAGCAAGGAAGGAAGGATGGATTATGAAGGGAAATGAAAGTTAAAATGGAGAAAACACTAGAATAATGTCTGGTATAGTACAAATCATGTGCAATGAATTAGGCAGCTTAAAAAGAGGAACAATTTGTTTAGACTCATGAGTCTCAGAGGTTTCAGTTCATAGTTCTGGGCGCTATTGATTCTGTGCCTGTAGTGAGGCACAACATAGTGATGGACAGGAGCATGTGTCAGAGGAGGGCCTTCACCACATATCAGACTCAAAGCAAAGTTACACCAGAATTGTTCAGGGACAAGACACCTCCAAGAACACTTTCCCATCACCCAATCCCAACCTCCCAAACCAGTCCACCACCTGGTACCAAAGAACACCTCCAAGAAACTTTCCCATCACCCAAGCCCAACCTTTCCAAACCAGTCCATCACCTGGTACCAAACCTTCAACATGTGAGCCTAATGGAACATTTCATATTAAGCAACATTCTGTTCCAGGCCCCCCAAAGCTCATGGAAATCTCATAATGAAAAATGCATTTTTATACCTCTAATAACATCTAGTCTTAACAATTCCAACATATTTTTAAATCTTCTTAAAAGTCTCCTTTAAGGACTGGGAATGTGGCTCAGTGGTAGAGTGTCTGCCATCCAGTGACATAATGAAACACAAATAGGAGGATCACAGTCCAGGCCAGCCCAAACATGAAGCAAGACCCTTTCTCAAAAATAACCAACCCAGAAAGGGGATGCTGGAATTTGTTCAAATGGTATAGTGTCTACCTAGCAAACACAAAGCCTTGAGCTCAACCCTTTGTACTGCTAAAATAAAAAATTCAAGCTGCATACTTACAGAGTATTCTCATTCTAAAGGGAAGGAATGGGGTAGAGAAACAGGAATGAGACCTAAGCAAGACTGAAATCCAGAAGTGAAATCATCAAACCCTATATCTTCATGTTTGGCATCAGAGGCACATAGTGTGTTGAGAATCCAAAGGCCTTGGGTGTCCTTCCCTATTCCTATAGACTCACCATTTGCAACCATACAGCCTCTCTCCAGGGCAGGGTCCACTCATTGCATGAAGGTTTCCTCAGCAGGCATTCAAATGCATCCTCAATTTCCTGGGATCACTGCATCTGTAGTTTCACTCTCATAGCTTCATACAAGGGAGTAGCTTCCCTACTTGGATTCAGGTACTGCCTGTAGGGAACTCTGACCCTGTCACACATTGCTTGACTACCCAGACCTTTCTTTGGGATCTGGGCTGAAGCCTCTGCAAACCTGAAATTCTTACATTCAGCTTGCCTGCAAAACCAACATCGCATAGATGATACCAAGATCTACCTTAAGCAAGAACCAAGCCCTTTAGACCACATCTTCAATGGCCTCCAAGTGCCTGGGTGCATACACATGAGGAAACAGCATGTGCAAACAGCTTCCTAGATGACCCTGCAAGAGCAGGGTGCACTGGCTGAATTTGCATATTTATCTCATTGAGGTTGCAGTGGTTGGAATACTGTTGATTCCTGAGATGGTCACAGACATCTCTCCTATTGACCCAATGCAAGGAACTTGGATAATTTTAATGTGCTAGTCTGTTCAGAAACCAACATTACCCAAGCTTTTCTGACCTAACTTCAAGTTTTTCAAGGCTTTCTGCTCTGCATTTCCCTCCAAAATTCTCACTATAAACTTGGCTAAAAATGGCTAGCCGTAACCAGGCTACAACCTGAATATTAGGCTGATTTGGTATCTTCTCTGTGAGATTAATTAGTTCATCTTTAAATATAAGCTTCCACAAAGTCTCAGAACAGAGACAAAATGTAGATATCTTTTTTGCCACAATGTAACATGAATGGCTTCTAGTCTGTTTCCCAATAGAGTCTCTGTTCCCCTGCTTCCCAATAGAGTCTCTGTTCCCATGTGAAACTTCATAAGCACAACCTTTACTCTCCACATTTCTATCAGCATTCCAGTCCTCTAAGCTCCCACTAGAATTATCCACTAAGCTCTGTAAGTCAGCAAAAGCCTCCTCACAGACCTAAGCTCCACCTTCAACGGCAGTGCCTGTGGGGCAGGTGAGGCACCTCACACCTCCAGCCTCAGGTAAAACGCCTCCAGCCCCAACTGTACAAAAGGGTCCTCCAAGGAGCTGGACCTCCCACTTGTGAGAACTTGGCAGCTTCACTGGCAATAAATCTTTCTCCTCTATGTGACTTTTGTCTGCATGGTCTTTTGGGTTAATTTCCTGGTGCTGACACCTGGGATAGGTTCCCCGGGGGATTTGCTCCCCTCCTCCCCTCACCATGGCCAGGGACCTAACCCACAATCCTAAGCAGACCCAAAAGGTTGCTGAGTGGGCTTCCTCCTGACCAAATGCCTCTTACCCATCCAGCGGCTAATTCTTTCCTACTCCCAGGTAAGTGACTAGTTGGGCAGAGATCTGAATTTCTGATTTCTGTATAGGCTACCAAGTCTTCATAGGGCTACAGATTGCCCCACCCCCAAGTGAAAACTGGGATCCAAGTATCTGGGTCTCACTTCAGGGGCCTCTCATGGCCAAGGGACTATGGGGAAGTGACAACTTCTGACCATTGGTGAGCTTCCTTTTTATACGGACCAAACTGCACTGCCAAGGATGCTCAACATCAAGCTTTTGAATCTGAAAAGGTCACTTACCATGGGGGGATGCAATCTAATATTCCTGATATTCCTCAGGACTCCCCTTTGGATGGTCTCTTAAATAATCTAGAAACTCTCAAACTAGAGTTAGACATTGACCCACAGGAGCTTATACACTTCTGTACTGAGATCTGGCCCGAATACTCACTGGACAACCAGTCCATGTGGACCATTTATGGGACACTGGATCCCAGTATCATAAGGATTTATCCAACTTCTGTAGGCACTTGGGCAAGTTAAAGGAGGCCAGCTACATAAATGCTTTCTCTCTCTTTCCCTCTTTTCTCCAGTCTAAACTACTTCCTGAGTCCTCATGTTTTCCTACCCAACTCCTCCTAGCCACTAGACCACTGGCTTATAACCCAGACTCTTTTCCAACCAATGGATGAGCCACCACCATTATGAACATATAGGGCAACAGCCCCTCCCCCTGCTTCGAAGGACTTCTATCAGGGTAGAAGGGACTTTCACCAAAGGCGGAACTTCCTCCCCCTACCTTTGTTCTGGCAGCCCTCAGCCTGAAGGTTATCTGCTTCCATACTCTCCACTCTCACACCGTCTGAAGCTGAGTCCCTCTTCCTGCCCCCCCCCTCAATGCCCTCACAGGACAAAAGCACACCTGGCCCTGCCACTGTGAACCAGCTGTTTCAACTGAGTGATGCCCTGGAAATTGTTATGCATCTTGCAGAAACATTGAGTACCATCCTTACCCAGACCCAAGCTGAAGGATCTGCTGTAGCTCAGAGTTCTACCTCAGCTTGCATTCTCCCATTATGCAAGGTGGCAGGGACTAATGGAATAGTTACGGTGCACGTTCCATTTTCGTTAAATGATTTATCCCAGACCAAGACACACCTGGGGTGTTTCTCTGCCATCCCACTGCCTACATCAAGGAGCTGTGGTGTGTGTTTCAATCCTATGAGGTGACCTTGCATGATGTATATGCAATCATGAGTGGCACCCTCCTACCAGGGGAACGGCAGGAGGTTTGGGAAAAGACCTGTCACTATGCAGATGAGGCCCAACAGACCACACCCAATCATCCAATTGAGACTGAGGCAGTGCCCAACCAAGAGACTCACTGGGATTACTCCCAGGGTGGTTGCCAAAGGCAAAACCATTTTATTGCCTGTATAATTTATGGTCTCAAGCAGGCAGGCCGCAAAGCCATCAACTATGACAAAATGGCTACAATCATACAAAACAAAAATGAAAACCCATCCGCCTTTTGGACTAGATTGAGTCAGACCTTCATTATACTAACCTAGACCCTGAGTCTGTGGATGAACAACGCTGTTTAATGACTCATTTTATTGATCAATCAGCTCTAGACATTTGGGATAAACTAAAAACACTAGACAAGGGGCCCATAACACCCACTAATGAAGCTATGAAGGAAGTCTTTAAGGTGTATCATAGCAGGGAGGAAAGGGCCAAAATTCTCAAGTACCAGATGCTACCAAAAATCTATCAGCCTCTGAGTTCCTACATCAACAAGTTGGAGAGATCTGAAACCAACAATTTAATGAGACAGCTGAACCTCCTTGAAAAAGAGCAGCAAGCTAAGCCCCAATCCAGTAGATGGAAAAAATAATTAAAATTAAATCAGAATTAAATGAATTAGAATCCAAAAAACCATAAAAAGCATCAACAAAACAAAAAGTTGGTTCTCCAAAAAAATTAACAAAACTGACAGACCCTTAGCAAATCTTATCAGAAAAAGAAGAGAACACACCCAAATAAACAAACTCAAAGATGAGAATGGAAATATCACCACAGAAACAACCAAGATTCAGAACATTATAAGGGAATACTTCTCAAACCTTTATGCTAATAAGTTTGAGAATCTGGAAGAAATGGACAATTTTCAAGCAAATATCGACAGGCTGAAACTAAACCAAGATGAGTTAAATCAACTTAACAGGCCTATATCAAGCATTGAAATAGAAACAGCAATAAGAGATCTCCCATCTAAGAAAAGCCCAGGACCAGATGGATTTACAGCTGAATTCTACAAGGCCTTCAAAGCAGAGCTCACACCAATACTCCTCCAACTCTTAAATGAAATTGAAAGAGAAAGTTCACTACTGGAATCTTTCTATGAAGCCATCATAACCCTCATCCCAAAACCAGGCAGAGAGTCAACCAAGAAAGAGAACTATAGACACATTTCTTTGATGAACATTGATGTAAAACTTCTCAACAAAATTTTAGCCAATCAACATCAACAATTCATCCAAAAAAATCATATACCATGATCAAACAGGATTCAGTTCAGGGATGCAAAGCTGGTTCTACATACTCAAATCAATTAATATAATTCATCACATCAACAAGAGCAAGGATAAGAACTACATGGTTATCTCAGGACATGCAGAAAAAGCATTTGACAAGATCCAACACCCCTTTATGATGAAGGCTCTGAAAAAAACTAGAAATCCATGGAACATTCCTCAATACAGTAAAGGCTGTATATGACAAACATACAGCCAGCAGTATACTTAATGGTGAAAAACTAAAGCCATTTCCTCTAAACTCAGGAATGAGACAAGGATGTCCACTCTCTCCACTTCTCTTCAATTTAGTATTAGAATGCCTACCTACAGCAATAATACAAGATGCAAACATAAAAAGGATCCAAATAGGGAAAGATGAAGTAAAACTCTCCCTCTTTGCAGACGACATGATCTTGTACTTAAAGAATCCCATGAACTCCACTCCCAAATCACTTGAGCTGATTCAAAACTTTGGCAAAGTAGCAGGATATAAAATTAACGTCAAAAATCAATGGCTTTTCTGGATGCAAACAATGAGAAGAGCTCAGCTAAAATCAGGAAAGCAACTCCATTTGTAATAGCCCCACAAAAAAAAAAAATACTTAAGAATTAACTTATCCAAAGAAATGAAGGACCCCTATGATGAAAACTTTAAAACCCTGAAAAAGGAAATCAAAAGAGAACTTAGAAAGTGGAAAAACCTCCCATGTTTCTGGATTGGAAGGATCAACATTATGAAAATGGCAATACTTTCCAAGGCTATCTACAAATTCAATGCAATACCTATCGATATTCCAACCTCATTCTTCAAGGAAATATAGTAGGCAATCCAAAAATTCATATGGAACAATAAAAGACCCTGAATAGCAAAACCGATCCTTAACAGAAAGAACAGTGCTGAAGGAATATCAATACCAAATTTCAAACTCTACTACAAAGCCAGAGTAATCAAGACAGCTTAGTACTGGCACAGTAACAAGACCTCAGTACCAAGACCACAGTACCAACAGACCTCAGGACCAATGGAATAGAATTGAAAACCCAGAAATGAACCCACAGACCTATAACCATCTAATCTTTGATAAGGGAGCTAAAAAAATAGAATGGTGTAAATGGTGTAAATGGTGCTGGCAACATTGGTTAATCACTGGTAGAAAACTAAAGTTAGATCCTTATATATCACCCTGCTCCAGAATCAACTCCAAATAGATCAAAGACCTCGGAGTCAAAGCAGACACTCTGAAAACATTACAGGATGGAATAGGAGAAATCCTAGGTCTCCTTGGCACAGGCTAAAATTTTCTTAATAGAGACCCAGAAACATAACAAATCAAAGAAAGGTTGGAAAATGGTATTGCATGAAATTGCAGAGTTTCTGCATGGCAAAGAACATAGCAAGATCAATAGAAAGCCCACAGATTGGGAGAAGATCTTCACTAGCCATACAACAGACAAGGGTCTCATAGCTAAAATGTACCTGGAACTCAAAAAATTAAATCCCCCAACAACAAATCCTCAAAGAAACAACTGCCCAATAAACAAGTGGGCTAAAGACTTAAAGAGAAACTTCTCTGAAGAGGAAAGAAGGATGGCCAATAGACACATGAAGAAATGCTCAACCTCCCTAGCCATAAAAGAAATGCAAATCAAAACAACATTGAGATACCACCTCACCCCAATTAGAATGGCTATAATCAAAAACTCCAATAACAACAGATGCTGGAGGGTATGTGGACAGAAGGGAAAACTACTGCATTGTTGGGGGAGTGTAAACTTGTTCATCCACTTTGGAAAGTAGTATGGAGGTTCCTCAAAAGACTCCACATAGAGCTCCCTTTTGACCCAGCGGTCCCACTTTTGGGCATTTACCCGAATGATCACAAACAAGACCATACTAAAGCTACCAGCACCACTATGTTTATTGCAGCCTTATTTACCATAGCTAAGATATGGAACCAATCCAGATGCCACTCAGAAGATGAATGGATCAAGAAAATGTGGTATATATGCACAATGGAATTCTATGCCTCCATCAGAAAGAATGACATTGCCCCATTTGTTAGGAAATGGAAAGACTTGGAAAAAATTATATTAACTGAAGTAAGCCAGGCCCAAAGAAACATAGGTCCCATGGTTTCCCTTATTTGCAATAACTAGTATATGTCAGACAAGTAGACATGGTCAGATAAGTTGATGTTTGGAGAAATGAACCCCAAGATAAGGACTCAAATGGTTTTTCTTTCTTGCTATTGTTTCTAACATATTTATAAGATGATTTCTTTGTTGCTTTGTATGTCCCTCTCCCACGGTATAACCCCTGTTTTCACTGTATTTGATGTTGATATAATTTGTGGAGGGGAAGGGAAAAAAACAAATTGTTTTAAAAGGGATACAGGTGGACCCACTGCAACAATGAAATATATAAGGGGCTATGTCAAAAAACAAACTTTACAACATTGGGGGGGGAGTATAGGAGGGTAGGTATGGTAAGGGGAAACAAAGGAGGAGGCAACAATGCTTGATAGTCATTACTTTGTAGTCATTACTTTGCCCATGCAATTGTAACCCATCTGTACAGTATTTTCACAATAAAAAAGAGAAATAAATGGAGTCATTACCTTGCTCATGTTATTGTAGCCCTTCTGTACGGTATTTTCACAATAAAAAATGTATTAATTTTAAAAAATCTATCAGCCTCGGGCCCTGCAACCAACCCCTTCCCAATCGAGTCCACTGAGTCCTGCTATGGATGTGGTCAAAAGGGGCACTGGCGGGAGCCTGTCCCCTGAGAAAGCAGCGCTACCTATGTGGCCAGCTAGGCCATAAAGGCGCAACCTACCCACAGACATGAAAGCCAACCCAGCCATACCCCAGGTGCAATGGTTCAGGGCACTGGGCTGTGGAACCCATCATCCTCTCATGGACAGCAGCCATCCACTAAGGCCCCATGGCCCCCTCCTGATGTTGTGGAACTGGGTGCCAGAGAAGACTGAGGAGGCCTTAGACTCCTGGCCCTGACCACTCCCATCACTGCACAGGAGCCCAGGGTGACAATCATGGTTGCAGGTAAGATAATCTCACTTTTGGTGGACACAGGTACTACATATTCAGTGCTCACTGAGTTCCATGGCCAGCCTTACGTAGGCAATACCTCCATAGTCAGGGTAGAGGTCAAACCCTACGAGCGCCCAACCCCTTCTCCCCCCCCAGTCATTTGTCTTTCTTCAAGAGTTATCTTTTGTCACTCCTTCCTAGCTATTTCCCACTGTCCAGTTCCACTGTTGGGCAGAGACCTTTTGGCCAAATTTGGAGTTTCTATTATTCCATACTGTTCCCAATTGTCAAAATGTGATATTGATTCGGCCTCTTCCACAATCTCCTTGTTGATGGCTTTAGTAGCTCACCTAGTGACTTCTCAGATCTCCCTTTTCCATCCTCTGAGATGGACCCCAAGGTGGGATACTCGCAACCCCTCTATTGCTAAATACCACCCTCCAATTCACATCTCCCTGAAGGACTCCCTACACTTCCCTTCACAACTCCAGGACATCCTCCTTCCCCACAGTCTTCTGGGGCTGCAATCAATTGTTAAAGACTTACTGAGGAAAGGGCTGTTATGTCCCACTAACTCTCCCTATAATACCCCCATCTTAGCAATAGCCAAACCTAACAGCTCGTCCTGCCTTGTGCAGGACCTTTGCCTTATAAATGCTGCCGTTATCCCTTTACACCTATTGTGCCCAACCTTTATACACTGCTTACACAATCCCTGAGACAGTTGCCTTTTACTTAGTACTGGACTTAAAAGATGCCTTTTTACTATCCCTTTAGCCCCCTCCTCCCAGGACCTCTTTGCCTTTATGTGGACTGACCCGGTCACCCAAAGCTCAACTCAGCTCACCTGGACTGTGCTGCCACAGGGGCTCCAGGATAGTCCCCATCTGCTTGGCCAAGCTTTAGCAAGGGACTTAAGAGACCTAAATTTAGAACCATCCACCCTTATCCAATATGTGGATGATATTCTCTGCAGTCCCACCAAGCTATTGAGTTACAACCGTACCGTAATACTTCTTAACTTTCTGGCCTCCTGGGGATATCAAGTCTCACCCAATAAGGTACAGATCATTCAGCAGTCTGTGACTTATCTGGGAGTTCAACTAATTCCCATACACTATTACTATCCCCAGAAAACACCTGATTCCTAACTACCCTACCCACCTCCACTAAGTCTGAGCTTCTCTCCCTTTTGAGTCTAGCCGACTACCTCAGGTCCTGGATCCCTAATGACTCCCTCCTAACTCCTCTTTTACGTGAAGCAGCTAGGGGGTCACCCAAGGAACCCCTTTTATCCCCCTCCTCTCTCAATTCTCCCTTTAGGATGCTTCAACAGGCCTTATTACTGGCCCCTGCCCTCAGGCTGCTGGATCTATGATGCCCATTCTTCTTATGGGTAACTGAAAACGAGGGTTTTTACATTGGGAGTTTTAGGTCAACAGATCAGACCTTCATTTACACTGGTGCTTATTGTCAAAACATCTAGACCCTACCATTAGGGGCTGAGCTCCTTGTCTCTGCATCCTAGCTGCCTCTTCTGTCTTAATAGAGGAGTCAAAGAAGCTGACCTTTGGCTCAGCCCTTACCATTCTCTCCCATCACCTCTCTGAGTTACTAACCTATAATGGGCTACAAAACTATACCTCCCTCCTGTATTCTCTCCTTTCAAGTATCACTGGTAGAGGACCCCACTCTGGCCTTCCAGCCCTGCCCTCTACTAAACTCCTCAACCCTATTACCCATTCCAGATAGAAAGACTTCTCCAGCACAATCCTATGGGGACTCTGGGGGACCTGCAGAGTCAGGTCACCCAGACTACATTAGTGAGGGGCCATTAAAGGACTCTCATTTTACCTGGTTTACTGATGGCAGCACCTTCCTCTGGGAGAGCTCATAGGTGGTTGGAGTTGCTGTGTATCAATCTCTGGTGTTGTGGAGTCTGGACACCTGCCTCTCCAGACCACCAATCAACAGGCTGCTTCAGTAGTCCTAACACAGGCCTTCCACTTGGCCTCAGGACACTCCCTGACAGTATACATAGACTCTAAATACACTTTCCATACCATCCTTTCTCATGCAGCTATTTGAAAGGAACAGGGCCTGTTAACAACCAAGGGGACTTCAGTAATAAATGGTTCATATGTTACTGAGCTCTTAAAAGCCCCTATTCTCCCCCTCAACCATTGTCATAGTTAACTGCATGGGCCACCAGTCAGATGATTCATTTATAACTTAAGGAAACAACCTGGCTGATGAAACTGCCAAATGAGCTATGATATCAAAACAATGGGCATTAACACTACCAATAACAGAGGATTCTGCCCTTCCCTGTAGGCAAGATATCCTTAAATACCTCCACCGTCTTTCCCACCCCCATACAGGGGCTGTAAGGGAGTTCCTAAAACAGAGCCTTCCCCTAACCCAGGCTGACACACAATTTCTCACGCAGCTGTCACAGACCTGAGAAGTATGCCAAAGGGCAAACTCAAATATCAATGTGTGGCCACCTCCCTTTCTAACCCATCAGGCTCAAGGTAAGGTAACCTCCCAGGAGTGGATTGGCAAATTGATTTTACCCATATGCCAACCATCCACAAATCCAAGACACCTTTACAGGATGGACAGAAGCATTTACTACCACCAACAGGAGAGCTTCCTCTGTGTCTCAGCATCTCTTACAGGAAACAGTACCCTGTTTTGGCCTACCTGCTTCTATCCAGATGGACAACAGCCCGGAATCCGTCTCCTCCATGACTCAGCTATTGGCTAAGTCTCTAAATACCTCCTAGTCTTTTCATATTCCCTATCACCCCCAGTCCTCGGGGAAGGCGGAATGTGCCAACAGCTCCCTTAAGCAAACTCTGACCAAACTGTTCCTTGAACTGCATCTAGATTGGCTAAAGCTTTTATCCTTGGTTCTTTTGTGCTTAAGGGTCTTGCCAAAAAAAGCCTCTAATATTAAGTCCTTTTAAAGTTATGCATGGCCACCCACCTTTGCCTCCCCTATTTCAGGCTTCAGACTTTCCTTTACTCTGTCCCCACTCCACCCCCACCAATGCTGTTCTCTCTCCTTCAGCACCTGCACACTTTTTGTGGATCAATTGAGCCCTATGTCCTCCACATCCTCCAGGCTCTCCATCAATGCTAGGGACCTAATGTACATTTCAAAAAATTATCTGCCAGAAGAGATAAAAATGGCAAAAAAAGCACAACCATCCCTGGTTGTGAAGGAAATGCAAATAAAGACAACCCTGAGATACCACCTTATCCCAGTCAGAATGGCCCACATCCTAAAGTCAGCCAATGACAAATGCTAGAGGGGGTGCGGAGAAAGAGGAACCCTATTACACTGCTGGCAGGAATGCACACTTACACAACCACTTTGGAAAGCAGTCTAGAGGGTCCTCAGAAAGCTAAATATTGACCTTCCTTATGACCCAGTCATACCACTTCTAGGCATCTATCCTGAACAACAGGAGCCAGTATACACGGACACATGCACCTCCATGTTTATTGCAGCACTGTTCACAATAGCCAGGATATGGAAACAACCCAGATGCCCCACTACAGATGAATGGATCCAAAAATTGTGGTATCTATACACAATGGAATATTATGCAGCCATTAAAAAGGACAAAATAATGGCATTTGCAGGGAAATGGATGGAGCTAGAAGAAATAATGTTGAGCGAGGTAAGCCAAGAGCAAAGAGACAAATGACACATGGTCTCCCTGATAAGTGGATGTAAGGTGATATGACAAAATTAACAAGACTTAAGAAACAAAGGACTTCTACTCATCTGGTCAAATCACTACTAAATATCCCCATGCTGCTGATCACATATATGATATATATGTGCACACCAGAGGGAAACCAGGAGGATGACACAGAACTAGAGGGAATCAGGGAAAAACATACAATAGCGGGACCCATCAGCTGCACTGGGCATTGACCAAAATTAACTAAGCAACTCAATGGCAGCGATGGGAGGGAGGGAACAAGTGGGAAAGAGGGAACAGCTGATGCTATGCAAAAGGAAAGAAATGTACATATCTCCCAACGTGGAAGAAATAACTGCATTGCAAAGCCCATAGAACTCATAAATGTTACAGACCACGATAGACAATTTGCCCCATGAAAGTGAGAATATGTTTGTGACTTTAACTAAGCATCACTATCCCACAATACTGTGAAATTTGGGAAATTATGTAATTACTTAATCACAATAAGGAATTTGGAAAAGAAAAAGGAAAAGAAAAAAAATATCTGCCATGGCACTTCTTCCACCAAGCTTTCTGCTAAGTGGGAAAGACCCTGTCAGTAATTCTTTTTTGGGGGGGAGGGTATGGTCATGGGGCCTGAACTCTGGCCCTGGGCTCTGTCCCTCAGCTCTTCAGCTCAAGGCTAGCACTCTACCACTTGAGCCACAATGCCACTTCCGGCTTTTTTCTTTTTGCTATGTGGTGCTGAGGAATCGAACCCAGGGCCTCATGCATGCAAGGCAAGCGCTCTACCACTGAGCCACCTTCCCAGCCCCTCAGTAATTCTTTCTACTCCCACAACCATTCAGGTTCAGGGCTGTCCAAACTGGATTCATTTCTGCCATGTCAAATGTCCCTTGCCTGACCAACCTTCAGATACCTCTGAGCCAACTGGACCCATCTCTATGGATAAAAATTATTAGACTCAGAAAAAAAAAAAGATTGGACCCAGTCTTCCTCCAGTCATTGAGGAATCAGAGGCCCCAGCTCTGGACAAGTAACATCTTCATAACCATCACAACCTTCGTCAACTTCATGTACAGTACCTGCTCCCCACGGACTACCTTGCCCCATCTCATCAGGAACTAGATTCAGAAGAAAAGCCCTTCACTCATACTCCTTGCCCGGCACTGTACATATTAAACCAAAAAGGGGGAAATGGAAGTCAGCAAATGCCCCTTCATAGACCGCCAGGGTCAGGTAAAACACCTCCAGCCCCAACTGTATAAAAGGGTCCTCCAAGGAGCCAGACAGTGCCATTTTCTCCTCCCCGGTGTGAGAACTTGGCCTTGTCAGCTCCACTGGCAATAAATCTTTCTCCTCTATGTAACTTTTGTCTGTGTGGTCTTTTGGGTTAATTTCCTTTCAAGCCCTGCTTACAGAATTCTAGGGTTTCTCTGGGATGCAGCCTAGGATTTCTCTAGTCTGCATCTCCAAACTTTTCTAAATTCTTCCCACAAGCCAGTCTCAAAGACTTCAGAACTACACCATCAAGTTTACTCATGGAAATGACCCCAACTCCCTTGAAAGAATTTTGTGTATTAGTCAGACTAGACTGCTGTGATAACAGAAAACAACAACAAAGCAGGGGTTCTTTATCCTAACTCATAGTTTCAGAGGTTTCCATCTACAGTCTTTGATTTCATTGATTTTGAGACTGTTGTGAGTCAGAAGAGAAGAGTTACAGGAGCATGTGGCAGAGACTATTCACCTCATGGTGAACAGGAAGCAGAGAGATTGGAAGGAGCCATGGTCAAAGATATCCACAGGGACATGCCCCCAATGACTTACTTCACCCAAGGAGGCCCAACCTCCTATATTTTCTACCACCTCCCAAAACAGCACCACCAACTGGGGAGTACGTTTTCAACACATGGGCTCATGGGGAACATTGCATACTCAAGCTAGCCAGTATTTCTACCTTTTTAAAATTTTGTTGTTAGTTCCATGACTTCTGTATGTTGCTAAGTAAGCAAACCTGCTCTGTGTGTTCTGGTCTTCACTCTGCTAATTATTTACTGAGTGACTGAAATAACTCAGCTCTTATGCAAGCCAAGCCTCTGCATAGACTCTCAAGACTCCTTTTTTATAGTAAATACAAAGCAATTTCTAAAGCTCCCCTTTGAATGATCTGGATTATAAACTACACCTGTCATTTCCTTTTTGGCTGGTCAAATGTAATGAACTTTAGAGTCCTGTACAACTTGAAAAACACCACAGAGCTCATTATATTTGAATGTGATCCTCAACAGCCTGTCTCTCATCCGGGTGTTGTTCCAGCCTCCCCCATAATTCTGAAGGAAGCAAAGAGTAGAGAGCAGAGCTGGTCACTCTCATATCTTCCTTCCTTAGGCAACCTACTGGGCTAGGTAACATGGTTCCATTTTCCGGATAAGGAAACGAAGCCAGTCAGTATATGACACAACTGAGTTCTGACTACAAACAGATACAAGCAAAATAAGACCACAACAGCCCCAAAGGGTCCAACAAAGCAGAGTGGGCACACTCCTGGCTTGGCTGCCAAACCAATTCTCAAATCCCGCTTGGCACAGTCCTCCCAAGACCAAACCAATCAATATTCTCTTTCATTCCATGGTCTTAGGACGGCACGTTCTTAGAAATCCCAGTAGGGAAGGTATTTCCTGCAGAGGTGTTGTAAGGTGAATTATCCGAGAAGCCACATTTTGGTAGATGGAATTTTGGAGTCTTTATTACATAGTTAGCAGGCTGCATACAGCCCATTGTTACAAAGGCCTGCAGCCCTCAAATACACATAACATAGGTAGGAAACAGACTAGAGAGGAAAGAAATAACAAAAACAAGAAATAACAAAAACTCAGCTCCAATGGAGAGCCGAGTTGGCACACCATGATGACCAGAGATGAGCCAGGAGACAGGACACAGGACACAATCACTGAGACACATGTGGCATGACATCCTGGTGCCTAGCTGTTCCATGACTAAATAGGGTCCAGCCAGGAGGTGGGGTCACAGGACACTTCCAGTCTCTGGCACTGGACTGACAGGTTCAGTAACCTATCAGCCAAGTGCCCACCCCTGTCTCCAGGGATCCAGGTATGCCTATACCCAAGGGGTGGGGGGATCACCTTCCCCCCTCTCCATGAAGACAAGATGCCATAAATGGACATACTCAGGTACCAGCAGAACTTTTCCATCTAGGGAAGATAGGCCTTAACCTTCCATATAGGGTATGCTTAGAGGTTACTCAGAGGCTGGTGATTCAAGCCATTTAGGGAGCTGATCAATGCAGAATCAGAGAATTCTCTATATCCCAAGTTTTCCTAAGGCTATGACATCTGCATTTCTCTAAAGCAGAGCCCTCTTAGTTCACCCCATTGAGCCAGGCATCTGTACTTCAAAGGATGGCTTGTGTCACCTCTAGGCCTTGGAGCTGGGTAGACACCATGATGGGTCCAAGTAATAGGTATCTGCATTTCAAAGGACAGCTTGTCTCACCTCTGGGCTTTGGAGCTGGGTGGACAGCCCCCACCTCCTGGCTGGGCACCAGGATGGCTGCAAGAAATTTATTTAGGCTCAGCCTCCTTACTTCAGAGGCAGTGGGAACATGGACAGAGACAACACAGAACTCTACAAACCTCCTTCCTCTCTGGGGTCAATGTTCATGAGAGATGAAATTAGAAAGTTCTTATTTCCCTTCCTTTCCCAGTGTGTGTGGGGCAGGGGGGGAGCTCTAATGGTTGTCCCTCATGTGTATCCTTAAATCTGCAGAGGAATAAGAGACTCCAACTGCCCTTTTCTGGCATTTCCATCTTCACAGCTATCTGCCACTTTCTGGTTTGGAAGCCCTGCCACTTTCCCCCACCTACCCCTTGTCCTTGGGAGTAATGGCTAATTTGTGAACCTTCACCTGTCACTCCCTGCCCCTGAGGTGGGGAGACCAACCCTGCAGCACCTAATCTAGGGCTGCCAATCTCCAGGACTATGATGAAGGAAAACTGCTTGTGTTTGTGGTGCTGGGATTTAAACTCGTTTCCTGCTTGCTAGGCAGGTGTTCTTCTCTTGAGTTATGTCTCTCTGTTCCTTGAGTAGTGTCTCATGATTTAGCCTCTCTTCTTCTACTTCCATAGACAGACAGACAGAGAAGCAGACAGGGATATAGACAAAGATAGATGTAGATATCTGTCACTTTCCAGACCTGGCCCTAACTGCTGTGTTGTAACCTACCCAGTTTAGTCATTGGTCCTGAGTAACTGGCTACACACACACACACACACACACACACACACACACACACAGACCAACAAATGTAACAAACACCTTGGCATCCTAGAGGTTGTGTATTGTTGGTCCTGAAATGTCTCATGCCTAGTGTTGGGAAAATGGAGGAAGACGAAAAAGGAACACTCTGGATTCAATCATAAACAGGTGAGGACTGTTTACTAAGGAACGAGGGGCGCAGACCTTCTTCCCGCGAGTTTGGAGGTTGTGCCAGAGTTGGGACAGTTGGGACAGGTTTTTATACGACGTCCAAGCAAGGAGGCCAAGAGAGCTGGGGGCTTTTCAGTTGGGCCCACGATGGGATGTTTAAAGCTGGGCTTAGGTGGATTGCCCTGCCTGAAACAGGATAACTTATGGAAACTGAGGCCTCATAAAGGCAACTCAAAAATATGGTTGACAGGCCACTGGAGGGCAGAGACAGCTGAGAAAAGCCATGTCCTTATACACTACCCGTCCCGATTATACACCACCCATCCCGATTATACACCACCCGTCCCGATTATACACCACCCGTCCCGATTATACACCACCCGTCCCGATTATACACCACCTGTCCAGATTATACACCACCTGTCCCAATCGTTCTTTGGGGGCACTAACCTGAAACTGTTCAAACTCGCAAAACAAGTTACGTGTTAAAAGTTCCTGCTGACCCAGACCATATAAACCCTGCTACAACCAGACTCCGTGTGACATCTCTGATCCTGACCCGGGCGTTCACCTAGGAAGTACCCTAATAAACTTTTCTTTCTTCACCTTTACCTCCTCCTGTGTGTTCTTTCCTCATCTAAAACCTTACAATGGTATCTAGAAACTTAGAAATGCTATTTTTGCTTCAAAGAGAGGCAACTGAACGCATTTTTTCCTAAGGGATGAATTTCTCACCAAAAATTCACAACTGCCTGACAGAATGCTCCAAAATGTAGATAACAGGGCAGGGCATCTCCTTGTTTCAAGGATAAGGATCTGTTTTATGGCAGGATGCATTCTTACTTAAAAACTCAGAGAATAACACTAGGTACAGCTAAAGCAAAGACAAAGCACCTCACTTTGCATAACTTAAAGCCAGACCCCCTGCCTTTACCCTATAAATACCCAACAGCTCAAGGAGCTGTGTGTCTCTCTGGGTGTCTCCTTGTGGGTGTCTGTGTCCCTATGAGAGCACTCACACTCTGCTAGAGTATGCCCCTGCCCTTCTGTTTGTCTGATTTTTTTGTCTGTTTCCTTGTTTGTTTACTTAATAAAGCTTTGCCAAGTTTTCTTACGATTGTGACTTGTCCAGAAATTCTTATTCTGCAATCCAAGTCAAGAACCCTAAGTAAAGAGTTGCTATATTTTAAAGGGGAGCTTCACTAAACCTCACCTTTGTCCAGTGACATGCTGTACATCAAACAAGTTTGCTCATACCTGGGATTTTGCCTGGTGTCAGTATGCACCTGGGAAAACAGGGTGAGGCTCAGTCCTTCACCTAGAGCAATCCCTGGCTCTGGGGTTCTTAGGAAGGCTTTGGGTGAATGCATGTTAGCTAAAGCAATGACTAGTGATCTCCTCATGATAATGAATGAATTAAAGCCCTGTTTGACACTCTTCAACTGAAACATGAGGTAAATTGAGGCCCTTCACCCCTGCCCAGAGCTGTGCTTGATAAACACCAGTTTTTCTAAAATGGGGTGCTGTGAAAATTAAGATCAATCCCTGACCAGAATCCAGCCTGGTCACAGCACAGATACCACCCTCACATGCCACTCTACCACTATGAAATGAGACAAAGCAAGGACACTTCATAACTTGGTCTAATTTGGATAAAACAAGGTCATGGTATCACCCACAAAATAAATCTCCTTCAAGCTCTCTCTTGGCTAAAATGAATGACTGCTATGTTTTCATTTTGTTCTAGTCTGCCCTCCTAGGATATTCAATTTTAGGATTGCTGGAACCTTCTAATGACATCCAACCAAATCTCAAGTCCTGTATGTCATCCTAATGCCTACTTTCTGAGACATTCTGGGGCTCCTAGCTGCCATGTTCTACCTCATTACAACTGGCATTACCCCAACTTGTTCGATAGCAGGGTGTTCCTGGTCCTCTCCATTGGGACTCCCTGACAGTGGATCCCATCTGCTGCAGTAGGACCTGCCCACTGCTTCTTTGAGAAGTGACAGGAGGATCTAGCACAGGCATTGTAGCCAAAGAATTTGACAATTTCCAAAGGGAGAGGAAAGTTTGTAGGGCATATTAGGGCAAGTTGTTTCTGTACAAATCCATCTTCCAAAAAAACCATCAGAAAGATGGCATGATTTACTCTGTGCATGTGTGCGTGCATGCGTGTGTGTGTGTGTGTGTGTGTGTGTGTGTGTGTGTATATACCACTGGGGCTTATATTCAGAACTTAGTTTATTCACTCAAGGTTTGTATGTATTACCACTTGAGCCACAGCTCCACTTCTTTTTGGTGGTTAATTGTAGATTAGAGTCTCATGAACTTTCCTGCCTGGGCTGGCTTCTAACCTCGAACCCTCTTGAGTAGCTAGGATTATAGGCTTAAGTCACTGACTCCAGGCTATATTCACTCTTGATATTGGATTGGGGTTTCCAGCAGAGAGAGCCCAGATCTTATAACACCTGAAGAAAACAGACTTTTAAGTACAGACAAGAAAAGTGAATGGCCCCAAAATCTTCCACTTTGGGCTACCAAGATCTTCTCTGACTAACCAGTCTCCAAAGGTCTCCAGAGCATACAAAATCAAGCCTGGTGCGAATAATTTAGCCCCACAGTGTGTTAGATTGTGGCAGCCAAGACTGACAGAGGGTCTGTGGTGCTCCAGGAAATCTCTGTCTTCCAAACAAAGTTAGTCACCAAGTTGCCACAGCTGGCAGAATGAGTGCTGGACACATGACTGTGGAGTAGCCATCTCTAGGCTGACTGAAGTGTCTCTGTGGGTCCTGGATGTCAGTGGCTGATGCATCTATTCTGGATCTTTCTGGGGGAAGTTTGACCATATGAAGACAGCATATAAATATTAATGCCTTATGACTATCACAATGAACTTCCATAAACTTGGGTGGCTTAAATATCATGCATTTATGGCCCCACAGTTTCAATTTTGATAGAAATCTATGAGGGATGTATTAATATTAGCCCACTTATGACTGTAATGGAAAGTACCTGAAACAGGCTCCTTTGTAGACAATTCACTGAATTCATTGAGTTCATGCAGGTTAGGAAGCTGAAGCCCAAACAGTACCCAGCAGGCTCTGAAACAAAATGTTATCAGGAATATGTGAAAATTCTGCCTCTGTGGTTTCTCTCCTTTTCCTTATAGAGCCACTAGGATTCAATTGTGAAGGCACAACCTAAATGATAAAATAGAATCAAGTCAGTTCCTGAACACCTCAGATATAAACACCAGAATCAGATGAAGTTTTTACCTTCTTCTTAATACCATCAACATAGGACTTTGTAGATTAAACCCCTGTAGGGATTCAGAAGTACATCCCTGTTCAGACCAGAACAGGATTGCTAGAGTAGGTTCTTCTTGGCATGTAGACAGTCATTTTCTCTCCATGCCTGTCTCTTTATTAAGACACCTGATAGCAAGTAGTCCCTAGTTGTGAAGATTTCAGTCACTAACTTCAATGGTGGGAAAATATCTGTGGATAGAAAGGACTTTCGTTAAACAAATGATAGGATTGGGTTGTTTTGGTGCTTTACAAGATGATCTGATTGGAAAGTATTTGAGGTGGAAACAGGTTACAGTTCTACTTCCCCTGAGACCAAGAGAATATTCTCCATGGTTCCACGCAAGACTAGCTCCTGCCACGCAAAGTCCTGAAACATTCAAGGGTCTGGAAATGGTCTCTCTAATGTCCACAGCACTTCACACAGAACAAGGATGTCCAGATAAGTGTTTTTCTTTATTTTTAAATTTTTTCCAGCAGTGCTGTAGGGGCTGGGCCTCATGCCATACCCAGGAGTAGGTTCCTTAGACACGATCAGAGATGAGGGCATTCTCTTTGTGGCCTCTTACATTGGCAGTGGAGGGAAGATGCTGAGATCACTTAAATAGCAGAATGTATTTCCAATGAAGCTACAAAGAAGGATTTTTTTTTAAATCACTTAAGCTATGTGTGATGGTTCTTACCTGTACTCCAAGCACTAGGGGAGCTGAGGCTGGAGAGTCAAAAGTTGAAGGCCAGCCTGAGTTACAGAGAAAGAGAGAGAGAAATAAAAAAAGAGAGACCTTGCCTCAAAGCAACCACAACAATGAAAATCACATAACATTTGAAAGAACAAAACCAACATGTCTCCTATAAAGAACTTGATTTTCCTCTTTGAGCAGATGATGTGTGGTGTGGTTTGAATGTATCTCTCAAAATTCATGTGCTGGAAAAGTAACCCCTAACACAACAGCATTGAAGGACAGGAGCTAATATAAAAGAGGACTGGGCCATGAGGAAAGGGCTGATGTCATTATTGTAAGAGCTGGTTATTCTTGCTCCTGGGATGCCTCTCACATCTGCTCTCCTGCCCTGCTACTTTCTGCCATGGTATGACACAGGAAGAACATGTCCCTCACCACAAGTCTCTCAGGAACATACTCCTGAGCTTCCTAGCTCCAAAACTATGAACCAAACAACCTTTTTCTGTTTATAAATCACCTGCTTTCAAGTACTCTGTAATAGCCATATAAAACTGACCAAGGTGACCTCTGAGTTTTAAGCTCTAAATGCTGTGCTGCTTTGTGTGTGTGTCACACAGTGTGTTATTGGTGCCTACATAAGACTCTCTCTCACCTCAATCTTTTCTAGCAAAACCTGTTTTGTCTCCATGCAAGAATCTCCAGCATGATGGCTAGCACATGGGAATATCCAGGCATGATGCATTCACTCAGGGCTATGTCCCACGGCCTCCCACAATGCTTGCACGTATAAGAACTCAGGAGGTATTGACAAATGAGCAATGGATGTCACAGATGTTCAAGGTCAAGTTCTCTCTGTCTAGAGATATGTCCCCAGCTCTCTCAGGTGATTGCATTTGCAGAGATCGGTGCAGCTTTACAGAAGGGTGGGTGGGAGGGTGGGATGCAGTTTCCGGGAAAAGCAGGAAGGGGAGGAAGAGGAGGACTTTGGCTTTCACTCTTCTCTTCTGGAGACAGTCTGGGCTCCTGTAGTCTGGTTGCCTACTTCTTCCTCACCACTGAGCTTGGAGCTGGGACTCAAGCTGCCGCTGTAAAGTGGCGTTTCTTTGTGAGATTCCTGAAATGTCTTTTTTTGTCAACACCTTCTTGGTGACACATTTCAGCTGTTTCTTATGAAGCCCTGCACCCCATGTATCCAGCTTTGCCCTCAAGTCACCCTGAAAATTGCCTTTTCCAAAATGAGGAGCTCCCTTTTGGTAGAGGATGCACAACTCAAATAGATATGAATGCACACTGATTGCTAACCTGATGTTTCCTCAGATAGCTGCTCAAGTTGAAATCTGTTAACCCACTATTAATAGATAATGTTAATAATGATTAATAGTTGAAATCTGTTTATAGCAATCATCTAGGCCTTATTGAATATTTATAGGGAGTCTAGAGCACTGTTGGACTCCACTAAAGGAGATACAGAAGAAACAGAAAATGCTTCACAGGCTGGGAAGCAGTTTCTCCCTTACTTGGGACTACAGGATAATGCTGAGAGCAAACTGCTTCATTGCTGAAGACAGGAAGATAACTAGGGATAGGACTAGATGTAGATGGAAAAAGTGAAGCTGGGACTGTAGTAGATGCAATGTGTAAAGCAGGAAGCATCATCATGAAGAGGATTGTGGGAGCAAAAGCACAAAGGTGAAATAGAGTATTTGTCAGTGAACCACAGGATGGTGGTTAGCCTGCATTGACAGAGAGTATGGGGGCAGGGGGGAATATAGGTTACCAAGATTAACTGGCTTGAGTCAGGCCAGCTGATGAGGGTTGTGGAAAACCTCGTTGCACTTTAGAGAGGTCAACTTTCTCAGCAGGCAGACAAGGAAATGGGTGAGAGACTTCAGGACCAACAACCAGAGAGGAACAAGATGGAGCCAGCTTGCAGTACTGCAACAAGATTGGAATGAGGAGAGAAGGACAACTCCTAGGTAAGAATGACAGGATATAGTAATGACTGGATACAAAGAATGAAGAGAAGAGCGTGTGGCTAGAGGTGTGGGTCAGTGGTAGAGCACATGATTACATGACTAACATATGCACAGCCTGTGTTTCATCTTAGCATAGGGGGTGGGAAAGAAGGGGGGAAGAGGGGGACCCAGGATATAAAAGAGATAAAAAGTCCCAATTCTGAGCAAAAGGAGAGGGAGAGGGAAGGGGAAGAAGAGGAGGGAAAGAGGGGAAAGAAGAGAAAGGGAGGGGAAGGAGAAAAGGGGGAATGGGACGTAGGAGGGGAAAGAGGGAGAAGAGGAGGGAGATATAGCATAGGAATTACCTGAAGAGCTTTGTTCTTCCATTATTTCCTTTAACTTTTTTTAAAAAATATAATAAATATCTATACATTTATGAACAAAGTTTATTTTAATTTTAAAATTATGTTAAATGCACATAGTAATGAAATTTACTACTTTGAACTCTTTGGATCGGTAGTGGGGTTTAGACTCCAGATCTTGCACTTGGTGGGCTCTGGAGTCTTTTTGCTGTTAGATTGTGTTTTTGGATAGGGTCTCACACTTTTCCCCAGAGTCAGCCTCAGATCATGATCCTCCTACCTCCACCTCTCAAGTAGTTGGCAGCACCTCTAAACCTGAATTCATATTAGTCATTTTAAGGGCACAAGTCAGCGGCATTAAGTATATTCACCTGGCTACAAAGCCATCCCTACTATCCATGTCCAGAACTTATCGTTGTGTAAAACTGAGATTTCATTGCCACTGAATACTAGCTCTCCATTTTTCCTTTCTCTCCCAGCTCCTGGTAAATACCATTCTACTTTTTCTGTGAGTTTGACTCTTCTTAGAACCTCTCATAGATGGAATCATACAGTTTGTCCTTTTGTAACTGGCTTGTTTCACTTAGCATGGTCCTCAAGTTTCATCTCTGGTAGAGCATGGGACAGAGTCCTCATCTTATATCAGGCTAAGTAATATTCCATATGTATTCTAAGCATGTGTGCATTGTTTAACATCGATGGTCACTTGGGTTGCTTCCATTGTTTGCTATGAATTATGTTGCTATGAACATGAATGTATAGACACATGTTTAGGTCCCAGCCTTTAATTCTTTTATGCATATACTCAGACATAGACAGGCTAGGCCCTATGGTAATTTCACTATGTCATTTTCCTTAGCAGCAGCAGCATATTTTATAACACAAGGGTTCCAGTGTTTCTACATCATCACCAGGACAAGCAGTTAAATAAACATTTCCAGGGCTCTGTGGATTTTGGTTTGAGGAGCCCAGTGTTGAGCTCTGTAATCTGCATTGTTAACTAGTTCCCTGGCTGATTCTGATGCTGAGAGTCCTCTGAACACATTTTGTTTGGGGTTCTATTTAGGCTCAGCCATAAACACAGCATTCAAAAGAAGGCTCCACAGACATGGCAGTTCATACCTACAATCCCAGCTTCTTGGGAGTCAGAGATAAGAGGATCATAGTCTGAGAACAGTCATAGAGAAAGACTTGAGACCTTATCTGAAAAACAAGCTAAAGCAAAAAGAGCTAGGGCCATGACTCAATTGAAACAGCTCATTACACAAGCATGAGGCCTTCAACTCAATTTCTAATACCATTAAAAAGATTTTTAAAGAATTCCATTTAGGTTGGTTCTATATCTTAGCTTTATGGTAAATACTGCTGCAATAAATATAGTTGTGCTGGTAGCTTTAGTGTGGTCTTGTTTGTGATCATTTGGGTAAATGCCCCAAAGTGGGATTACTGGGTCATAGGGGAGCTCTATGTGGAGTCTTTTGAGGAACCTCCATACTACTTTCCAAAGTGGTTGAACAAGTTTACACTCCCACCAATAATGCAGTAAGGTTCCCTTCTGTCCACATCCCCTCCAGCATCTGTTGTTATTAGAGTTCTTGATTTTTGCCATTCTAACTGGGGTGAGGTGGTATCTCAATGTTGTTTTGATTTGCATTTCTTTTATGGCTAGAGAGGTTGAGCATTTCTTCATGTGTCTATTGGCCATCCTTCTTTCCTCTTCAGAGAAGTTTTCTTTTTAAGTCTTTAGCCCACTTATTTATTGGGCAGTTGTTTCTTTGAGGATTTGTTGTTGGGGGATTTAATTTTTTGAGTTCCAAGTATATTTTAGATATGAGACCCTTGTCTGTTGTATGACTAGTGAAGATCTTCTCCCAATCCAGATACCCCTCAGTAGATGAATGGATGAAGAAAATGTGGTATAAATACACAATGGAATTCTATGCCTCCATCAGAAAGAATGACATGGCCCCATTTGTTAGGAAATGGAAAGACTTGGAAAAAATTATATTAACTGAAGTAAGCCAGGCCCAAAGAAACATAGGTCCCATGGTGTCCCTTATTTGCAATAACCAGTGTATGTCTGGTCAAGCAGAAAAGGTCAGATAAGTTGATATTAGGGAAATGAACCCCAAGATAAGTATTCAAATGTTTTTTTTTTCTTTCATGCAATTGTTTTTAACATATTTATAAGCTGATTTCTTTGTTGCTTTGTATGTCCCTCCCCCACCGTATAACCCCTGCTTTCATTGTATTTGATGTTGGTGTAATTTGTGGAGGGGAAGGGAAAAAACAAATCATTTAAATAGGGATACAGGTGGACCCATTGCAACAATGAGATGTACAAGTTGTCATTCGAAAAACGAACTTTACAACTTTGGTGGGGAGTGGGGGGAGAATCGAATGGCAGGAGGGGGGAGTATGGGAAGGGATGGAAAGGGGAAACAAAGGAGGAGGCAACAATGCTTGATAAGAAATGTACTCATTATCTTGCCCATGTAATTGTAACCCCTCTGTACGGTATTTTCACAATTAAAAAAAAAAGAAATTCCATTTACAGCAAGGCCCTGATGGCTCAAGAGGCTGAGATCTGAGGATCACAGTTCAAAGCCAGCCCAGGCAGGAAAGTCCATGAGACTCTTATCTCCAATTAACCACCAGAAAACTGGAAGTGATGCTGTGGCTCAACTGGTAGAGCGCTAACCTTGAGATGAATATCTGAGGGACACAGCACTCAGGCCCAGAGTCAAGGCCCACAATGGACAACAGAAAGAAAAAGGAAGAGAGAGAAAGAGAGAGAGGGGGAGGGAAGGAAGGAAGGAAGGAAGGATGGAAGGAAGGAAGGAAGGAAGGAAGGAAGGAAGGAAGGAAGGAAGGAAGGAAGGAAGAAGGGAGGAATAAATTCCATGCAGTATGCCAAGGAAGTCACTTGTCACTTGGAGTCTGTCTGAATTGACCCTACTACTCCCCTAGTTTAATTTGTCGATTTGTATGAACAAATGCCGGGAAGAAGTGTAACATTTACTTACAGCTTGGTGACAAGCTCAAGGCACATAGCTCATGTCCTTCTGTGTGCACAATAGGAAGTCATGAAATGGGTACTGCACCTCACAAGGGTCACTCCAGGTGCCATCTGGCCCTGCCTCCTTCAGAAACCATTTAACCATATGATGAGTCTCTGTCTTGTTCTGGAAAAAACATGATCTGAGCTCAGCTTGCAGAAAGGGTTGCATCTGATCATGGGTAAGCAGGAGTTTCAGGGCTCTGCATGCTTCAAGATTCTAGTTACAGGGCTGGAAAGGTGGCTCAGTGGTAGAGTGCTTGCCTCGCATGCATGAGGCCCTGGATTCAATTCCTCAGCACCACATAAGCAGAAAAAGCCGGAAGTGGTACTGTGGCTCAAGAGGAGGGCACTAACCTTGAGCTGAAGATCCTGAGGGACAGTGCCCAGGCCTAGAGTTCAGGCCCCACAACTGATCAAAAAATAAAAATAAATTATATATATGTCACAGCCTTCTGAGCCCAAGTGGTCTAATGATGAGACAAGGAGACATCCATTGGAATCTTTATTCCTAAGCTCATACCCCCACACACTGGTCCCTCATGTACTGTTTTTTTGGGTTTGGGGTGGTTTGAGGGGTTTGTGGTTTTTTTTTTTTGTCGGTTGTAGGGCTTGAACTCAAGGCCTGGGTGATGTCCCTGAGCTTCTTTTGCTCAAGGCTAACACTCTACCACTTAAGCCACAGCACCACTTCTGGTTTTTGAGTGGTTATTTGTAGATAAGAGACTCCAGGGGTCTTTTCTGCCCAGGCTGGCTTTGAATCACAGATCTCAGCCTTCTGAGTATCTAGGATTACAGGCATGAGCCACTGATGCCTGGTTTACTGGTTTACTGGTTTACATGCTGTTAATCAGGACTTTCTCTGTCTCTGTCTCTTTCTCTCTGTCTCTCTCTCTCTCTCTTCCTCATTGCTTAGAAGGAGACCAGGCTTAGCAAATCACTGTGTTGCAAAGGATTCTCAGCTGTATTTAGTGTCATTATGGACAAATGGTAGCCACATGATTGGCTGGCAGGCAATCAGAGGTAGAATGACACAAATCCTTAGCCCAAACTCCCTGGGGGTCTATTGGTAGTCCATTATCATGCTCTATTTTTTTAATATTCTAGGTGAATTTCAGTTTTTTGTTATCTAAGAATTTGGACTGTAATGCCAAAAGCCAGATGCATTGTTAAACGATAAGACTAAAAGCTACATTCCTATACTGTTTTCCAGCATAGTGTTTTACCCTAAATAGGTGTTTGATGACTAGGTGTGTTACCACCTCCATGTTTGCAGCTTAAGTCACAAAGGAAACAGAACTGAGACCTTCATACTGCATCTCAGATAAGACAAAAGCCAGTGATAGTTAACACCCAGTCAACAATCACCATGTCGCATGCATCTTGTGTCTGCATGTCCTAAAAACACCTTTTTTTTATTCTTCAATTGCATACCATGTTGTTGCATGTCCTCATTAGACAATGAACTCATGAAAGTTCAGGACAGGGAGAGCCTTTTATTATTCTCTGTGTTGCCAGAGCCTGGCACAGACTTAGGCCTGGGGGGTGGGGTGACTCAGCAGATGGACAAGGAGGAATGTTGTCAAGCTTCCTAAGCCAGAAGCACCAGTGATGTCTGCCTTGTTGGTTTTTTTTTCCCTTTCTCCCTTGTCTCATCACCTAAGGGTACCAGAACAGGCACCACTTAATCTATTTTGGTCTTTCTGTCTGCCAACGCATACATTATCTGGCTTTAAAAAGAGGTGGCTATTTGAAAAACTGCAATGAGATGTTTCTTTTGGGTGCTTGGAGAGCTAATTATGAGATTTAGAAAAGTGCTCTTACCCCCTACAGGAATTGTGATGCTTCCTATTTTTTTTTTTCAGAAGACATGAAGTCAACATAATTGACTATCATTCTCACTGCCCTCCTGCATTACAGAGACACATTTAAGATAAATTATATTCAATGCTTGATCAGACTGCTTTGAAAGCTTCTATGGAATTAATGTGTTATAATGTATTTACATCATTTTAAATCTAAGTCCTGTTTAGTATTTGTTTTGTATTGTAATTACTGATGGGAAATACAAGCTCACATGAATAAGAATTGCCCATAAGATGTGCTCTGCCCTGGCTTAAGCATTGCCTATTAATTTAAATGTTCATCTACCTCAACCTCAGTTGCAGTGAAGTTGTTAGGCAAGGCCTTAGAATTGTTCATTCTGACCCATTTGTAACAAGGAAGGCACAGGTGTAGGGGTGTGTACATAAGTGTATGTATATAAGAGAGAGAAAATTGTGTGTAAGCTTCAGATAACTGTATGAGAGGAAATTCAAAACCTACCAGATATAATAAAAAGAAAATTGTGTTTAGAAATAGAGATACATGAAAAGCTAGTTTGATGGACCTGCCTTAATCAGCCTTCTGTCACAGTAAGGAAATACCTGCAATAATCAACTTTTGAGAAGAAAGGCTTTATTTGGCTCACAGTTTCAGAGATTCTAGTCTATGATGGCTTGGTTCCATTGCTTGCTTTGGGCCTATGGTGAGGGTACACATGATGGAATCTGCTCTGGTCACAGCAGCCGAGAAGCAAAGAGAGAGAGGAAAGGGTCAAGGTTGGACTATCCCTTCCTTAGCCGCACCCCCAATGACCTAATTTCCTCACACTAGAACCCTCCTCCTAAAGGTTCTACTAACCTTCAATAGTCCCACAAGGTGGCAATCAACCCTTCAGCATGTAGCCCTTGGGGGACAATTAAGATTTAAACTGTAAGAGCTTCTATAGCCTCAGGTATTCAGGAAGCTAAAGCAGGAAGATAACCTGAGTCCAGGAGTTTGGGGCTAAGCAACATAACACAAAACCCATCTTTGAAAACAAAAAGAGGATGTAACTCAAGCACTTGCCTACCATGCATGAAGCATGTATAACCACCAATACTGAAAAAGATTTTAAAATATATAACTGCACACACATGGTTCAAAAACAGAAAGAAGTTGGATGCCAGTGGTTCACACCTGTAATCCTAGCTACTTAGGAAGTGGAGATCTGATGAACCCAGTTTGAAGCTAGCCTGGGCAGGAAAGTCTGTAAAACTCGTGTCTTCAATTAAACACCAAAAAGCCAAAAGTGGAGCTGTGGCTCAAGCATTAGAATATTAGCCTTGAGTAAAAAAATTCGGGGACAGTGCCCAGACCCTGAATTTAAGCTCCCAGCCAGCACCAAACAAACAAGCAACAAGAACAACAAAAACAGGAAAAAAGTGAAAACCTTCCATTTAAAAGTCTATACATGGAAAAGTCATTCCCATGATATCTATGGACATATTCAAATGAAGATCCTCATGCAAGTAATAGGTGCTAATTTTAAAAGTGGAATGGAAAAAAGTGGGGGAGAAAGTCTTTCTCCTGCTTCATATTTAGCAGTTTCCTTAGCATCCCCTTTATGTATATATAATGTAATTTTCTTATTTTCTCCATAAAAGGAGATTATAAAGAAAGAATGCTAATGGCAGATTATATTTGTTGTGTACTTAGAATGCATTCTAAGCTTCATTTACCCTTCAAACCAATTCCAAGAGGTATTGCAATCATTCCACGATAAGAGGCAGGAAGCAAGGCAAGTACAGTCTGAGTTACATGACTTGCAAGGGAGTGTAAAGGCGGCATGTGAACCAGGCAGAGCTGGCACCCTGTTCTCCACTCCCTTGCCTCTCAGACAGACAGAAGTCCACAGAGGTTCTATTGTTTCCAAGTGTGCAGAGAGTCTCCTTGTTAGCTTTCTACTCTGAAAACATTCAGGATCAAGCTCCCCAGGTGCTAGAGGAGAGGCCACACAGGCCATGGAATGTGAAAGGCAAGAAAAGAAAAGCACAACCTGAAGATGTCCCAGAGACTGACAGATACCTATGCATTGCATGTGCATGGCCAGGGTGTGGGAGAAATGCAGCTCCATCTGCATGGCCTTGTGGTCTACTCCAAAATGAAATTCAAGCCATCTAATAAGGCATGCCTGACCCGTCAAGTTGTACGGACCCAGCAGTAATGGCATACCCAGGGCATTCTCTCACATGTGAAGGGCTGGAAGAATACATATCCCGAATAAGAGGTACAGCCCTTTACTGGTCCATGTCTTACTCCATCTTCTTGTGCTGTTATAGCAAAATACTTGAGGCTAGGTGTCCAGGGAAGTATTAGCTGGGTATTGGTGGCTTATATCTGGAATCCTACCTACTTGGGAGGCTGAGATCTGAGGACAGGGATTCAAAGCAAAGCCAGGCAGAGAATTCCATTCTCATCTTCAATTAGTCAGCAAAAAGCCACAAAAGGAGCTGTTGCTCGAGTAGAGGACCAGCCTTGAGTGAAAAAGCCAAGGGACAGTGCCTGGGCCCTGGGTTAAAGCCCTAGTATGAGCATCAAAAATAAATAAATAAATAAGAAAGTGGAAAGAGGAAAGAGCAGGAGGAGGAAAGAGGTTTATTTTGTTTTGTGGAACATGGCTTCTGGTGAGCGCTGATGCTGGTTTGGTTCACCATGGAATGTGGAAGGGCAAGTGAGCGTGGGTAGAGAGGATGCTCAGGACAAGCGGGTCTCACCATAAGTAAACCCTTCTCATTGGAGGAAAAAACTCGATGCCACAATATGCTCTGGATCCATTCCCAAGAGATCTGCACTATCCCCAGTCTGACTGGGGTTGTGGCTCTTGTTTAACATATGCAAGGCACTGGGTTCCATCCCCAGCACTGAAAATGAATGAACAAAAAACTTGCTGACAATCACCAGGGCCAGATGCTGGGCTACAATGGTGAGGATAAAAGCTGAAGAGAGTGTGTTTCTGCCTCACTGAGTCTATGAGGCAGGAGAGTTCCAGCTTTAAGGTGGTAACACCCACGATGCAGTACAGGGGAGAGAGGAGGGCCAGCATGCTGCCAGCATCCTTCTAAGAAACACAGTGTGCCTTGTGAAGGTTAAAATGTGTTTGTGACTTTAACTAAGTATCACTATTCCACAATACTGTGAAATTTATGTAATCCCCTAATCTCATTTTTTTAAGTGAGAGAAGGGATGGGTTAGGAGCGATGAGTGACAATGTTGTCAGACACCTTGCATTCATATACTGTTTTGTAGAATGGGAACTTTTTTGTACAACTACTTAAAGATAATAATAAAAAAATTTCATATTTCATTCAAATGCTTCCTCTGAAAACAAGGTATGGGTAAGGTTATGGGAAATAACTGGAGATTGTGGTATAATAATTATGTCCTAGATCCTAACACCTGACTGGTATGATATTATGGTAGTCCCAGAAAGCCCCTTTGTACCATATCTGAATTTATGTTAATAAGGTGAGTGGGCTCCTAGGTAGCTTCGCAATGGCACTGGCAGCCAGAGAAACATATGATTAGGGCTGGAACTCTCAGCCCAATCTCTGAGCTAGAGAAATATAGGAAGGGGAGTAGCTGGAGTTTATCACAAATCATGCCCACAGAATAAATAGGACCTCCACAGAGACTGACAAGTGAGGCTGGAGGAATTTCTTTTCTTTTTAAACGCCTGTCCAAAGGCTTGAACTCAGGGCCTGGGCACTGTCCCTGAGCTTCTTTTGCTCAAGGCTAGCACTCTACCACTTCAGCCACAGTGCCACTTCTGGCTTTTTCTGTGTATGTGGTACTGAAGAATTGAACCCAGGGCTTTATGCATGCTAGGCAAGCACTCTACCATTAGGCCACATTCCCAGCCCTGTAGAAGCTTCTTGCAGATGATCCCAGAGGGTGATGTACCTCGTCTCCATAGAGACAGAGCATTGATACTTAGGACCTCTTCAGATCTTTCCCGGGTGAAGCTCTGGAATTTTAAGTGCAGAGCTGTCCTGAGTGCTTTGAGTCACCCTAGAAACCTCTGGAAGTACATTCCAGTGGAATAATAGTAACCCTGCATTTGTAACTGTGTTGGATGGAAGTGTGGATCATGGGGGGACCTGAAATTTGTTGAGGGCATCTGACATGGGGGATATCTTGTGGAACAGAGCCTCATTACCTATGGGTCTATGCCATCATTGAATAATTGAAGTGCAGGCCTCAAGGTAGCAGAGACATGTTCCTGGAAGGAAATAGGGAGGTTAAGATATCCAGAGGGAGTTGTTACCACCCCCAGAGCTAGAGAGATAAGGTAAAGGGATAGAGACAACCAGACAGAACAGGAGCTGGGAGGCCAGATCTTACTGGAGCTTTTGTTTTGTGTGGAGCAGGAGCTGTTCCCAGGACTGAGCAGTAAGGGGAGATGGTTTGTATTTGGTACTGTATGGGATGGAAATTCAATATGGCTTTGACTTGGACTGCTGGTTGTCTATGACTCAGTTGACCGTGGCTTGCAGCATTGTCCATTCCACAGATACATGTGGGCTTCTTTTCTCCCCAGGCAGCAGCCTAGGTTTAGGGGCACAAAGAGGACAGGAAGACTGATCTAGGGACAATGATGTAGGATAGAGAACAAGAAACCCACACAGCTTAGGCTGATTTGGCGAAAAGTATAGGCTACACAGTCCAGGTGAGACAGAACAGAAATGAAGCCCACAGAAAAGGGGATGCAAGGAAAATGGTTTGCATAAGGGATCTGAAAATCACAGTAAAGGTGGAGATAGGTTGAGGGGGAGTGACTGACTAGATGATCCAGAAGAAACAAAGACAGATTTAAAGACAAGATAGTCTCAACACTGGTGCTTTTTGGATAACAATGAGGTTAGGACTTTGCTATAAAGTGAATTGTGTCTTTCTCTCCACCCCTCCCCCACAAAAATGCATATGCAGAAGCCCTTAGATCCAATGGCATTTTATTAGAGGGAGGAATAAACTGGAGCCTTATAGGAAGAGGAAATTCTCTCTAACTGTCCCTTCCCTACCTTCTCCTCTCTACCATGTGTGAAGGCAGCCATCTGCAAACCAGGAGGAGGATACCACCAGAACCCAGACTCATTGACACCCCGGGGCTTGGACTTCTGATCTGCAGAACTGAGCAAAACACCCTCTCCTCCTCTTTCTTTCTCTCTCTCTTTCTTCCTCCCTCCCTTCCTTCCTTCCTTCCTTCCTTCCATCCTTCCTTCCTTCCTTCCTTCTTTCTTTCTTTCTTTTTTTCTTTCATTCTTTCTTTCTTTCTTTCTTTCTTTCTTTCTCTTCCTGACCAAGTCTGCTCCAGCCTGGCATGGAACTTGTGATTCTTCCCCCTCTGCCTTTCAAACATTGAGATTACAAGTATGTTCCACCATTCCTAGCTACCCGGTCAGTAGTAATTCTTCGGGTACCCCTTGCATTGGAGAAATAGTACTTGTGAAATATCAGTGAGGTGAGGAAATAAAGGAACCAAAAGGTCCAGAATAACCACTGGATTAACCACATAAACTTCAAAGTCACCAAAATAAAAACAATGTAACATAGCCAAGAGTTTAAAGCACATATGGTAGGGGAGAGGTGGGGAGAGGTCTGGCAGGAGAATGTTAGACAACAGTATATCAGAACTGGGTACATCAAGGAACATTGACTAGCCAGGCTTTATGAATCTCAACGCTGTAGAAGTGACAGGAAGGGACAAATCCCAGTCCTGATGCTGAGATTCAATGCAAGTGAGCAGCCATGTGTGAAGCCAACAGAAAGATGGTCTGGTACCCAAAGGACAGGCAGGCTTTCTCATAACACAGCATCTTAGGGAATATTCTGTAGGAACTGTTAGATGGAGACATTCACATTTGATATCTCTGAAATCGTTATGAATGAAGGGCTAGAAAAGGCACCAGTGGCTCACACCTGTAATCCTAGCTACTCCGGAGACCAAGATCTGAGAATTGAGGTTCAAAGCCAGCTAGGGCAGGAAAGTCCATGAGACTCTTATCTCCAAGTGACTACCAAAAAGGATGGAAGTGAAGCTCTGGCTTAAGTGGCAGAGTGCTAGCCTTGAGCAAAAAGGCTCAGGGCCAGTGCTCAGGTCCTAAATTCAAGCCCCAGGACTGGCACAAGAAAAAAGGGGGGAAATGGGATGAAAAGCAGGACCAAAGGAGGAAGCTTCCATCACTCCTAAAAGGAAAATGCTTTGTGTCAGACAACAGTTAAGACATATGGTAGACCCAACAGAAGCACATGTTACAAATACATCATCTGCAAATGCAAATCTTGCATCATTTATAAATAAAATCTGAACCTGTGTAGCTGAGTAAGCTGTACAACACATCCATACCCCATAACTTGTTAGCCGAGAGAGCAGGAAATTAAGGGATGCTGGATGACCAAAAGGGGTTCCAAACTGGGACAGGAGGCATAATGGGTTTAACCATCAGTAGTTCTGGAATGTTGGTCCCTGCAGATGGGAGCGTGTAAGACACAGAAGTTCTGGAGCTGTCCCAGGAGAGCAGGCCAGCCTCAGGATTCCCCTGCAAACAGCTCTGATCTGTGATGAATGGAAGGGACATACTTTGAGACCCCAAGAGTGGTATACATGAGGGAACAAATGCCTCATTTGTGGCTGGCCTACCTCAGAACACAGGCAAACCTACTCTGGCACTCAAACTTTAGTTCTGTATGTGAAGAGAAAACATTTAGTTCTGTACATCTCCTGTCAAAAGCTCAAATGGTTTTCAAAAGTGTCTCTGTGAAGCAAAGACTTCGTGGGGTAGAGATGCTCATGTACTCCTGCCATGGCTTGATGTAGCCACAGGGGCCTTGCAGAGACTGCACAGTGCTGTTTGGACTTCCAGCCTCCAAGACTGTGAGCAAAGTCTCTTTCTTAAAAAACCAAAAAACTGCTAAGCACCAGAAACTCATACCTATAACTCTAGCTATTCAGGAGGCTGAGATCTGAGGATCATGGTTCAAAGCCAGCGTGAGCAGAAAAGTCTATGAGACTCCTATCTCTAATTAGCCACTAAAAAGCCCAAGTTAGAGCTGTGGTTCAAATGGGAGAGTTCCAGCTTTGAAAAAGAACAAAAGCTCAGTGACTGTGCCCAGGCCCTGAATTCAAGCCCCAGTATCAGCACACACCAAAAAAAGAAAAGAAAGAAAAAGAGAAAGAAAGAAAGAGAGAGAGAGAGAGAGAGAAAGAAAGAAAGAAAGAAAGAAAGAAAGAAAGAAAGAAAGAAAGAAAGAAAGAAAGAAAGAAAGAAAGAAAGAAAGAAAGAAAGAAAGAAAGAAAAGAAAGACAGACCCTGAAGGATGTATGGTGTTTCTGAACATGATGTTCACAAAGGGCTCTGAGGATTTCATTCAGGGACAGGGGTACATCAAACAGAAGAAGGGGTACACAAAAGAAATGGCAAGGTAGTGGCTGGCCACATGCAATTGTGTGAGACCTGAGAGAAGGCAGACTGGTAACTGAGATGTGTTCACACTCCAAGGACTAACTCCACTTAGTGAGAAAATTCTAAGGGAGCTAATGAGCCCTCCAACCTGCCAGAGAATAACAGCCAAAGACCCCAGAACAGGGTGCTTCAGAACCAAAAGAAGATTCAGGAATAAAATATAACAGCAACTGTAACTCAGTGGCCAAGTATGTGCTTAGCATGAATGAGGTCCTGAGTTCAAATCAGAAAGAGAGAGAAAAAGAGTGAGTGAGAGAGAGAGACAGACACAGACACAGACAGACACAGAGACAGAGACAGAGACAGAGACAGACAGACAGAGACAGAGACAGAGATGAGACAGAGACTGACAGAGACAGAGGATAAATAGCACAAATTTCAAACCAGAAGAATTTTCTAGTCCTTTCTACAGAAAGAAACCTAGTTATGTTAATAGTTAAGAAAAATGCAGCCATGGTGACCCATAATGTATAAATTCTGCTCAACTGATTCCTATTATTTGCAAAATCCTGAGTTTCAAAGCACATCTTTAAGATTTCTTTGACACGAGATAAGAAGCACAAACTGCAACAGAAAAGAGATTGACAATTTGGACCACAGTAAAATTTAGTATCTCCATGTGACAAAAGATTCTGGGAACAAAGTTAAAATCACTGTCAAAACAACAAAGCAAGCCACACGCTTAGAGAATATATTTGCAATGCATATAACTGACAGAACACAAGTATCCAGGATCTCAGAATCCTTGAAAATCATTGTCTTTGAGAAAGAACAATTGAAAACAATATAAATCTTTCCCAGTTGGGAAAGATTTACCCTAACTGGGTAAATAAATTGTAATATACTCATAAAGAACAAGGGAAAAATCAAAGCTCAGAGTACTAGATCTCCATGTATCCACTGAAACAAATCTTGAAAACAAGAACTGAGTAAAAATATAAATTGTGGGAACCATTAGCAAGGTTCCTTCTATAAAATATAAACCATAGAGCTAGAGTGTAGGTCAATGGTGAAGTGCTTATTTAGCATGTAGAAGGCTTGGGTTCAATCCCCAGCACCAAAAACAAAGCAAAATAAAAACAACTAAATATTGGTTAAAAGTATAAAAGTATAGGGAGAAGGCACATACTGGTAACAGAAGAGGGGTTCCACACAGAGGGGGCAGGGGGAGAAAGGGATGATTGGATGGATGAAAGGAGTGTTTTCACCATGTCCTTAGAAACCGTGAAGCAGATGGGGCTGCAGGTTAGCATTTGTATAATCTAGATGTGATTATATTATTTTTGGAATATCTATCAGAGAAAAGAGAGAGAAGGAAAATTCATCTCAGCATTTACAACAAAGTGCTAGAGTTTGCATCTTGAATGGATCCCACAGATTCATGTGTTAAAGCTTAGTGCCCAGGGTAGCACTAGTGGGAGGTAGTGATATCTTTAAAAGGTGGAATCTACTGGGAAATCTTTAGGTGAGTGAGGGGTGTACCCTCAAAAGTGACCGTGAAGCCCCAGAGCTTGCTCTTCCTCTCTAGCTCACTTTCTGAACATGAGGTGAGTAGTTTTGCTCCACCATGCACACCCTGTTGTGAAGTGCTGACAAAGCAGTGGGACCAATTGACAATAGACAGAAACTTCTAAAACCATGAGCCTAAATGAATCTTTTATCCTTATAAGTTCATTTTCTGAGTTATTTGTTCTGGTAACAGAAAGCTGATTAACAAAATGACCTTAACCCCCTTGTGAATCATCCTGAGCTATTTTCAAGTGGTTCACTAGGCCTCTTCTTAATAGTCTTCTTAATACTCAAAGTGGATACTTGCCAACTTCTTGGAAATGCAAATTTTCAGTACCTACCCACACATGCAGAATCACAATCTGTAGTTCTATGAGCCCAAGATAATTCCTATGTGCATTAAAATCTAAACATGCTACAGAAAACCGGAAGCCTCCATTTCTGCCATTGTAATCCAGATACCTCCTAATCTTCAGCAGTATATAAGGCAAGTATTGCTTAATCAAAGGTTGCCTATGTCCGGTGTCATCTGTGTTCTATATCGCCTAGTGACTAGACTAAATACTAGTAGCATCAGCTGTCGTGGAGTGTGGGGTAAAGGATCATCCTATCACAGGATAGCGTAAGCTCAACTGTTGTTTTGGAAATGAATACAAATCCCTATTGTTCAAACCCTATTATTCATACTAATAATTTCACATAAAGAATGGAGTGTTCTGGTTTGCAATGCACTTTAACCTATGAAATTAATTTCTTGTCATTATTTTTTACAGTACCAGGGCTTCATCTTAAGAACTTGTGTTACTTGGCTTATTTGCTCATGCACTACCACTTGAGCCATGCCCCCAGCCCTAACTTTTAATTGGTATTTTGGAGATAGAGGCTGGCAGACTTTCCTACTCAGGCTGGCTTTGAACCAAGACCTTCCAGGTCTCAGCCTTCTGAGTAGCCAGGACTACAGGTATATGCCATCAGTGCCCGGATAATTTCTTGCCATCATTTCAAGTTTTAAGTCTAAAAGAAATTAAATTCATCTTTAAATTATGAGCATTTTCCTACATGCACACGTTTAAAAATTGTAGCAAAGTGCTATATGTAATTTATGTGACATCTTAAAATGGCACAATAACATCTCCATTTTAGGAAGTCCTTCTCTTCTGAGTTTTCTTGGCCTCATTTGAAAGCCTGATGGAAGATGTGGGACTTCTTTCCAAATGCACCTAGTCGGTACATGATTTCAATATCACCAACATGAACCAATGACTCAGCTTTCAAGGAAATAAGAAAATTATGAGCCACGTATGAGTGACCATAGTCCAGGAGCAACAATTCAAGTTTCCCTGAATGCTGTGTTCCATCATGGAAGACTTGGTGTGAATTTGCACGGTCCCAGAACAAAACAGTCATAAATGAACACATTTACCAATTACGCATGTGGCATCTCAGGTAGATCAGCTAAAGCAAAGCAGAGAAATCTCATCTATAGCTTTCAGATATTATCTTATATCTTTTTCAGATGTAAGGTTGACAGAGGCTCAAGGTCTGTTAAGCCTATTGATATCTGCAAAGTTTAGATATTCTATTAGTTATGAGAGTGTAAGGTCACCTACAAAACTTAAAAGTCCAAGAAAGTTTGGCTTTCAACCTGCAAGATTCTCTCTCTGCACAATCATGACAAAGATCAAGACATCTGAGGGATCTTTAACATAGATATGGCTTATCAGTGTGTGTGTGTGTGTGTGTGTGTGTGTGTGTGTGTGTGTTTTGTTAGGGACCCAACCCACAGTCTCACAGATCCTTGGTAAGTGTTCTACAGTGGGTTCACACACCCAGTCCTAGATGCAACAACTTTGGAGAACTACAATTACAGCACTCACAAACCCTAAGCAAATAGCTTCTTCCCTAAAGTCCATAGGCCATGTGTAACACCCTGACCTTGCATTTTCATATGGACAAGCAAGCATCTGCAAACGCTCCCATCATGTGACTGCTTGAATTCCCTTGTGCTGTGAGGCAATCCTAATAATCATTACCACCATTGGCTCATAAAGTAAGGTTCTGAGGTCTTCCCATTTGAATGAGCATCATGGTTGCCAGGTATAGGTGTAGATGCCTCGTTTCCAGATATAGAAAATCCCTGATTGAACACCTTTGGGTCAAAGGCAACTGACAGGAGAAACAAGGGCCTGAGTAGGGAGCCAGTACTATCCTAAATTCCTAAAGTTATTTGGGTTTTTATTTCTTTAAATACATAAAAATACCTTAATATCATTTAGAAAAGCAGTGGAAATATTTTCCTCTGTATACAAGTACCATTCAACTACCACAGGATTTTAAATATAACAAATAGGTTTCAATCAACAAGTGTCACAGGAAAATATTAAAGAACTTCATTGGCTCTCTTTGCAATTCTAGAATCAAGCAATGTGTCATTCTATACACTAAGAATAAATGTTCTGAGAATCTGAGCAGAAGAGATTGGTCTTATCACTTAAAATGATGAAGAAAACAGAAACAAAACCAGAAAGTAGATTGATCACTTAAAAGTTCATTTACTTGCAGGACAGAACAATACAATAACTGACTGGCGATGGTTAAGTTATTTTAGCTTACCCTATTAGTATAAGGATTAGAATGCAAGGGGGCTTTCTCATAGTGCCAACTGAAACTGGCCTGTTTGGGAAGTTTGATTGTTATCTCACTAACTCATCTTTCTCAAGAAGCTTAAATAAACAGCTTAGTTTCAGCCTGGCAATGTGGAAGTTCAGTTGGAGGTTTTTAGACTGATCTATTGAGGCCCATTCTAGGATGGGCCAAAACAATGGGTGCCTATAAATTTTATTTTACACAAGACCAACAAGAATCAAGAGATGGGGATCCATGTGCATTAGAAGCTAGTGATAAAGGAAGACATGGTCATAAAGTCAAGCATCCCTAAGTTAAAAAAAAATAAAAGCCATGTGTGGTGGCTTGTACCTATAAACCTAGTTACTTAGGAGGCTGAAATGGGAGAACTGCTCCCCCCAGGTACAAAGCAAGACACGCTATCTGAAAAAGTAAATAAAGCAAAAAAGAGCTGAGATCGTGGCTCAAGTAGTAGAGTACCAGCTTAGTAAACAGGAGGTCCTAAGTTCATAAACCCAGTATTGCAAAAACTAAAAGATAAAAACCACTGAGCCTGCCATCTCTCATCTTCCTTCAATATTCTGATGTTGAAACTATAGGGCACTTTTGTGTCATAATAATGAGTATTTGCACCATTTATAACTTGCCGAACTCTTTCACTACGTGTTAATGTGGCACTTTAATTATGTTGTCAGGAAGAGAAAGAATGCTCCATTCAGCACCACACTCTGCCCCACAGCACACCTCCAACACCTGACAAGTGTTCCAGAAACCTCCACTTGTGCCCCTGAATTAGTGATGAGTTATGACAGCCTTGTTTTTGCTCAGCTGTTTGTGGAAACAATCCTCCTGGAGAACCCTGAGTAAGCTCTTAGGTTACAAATGTTGATGTCAGAACTTGATGAAAAAAGATAAAGATTTTGAGAAAGGACTGTAAGTTCTAAGAAGGGTAGAGTTCAGGAAAACAGCCTTTTCAGGAATATTGCTTCCCTATGAAGGGAAAAGAAAGGGAAGGGGAAGAGAAGGGAAAGAAAAGGAAAAAGGATGGCGGGGGTGGGGAAAGAAGGGAGAAGGGAAGGGAAGAGGAAGAGGATAAGAGAAGAAATGAGGAAAAGATGTGTGTTTGTGGAAACATTTAGCAAGTTGGGTCCAGCAAAGGCTCTCAGCCTGAGAGCTAGTTATGTGGGGCCAGTTCACAGGCCTGTGACTTTGAGGTGGGGGGAATAAACTAGGGAGCATCGGGCCCTTGGGCCATCTAAAACCCTCAAAAGCATTTGGTACATATAATGCTTCTTGTTAGCTATCCACACCCTATCTATGGCCCATAACAATGTTATAAATATCCAAACAGCTTGGCAGAAGAAAGGTTCTCCACCCCTGGAGAAATAGGATGCAGCTTTGAATTTATTTTCTGATCCTTTATCTTACATTGCTAGGTAGAACAGTGGGCCTATTTGAAGAAACGTAAATAAAGAATGCACATTTATGGAGAAAACATGCAGCAAGGAATGACTTGACTTCTCCACTCCCCTGGATAGGAATGCATTGTTACTCACCAAATGACAATGTAAAGGGCACATAATCAGTGAAGATCAAGAAGGGGATAGTATTTTAAAGGTGGCACAGGAGAAAGCAAGTTCTTCCACCAGGGTCTGGTGACTAGGCTGGGGCTGACTTTCCCAGGACATATATACAAGGCCTCTAAAGAAAAATAACTACTAGCAAAGCCAGTTTAAGTACAACAAAGGAAATTCTTCCTCCTTGTTTTATGATCACTGCTCACTTTAAACTCCCAATAACATTTGTCAGTTTAGTCAGTAAACTTGATTCCAATTGACTAGCAATTTAATTTTTAATCATTTTTTCTTAAAGGCAGGGCTACTGATTTTTTCAAGGTTGAGACTATTCAAAAGGATGAGCTGAAGATTTCAAATGCAATTTCAGGAATGGAGGGCCCAGCACAATAGCTGGTCTTTTCCATACAAGGACGGCCTTTTGTTGAAACCACAGAAATCTGTGCATTCAAGTTCAGACCTGCTTGCTCTTTGTAAAAGTTTCATCTTATAGGAGGCATGACAATCACTTTAAAAAGAACTTAGTGTGGTGGGGGGGCAAAAATATAAAGCAGATTCTGTGCATATAGACATTAGATTGTCCTTTATCGGATTCTTTCTGCAGAAAGGTATGCAGGGCTTATTCCTGGCTCTTTTGATGACTCCAGCCTCACATGAGAAATTACTACAAGGTTTTGGACTAGACCTGGGACACATGAAAGGTAGGGGGTGGAAGAAGTTCACCTGAGCTTCTAGTGAACTCTATTTCCAACAGTGGGATGTTCTGAACATCTCTCACAATTAGGACATGGGGACCGCTAGGGGATTTTATACTACACAGCTTTTACAGCAGGAGACTAGGTCCAGACTCAAACTCAAAGCAGAGGCAGGCAAGGTTATAAGAGGCCCTCAATGAGCAAGTTCATTCTTTTGTGTGCTGGTACTGGGGCTTGAACTGAGGGCCTCATGCTCATGATTGGCTTTTTTGCTCAAGGCTGACAGTCCACTACTTAAGCCCCAGTTCCACTTCTGGCTTTTTGGTGGTTAATTCAAGATAAGAATCTCACTGGCCTTTTTGCCCCAGCTGGCTTCAAAGTTCAATCCTCAGATCTCAGCCTCCTGAGTAGCAAGGATTACAGATCTGAGCCACCAGCACCCAGTTCTAGAGCTCCATTTTAATCACTGAATAAAAGTTAATGCTGAAATTATCCTCCAGCCTAGGTTCATGGTTCCTAGAGAGGCTTCAGCAATGTCTGTGTGAAAGTTCCTGTGGCAGTCCTGGTTTGAAGGTTGAAGCTGCTTCTCTTGGTTCTCTCCAAGTTTGGGGTTTCCTAAGGTCACCAGTGTTGGGGTAGTCAGTGTTAGTCAGTTTTCCCATCTGTGGGAAAAAAAAAGACACCTGAGAGAAACTATTTAAAAGGGAAAATATTTATTTTGGCTCACAGTTTTAGAGGTTTCCAGTCTATGGTTGTTTGACTACTGCTTCCAGGCCTGTGGTAAACCAGAAGTGGAAGGGAAGAAAATCCACCCACCTCATGGCAGCCAGGAAGCAAAGAGTGAAAAAGATGGGGGGCGGGGGCAAGTGGTAGAGAGACAGGCAGGGAGCCAGCGACAAGCAATGTTTCAGAGTCATATGCTGGGCTGGGAATGTGGCTCAGTGGTAAAGTGCTTGCCTACCATGTGTACCACATAAACAGAAAAATTTGGAAATAGCTCTGTGGCTCCAGTGGTAGAGTGCTAGCCTTGAGCAAAAGAAGCTCAGGGAGAATGCCCAGGCCCTGAGTTCAAGCCCCAAAACTGGCAAAAAGAAAGAGAGAGAGAGAGAGAGAGAGAGACATATGTTTAGTGATCTAATTCCTCCAAACAAGCCCTACCTCCTGGCTTCCATCACCTCCCAGTAGTGCCATCATAATTTCAGTCTATCAATAGATTAACTCATTGGTGAAGTCAGAGCCTCTTAGGATTTAATCATTTTCTAAAATCCCCATCTGCTGGATATCAAGCCTTAGCTCATGAGACTTGGAAGACATTTCATTTTCAAACCGTAGTGGACAGAGAAGAAAGAAACCAGTTCCAGAAGCAAAGCATGGGTCAAAGAAGCCCATTGCACCTTACTTCCTGCAGAGAGGACAGACAGATGGAGGGACCACAACAAGCCATCCCACAGGAGATGGACCTTATCATACCTCCCCCCCCCCACACACACACATAAATTGAATAACACCTAGTGGAAATTGCTTATTTGCAAAGCTCTTTGCTTCTAGGGCATGTGGCTTGTGGTAGTAGATACGAATCCTGAGCATGGGCTGGGAAGGTGGCTCAGTGGTAGAACACTTGCCTTGCATGCCTGAGGCCCTGGGTTCGATTCCTCAGCACCACATAAGCAAGAAGAAAAAAGCTGGAAGTGGTGCTGTGGCTCAAGAGGTAGAGCACTAGCCTTGAGCTGAAGAGCTGAGGGACAGCATCCAGGCCCAGAGTTCAGGCCCCACGACCGGACTCCCCCCGCCCCCAAAAAAAGAATCCTGAGCATTAGCATGAAACAGATCTGAATGTGTTTTAAATTTTGGTTCTGCTGCTGGGTGACCTTGGTAAGTTACTTGCTTGGTAAGTTACTTGGTAAGTTGCTCTCCTGAGCTCAACAATGGAGCCCAACACTACCTTCATAGCTGCATGAGTACTTTAAGTGAGGTAGTATGGATAGAAAAAAGTTCAAGTGCTCAAGCTGTGCTAAGAGCCTAATGTTGGAGGAAAGTTTGTCAATGCATACTAAGTTAGAGTAGATAAAGTAAGAAGTTCTCGTGTACCGTGTGCATAGAATGAAGGATTACTATAGATAAAGATAATCTAATGTGAATTTCAAAAAAGTAAGTGGATTTTGCATATTCTTATCATGAAGAAATGACAAATGTTTGAAGAGTCATATTTAATCATTTAAACGTTACAATTTACATATATATTAAAATATCACATGCTATCTCATGTACAATTTTATATCTATGTGTTATCAGCTGAAATTAATTTCATTAATTGAAAAACTAAAGTATATTGAGGATATGCATAGGTTTTAAAAAGATTACTAAGGCTGAGCAAGTGGTGTTGTAATCCCAGTACTTAGGAAGTTGGAAGTTCAAGGCCAGCCTGGTGTACATAACAAGACCCTGTCTCAGAATGAAGACTGTTAGGGATGTGACGTATCTTAAGTTCTGTCAGGGATGTGGAACAATATGTTTGCAGTAAGATAAGTAGGATGAATTAAGACCAAGGCCCAGTGTTCAGTCTGCCTGGTAGATAAAAATAGGAATAGGGAATGGGGGTCTGCTCCTTGTAGGGTTCTTTTTTGCAGACATGACATTACTCAGGATGGGATGATCCTTCACTTGTTTTTCTTTTTAGTTGCAGAGCTGGGGCTGTGCTTTATGACTGAACCATACCCTCAGCCCTCACCTCCCACTCTGATACCCTTTTAGTCTAGAGGACAGCATGGAGTGCTAGATCTCATGCTTCAAAATATTCAAAACAATACAGAGGTCCGGACCAGAAACTTTTGCTACCAGGAAGTCTGACCACAGGCAGCAAACTTAAGGTTTGTGTCTATCTATCTGACTGCACTATTTTAGCAGTCTAATTATTTAGCAGAACTAATGGAGTAAAATGTCCTCTGGGAGGAGAGCCTCTTCTCTCTACTTGATATTAAGCATCAGACCCCAAGTTTTAGATGATGAAAAATCAGATAAACTCAATATGGGGAGTTGAAAGTTGGGGTAAAAGCAGCTACTTCTGACAATGCCTTAATAACACAATATTTTACAGATTAAACATCCTTAAATAAAAAAATCCAAAATCTAAACTGTACTAAAGTTTGCACCTACTTTTTATGGTATTGGGGTTGTGAACGCAGGGCCTTGTGGTTCCTAGGCAGACACTCTACCACTGGAGCAACACTCCCAGAATTTTTTTGATTCACTTGTTTTTGTTTGTTTATGTGCTGGCATGAGGACTTTAACGTAGGGTTTTGTTCTCACCCAATTTGCTTGCTTAGCTGGCACTCTATCGGTTGAGCCATACCTCCAGACCAATTTTAAGCTGGTTATTTAGCAAATGGAGTCTGAATTTTCTGCCTAGACTGGCTTTAAACGACAATCATTCAGATCCCAGACTTTTGTGTAGCTAGGATTACAAGTATGAGCCATCTATACCCAACTTTCTTTATTTTTTGAATAACAACTCCCATTTATGCCTTATCTGGGCTGATCCTTCATCCCATTATTCATAATTCCTGTGTAGCTGAGGTAATAGGTGTGTAATAACACACTATGGTTTTATTGAGATGGTGTCTCCAAAATTTGTCACTTATTTTACCTTAGGCTTAATCCTCCCAATCTACTTCCCAAGTAGCAGGGATCACAGGTATGAACCACTGTACCCAGCTAATCCAAAAGATTTGAGTGCTAATATAATACCATTACATTTTGTTTTATGCACAAAACTATTAAAATATTTTATAAAATGACCTTCAGGTTCATTTGTGTAAAGTGTATAAGAAATACAAATGGACTTCTGTCTAGACTTGTCATCCTGGAAATTTCTTATTGCATTGTTGGAAGTATTCAGAACTTCAACCTGGGCACCAGAGACTCGCCCCTGTAATATTAGCTACTCAGGAAGCTGGGAAAGGGATGATCAAAGTTTGAGGTCAACCTGGGTGTGGTCACAGTTGTCTGTCATCCCAGCTAGGTCTGGAAGTCCATAATAAGACTGACAGAAGTGGGCGAAAGACTTAAAGAGAAGCTTCTCTGAAGAAGAAAGAAGGATGGCCAATAGACACATGAAGAAATGTTCAACATCCCTAGCCATAAAAGAAATGCAAATCAAAACAACATTGAGATATCACCTCACTCCAGTTAGAACAGCAAAAATCAAGAACTCTAACAACAACAGATGCTGGAGGGGATGTGGACAGAAAGGAACCTTACTTCATTGTTGGTGGGAATGTAAACTTGTTCAACCACTTTGGAAAGCAGTATGGAGGTTCCTCAAAAGACTCCACATAGAGCTCCCCAATGACCCAGCAATCCCACTTTTGGGCATTTACCCAAATGATCACAAACAAGGCCACACTAAAGCTACCAGCACAACTATGTTTATTGCAGCATTATTTACCATAGCTAAGACATGGAACCAACCCAGATGCCCCTCAGTAGATGAATGGATCAAGAAAATGTGGTATATATACACAATGGAATTCTATGCCTCCATCAGAAAGAATGACATTTCCCCATTTGTTAGGAAATGGAAAGGCTTGGAAAAAATTATATTAAGTGAAATAAGCCAAGCCCAAAGAAACATAGGTCCCATGGTTTCCCTTATTTGCAATATCTAGTATAGGTATGAGTCAAGCGGAAAAAGTCAGATAATGTGATGTTAGGAAAACGAAACCTCAAATATGTATTTTAATGTTTTTGTTTCTTTCATGCATGTGTTTCTAACGCATTTATAAGATTATTTCTTTGTTGCTTTGTATGTCCCTCCCCCACAGTGTAACCCCCGCTTTCACTATATTTGATGTCAGTATAACATGTGGAGGAGATGGGGACAAACAAGTCGTTTAAGGATTCAGGTGGACCTGTTGCAACAATGAGAAGTACAAAATGTCATGTCAAAACCAGCATTACAATGTCGGGGGGGGGGGGGGGTATGATTGGGTGGGAGGGAAGGGGGAGGCTGGGAAGGGAGGTGAAGGGTAAACAAAGGAGGAGGCTGCAATGCTTGGTATGCATTACCTATACTAGATATTGCAAATGAGTCAAGCGGAAAAAGTCAGAGAATGTGATGTTAGGAAAACGAACCCTCAAATATGTATTTTAATGTTTTTGTTTCATTCATGCATGTGTTTCTAACGCATTTATAATATTATTTCTTTGTTGCTTTGTATGTCCCTCCCCCACAGTGTAACCCCTGCTTTCACTATATTTGATGTCAGTATAACATGTGGAGGAGACGGGGACAAACAAGTCGTTTAAGGATTCAGGTGGACCTGTTGCAACAATGAGAAGTACAAAATGTCATGTCAAAACCAGCTTTACAATGTCGGTGGGGGGGGAGGGAGGGGGGGTATGATTGGGTGGGGGGGGAGGGGGGAGGCTGGGAAGGGAGGTGAAGGGTAAACAAAGGAGGAGGCTGCAATGCTTGGTAAGAAATGTATGCATTTTCCTGCCCATGTAATTGTAACCCCTCTGTACAGTATGTTTTCAAATAAAATAAAATAAAAAAAAGAAATGTATGCATTATCCTGCCCATGTAATTGTAACCCCTCTGTACAGTATGTTCTCAAATAAAATAAAATAAAATTAAAAAAATAAATAAATAAATAAAAAAAATAAATAAAAATAAAAAAAAAAAAAAAGACTGACAGCATAACAGTGATATTCTCAAGTCAGTATGTTGGAAATGATCTGTACAACTTGGGGAGATAGTTGAGGGGGAAGGAAAGTAGGAGAACAATGATGGAAAGGGTAACAACTTTTACAAGAAATGTACTTATTACCTTACTTATGTAACATAACCCCTCTATGCATCACCTTGACAATAAAAAAAAAAGAGGAAAAAAAAGATTAGCAGGTTATGGTTCAAGCATGTGCCTGGTCAGGAAACAAGATCCTGTCTCAAAATTGACCAATACAAAATAGGCTTGGAGGCATGGCTCTGCATTGAAGTGCCTGCCTGGCAAGCACAGGCCTTAAGTTCAAACCCCAGTACCACCAATAACAAAAACCAGAAAAAAAAAAAACATTGAAATCACTTGTGGCCCTGAGCATCTTGGATAAGAGCTTCTAGTCTGAACCCGTTTACAATACCTTTTCCTTCACAGTGTCACTATTATTCTTCACTCAGAGCTGTGGAATAGGTTATGAGCCAGGTGTGGTGATCATTCCCATTTGTCACATGAGGAAAATAAGATTGGCAACAATGATGTGACTCATTTGAGATCATACAGTGAGGAGGTTGTAAAGTATGGGCAGAAACTCAGGTCTGATTCTGCGCCCCCCCCCCCCCCCCATGCATTTGCACTTGGAACTTTCATCCTTATGGGTTTTGGCTGTGACTCTTAGAAGCAGACTTTCATATAGAGTTTTATGTGCAAGGGTACATGCAACAGAATTGGAGTGGGGTGTGTGTGTGTGTGTGTGTGTGTGTGTGTGTGTGCGCGCACGTGCAGGTTGAATTCAGTTTCTGGGGCTTGAATTCAGTGCCTTGGTATGGTCCCTGAGCTTCTTTTTGCTTAAGGTTAGCACTCTGCCATTTGAGAGAGAACTCTATTTGCAGCCTTTTGGTAGTTTCTTAGAGAAAAGAGTCTATTAGAGAGAAGAACTTTCCTACCTGGAATGGTTTCAGATCTCAGCCTCCTAAGTAGCCATGACTACAGGAGTGAGCCACCAGCACCTGGCAGAGTTGGAGTATTTTGTCTTCCCATACTCACCCATTTCAGACTAAACTCCAAAGTGCTGTCCGCTCTCTTGGTAAAGCAGCTCTGGCAATCCAAGAGCACTACTTTGAATAAAATGTCTCAAGTTGGGGACTGAAGGGAATAAAAACAAACACACAAAACTTTGAAGCCAGACTCTTTCCTCCAGTCTCCAGACCTCCAAACGAAAACAAGGAAAAGATCTCTGAGGGAACCTGGGCAGAGCTGGCTCCAATCCTTACTTTAGTCAGGGGTCCTTCAAGGCCTAGCATCTTTATTACCTGTGTGGATTGGATTACTAACACTCAAACACTTGCTTTAAATTAAAGGTGAAGTTGAAGCAACTTGGAGTCAGCTTTATTTGCTGAATTATACTGAAAATTGGATGACTCATTCTATTTTTTACTTTAGGAGTTCCAAATCCAAATCGCATCTATTATGTTTTCATAAATCAAAATTTCAGGTTGTGTCTAACAAAAACTGAAATGAGTGTCATTCCTTCTCCTGGTAACTAGACTTTGACCCTCCTAAAGGAAATCCTGCTACTCCATTTTCAGTCATCCTGGTTCAGATTAGGCCAAGGCCAATTTTGTACCATGTGATCCAGGCCTGACCAATCAGTGTGTCAGAGCCTAGGCACTATAGTATTAGTCCCAAAATAACAACTGGCCTAGCCAGTGGCCATCAAATCCAGCAAGACTGCACACTGGGGTCTGGCTAGAGCATGTACAGAAGCATTCTCTCTGTAGGATTGCCAGCGGTGAGTAGACAAAATACCTCTTGAGTGTGAAAGTAACAGAGAAGAAAGCAAGCCCAGGATATGGATAAAGACCAGGATGTAGCCAATATCAAAAAGCCATGCAAATTGTAGTCCTTCCAGTTACTGAACTAATCAAGTCCCATTTTTCATAAGCCGCTTTGCCTTGGAATTTCAATGGTGTTCAAGTGCAAATAATACTGATGCTCTCAGTGAAGAGAATTCCATACTGAATTCTTACTTAAGCGAGAACCTAAGTATGAGGGAAATCTTATCTAAAGTAAATACTCATGATTGCTGCAAACTCAATCAGTGTACTGTACCAACTCCCCACTGTCAGTGTGCCCTCAAAGATTACAAGCATCATTCTAATTTCATAGGAATGTAAGCTGTTCTGTGCTTACTCAGATGATTCTCAAGACAGCCCAGGTTCTTTTACTAATAGCAGTTCAAAGACAACTTTTTAGATTGGTGCTCCAGAAGGTATCATCTTCAAAAACAGAGATAAAATTTATCCAACCTACCAATCCTACTTGCTTGGAAAAAAACAAAAAACAAAAACCAATCCCAGTGAGAACTGGCCCAAACTTACTGTGAGAGTGAAGAGTGGAGCAGACAGATCCAGGCCTTCAGAATGCACTTATTGGGGGACCAGTGGATTCCCTGCTGTGCATTTAAGAGGCTTGTGAAGTGATGAGGAAAATGTGACATCATCCAAGCTGAGTTTGGAGTTGATAGCCAATGTTTTAGGCACTATTCCTGGTGTTCAGGAACCAAGGGCTGCTTGTTAAGCTCCGTTTGCCATCCCAAGGTAGGTCTTTTGTTTTTGCTATTTAAAAAAATGGTTTGTTAGTTGGTGTTTGCTTGTTGGTTTGCTGTGCTAGAGAAAGATCTCAGGACTTTTCATATGCTAGGCAAGCACTGGACCACTGAGCTAATTCCCAGCTCTTGGCTTTTCTTATTTGTTGTATACTGGGAGACTATAGTAAAAACTTACCTGTGTAACACAAAAGCAAGTATGGTGCAGTTGTATGAAGCCAAATCCCTAATAATGGCTGTGGAATTTCACCAAAAGAAATTAAAACAAACGTGCACAAAGAACTCCATCCAAAGGCTCATAAGAGCTTTATTCATAATGACTCCAGGCTGGATGTGGATCATGTAGTAGAGCACTTGCCTAGCAAGCTAGAGGCCCTCAGCTCTAAGCTATAGTACTACCATAATCTGTACTGAGAGAAGGTGGAGCAGAAGCTGTCTGGGGTAGTATATAAGGCTGGAAGTTTGGCTGCAAAGAGCAACAAAAATTTGGGGCTGTTTTGTTCTTGATTAGGTGATAGTATACATCATCAAACCAAACATTTAAATGGTACATATGTAAATTATACTACAATAAAGTTTTTTAACTTTATTGGTATTTACATATAGTTTTCTTAGTGTCCTTATTAAACATGCTGCTCATGGAGAAAAATCAACTTATATCTTCTCCCATCGACAGCACCGTGAGGAGATAGGGAAGAGCACAGATGTTCTGACTTATCTCAACCCAAGCCCTTTATGCTGTTATTCATTACCCAAAGAGAAAGGAAATGCTTTCACACAGGCTGGGATTGCAAGGATGTGGGGTCCTGACCTTGCTCTGATTCATTATTTAAACCACCATGCTAGCCTTTAAAAACACCACCAGAGAAATAGTGGGACAAAGGGTGAGCAAATGCAGCAGTGATACTTACTAGACACTGTTGAAAACGAACTATACAACTTGTAGGGGAGGGGATTCGGGAGGGAAAACACTGGGAGAAAATGAGGGAAGAGGTGACACTGTTCAAAAAGAAATGTACATATTACCTGACTTACATAACTATAACCCCTCTGTACATCACTTTTACAATTAAAAAAACTAAAAGCACATATATAATATATTATATATATACATATATATATGTTTATTCACTCCATGGCCACTTGAATCAGTTTCCTTTAGTTTCATGGTGGTGAATACATGTCAGAAGGAGCTACATCACAATGGCCCAGAGAGCAGGAAGGAAGATAGGAAGCGATCAGAAACCCAATACCCACTTTAAGGTCATATCCCAATGTCCTAACTTCTCTCCATTAAACCCTACCTCTTAGAGCAAATAAAATAAATGAAACATAATGTGGGCATGCCATACACATCTAGCCCTGCAGATCCCTATATGCTCCCAAATATTCCACTGTCTTTCCTATCTTTGTATTTTCATTCCTGCTTGGTATTCCTGTCTTAGAATATACTGCTTCCTCTTTTCACCCTGGCAAAATTCCATGTATCATTCATTCCATTCTTCCTTCTTTTCTTCATTCAGCAAGTATTTATTGAGTGTCAGGCCCAACAGGCGGTAAGGCTACAGAGAAATATAAATCAGAAACCTGTCCTTTAGGGACACATACTAGAAAATGGAGTTTTACCTGAATGTCCTTGGATTTATATTCCCAGCATTTTTTGTCTGATAAAAGGACGATGTCAAAACCCCTAACCTGGAGGCCACAGCCTGTTCTATTATTCTACCTAAAAGTGCCCTAGTTATTACACACACATGTATTTTGCAGCTTCCCTGAAGGCTCTCTGTTAACTTTAAAGAAATGGAATTGTTCAGAGGTTAACAAGTCAGAAGAAGAAACTTGGTATAAGTACATTTCCAAGGCAATGTTGGAAATATGATAGAATATGGAAATGGAATGCAAATGAGTCCAGAGAGCTTAAAGTTACATGAAATCAGCTATCAATATTGGTCTTATTAACATTTATTTTTCCATCAGTTATACTTTTTCTGCTGCCATACCCATTTTGGCTTCCCATCCATTAAATCTTTAGTTGACTAAAACTGTCATCCAAGAGATTCAACATACACAGAAGGAAATTACTAAGTTAGTGCTTCAAATGCAACATTTATGCTTGAAAGGATGTTAAGTCACTTTAATTTCAGATTTACAGAAAATATTGCAAAGAGAGTAAGCGTTGAGTCCCCAAATATCTCATGCCTAGGTTCCCTGATCACTAATCTCTGACATTACTCTGGAACATCCATTACAATTAATGAGCCAATATTGATACATTATTCATTGAAATACATCCTTACTCAGATTTCCTTAGTTATTACCGAATGTCCTTTTTTCTGTTCCAGGATCCTAACCAGAATGCCCCATTACATGTAGCCATACCATCTCATGAAGTTCCTCTTGGCCTTGACACTTCTTCAGACTTTACTCATTTTCAATGGTCTGGACAATTTTGGGCAATGCTCAGGATTCCATAGACTGTCCCTCAGTTAGGATTTGTCTATTGGTGTCTTCATGGTTGTCCTTGGGCTCTGACTTCGGGACAACAATCTTGCGGTTAAGTGTCACATTCACCATTGTTCATCAGGTGTCCATGCTACATACAATATAACTCATCATCTTCAACCTCCTGCTTGAGGTAATGTTTGCCAGGAATTTCCATTATACCTCCACTCTCTTATTTGTTTTCTCTTCTTTTCCATACTGTACTCTCTGGAAGGAAATCATTATCTTATAGGTCATTCTGAAGGAATGGGAAGTTGTGCTCCACTTCTGTGAGTATAGATTCTCTATGGAAATTCTATTTGGAAATCTTGTATGTTTTGGAAATCATTTATTCAAGCACTTACTTAAAATACTTATTTGAACATTTATTTTTATCAGGACAGACCAATAAACAGTTGTCTTTGGGTTGTTCTCAAATGGTACCTTATCATTCAAATTTAATTGTCCCAGCTTTGGCCTTCAGAAGTGTGAGAAAAGCTGTCTTTTCTATCAAAGTGTGTCTCTTGCTTTCTGCCAAGTCTTGTGAGCACTGTTTTTTTTTTTTTGTTTTTTTTTTTAAGTTCCTAATTGGCCAAATGGCTTGGCCCTGGTTGGTTGTATTTTAGTTACATCCTATTCCAGTTACACTTTCATTAAGAAATCCTGTTACAAGCTCATTAAACTTTAGTTACATCTGGCTCCTGTTAATTAAGCCATATCACTTTCCTATTAATTAAGCCAAATCCTGCTGCAGACTGTGAATCTGAGCTCAGCCAATTGGAGCGGAAGAGACAGGACCTGCTACTTTAGGGATAAAAGGGGAGCAGCCTACTTGTTCCATCGCTGGCTTGCTGAATTTTTTTGGTGTGCCCTTCTGCAGAAGTAAACTTTTATCTTGCCAAGCTCAAACTGATGTCCTCATTCCTACACAACACCCCAACATCATCCTAAGGAATATCTAACAAAGAGCTGTCTCAGTTATTTGGTGTGGCCCTTTAACTTACTCTGCTCTTTGCATGTGTATGATTTTGATGGTGGATAGTCAACATTGCATTACATCCTGGAGTCAGGTATGCCTGAGGATCATCATTTCCTTCTCCAGTCTTAGAATCCACCATGTCACCAATGTATTGGTTCTCTCTCCACAGAGAATGGAATTAGATACTAAGATATGGCTAGGTGTATTCATTGATAGCATTGTTAAATCATCTCACCAATGGAAAGAGTGTTTTCCTCAAAGTCCAAAATTCAAAACATAGTTCCATCTTTTTTAATATTCCATTTGCTTATAAGAATCTTAGTGACTTTGTCTATATAGTTATGTTTTTTGCTACAGGAACAATAAAGTTTAATTCAAAGCCTTGTAAAATGACCTATGTTTACACTGAAAGTAATATACATCATGTATATTAGTCTGATTTCCATTGCTGTCAAAATATCTGAGAAAAATAGAAGGAGGTTTCTGTTCACCATTATTTGGCTCCATTGTGTCTGGGCCTAAAGTAAGACAGAGCATGATGGTATGAGTATGGGTATAAGTATGAGCATGAGTATGAGTATGGGTATAAGTATAGGTATGAGAATGGGTATGAGTATGGGTATGGGTACAAGTATGAGCATGAGTATGAGTATGGGTATGGGTATGAGTGAGTACGGCAGAGGAAAGCTGCTCACCTCATCGAGGCCAGGAAACAGGGAGAAAATACATTCTTTTCATTGTTGTTATTGTTGTTGTTAATATTATTATTATAATTATCATCTATTAAGTGATTGTAGAAAGGTGTCACAATTCCATAAGTCAGTATTTCTTGGTCCATGTTACCTGGAAATATATTCTTTAAAGGCATGCTTCTTTAAAGACCTACTTTCTCCAACTAAGCTTGCTTCCTACCAATTTTCCAGTTGTGCCATCAAATTATGAGTCTATCAGTGGATTGATCCATTGGAGCACATGTGTACCCTGGGCTTTTGAACCCTGGGCTTTTGTAATGAATTAGAGCAATGAATGATCATAATCATTCCAAGTCCCACAGCTCTGAAACCTGCTTCACATATAAACTATCTGAGACTTTTTAAGATCCAAACCATAACACATAGCCAGTTTCAGGGTGTATGTGTACGTGTGCATGCACACTGAACTCAGGACCTCATGCTCTTGCTTGCTGGCAATCTACCACTTGAGCCACACCTCCCTTCTGACCTTTTACTGCATAATTAGAAATAAGGATCTCTGATTTGTCTGCCCTGGCTTGGCTTTGAACTGGAATTTATAGATCTTAGCCTGTATTCACAGCTAGAGTTTTAAACATAAAATGTCCATTATAGGGGGCTGGGAAGGTGGCTCAGTGGTAGAGCGCTTGCCTTGCATGCCTGAGGTACTGGGTTCAATTCCTCAGTACCACATAAGCAAAAAGAAAAAAGCCAGAAGTGGCACTGTGGCTCAAGTGGTAGAGCGCTAGCCTTGAGCTGAAGAGCTGAGGGACAGCGCCCAGGCCCAGAGTTAATGCCCCACGACCAGACCCAAAAAAAAAAAAGTCCATTATAACTGTTAAATAGTCATAAGTTCTAATCAACATTACTACAGAAAATAAAAAGTTGTCTAGAGGTAGGGGTATAGTTCAGTGGAAGAGCACTTGCATAGCATGTAGGAGGTCCTCTTCTTCCTGTTTCTCCTCTTCTATTTCCTCCTCAATTTCCTCCAGTTTCTCTCTATTTCCTATTCTTTCAGGCAAAGAATATTCTTCAGTACAACAAAGCAAAAGTGACATCTTTGATTTTTAGCAAACAAAAGCCAACATCACATTTTAGAGCAATTTGTCAAACCAATTGTTTCTTTAACTCAATAGAAGAGTTTAAAATTAAATTTTGACCAAGTTTTTGAAAGTAATTGGGCTCTACTGATCACATTTGCAATGGAGTAGCTTTTTGCGTAGAGGTCTTACTTCCTGTATTCACTTTCATGTGGCCTCTCATCAAGAAGGATGAATTTGTCTTGTTCTAGATGAGTAGGTAGTTTTTCACAAACTATTACCTGCAGCTTTCCTTAGGAAAGATTGTGTGACATTTTTATATTTCTGTCACCAAATGAAAGTAGCTTTTTCATTTTCTTTTATGATAGGTTTTGTAAATGTCAGATTCCTTCTTAAACAGTCAGCACTGACATCTCAAAAGCCAAAGTATGATACAAATATTGTTCAAATACTGTTTACACAGCCACAGCTGGAAGTCATACACTTTCTTGCACTCTCTAAAAAAATGAAGTAATCACTTTTTAAATAATAATTTGAAAGAAAGAAACCAAGGGGCTATAAGACAAAAATAAAACATACAATATTCTAACATATGGTATGTCCATCTCTAGTTCAAATATAAAGAAAATAAATATGCAAGTAAAACCATAAAAATATGCAAGTAAATCCATGTGGTATGACTGGTATTGTACATTTAAAATTAACTAACCTTCATACCAGTTCCTTGGGATTTACTTTTACAGACTTGTAGAGGATTTAGAATTGTTTCCATCAACTTCAGAGATAAGTTGTTATCTCTGAAATCATTATCTCCCATTATCTCAAAGGAAATAAAATTGTATATGTATTTTCCTGATTAGGTTGCATCTTTCACTAGTTCTTATTTTTTCAAAGTTTAGGGAATTATGATTTCAGGTAGGTGATTTAATAGGCTTTCAAAGGTGTAAAGAATGAGTTGGCTTTTTCATGGAGCTCAGTGTGCTCAGGATACTAATACAAATTTCCAATCACAAACTCAGATGTTTTTAGAGGCCAAATGATATCCCTGGGGACTGATATCCGGTAGAAAACAAAGCAGATAAGGGATACCTGCCCACAGGTATTACCATATCCAAAAGAAAACTAGCCTTGCAAATGTAGAGCATTTATGGGCCTGGCTTCTTGGGGATCAAGAGAAGCTCCAAACACATTGCTGGAGGGGATGTGGACAGAAAGGAACCTTACTTCATTGTTGGTGGGAATGTAAACTTGTTCAACCACTTTGGAAAGCAGTATGGAGGTTCCTCTAAAGACTTCACATAGAGCTCCCCTATGACCCAGCAATCCCACTTTTGGGCATTTACCCTAATGTTTACAAACAAGACCACACTAAAGCTACCAGCACAACTATGTTTATTGCAGCATTATTTACCATAGCTAAGATATGGAACCAACCCAGATGCCCCTCAGTAGATGAATGGATCAAGAAAATGTGGTATATATACACAATGGAATTCTATGCCTCCATCAGAAAGAATGACATTGCCCCATTTGTTAGGAAATGGAAAAACTTGGAAAAAATTATATTAAGTGAAGTAAGCCAGGCCCAAAGAAACGTAGGTCCCATGGTTTCCCTTATTTGTAATATCTAGTATATGTATGAGTCAAGCGGAAAAGGTCAGATAATGTGATGTCAGGAAAATGAACCCTTAGATGTGTATTTTAATGTTTTTTTTCTTTCCTGCATGTGTTTCTAACACATTTATAAGATTATCTCTTTGTTGCTTTGTATGTCCCTCCTCCACAGTATAACCCCTGCTTTCACTATATTTGATGTCAGTATAACTTGTGGAGGAGATGGGGAAAAACCAGTTGTTTAAGGATACAATGAGAAGTACAAGTTGTCATGTCCAAAACGAGCTTTACAACGTTGGTGCGGGGGGGGGGGGGGGGGGGGGGGGAGAAGGATTGGGATTAGGGGGGGAGGGGGGAGGCTGGGAAGGGATGTGAAGGATAAACAAAGGAGGAGGCTGCAATGCTTGGTAAGAAATGTACGCATTATCCTGCCCATGTAACTGTAACTCCTCTGTATAGTATGTTCACAAATAAAATTAAATTAAATTTAAAAAAAAAAAAAAAAGAACTGAAAAAAAAAAAAAATATTCCGTCTCTGCCAGGAACAGGTAGGTCAGACCTATAATTCTACCTACTCCGGAGGCTGAGATCCAGAATGATTGAGGCTTGAAGCCAGCCTGGGCAGAAAAGTTCCTTTCTAAAGTCCATCTCTAAAAATCGTTTTTAAAAAATTGGGCTGAAGGTTTGACTCAAGGAGTAAAACACCAGCCTGAGCAAGCTCAAAGTTGTAAGTTCAAAACTCAGTGCCAACAACAACAAAAAAATTCAGTCTCCTCATATTAAAATGCTAGCTATATTTTTAAAAACATTCCTCATGTCCTGTGAGCTGCATTTGACCTACAAGCAAACATCTTCAAGGTAATAGTTGTCCACAAGAGCTTCATGTTAGGAGCGAATCAATTAACCACAATCCCTTACAAGAGGAAATATAATTGTCAAGTTCATTTGAATTCTCATGCTGGCTGATCTGAGTACTTTTTGAGAAAGTTGAACACATATGAAAAGCCTGCTTAGTGATTTAAGCAAAGTAAACCCAATTATCTGACTTTTTTTGTTGTTGGTTGTGGGACTTGATCTCAGAGCCTGGGCACTGTCCATGAGCCTCTTTGTGCTCAAGGCTAGTGCTGTACCACTAAAGTGGTACCACAGTGCCACTTCTGTTTTTCTGTTGGTTAATAGGAGATAAGAGTCTCACAGACTTTCCTGCCCAGGCTTGGCTTTGAACCATGATCCTCAGATCTCAGCCTCTTGAGTAGCTAGGATTATAAGCATGAGCTACCAGCTCCCAGTTGATATGACTTAAAAAAAAAAAAACAAAAATAGAGATTGAAAAGAGGGCCTTGCATTTCAGAATTCTACCACTGAGTCAAACCCCTACTGTTTTTGTTTTATTTTTAAGATAGGATCTCTATAACTTTGCCTGGCATGGCCCCAATCTTGATCTTCCTATCTCCCCGTCCTGAGTTCTTGGGATTACAGGATTACTTGTCTGGCTAGCTGCAAGATCTTAATACTATCAAGTGATAATAAATTGGTACATTCATTTATTCACTAAGTATGTATTGAGAATCCTGTGTATTTCAGGCACTGTTTGATCTACTAGGAATATCGCTGGAAACAAGGTACTTTTTCCTCCAGGTGCTTGTATCCTAGAGAGGAGGTAGTCAAACAACAAGCAAACAAGAATAATAGCAGTTTATGGTAGCCACTACTCAGAAAATTAGAGAAGTGTGATTTGATAGCAAGGGTCAGATGGGCTTCCCTATTATAGCTGGTGGACCTTTCTAGGTCCCATTGTGAGGTCACTTGTGGTGTGTCTTAATAAATAAAAGGTCAGTTTGTTTTAAATTAGTTACATTTTAATCTTCTTGACTAGATCTGGGGAAAGGGTTGATCCAAGAGGGATTTGAGGAAACCTCTAATCTGATCAGCAATGCAATTGTAATGCCTGTGTCAGTGCTGCCAGTGATGAATTCCAAACATTTCATATGGACTCCTTCAGCTTCCACTTTGCAGGGCACCATTTCCTAGTCTGTGTCTACATTCTGGGAAATTACCATGTAGGGATTTTTACTGCCTTTGTGGAATAAGAACTAATACCTTTGAAATGAAGTTTCTTCTTCAGGGCAGGGCTTCTTCCACACACAGAAAATAATTCCTTAAAACAAATGGTTGGGGGAAAGGCTCAAGGGGTAGAATGTCTGCCTGAGCAAGGGAGAGGCTCTGAGTTCAAACCTGTTTCATTTTCCTTTTGTAAATTTTGCAATGGTAAAACCTATCTTTTGTATATGTTTTAAGATGTACAAGAATATTTTGACATATTTTGGAATGAGTACTACTCAAGCAAATATCTATGACTATTTAAAAAATACATACCTTTTTCTACAGTTTTGCAATTGACCAGTGCATGTTGAAATGGCAAAAATCCAATCTGGATTCAAAACCAGCTATATGGTTTTATTGAGGACCACTTGTTCTGATAATCAGACTTCCTACCCTCAGCAAGAATTTGAAATGTCCTGATTATCATTCTAACTAGAATTGTCGTTATTAATATTAACAGCTAAGCTTATTTGTAAGGTTATATATACATATAAACACACCACACATATACATATATACACATGTACATGCACATATAAACACATATATACATGTATACACATTTATATGTATGTTCACTAGAGTATACATGTGCATATGTATCTATATCTATATATCTCAGTGAACAGTTGAGGGAAAGGGACAACCAACCACAAAACAATCTTTCTTTTGGAAAAGCCAGCACTGAAGGCTAAGTAATAATATTGGCAATGTTATATTTAAACTCAGAAAGATAAATGCAGGTTGGATGTAACAGGTAGATGGTATGCAAGGCCTGGGGTCCCATTCCAAATACCAAAATAAATAGCAAGGAAGGAAGGAAGGAAAGAAGGAAGGAAGGAAGGAAGCGAGGGAGGGAGGGAAGGGAAGGGAAGGGAAGGCAGGCAGGCAGGCAGGCAGACAGAAAGAAAGAGGGAGAGAGAGAGAAGGAAGGAAGGAAGGAAGGAAGGAAGGAACAAACGAACGAATGAAGGCAAGAACACTCCAAGCTTTACATTCTTGAGAGTGTGCCAGTTTCTAGACACATTCCTCATGCCTTTGGTGTCCTCTGGGCTCTTTAGGTACCTTCTGCCTATTGTTAGCTAATCTTCCCTTCCCAGCCAGTCAGGAAAGTTCATAGCCCTCCAAGGACCTAGGATGGCTGCCTTCAGAACAGTTGTCTTGCAGGTGCCAATATTTTAGGCAGTAAGCATGTGTTGCCTGGAACATTAAGCTGCAGGTTAAAAAAAATGCCTTCTCCTAAATTATACAATATGCAGCTGAATAACTAATAATACAACAAATAATACATTCAGTATATATGGTTTACAGTGTACTCTTTTGGAAAGCAAACATATTTCTTTCGTCCCAAATAAGAAATGGATTGTTCCATTTAAGACGTCCATTAATAAACTTCTCAGAATACAGAATGTCTCCCTACCTGTGGGGAAGCTAGGGTGAAAGGTGGCACGTAATTATAATTGGTGAAGGCCGTGGGTACAGGAGGAAATATGCTAATGCGTCCGTTTGCCGCAGGGCTGGTGTTATTTATATAGAGCTGGCTGTGCAAGGCTGGCACTGGAGCCGGGAGAGTAGGGAGCGGCTTGTCTTGTGTGAGGGTGTAGACGTGTGCGCCTGTGCAGACGGCATTGGAGATGTGAATTCAAGACCTTGGAGAGGGGGTGGGGAAGGCCGTGACCATTCGCGGTTAACATATATATATATATATATATATAACTTGTGCATATCGGTAGAATACCGTGCTTATTTTCGAGTGGGGGGAAGCAGTGGCAATTTGGGAATGGGTGCTGCGGTTGGTAGCAGGTGACCGGACATTGCCGGCGACTGCTAACCTGAAATTGGCAAAGGCGCCCCCTGGCACCTGCTCGGTGGACAGAAAAATCAATCTTCTCTGTACCTGGGGAAAAACAAAGATTAAAAATTTAAAAAAGCAGACAGGGGGTTGTTCCGAAGGGACAGCGAACCGGGAGGGGGGGGTGAGGGCAGCTGGGCACCTCGGAAATGACAGAGGTCACGGAGACTCGGCGCACGCGGGGTGGGCTGGGGATCCTGTGCGGCGGTGACAGCCCAGTCCACACGCACCCATCCTGCGCCGATCCGGCGGGGACCCCTACTAACCGCCGCCCCAGCTCCGTGCGTCTCTTCCAGCCCCTGGCCCGCCCCGCCCTGCGTGGAAGGGGGACTAGCACAGGGCTTCTGGGGCCCGGCGGGCCCGGGGTGTCCCGTTTCTCCCGCCCCTCCCGTGGATCCCGGGAGGAGGAGGCAGCGACGGCTGCGCGTCCCGACTGGCGAGGGCGCTCGCGCGCAGGAGCGGGACCCAGTGGTGCCGCGGTTACCTCCACCTCCGCGGGGGGAAAGGGGGCGGGCCGGGGCGCCGGGGAGGAGGAGGAGGGGGAGGAGGAGGACGGCGAGGAGGGAGGCCGGCTCCCGGAGCCGGAGAGCGCGGCCGGCTCGAAGGCTGGGTCCCGAGCTCGCGGCTTCCGGGAGGCGCCCGAAGTCCGATAAATACGTCCCGGGTGCCGGGGACCAGCGGGTGCCTCGTTCCCGCAGCCCCGTCCGCACCTCGGTCCGCAGAGCTGCCGGCAAGGGCGCGGGTCGGGCGCGGCGCCGGCTCCTCCTCCTCCCGCGGCGGGCGCGTAGCAGCGGAGAGCGGCCGGCTCGGCTGCCGGCGCCCGGGGCTGCGGAGCGGATGAGCCGCAGCGGCTGAGAGCTCAGCCGGCCTCTGCCCGCCTCTGCCCGGCGCCCGAGCGGGGCCGCAGCGCCCGGGGCGCGGGGACCGGCGGGTGACATGGGGACGGCCTGACGCACCGGAGCGGCGGAACGCGCTCTCTCTCGTCTCTTTCTCTCTCTCGAGCCGCGGGCCTTCCTCGGCGGCGGCGGCGGCGGCAGCTGCGGGCACTCGACCCGGCGCGCTCTGCCCGGGGCGCCCGCCGAGCTCCGGCGCGCTCTATGCGCCTCTGCGGGCGCCGCGGGCCCGGGCCATGGCGATAGACCGGCGGCGCGACACGGCGGGCGGCGGGTCCGGCCGGCAGCCGCCCCCGGCCGAGGAGAACGGCTCCCTGCCGCCCGGGGACGCGGCGGCCTCGGCGCCCCTCGGGGGACGCGCGGGCCCCGGCAGCAGCGTGGAGATCCAGCCGCTGCCCCCGCCGCACCCCGCCGGCGGCAGCGCGCACTCGAGCTGCTGCTCGGCGGCGGCGGCCCCGAGCCTCCTGTTGCTGGACTACGACGGGTCGGTGCTGCCCTTCCTTGGGGGCCTGGGCGGGAGCTACCAGAAGACCCTCGTGCTGCTCACCTGGATCCCCGCGCTGTTCATCGGCTTCAGCCAGTTCTCGGATTCCTTCCTTCTGGACCAGCCCAACTTCTGGTGTCGTGGGGCCGGCAAAGGCGCCGAGGTGGCGGGGGCTACTGTCACCGGCCGGTGGGGTGACATGAGCAATTGGACCAGCCCCCCGACCACCCCCTTCTTCACTGCCGCCTGGGGGGCCGCGGGCAACCGGAGCAACAGCAGCGGTCCGGACGGAGGGGACACGCCGCCTCTCCCGTCGCCTCCGGACAAGGGGGACAACGCTTCTAACTGCGACTGCCACGCGTGGGACTATGGCATCCGCACCGGCCTTGTCCAGAACGTGGTCAGCAAGGTAAGGGCCGCGAACACCTGGTCCCCGCGTCCTTCTATGAGCCTTTTCCCCCTTCGGTCGCCGTATGTCTCTTCCTGCAGACGGGGGGGGGGGGGGGGTGGTAGAAGGGGGTTCCCAACAGATCCCAGCCAAAGTGATGCTAGTCTGTGTGTCCAAGAGCCCCGCATTCATTGAATTTCCTGCTGTCACTTGGGTGTGAAGCGAGGGCTTTTTGCTGTCCATCCACTGCGGTGACAGTGACGCTGCAAGCCACCTCTGAGGGGGCACCAGCCTTTCCTAATTTACACCCAGACACCTGTCCTGATAGGCATATGGAAAGGACGCCCCTCCCCTAAAACAAAAGCCTGAAATACCCCCTCACCATCCTATTAAGTGCCACACTCGCTGAGGCAGGGATGGCCCACCTAGGGAATGAGGCCGCTGACCTCTTTCAAGGTCTGCTGGTGCCAGGACCGTTGGTCTGTCCTTCCCATCTGCTGGTTGTCCCTGCATCTCCTGTCAAAAATATCTATCCATGCAAATAGTGTCCTGTTCCCAGACGTTCTTTTTGGCAGACGTCGGCCAACACACACTTGGCTTGGACGCAGACTAAAGCCACTGAAAGAATTGAAGTTGTAGCCAGAAAAGCTTTTGAGAATTCCCTTCCTACTCCCACCCCCTCCCCACTCCTGTTCAATCTCTCCAAAGATATTTGACTTTAGACTTTGCTGCCCCAGTGTTCCCTCAAAATGTTTTCTTAAGACTTTAGTAAATATCACTGGAGTGGAGGAAGGATGCCAGGAAGATTCCAGTGTTCTAGGAGAGCAGGTACTCTAGCCTGAAGCACTAAGACCCCAGCACCCACTTTGTGTCTTGAGTCTTCCCTTGCTGAGCTGTTGCATTCTGTATACACAGCACAAGTGGTTTGTGAAAAATGTGTGATTGTGGGGCTAGTTAGACTCATTGCTCTAGACATTTATAATTCTCCAGTTTTTCTTAACTTATCTGAAAGCCATTGTGTCAAGCTATTTATGAATCTATTTTTTCTCCCTTCTGCATTTTAAACAACATATAAATACATAGATTCCCTTTTTCTTTCCGGGGGGGGGGGGTGGGGTGGGGGAAACAGTTCTGAGCACTTTAAAATGCTTTGTGTAAATGTGAGAATGGAATATGACAGTTTACAATAGTCAATACACATGATACTCGCCCCTTCTTGAAATGTATTTTAGTAAACAGTTGTGTAGTTCATGATGTGTAAGATGAAACTCTTACATCATCTTAACCATTGTTTTAATCTAGTACCAACCCAGTCAGAAGTGCTCTGTCCTGTGGGAGCTGTCTGCCTTAGCTGACCCTACTGTTCTGCAAGGTGATTGGAAAGATCCTTCTAGCTTGCTTCAGCTTAGCCCTACAACCTCTCCCTTCCAACAGTGGTAATGTGAATGAGTTCCACTCATGAAGAGCATTTTTTTTTTCTTTGCAGCATAGAAAAAACTCAGAACAATGACTATGTAGCTAAAATTCAGAACACTGACTGTTTAAATCTCTGTGTTTGTCAGACAGAATTTGGCTACTCTAAGTATGTTAAACCCCTCTGTAGAGCTAAGGGAGAATGAAGGATTCAAGGAGTATATGTAAAGAGTGCTTTTCGTATGGGCCCAAAAAGAGGCAGAAAGTTAGGTGGGAAAACAGTTCTCTCTCTACCTTAGCTGTGGGGGACCAGAAAACAGCTACTCATCCTCTGTCAGGCATGGTGGGAAAAGAGAACAAAAATAGTCCTTGAAAACAGACCATGGAGGCATGTTGGAAAGCGAGGCAAGTTTTTAAAATTAGCACTCAGGAGGGTCACAAGCAGCACTAATGTGTGTGGTGTGCTTTGCGGGGTACTTGACAACACAGCACAGTTACACACCATCCTCAGGGCAACACTGAGTGATGAGAGCCACAGACACAGTTTCTCATACAGTAAAGACTAGGAAGGACCTATTGATTTTCATGGACAAATACAATCTAAATAAAGGGCTGTCCTGCAGTGTGGCAAATGGTTTGAAGAGCTTTTCAAACACTTTCTGGCACTAAGGTGGACTTTTCCCCTTGCTGGCTATGGGCATTGGATACTGTATCAGGTGTGGAATGGATACCTTTGATGGGTACCCAGGAGTTCTAGAGGTCAGATGCCTGTCAGCTCTGTGCCCACTTCCAGGCCTCTATCAGTATGTGAAAGTTCAGGGTCAGAGAAGTCACCATTGGTACTCTTTGCTGGTTCCTTAGCATGATCCTGCCTGCCTCTGGTAAATGAGCTGCAGGCAATATCTTCCTCCTTCAGCCTGGGTCCTCCAGCAAATGTGTTCCTATTCTATCTCTAAGTGCTGGATGGAGAGCAGGAGACAGAAGAGTTTGCCAGATACAGTTTGCACCTTCATTCTCATTGGCTGTCATAGCATTTACACACCTGATGCCAAAAGGCCAGTTAGAATATCAGGCTTGTGCAGGTGAAAGGGAGATTATAGTTTTATCTCTGCATGTAGGCATCTACCTCAGTCAGACCAATTCTACCTATGTGGGAAAAAAGGCTTCCTCCTTCCAGACCCTCATAGTAGTTGCTCTTGCTTGCAGAGACATGGTTTGGGGCAGTAAGACTCAAGTTCTCTCATGCCTGTTGTTCAGCTCACCTGTCAGAAGGACTATTTTTCCTTATGGAATATATTTTTAGTAGTTTCTTTCCTGGCTGAAAAATGTCATATATGACAAATCAGCCATGCTGATTGCTCTAGTTAACATCTGGCTCTTAAGCAAGGCACCAGGACACACCCAGCCAGGTGCTTTATCTTCTGCCCAAGAGCAGGAGATGGAAACTATGCCTCTACTAACACTTGATGTATTAAGGATTTTAGTAGAAAAACCATATTCTGACTTGCTCAAGACCCTTCCTTATGGCACTGCATTAGGTGAAGATTTTCTGTGCTTTTGTTCATTGATGGTGTGTGACTAAGGCTTCATATTCATATTTTGGGACATTTAGGTTTCTCCTATTAGGATCTCTTTACAAAACTTTTTTTCTGAGTGCAAATGTATACTACAGAACATAAATTCCTACCAACAGAAGACCACCCAAAACTAGTAGTGATAATAATAACCCACCATTCTTTTGTGCATGTTGAAACATTTTATATTTGTTATTTCCTTTGATTAAAAATAATAACATTGGGCTGGGAAGGTGGCTCAGTGGTAGAGCGCTTGCCTTGTATGCATGAGGCCCTGGGTTCGATTTCTCAGCACCACATAAGCAAAAAGAAAAAAAGCCGGAAGTGGCGCTGTGGCTCAAGTGGCAGAACACTAGCCTTGAGCTGAAGAGCTGAGGGACGCTACCCAGGCCCAAAGTTGAGGCCCCACGACTGGACACTCCCCCCCCAAAAATAATAATAACTGCCAGATGCTGGTTGATTCACACCTCTCACACCTGTAATTGTAGCTCTTCAGGAGGCTTAGATTTGAGGATCTCTATTTAAAGCTAGCCCAGGTAGGAAAGTCTGTGACACTCTTGTCTCCAATTAACCACCAAAAGACAGAGGTGGAGCTGTGGCTCAAGTGGTAGAGCTCAAGCCTCGAGCTTTTCAGAGACAGCACTCAGGCCCTGAATTCAAGCTTAGGACCAACACAGACACATAGACACAGACACACACACACACACACACACACACACACACACACACACACACACACACACACACACAGAAGAAGAAGAACAACAACAACATGGCCAGGCATGATGGCTCATACCTTTAATCCTAACTACTTGGAAGGCAGAGGTGGGAAAACTGGGGCATGAGATAACCAGGCAAATGCAGGCAACTATTTGATGAACAAAAAAAGAAAGCAAAAGGGCTGGGGGTGTGGTATAGGTGGTAGAGCAATAGGCTAGCAAATGTGAGGCTTCAAATTCAATCTCCAGTAATAATAATAAATTCAGATAACGAATACTAACAACAAATGGAAAACTACAAAGCAAGGCCACTCTTAACAGCATTATGGCAGGTTATAATTCACTGAATACACAGTTGACTGGGCTAGGTGTCCTGTACAGGAACCAGGCATTTATCTGCCCTGTTGATTTTCAAGGCTCTCTGCAGTTTCTTTCCCAGCCCTGTTGAAAAGTGTTGTTACTGCCTCCCTGAAAAGAACCAAAGGAATTCTTTGGAGCCATTAGAGGGCAGTTTGGAGGGGCCTGAGGAAAGACTGTTTTGCAGCCTGTTCATTTGTCATCCTGCTCTCATCCAAGTGTTCTCTATGCAACTCAATTCTCAGATACTTCTGGGACTTTAGTCAAAAAGGCAAAGAAGAAAAAAACCCAACTCACTTGTTTTAAAAATATGTCTCCCAATAACTAACTTAATATAGTTTATATTGTATCATTCTGAGTGGATCCTAGTTGTTATGCACATTTCTTTCTCAAATGATCTTTAGAATTTTGCCAATAATCAATGCTAATTAGCCTTCACAAGCCCCATTTTTTTCTTGTATGTGGAGTTTAGATTGTTCAATTTTAGTCTTTTCTTTCTTTTTTTGTGGTCCAAGATGGGACTCAAACTCAGCTCCTTATGCTTTTGCTCTTTGGCTAGCGCTCTACCAATTGAGCCATGCCTCCAATCCCCATTTCTAGTCTTATGACTTTTCTTTTTATTCTCATAAATTTGCAAAGATTTCCCATCTTTATTTAAGAGTTGTTTAACATCCTGGGAAGTAGTTTATATCTTTTTTCTAAAAGTTATTTCAAGTGATTTCAGTATGACTTAATTAAGACAAAATAATTATAGTATCACTGCAATGGTAATATTTTTTTTAAATAGTCCACAATTCTACTCTCTGAGTCTAGTAACTGTTTTTTACTTTTGAAATGCTTTACACACATGTGTATATACTTATAAAGTGTTCATGTAATAGAATCTGCCATTAATCTAAATCACATGAAGGGCATTTATCCAGGTTCTCAGAAACATTTTATGACCTGCTCAGTTTCCGACCTGGGCTGGTTCACCCCTCTTTAGGCAACCTTGTGTTCCTCCACTCCCTGGAGGTCACCATATTGATGCCGAATTTAGTTCAGACACCTGATCAGCATAGTGCACTGCAGCCCAGAACTCCAAGACTCAGGTGATCTTTGGGGCTCAGGCTTCAAGTAGCTGGGATTATAGGCACGTGCCACCGAGCCCGACTCAGAAACATTTTAAATGCTTAATATTTTTGCCGATTTACTAAATTTTTTTGAATTATTTTCCTAATATAAACCTAATATATTAGGTTACCTGAGTGGTGGCTTTCATCTAGTACATGTAACACCTCAGTGAACATCTTTATGCACATTTATTTTTAAAAATTGTAACAGATAACACATGTACATAGCTCAGAAAGCATACCGTTAAAGTAACACTGCTTCCCATGTCTCCCAGTCTCCCTCTTCAACAGAAATAATCTCTTTTCATTTATATCTTTTCTTTCACAAACAGAGCATGTTAATTGAGTGTGTATCAGTATAGAGAGCTCACTATTCTTTTTTAAGTCCTCATAGTATTTCACATCTGACTGAGCATCAATTTAACTAGTCACTACAGAAGAGACATTGAGGTGATTTCTATTATATGTATTCTATTATATATATGAATAATAGGATACATAATATATAATACAAGTAAAGATATAATATAGCTGCATGGGAAGAAGTGAAATTCTGGCGTTCATGAACATTTGCAAAAATGCAAAAAATTGTTAGGAGTGTCAAAATGGGTTGCAAATTTATTTTGGTGGATACTGCTCAAGTACTTTGTATAAGATAGCAATTTACATTTCCAGCAATAATTTTTTCAGCCCTGATCCCCTCACCCTCTCACTTCCTTTGTCCTAAAGCATCATCTAACTCTGATGTTTGCTAGTCTGGTATTCAGAAAATTTAGTTTGGTTATTGTTGTAATTTGCACTTCTCTCAGCGTCAGAGCTAAACTATCTTTTTCAAGTGTTCAAGCTCCTGATATTTCCATTCCCTTTGAATCATCTCTTCAGTCCTCAGTTCTTGTGTTTGGAGAGTCTTGTTTCTTAATGGCTTTATAGGAACACTCTTTGGTTAAATGAGAGAGGTCCTTTTAGTGGTTTCATATTTTCCCCCGAGTTTGTTGTTTATCTTTTAGTTTTGTTTATGGTGTTTGGGGTATACAGAAAAGTTTGGTTTAGGATAAAGTCAGATGAATTAATCTTTTTATGGTTTTGGGTTTGGGTTAAATTTAGGCCTTCTATACTCCAAGAATATTAAGAAGAGAAAATTTTATGTTTCTGTCTATTGAGCTGTTAGGATAAACTGCTAGAAAGGGCAATACTAGGTCAGAGACTATAACCAGCATTCCATGCAGACTTTGATTTGGCCATAACAATGACGTGAACATTTAATTCCACAATCCTAAGACCAGAGCCAAGCAGCTGTGAAGTAGCTCTTTCCACTCCTTCTAGCAGACAGCACTCTTCTTGGGGTTGTGTTGGGTCACCTTTCCTTCTAAGTCTTCTCATTCTGAACCACGGTTGATGATGATGAACTAGCTACAAATTCACTCTGCTATGCCTCTACACCCCCCCCCCCCCATGTGTGTGCGCGCGCTCATATGCTGATACTGGAGCTTGAAATGGGTGTCCCTTTTTGATCAAGGCTGGTACTCCACCACTTGAGCCACAGCTCCACTTTCAGCTTTTTGCTGGTTAATTGGAGATAAGAATCTCATAGACTTTCCTGCTCTGACTAGTTTCAAACTGAGATCCTTCCATCTCTGTCTTCTGAGTAGCTAGCATTTCAGCCTTGAGCCATTTGGTGCCTGGCTTGCAAATGCTTTGTGTGTCATTAGCATTTCGTTATAAGTTGCAATTCGTTGTGACTTTTCATCCAAGGTAGGACTAAATCAAAAGTTGTTGTCATAAAAACAACATGTTGAATTTTCTGAGTTCTAGCATTTCAACCAATCAATAGTGGGCTGCAGCCACTTTGCCCTCTGTTGATTAACAGCTGCCCTGTCCAGCTTCATACTCTGCAATGTCAACTTGGTAGCTTTCAGGGGGACACACCATTGGAATTGGCCACTCTTCTTTCATTTTTTTTCTCCCAAGTTTACTTTCTTCCCTCCTTTTCATAGGTGCCCATACTGAGCTAAGCTTGTTGCTGTAGGCTGGGGAGTAATAGCAGGCAAAGATGAACAGCTCTGTCTCCATAATCCTTGCAGATCAATGAGCCTAACTGGTCAAATAATAATATTTTTAACTTCAAATGGAGTTAAGTATATGGAAAGGAAGACTAGAACAACAACAAAATGTTACCTATACCAACTGAGATAGCATGAGAGAAAGGTATGTGTGTTTTCCAAAGGGCAAAGGCATTTGCAAAGGCTCCATGGCATGCAGGAGCCTGGACCTCATAGGAGCTGATATAGGAATAGGAGCTGGGTGGCTTTTAAAAAGGCCCAGCCATCAAAGAGCATTAAGCAGAGTGAGGGAGATGATACAACAAGAAATCAATCATATTTTTGAAAAATCTTCTCCAGCTACACTGTGAATATTTGATGAGGTAGGATTGTTGAGCGGACCAGGGAAAGCTAATGAGGCTCAAGGCAGATGCAGACTTACATATCCCAGGGCTTCCACCTAGGAATGAACTCAGTCAGCTGAGGAGACTTGGAATGGAGTGTGTGTGTGTGTGAGTGTGTGTGTGTGTGTGTGTGTGTGGAGGGAGGGTGTATGTATGTATGTGATGGCATGGAGATAGATGGGGGTCTGAGTCTAACACTGGCATGCTTTGGGGTTCTGCAGCTGCCAAGAAAGGAGAGAGAGAAAGGAGTGCATTTGTAGGAGAGGCAGCCTGGGCCTGCCTCAGTGGTACTGCTGAAAGGAAGCAGACCCCTTGAGGAGAGTCCTAAGGAGGATCATGGGAAATCACTCTGAGCTACCAGATCCAGATCAGACTTTGTGTAGCCAGAAGCCAGGCAAGAGGTAAATGTGTTCTTGTGCCTTGACAGGAAACACTTTGGAGTAATCTAGCATTTTCTCCTGCTTTCCTGCTCAGTAGGGGAGGGTACTGGTTAAACTTTCACAAGGCTGAAGAACCAGACATAGGAAAGCATAGGGCTGTGATTTCTGTCCAGTTTTTCCTATGCAGAACTACAGCTAGGAAAAGGACTGACCCATGTATACAGTGTTAATATGATCTCATCCAAAGTCTTCAGTTTATAGATGGGAACACTGAGCTGAGGATTGGTGACTTGTCCAAACTCACCCATATCACTGAGTTTTCAACCCAGTTCTTGGCACCCTCTGCCCCAGATCTGTCATCAAGAAAGAGTCCAGAGACATCAGCAGAGGCTTTGCCATGTCTGCATGATGCGCTCTCCTTCACTGGCCTTTCAGGAGATCCTTTGGTGGCCTGAGAATGGTACTGAATGCCTGTTTGGATTACAGTAGTTGAGGTGTGGTTATTCTGTGGCCCCTCTCTCTGGACAGTTTTTTTTTTCTTTTTCTGTTATCTGCTTCATTGGCCTTTCTAGAGCCCTAGCCTGACCCTCTGCTTCATTGTGCTGATCCTAAAATCACAGCCTCCAGAGACCCATAAATAAGAAGGAAGCTGTCTACATGGTGAATCTACTCACAGCTTTCTGTTATGCCACATAAACTACTACCCTTAAGCCTGAACCCTACTTGCCTTTCCATTCTTGCCCTGATCTAACTTTGATATAGGGAATATCTAACTCCTAGCCTGGCTTGTCTTCTTGCCTCAGTTCTTTGCTTGTACTGTTCCACTTTCCTGGAACACCCTTTTTTTCATCCTTTAACCAATTGGCTATTGTTCATCCTTCAAGCCAGCCCTCAGCTGAGGCATAGTACTCAGATATACCTGCATCCTAACTCAGTGTATCCAGGTTAGAATTATGTCTGCCTGTCTCCACACTGAAGGTCTTTGATCCACAAGTCAACATGATATGTGTCTGAACCTACCTGAACTTTAAGTGAAGAGCATGAGAACATTTAGTTGGGCAGGATTGGGTGGCATTGCCGACACTGCTCTCTGGCACCAGCTTATCTTTGGGAGCGTTCTTCAAACTGTTTCCTCATTGGCAGGGTGGGGTTAGTGCTGCTCAGCTTCAGGTGCTTGTGAGGGCAGAACACCTGGAAAGTGCCCGCCCTTCCCCAGGCACCTGGCAAACAGGAGCTACCTGGGAAGTTTCACCACTAGTGAGGCAAGAGCTACCCCAATGAGTCATCTGAGAATTACTTGAACTGAGGAGGTGACCAGCCACACCTAGAAGGGCAATTCAGCCCTCTGGATGTCTGCTCTCTTTATATTGGGGCCTGCATCCAGGGTCAACTGAGGGGCCTGCCCGCAAAGGACTCTAGGTTTTTGTTGGTGTGTGGAGTTCTAATATGAAACTGAACAGGTTACAGGGCCAGGCAGGTGCAAAATAAGCAACAGATCTAAAAAGAAGGGAATGGAAGAAGGGTACAAGGAGATGTCTGCAAAGTACAAGTGAACTCCATAGAGTTCTTGATTAGAAATCAGAGTTCATTCATGATGCAGAGAATAAGCTGACCATGCTTAAAATGTGGCAGCTACACTGGGTGAAAAATGTGCTTCAGACAGAATAGAACTTTGAGGAAGAGTTGAATGTAAGCAGACTTTGGGAAGGGGTGAAAACCAGAGAAAGTGTGTGTGTGTGTGTGTGTGTGTGTGTGTGTGTGTGTGTGTGTGTGTGTTCCCACTTGGAGAACTTTGAGGAAGAGTTTGGGAAGGTGTGTGTGTGTGTGTGTGTGTGTGTGTGTGTGTGTGTGTTCCCACTTGGAGAACTTTGAGGAAGAGTTTGGGAAGGGGTGAAAACCAGAGAAAGTGTGTGTGTGTGTGTGTGTGTGTGTGTGTGTGTGTGTGTGTTCCCACTTGGAGAACTTTGAGGAAGAGTTGATGGTAAGCAGACTTTGGGAAGGGGTGAAAACCAGAGAAAGTGTGTGTGTGTGTGTGTGTGTGTGTGTTCCCACTTGGAGTATCGCCTTGGGGAGTTTCCATGGGAGGCTGTTGACTTTTGACCTCAATATTCTCTGATCCTCTGCAGGCTAGTAAGAGTTAGTTTGGATCGTTTGCTAAGCTTTGACTCAGCTAGTCATGACCAGTAGGTAGGTCTCCCTCCAAACATATGACTTGGAGACTGATAGAGCCTTATTTGTTAAGAAAGGGGACAGTGGCTGGGGGTGCTGGTCCCTCACACCTATAATCCTAGTTATTCAGGAGGCTGAGAACTGAGGTCTACAATTTGAAGCCAGCCCAGGCACGAAAGTCCATGAGACTCTTATCTCCACTAAACTATAAAATTAAATAAATAAATAAAGCTAGTATTGAAGTTGTGACTCAAGTGTTAGAGCACTAGCCTTGAGCAAAAAGAAGCTCAGAGATATTGCCTAGGCCCTGAATTCAAGCACAAGGCCTGACACACAAAAAGAAAGAAATTTATGAACTTTATGAAACATTCTATGCTTGAACCCTCTAGCCTGGTCTTTTATATAGTATTATACCCAATCAGGTCTCTCTTTGCCCCTTTCTTTCTTTCTTTCTTTCTTTCTTCCTTTCTTTCTTTCTTTCTCTTTCTTTCTTTCCTTCCTTCCTTCCTTCCTTTCTTCCTTCCTTCCTTCCTTCCTTCCTTCCTTTCTTTCTTTCTTTCTTTCTTTCTTTTTTTTTTTTTTAATTTAATTTAATTTTATTTGTGAACATACTGTACAGAGGAGTTACAGTTACATGGGCAGGATAATGCGTACATTTCTTACCAAGCATTGCAGCCTCCTCCTTTGTTTATCCTTCACATCCCTTCCCAGCCTCCCCCCTCCCCCCGCTTTCTTTCTTTCTTTCTTTCTTTCTTTCTTTCTTTCTTTCTTTCTTTCTTCCTTCCTTCCTTCCTTTCTTTCTTTCTTTCTTTCTTTTGTCAGTCATGGTCTTGAACTCTGGGCCTTGGTGCTGTCCCTCAGCTCTTGAGTTCAAGGCTAGCGCTCTACCACTTGAGTCACAGTGCCACTTCCAGCATTTTATGTTTATGTGGTGCTGAGGAATCGAACCCAGGGCCATATGCATATGAGGCAAGTTCTCTATCACGGAGCCACATTCCCAGCCCCTCTTTTTGCACCTTTCTTTGTGGCAAATAACAAAGCAAAATTTCTAAGTACATTAAAAATGTACTTAGGCTCAGGCCTGTAATCCTAGCTGCTCAGGAGGCTGAGATCTGAGGATCACGGGTCAAAGCCAGCCTGGGTAGGAAAGTCCGTGAGACTCTTATCTCCAATTAATCAACAGAAAACTGAAAGTGCAGCTATGGCTCAAGCAGTAGAGCTCTTGCCTTGAGCTGAAAAGCTCAGGGACAGTGCCCAGGCCCAGAGTTCAAGCCCCACAACCGATTTTAAGAAAAAAAAAGAAAATTTATTCCAAAGACACAGGTAGGAGCTGGGATCTGAGATAATAAAGTGAGGCAGGGTCCTTCAGGAATCATGCTACTACCACCTGTGCTGTTCTTGTCTGCCTTGTTCTTGCAAGCCCCCTCTGCCTTCATCCCTATCTCAGTTATTATCCAAACTGGCTTACTAACAGCTAACCTAGAGATCAGCATCTTCTGCCTAACTCCAGATTATTGGTCACAAATCTCCTGCTCAGCCTGTGCTTAGGTAGGGAAAGAGCTAAGATCCAGAGCTACGTTACAGCTCCTTGGAGCTGGGGGGATCCTTCAAGCCATGTGATGGTGTAGGACTGGCTCTTGCCCAGATCGGTGGAGGGGTTACAGGCAGAGCTTTCTGGTAATTAACTGAGAGTAGCTGAGTTATGGCTTATGTAATCATTAAATGCTTAAAACACTCAGGATGTAACTTACTTGTTCCCTGAAGTTTAGGGTTGAATTGGTAGGAGCATACCTCCCAAGGAGCCTTTTCTTGGAAGGATTGAAGATGGCTCTGAGGGAACATTTCCAGGTCATACAGGGGCTTGGAAGTTGCCCTTAGGTGAGTCAATGGGACAGTTTTGCAAGTTGTTACTCCTACATCTGCCCCCCACAGGCAGGACAGTTACATAATTTAAAGGCCCAGTTCAAAATGGAAATGTGTTCAAAAAGTATAAAGGGAGGCTCATGCCTCTAATCCTAGTTACTTAAGAGGCCGAGATCTGTGGATCAGTTTGTAGCCAGTCAGAGCAGGGCAAGTCCATGAGCCTCTTATCTCCAGTTGACCACAAAAAAGCCAGAAGTAGAGTTGTGGCTTATGTGGTAGAGCACCATCTTGAGCAAAAAAGCTAAGAGAGAGTGCCCAAGCCCCAAGTTCAAGTCCATCCTAGTAACAGAACACACATACACACACACACTTTTACACATATATGCATATATAATCATATATATAATGATGTATATGATAAAGTGAGCAAAAAGATGACAGCAGATCATAAGCCAAGTGTAGGTCCTTCTGTCTCAAAGCCAGCTGTCATTGCTGCAGAGATGGGTAAGTGCTATTCCCTGCCTTTTCCCAATCTGTCTTCCATAGCTTTCATTGTCATCTTTGCCTCAGCAACTTTGTTTTATGTCACATTATTACGTTTCCTCTGGCAGAAAATAAAACATACTTTTAGGGGGGTTCATTTTTGCCAGAATGCAGAGTCACAAGGCCCTCATCAAGTTTGTTGTGGATCTTGAACTACACCAGTCTGGAAGAGTTAGAAAGACAGCTAGCTCATGCTGGAAAACACTGCTCTAAAAGTCAGATGGTCTGTCGGTTTACTTATCTGGACAGAAAACCAAATAGCTGAGTCATGGGGATGTGTGGTCGAGAATGTTAAGTCATAGGAATGCTAGTTAAATGTTTATCAGAACTTGTTCAAGTAAGGAGAAAGAGTAGAATTTCTTTATAGAATTTTAATATTCTTCTGACTATAAGACATACTCATGCTTTGTTTTATTTAAAAACTAAGTGGGAGGGGCTGAGCCCTGGTGTCTCATGCCCATAATCCTAGTTACTCAGGAGGCTGAGATCTGAGACTCCAATTAACCAGCAAAAAGATGACGAGTAAAAAAGCTAATGGACAGAACCGAGGCCCTAGGTTAAGCCCCAGTACTGACACAAGAAAAGGAAAAAGAGAAAAGAAAAGAAGGGAAGGAGGGGGAAGGAAGGAAGGAAGGAAGGAAGGAAGGAAGGGAGGAAGGAAGGGAGGGACGGAGGGAGGGAGGGAGGGAGGGAGAGAGGAAAGAAGGAAGGAAGGAAGGAAGGAAGGAAGGAAGGAAGGAAGGAAGGAAGGAAGGAAGGAAGGGAGAATGAAGACACAAAAGAGTCAAGCAAGGGAGCCTTGGGGAGATGTGTTGAATTATGGGTGAGGTCCTCAGCCAACACTGTAATTTGCACTGTAGAGTGTTTGCTCCTAGATTAGATTATAAACTGCTTTCTCTATTGTGTTTTACAAATTGGGTGCCCTTGATTATTACACAGTTGAGGTACTTCACTGTTTGCAGATGCAGATATAGGCACATTTAGAGTGAGCACAAAGTTTTTCTCTTACAATATTTAAAATTTTAATTGTTTAACATGCATCTGGCAATATATCCATTTCTCAGTGCACAGTTTGGTGGCATTAAGTACACCCACATGGCTGTGCAGCCATCACAAACATCATCTCCAGAACTCTTCACTCTATCATCTCTAGAAACTCTGCCCCTATTTAAACACTAACTCTCCATGCTTTCTTCCCCCTAGCCCTTGTAGCCCCCATCCTACTTTGTGTCCCTATGAATTTGTACACTCTAGGTGTTTCAATAAGTGGAATCCTATAGTATCCATCCTTTTGGCATGGGCTTATGTCACGGAACATAATAATGTCCCCAGAGTTCATTCATATTGTAGCACATATCCAACTCTCCTTTCTTCTTAAGGCTGAATGATACTCCATTGTATATGGACCATAATTTTATTTATTTATTTATTATTGTGAAAATACTGTACAGAGGGGTTACAATTACATGGGCAAGATAACGAGTATATTTCTTATCAAGCATTATTTCCTCCTCCTTTGTTTCCCCTTCCCATCCCTTCCCATCTCCCCCCCCCCCCACTTCCTCCACCCCTACCCTCTACCCCTTCTCCCTCCCCCCCTCCTCCCCCCCGCCCGGGCCAAAGTTGTAAAGTTCGTTTTTTCGATATAACAACTTGTACATCTCATTGTTGCAATGGATCGTCTAAATAGGGATACAGGACCATAATTTTTTGTTTTTTGTTTTTTGTTTTTTTGGGATCTTGTCATGGGGCCTGAACTCTGGGCCTGGGCGCTGTCCCTCAGCTCTTCAGCTCAAGGCTAGCGCTCTACCACTTGAGCCACAGCGCCACTTCTGGCTTTTTTCTTTTTGTTTATGTGGTGCTGAGGAATCGAACCCAGGGCCTCTGGCATGCAAGGCATGCGCTCTACCACTGAGCCACCTTCCCAGCCCCAGGACCATAATTTTTTTTACCCATCTATTCATGGGTGACCCACTGAGTTGCTTCTACCTTTCGGCAGCTGTGAACCTGGGGAAAGTGTCCTCCTTTTTGAGGTAATCATGTACAGTGCTCCATCATGGCCCTCTTCTGGAAAAGGCCATTTGGCAGCCACATGTGCAGTGTCTATTTCTGGTCCTTCTCTCAGAATGTCCCTGAGCAGGTGATCAGAGATGGACAGATGACTATCTCTGCCTCAGAGAAGAAACCCATGGCCTTATTGGAGACAAACTGTGAATTGAGGATCCCAGACACAGGGCAAGATGAGGTAAGCAGGCTTAAGAGGACCAGTGAAGAGCAGAAGAGCCCAGAGCAGCCACTAGTATCTGGCGGGCTGTTAACCTGGGACAGGAGTCGAACGTTCACACCTCCCTAACGGAGGCCTTGGATTTTGACCAGCAGAGAAGATGAAGGAGCCTCCTCTGTGGGGGACCTGAGGAATGTATGGAGGGCACAGGCCTGGGACCCGCCCCCCTCCCCCTGCATGCCCTCGCATTCATTTCTTTGGTGTTGCTTTTGTAAGTTTTATGTGGGAAATGATAAAAGAGGGAGATTTTAGGGCTTGAGATACAGAGGCCCAGAGGAGAAGCTGGCCTCATCCTGATAAGGCTCCTGTCTACCTTTGGGCCCTCGGTGCTGGTCCGAAGAGCTACTTAAGTTACTCTGGGCCTCTTGAAAACCTAACAAGCTTCCATCACAAAATATGGCAGGGAACTGCCCATGAGCCACACTACCTGTGTTTTCAGTACAGGGACATGGCAGTGCTGCCCCATGTCCCCACAAGTCTCTGTGTGTTCTCCTTACTGCTGCAGTTAGCTGTCAGGCTGGCCCAAAGCCAGATCCCATGGGACTGCTTGGTGATTCCAGGTGGCCTTGCTGTATTAGTTCCTAGAGCTGCCGTAACAAATGCCACTGACTGGGCAGCTTAAAACATCGAGTGTGGATTTCCTCTCCCTTGTGCAGGTTGAAATCACCCAAGATCAAGATGTGGGCAGGATGGGCTTCTTTGACCTATTCTCTCTTGGCTTTATAGATGACTGCCTTTCCCATCTTCCTTCTCTGTGTCTGTGTGCTCATCTACTTATCTACCTCTTCCCTCCCTCCTTTTATTCTTCCCCCTTTCTCCCTTCCTTCTTGCCTCCCTTCTACCCTCCATTTCCCTCTTCCTCTTTTCATCCCTTTTTTCTTTGTCCTTCCCTCCCCCTTTCTCATCTCCTTCCTCCATTTTTACCTCTCTATACCTCCTTCCATCCTCCCTTTCTTCTTCCTAGCCTCTTTCCCTCCTTCCCCCTTTCTTTCATTTTTCCTCCCTCTGTTTTCTCCCTCCCTTTCTCCTTCCTTCCTTTCTTCTTGCTTACCTACCTGTTGGAAATGGAACCCAGAACCTCACTAAGTACTTACCCTGCCACTGAGCTTTACTAAAGTCTCTCTTACAAGGACACCACTCAGTCCATCTATGTAACATCAGTTTATTTTTATTACTTCATCAAAGGCTCTGTCTCCAAATTTTATCACAATCTGAGCTCTTAAGCATTAGGACACCAACACAGAAGTTCAGAGTAGACAGTTAGACCATAACCTAGAGTTCCAGAGCACCCCGGGCAGTGAGCTGCTGTGTGTCTGCAGTGTCCTAGTGTTCCCTTGAATCCCTAGGCTTGCATCCTGTTACCTGCTGGACCAAGTTCCCATCTGGCTTCAATCTTATCTGACCTCCTTGCCTCAAATCCCAGTGGTATTTTTAGTTTAGTTTTTTTTTTCAGTAGTTTTTCATGTTGTAGCTGAGTAGCTTTCTAATTCTTGTAGTCCATGGTCTTTAGAATGAAGTAGGGCCTGATGGGGACCCCTTTCCTTCTTGTCTCTGTCTCCCAGAGCCCATGTTCTGACTATTGATTTGTTTCCCAAACAACATTGTGCCTTTGAAAGTGCTGCTTCTTTATCCTAGAATCCACCTTTCTCTCCACCACTTCCCTACTTGGTTCCCTGTTCTTGCATTCCATCCCCTCCCCCTGCTATTCTGGCCCAGTGCTCAGTAAGCATTCTACAATGGCACTGGTTAAGGGGCCATTGCTCAGGCTGAGGGAAGACATGTGATCTATTCTAGACTGATCCAAATGGAAAGTAGAGGACACATAGGTCAACTCAAACCTCGTCTGAATTCATTGAGCTGTTGAAAATGCATAGTGGCGCTGTTCATCTGAAATAGCCTCTGATCCAATTTGATGTCTTCACTGTAAGCCACTGCTTTTCAGAACTTTAAGTCAGTGCCAGAATGAACAAGGTCTGTCTGAATGGAAGGGATCCAGAGCACTTAGGAGTATTGGGCAACTTTTGGAAATACAGTGGAACCCTGTGTCAATCTAGGTGTTATCTAAGTGGGATGATTCTACTTCTTCCCCTCCCCCCACCCCCACCAAGCTTGGGACATTTGACAATACCTGGAGGAATTTTATTGGTTGTCACACTTTGGTGGGGTGGGGCTTGGGGCTGCTATTGACAGCTAGTGGGTGGAGGCTGGATTACTGCTGACCACCCCATGGGGTCCTGCAGGTCCTTATAACTGTGATTGGGCCCTGTGTCCAGGTAGAGAGGCCTTGGATGAAGCTGATTTCCTGACCATGCCCAAGAAATGGTTGGCTATATGGTAGGAATCAGTCTTTTTTTTTCCATATATATTTTTATTGTAAAAATACTGTACAGAGGGTTTACAGTTATATGAGTAGGGTAATGAATACATTTCCTATCGAGTATTGTTACCTCCGCCTTTGATTTTCTCCTACCATCCCTTCCTTCCCCACCTCCCAAACTCCTCTCCCCCCAGGTTGTAAAGTTTGTTTTCAACATAGTGTCTTGTACATCTCATTGTTACAATGGGTCAACCTGTATCCTTGTTTCAGCATTTTGTTATTTCCCTTTCCCTCCCCAAATAGAAAAATGTATATACAAAATGCAGTACACTGGAATCAAATATAGTGAAAACAGAGGTTATACCATGGGTGAAGAACATACAAAAAAAAATCACATGGTACATTATAAATACATTAAAAATAACACCAAGAAGGATAAAACCATGTATGTCTGTCTTGGGGTTCATTTCGGTTAGCATCATTTTATATGGACACATGTATATAGCTTTTGAGCTTTCTTGCTTGTCCTAGACTTGTTGTTGCAAATAAGGGAAGCCATGGGACTTATGTTTCTTTGGGTCTGGCTTACTTCACTTAGGAATCAGTCTTGAGACCCCAGAGCACAGGTGAAGAGTGAGGGAAGGAAGAGCTGATCATCCTGCCTGGGTTAAGAGGAGGTTTTGAGTGCACCTCATCCTTGTAAAGAAGGAGTCTGCTGAGCTCCTTAATGGTAGAGACAAAGCTTAGGGGCATACTTTGCCTAATAGGGCAGCTCATTTGGGTAAACAGCCTGCATGTACAATGTACATCTCTATGAATGAGCTTTGCTAATGGCTAAGTCTGTGTGTGTATGTGTGTGTGTGTGTGTGTGTGTGTGTGTGTGTGTGTGGTGTGTGTGTTGATGCTTGTGATCAAACCCAAGGCTTTGTGCATGCTCTTCCACTAAGCTAGATCCCTGTCTCCTAAATCTCTCTTTAAAGGAGGTTCTTTGAACCTGTTTATAATAATGGTTAATTACTGAAAAAAGAAACATTTATTTGGAAGTAAAAGATATTTATTTTCAAAATATCTTCTCATTCCAGCATGTCTTCTCCATAATTAATTCCCAGGGAGATACTTTTCTGGTGTTTCCAGCAGCAGGAAATGAGAGCTTTCCCTTGGGACAACAGGCAGGCACCAGAGGGCCACAGCCCCACATTAGCAGGGGTGGTTTTTCTTTTTTTCTTTTTTGCTGGTTCTGGGGCTTGAACTCTGAGCCTGAATGCTGTCCCTGAGCTCCTTTTGCTCAAGACTAGTGCTCCGCCACTTGAGATACAGCATCACTTCCAGCTTTTTGTGTGATTAATTGGATTTAAGAATCTCAGGGACTTCCCTGCCTGGGCTGGCCTTGAACTTTGATCCTCAGATCTCAGCCTCCTGAGTGCTAGGGTTACAGGTGTGAGCCATTGGCACCTGGTGCACAGGTGACATTTTTGAGTAGCACCCACGGGCTTCTTTTCTATGAATGTAAGTGTCCAGCTAGTAGCCTTAGCTGCTGGCCAGGGGTCCTCCCATCACCCAGAGCCGACTTCCTCCACTTCAGGTGGCCTAGGACTGCCCTTCTGAGCAGGATCAGTCCCTCACAGGTGCTCACAGCACATCTGGCTGCTCTAATTGCTGGATCTTGAGTGCGGTCACATTGTATTCCTTTTCAACTGTGTTTGATGTCCATGTCCTAAGTAAAGAATTGTCTGTTTCTGTAGACTTGGCCATGTTCAGACATAGTGTTGATGCTGAGAAGCTACTTTAAAGCATTTAGTAAAGAGGCAAGAAGGTGAAGGTGTTTTATAGGGGTAGTTTTCTAGAGCTTTATGGCATGATAGTTTTCTGGAGCTATATGGCATGGTATGTCATCAAATCTCTGTCCCAGGCTAGAGTGTTTTTTATCATTTCATTTTCATACAAGACTCATTTTCTGAGGAGTTTGTTTAATCATTTTCTAAAAAGCACCTTCAAAAGTAGATATCCTCAAGAATATGAGCATTTTTTCTTCTTCCTTGTTTGTTTTTGTCTTATCTGACTGTTAATAATGCATTTGAGTTGATCCAAGGATGCAGATCTCTCCAGGACAAAGTTGACTGTATTCAGGCCACATGTTGATGGGCTGTGGCAGTGGTGTCTAGGCTGCTATGAGCACTAAAATCTGCTTTATTTTTTTTTGGGGGGGGGTCCGGTCATGGGGCCTGAACTCTGGGCCTGGGCGCTGTCCCTCAGCTCTTAAACTCAAGGCTAGCGCTCTACCACTTGAGCCACAGTGTCATTTCCGGCTTTTTTCTTTTTGCTTATGTGGTGCTGAGGAATCGAACTCAGGGCCTCATGCATGCAAAGCAAGCACTCTACCACTGAGCCACCTTCCCAGCCCCTGGAATCTGCTTTTTATGCATCCTTCCCACTCCTCACTGCCTCTCAGTTCTAATAGTTAAGAGCTGATTGGCAGAATCAGGGCAGCCTTGACTTGTTGATGTACTAGACAAATCTCCTTCACTTTCTCTTCTTTTTTGGGGGAAGGGGGTAGAAGGCAGGTATGATAGGGCTTTGGGGGAGGGGCTGCCATCCCCAAAGGGCAGGAATCCCTGACCCTGGAGAGTCATGACTCCACAGCTCCTAGGACTCACTCCCCGTCTGATGGGGAGACACTGAGAACAGTAGTAGTGCCATAGGCAGGAAGAAGCCACATGTGGAGGAAGCCAGCTATCAGCTGTTGCTATGAGGGATCCAGGGATGACTTAGCAGTGGATCTGATGGAGGTGCATCCTGTGTCTGTGGCATGTAAGACAGGCCTTGAATAATTAGGACTTCTTGTCTTGTTCGCATCCTCCTTGTTTTCCCTGTCTGTGAGAAGCACCCAGGCCAGCTTTGGGAAGGCCGACAGCTGGGGGCAGAAGAACCTGTAACCATACACTATCCAGTACAGATACTGCTTCTGCTCTCGAGCTGCCTATCCTAGAGTAAGAACTAGGCATTCCTGTTTGTAGCGAAGCCTGGTCATGACCTCTGAGCAAGGAGAGTTGTTTTTTGTTTGTTTTTCCTTTTTTTCTGAAGGATGACATTTGCTGCCTTCACTGGGCTCAGGAGGGAAATGGGAAATATTTTTACCCAGCTCAGCCCTTGGATTTCTCACCTCTCACCTAACATCCACAAGGGAGAAATGAAGCAGAGACAGACATCCCACCTGTGGCTTGAACACACATGAGTAGATTTGAAGGAAGGTCACATGATCTGCAGGTTGTCAGGGTGCATGTCTGTGCCTGTGCAAGTGTGTCATCCCAAGATGGACTGCATTGCTTTCATGGAGGTTAAGCAACTAATAATATCCTAGCAATAAGGTAACTTTGGAGATTGGAGTTCCATGTAGATGATGTGTTCATTGTGAAGGCTGTTGAACGGATGAGAATATTGGAGACTTACTCCAAGTTCTGATTCTCTCAGGTCTACTCTGAGCTGAAGAACAGTTGTGCCAGCAGCAAGAAGGTAGGCTCTTCTGTCCTTTGCAAAGCACTGGCATGGTTTGGAAACATTTAAACCATTATTTTAAACTTAGACCTTTTCAACAGTTTTGTAGATCTTAATCCCAAAGCCACAGTGGTTGCTGGAGCTGTTGTTTTCTGAGCAGAGAAGGGAGCTGTCCTACTGGCTATAGTGTACACTGGCTGTCATTGGAGCAGAGGCCCTCTATCTTAACTATTACTGTGAATAATGCTCTCTATGCATATATATCTATGCATTTATATTATATCTACATGTATATATTCACAAACACATATACCTACCATGGGTATGCACTGTCTTTTGATTTGGGACATAAAGAGAATTTTTAAAGAGACAAATGTTGTAAGTACCTGTATAGCATATGGCTATAACTGGACCCGAGTCAATGCCTCATTGTCTTATAGGGGAAAGGTAGAGGTTAAGCAGTACAGACATGTTTCTCTTGGAGGAAGTGTAACCCTTTTTGTTGTGACCTTCTGAGGGTCATTTCCTATGAATATTGAGTGTTTGTCCATTTCTTACCAGTTAGCAGTTATAATCTCTTGAGGACTCAGAGGAAAATAGTTCTCATTTTTTACTTTCTCTGATGGAGGTTAGAAAAACATTCCTCTGGTTAGTTTGAACATCCTTTAATGCACATGAATACTCTTTCTCTGTCTTCATGTGGCTTGTGACCAGATTATTTTATCCTAGCCTTAGAATCCCAGAATTTGCATGTGTTACAATTTGTAATATATTCATATATAATATTAGGTCATGGAGAACAAGCAAAATATGTGTGGCCACATCACATTCTATAGTGAAATGATATGCCCTTGAAAGTGGGTGTAGTGAGAGAGAATCTCCAAGACCAAATAAGCTTGGAAAATGCTTCATGCAATACCCATTTTTCAGGATTCATAATATATGTCAACATAATTAAAGCCACTCAGAAGTCCGGGACATCAGCTTTGCAAATTATTTTCCATTGGTTCCCAAAGAGTGAGGATGAACTCAAGGTATTACCCATGCTAAGCATGAGCTATACCGGTGAGCTAAACCCCCAGCCCAGTGCCCTTTTCAGATGAGTGTCTAGTAATGCCCTTGCAAGCATGCTGCCTTCAGCAAATGCTTCAGGGCTGATTTAGAGACAAATGCATCTTAGATGTACAGTCACATAAGAGAGGATAGTCTAGTTGTGTTTTTTTTTCATGATCCATTTGTTTTTTCTTTCATCTTGTCTTTTGCCTCCTAGTTTGGCTTAGAGAGGGTGAAAAGTAAAGTAGAGGTATTGGCTGGATCAACTTATTATCCTGTGCCATGCCTTGTTGCATTGCTCTGTTGAGTACAGAGGGAATGGGGGCTACTAATTTAGAAGGGCTGGGATGGAACTCAGATGTCCTGGATTGTTAAGCAAAGCCAGGCCCATGAAAGCCAAATGCTGATGTCAGTTAAACTCACTGTGTGTATTACGGGAGAAGGACTATCACACTCATCTCCAGCCTCACCCAACAGGCTTCCAGGCTGTCCCTGTAATCCCAAATCTAAGACAGGAGAGGGAAGCTCTTTCGGAGCCGTGCATGCAATCAATGCCAGTTACAGATGCCAGAACCTGCCCTACTGTGACCTGATGGGAGGGATGACGACCTCCAAGAAATTGGGCTGAGTCCATGGCGATGAATTTGCTTGGGCTATCTTGCAGCTACTTTGGCTCTGAGAGGATTGCTGTTCTGCTTTCTCTCACCTACTGAGGTTTAAATTATCTCCTGGAGAGTATTGGAAGGGTGTATACTCTTCCATTCCCTGTCTCAAGCACACTTAGGGTTCCCAGAAAGCTGATTTCCAGTACCAGCCACAATATGCGGGAAGGCAATCCTGGCTTTGGTTCCAGAATGCTTTGGGCTTATACATGAAGCCGCCTCTCAGTTAGTTTGTCCTCAGGATACTAGAGCATTCACATTGGAGCTGAGGAGTCTGGCTGCCATCTAAGGCAGAGCCACCTCTCTTTGCAAGGGCTGTGCCTGTAGATTTGAGTTCCAGCTAAGCCCTGGTTAGCTGGGAGCCAGACTACTTGGTCACCTTCTGTTGTCACCCTACCAAGTCAGCATGGTGGTTGTAGGAGATGAATAGTTCTAGAGTAAAGCATATAAACATATTTAGGTTGTCTCATCTGACTACTTGTCTCTTTTGGTGGGAGAAATGATAAGGAGTGACTGATTGCAAGGAGGTGTTGGGGAAGAAGCTGAGTTGCTATTCCCAGGATGCTGCTAGGGAGGTCTGAGGGAAGGCCATCAACATCTTGCAATCTAGAAGGACTTGAAAAATGTTCCAGAGTCCCATGTACAACTATGCCAGGTCCTCCTAGCCCCAGTCCAGCTGGGAGCACAGCTTTTCCCTTGAGGGCCTATTCTGAGTTGCCATTCCCACCTTCTCAGTGCTGGTATGCACACAGGATGTAGAAAACCCTTCCTGTGGATCAGTTAGTGGTGGGACTCAGATGAATTACTGAACCTCTTTTCAAAATAGTCATCTCAGATGTAGCCCCTTAGGACCTGCCTAACTCACTGACAAAATTCATGAGTAATAATCCACTTGTGCCTGTATCTATATCATTTGGGCACTCTTAGAACACTGCATATTGTAGAGTTTGTGCCTCTGACATCATAAATGTTGCAACAGAGCCCCTACAAGGTGAAATAATTTGCCTAGGATTGTTTGGCAATCACAGAGAAAAATTAGAATAAGTATGGATTCACTGGGCTCTACATCTGGACTGGGGAGTCCCAGTTTCTTTGGAAGATTATGTTCAAGTGCTGGGCTCAGACTTCAGCCTGTTTTGTTGATCACATGACAATCTTTTTCAGAGATGGTGGTTAGCTATAGTCCAGATATAATAAAGACTAGACCAAGGTAGTGAGAATTTGAAACCTATGTTCTCCTCTACTTTGACCCTTGGCTGAGTTAAGCTTCTCTGGGTGCATGTGGGCCAAGTTGCAGGCTTGGGTTATATGTAGTTTGTCAAGGGCTGATGCTGGTTATCATCATCATGGAAAAAAGGTGGTTGTTTAAATTCACTGTACCTGTTTCCAGTTTGCACCAGACAAGGTAAAAAAAGAAAAAAAATCTAACTTCACATTTCACCTAATAACATTCATATCTTCTTCCTGATGATGAGACCAGTGTTGAAACCAGATGAAAAATTAGTTGACCTTTTTCAGCTGCTGTGAACCATATCTTATAAAAAAAAAAAAAAAGGCAGCTGTTTGGCAGGAAACTTAGGAGTTGGCTCCGATTAAAATGTTATTTTTTTAATCATTCATGTTGTAAGGGTTTGCCTTAATTGCAGATGGTACTGGACAATGCCCCAGCTTGGCCATAACTGATTTGTAAGTCTGTTGGGAGAGCCAGGCTTCCTGGAGTATCATGTCAGCCTGTTGAAAGATGGCTTTTTCCACAGCAGCCCAGTATAGCACACCTCAGCCAACAACTGGTCTCTGACTGTGTCTGGCAGGGGTAGAAGCTTTTATATATTTTGAACAAGTCACTTCACCCCTCTGGACCTCACTTTGCTCATTTTGTAAATTACAAGGTTGACTATGACTTTTTCTAGCCCTTCTGGCACTAAAGATTCTGTGAAAAATAACATTCAGGCTGAGGATCCCTTATCCAAAACACTTGGGTCCAGAGTGTTAGACTTCAGGTTTTTATACAAAATGAGGTATCTAGGAGACAGGATACAAGTCTGAACATGAGATTAATTTTTGTTTTATATACTGTTTAGATGCAGTGCCTGAAGGCCATTTGATGGGGCATTTTTCAGTGTTCTTGTCATATAATCTTCGGTGTGGAGGTTTCTACATACCCGGGCATCATGTTGACACTCAAAAATTTTGGGTTTTGGAGCATTTCAGAATTTGGATTTTCAGCTTAGAGTTTCTCATCGGGTACTAGGATGTTTGTTTGTTTACAGTACTGAGGATTGAAGTCAGGGTGTTACACAAATTAGGCAAGTGCTCTCTACACCCTAGCCTAATACTGTTTTGAACCGCTGCCATTTACTGGGGACCTACTTGCTGTTTACAGACATGGCACAAATACTTTTGTCGGTCACCTAATGATGAAATGCAAAGCCTGTCCTATTTTCACTACAGCACTCTGCTTCCTTGTATATGGAGGGAACTGAATCCAGCAAGACAGACGTAATCCATCACCAACTACCACATTGCAGAGAATGGATATTAGTTGATGAACCAGGGCTCCCACTTTGAGCTTACTGCAGAGAATGAACATGTGGAATTTATTTGGGGAAGCAGGAGCAAGCACTTGCCCCAATACTGGGTTTGAACTCAAGACCTCACACTCTTCCTTAGCTATTTTGTCCAAGGTTGTGCTCTCACTTGAGTCATACCTACACTTCTGGCTTTTTACTGGTTAACTGGAAATAACAGTTTCTCAGATTTGGCTCTCTGGGCTAGTTTTGAACTTTCATCGTGTCAGTTCTTAGTCTCCTGAGCAGGTAGGATTTCAGGCATGAGGTACCAGTGGCCAGCAGAATATGTGGTTTAATGAGACTTTAATTTATAATCTGCTTCAAAGCTATCTGATCTTGGGGTGGTTGCTTTGCCTCTTTCAGTTCACATGTTGATGGCTATTCCTATGGGAGGTCTGGGGATTAGGGAGCGCTCAGATCATGCAGCCAACAGAGTGCCTTGCTAATGATAGATTCTTAGCTAATCTTACTTTCGTTTCTTCTCTAGAACTTAATTTATGAAATAGATGTGTTCCATTAAAAGAGAAGTTCTTATTGTCTTACATAAAATTCTGATATACCCACTTTTCTATTATTTTAATAATAAAACTAGAACTACCTCTCCCTGAGGAAAATCACCCATGGTAGAAATTTGGACATAAACACAAAATGTTGTAAATGGTATAAATTGTGTGCTCTGAGGAGAGGTTAATTACTTAAGCTAAATTATATTTGAAGAAATAATTCTAAGAGAACAACAAATGAGAAGCCAATGACCCAGGGTAGAGTAATCCCCCCTCTACCCTGGCCCCCTGGGCCTCCCATTACTTCAGTATGAAGCGTAGAGAAATAAGACATGGTCACTCAGTTAGTGCAGGCATTGGCAAGCTTTCTATAAAGGATCAGACAGTAAGAGCAAATAGCTTTGGCTTCATGGGCTGTGTGGTGTATGTTACAACTGTTCAGCCTACCCTTGTAGAGCCAAAGAAGCCTCGATGATACATAAATGAAATGTGAGTGGGTGACAGTAGAAGTTTATTTACTATAATAGGAACAGGGCTGTAGTTGGTCTGTGGATCACAGTTTCCAGCACCTGAGCTAGTGGGAGAAGAAGACTCACAGATAGGCATGTGTAATTGTGTGTGTGTGTGTGTGTGTGTGTGTGTGTGTGTGTGTGTGTGTGTGTTTGTCGGTCATGGGGCTTGAACTCTGGGCTTGGGCGCTGTCCCTCAGCTCTTCAGCTCAAGGCGAGTGGTCTACTGCTTGAGCCACAGTGCCACTTCTGGTTTTCTGGTGGTTAATTGGAGATAAGAGTCTCACAGACTTTCCTGCCCGGGCTGGCTTTGAACCGTGATCCTCAGATCTCAGCCTCCTGAGTAGCTAGGATTCCAGGCATAAGCCACCGGTGCCCGGTCCAGGTGTAATGTTTTGATAGTCTGGTGTTTATCATAAGTACAGCCATGCCATAGGAGCACAAAGAGGGGTTCTGATTTGGCCTGGGGAGTTAATTAAATCACATAGGAATATGGAACTGTACCCATTTTTACATTTTGTCATTTTTCATCCACTTGTCTTTTCACTTAATCATAGCTTACAAAAGTAACAGAAGCTCAGTGAAAAAAAAGAAACCCAGTCCATACAGCCCTTCCATACTCCAGCCAAAGGTTTGTGCAGAGTTCAGTTATGGTGGTTAGAGTGGGTCTCATCTTTTAGAAGTAGTGTTGGTGAGAAGGACCATGGCCAGCATGGGGTGGGCACAGGATCGGGGAGCAGTTCTCAGAAGGGTCTTTGTGTGTGATATGGTGGTCTTTCCAGAATGAGTGGGAAGAGCATCAGTGTTCATGCCACAGTCTACTTTTGTTCATACACTCTTAACTAGTTAGAAGATATCCTCTAGCAACATAGGGAATGTGGGTAATCCCCTGGCAAACAGTGCTCCTCACTTGGTAGAAGTTACTGTGCTAGAAGCTTGTTGGAAGCTTGTATGCTAACTTCATTGAAGACATTGATAGCTGCTTTGTTCCTTAGAGCTTTCTATAGTGCTTTCTCTCTGTCTCTTCCTCCTTAATATACTTTTATATAGCTTGCTCTTTATTTTTCCTTTCTTGGAGAAGAGTCATTGGTAAAGTACATTGCATATTTTGGATAGGTTCTTCAAGGATATAGTTAATAGAAAGACATTGCTTTTTAATAGTCTCTGCTGAGATATAAGGATCTACCTAGCTTCCACAAATTTCCATAGAGGAATCTACCAAATGTATAAAGATATTTAAAACAGTACACATTCTATTTCCTCTAAGAAAAAATGTAAATGAGCCACTCATCAGTGACTCATGCCCCTCAGTCGCTCATTCCCTTAGTCCTAGCTACTTTGGAGGCTCTAGTTTGAGGCCAAGATTTTAAGGCAAAAATTTCTTGATATCCCATCTTAACAGAAAAAAATATACAAAAAACTGGGTGTGGTGCTATGTACCTGTCATCTGGCTATGATGGGAGGTGTAAAGTAGGAAAATCCCAGTTCAGGCTGGTCTGGGCAAAAAGTAAGACCCTGGACAAAAAAAATAATCATAGCAAAAGCACCAGAAGCATGGTTCAAGTGGTACAGTGCCTTCATAGTAAGGTCTGATTTCAACCCTAGTTCCACGGAAGAAAGAAGGGAGAGAGGGAGGAAGGGAGGAAGGAAGGAAGGAAGGAAGGGAGGGAGGGAGGGAGGGAGAGAGGGAGGGAGGGACGGAAGGACGGAAGGACGGAAGGGAGGCTGAAAAAAAATAAAGCAAAGTGAGTTCCTATATGTTTTCTCAGAAATAATCACACATCAGCTCAACTGGGAGCACGTTTGTGTGGTTATTTTTGTTTCCCTTTAAAATTCTCCTGGAAAGCAATGCTGTTTCCCCTGCCCTATAAAAAGGGTAAGATTCCTGAGAATGAGGAAAGCTCAGCATCATAAATGAAGCCTCGCAGTTTGCACTCCTCCAACTTCAACACACTGTGTGGAAAAGAAGGAAGTAGGTTGTAGGAATTCCATTTGGAGAAGAGACAAGGATAGATAGATCATTTCTTAGGATTTGCAATGAATCCAAAATTACTGTATAAGCCACAAGAATGGGTATGAGCCAGTGGCTCATACCAGTAATTCTAGCTAATCAGGAGGCTGAGACCTGAGGATCAAGATTTGAAGCTAGTCTGGACAGAAAATTTCACAAGATTCAGCCTCCACTTTAGCCATGAAATGTTGTGCTGGAGATAATGACTCAAGTGGTGGAGTACCAGCCTTGAGCAAGCCAAGCTGAGAAACTGGGACTGCAGGTTTTGAGGTGAGTCCCTCTTTAGCCCAGACAAACGCAGTTGATTTTGCATGTCCTTTAGTAGGACATGGTTACTCTTTTGGCACCAAGTTAGAAAAGAATGAAAGTTGAGGAGTAATTGAAGCAGTAATTAACAAGAAAAAAAAAAAGGAAAAAGAGAAAAACAAAACAAAATTCCCTTCAGAGTACCTGGCAAGGGTGTTTATGATGTCATCTGAGGAAGCTTGTGAGGTTGCCAACTCTAATTGGCACTTGTGTTAGCTACTGTTGACAGTGAGCCTTTTAAAACTGGAGGACAAAGACAAACACCTATGGCTCATGCCTGTAATCCTAGCAAATCAGGAGGCTGGGACAAGAAAGCTATGAGACAGCATCTAGGCCCTGAGTTCAAGCCCCAGGACAAGCGCAGAAAATTTATTTATTTGTTTATTCACTTATTTATTTATTAAATTGGAGGGTGAGCTTGGAGGCAAAAAACCAATAATTTGAGGTTTTAAAATCATGTTATATATTTTGAATTTTCATGAAGTCTTAGAAAAAGGAATCGGAAGACAGTTGGACCTAGAGTACTAAGGCAGGTGGCTTGGGGTGCCTTCATGTACAGAGCTAACTGTAGTTAGCATGCTCCCTCAGCCTGGCTTATGGGACTCGTTTCTTTAGTCCATCTGTGGATCATGTTTCGGGGTGACCCGTGTGTGTGTGTGTGTGTGTGTGTGTGTGTGTGTGTGTGTGTGTGTGTGTGCGCGCGTGTGTGTAGAGAATATTCTTGCCAATGCAATGTCTCTAGTGTAAAAAACAAAAGAAAAACCAAAACCAAAACAACAACCTGCAGAGCACAGCAGATCCACAGCATATAAAACAGCACTTTGCCCCCTCGAAAGTGGCGTTCACACCAGGCTGCCTAAAGGCCACTTTAGAGGGGGAAAAGTGCTGACTCCACATACTTGTAAATTCCTGCAACCCTGTCAGGAATTTTGTTTCCTTTAAGCCTTTGAAAGTTTAAGCAGTGTTTCCCTCTTTGCTGTACTGAATGGGAATATTTCCTTTTATCACAGCTGGCTGTGCACAGGGTTAAATTGGGAAAACCCTGCTGGTTTGCTGATGTGAGAGGCTGCAGTGGGGATCTCCACTTCAAAAGATGGAACTCAGGGGAATTCTTCATTTATTTCCCTATTAAAAAAAAAAAAAACCACCAACAACAAAATCTTCTTTGTGCTTTAGTCATGAGCATTAACATAAGTAAGCTTTGAGCTGTGAAAACATGGTTGGTTCCCATCCACTTTCTTTTCTTCTTTTTAAGACATGGTACTTATTTTTAAGACATGGTACTTATTTGCTGATTTATTTTGAGGTGTTGCCCAGGGTACCCATGAACTCCTGGGCTCTAGGATTTTCCTTCTTCAGCCTTGAAGAACTAAGACTGCAGGCATGGGCCATTGTACCTGGATCTAAAAATGCAGAGCAAGCCTCCCTGGACTTATATTTTAGATGGTGTAAAACATATTCTAATCAGAAGCTGACATCTAAGGATCAAGGTTCAGGGCCAGTCCAGGTAGACAAGTCCTTGAGACTCTTACCTCCAATTAGACAGCAAAAACCAGCTGGAGACACGGTTCAAATGGTAGAATTCCAGCCTTGACCAAAACAGCTGAGCAAAAGCATGAGACCTTGAGTTCAACCACAGTACTGATACATAAAAAGGATGAATGTGTGGGGGGGGGGGGATGTATTACGTTGTTGGTTTGTTTTAAAAAATGATCTTGTCTTACTGCTGTCATCATCCTTCAGAATTTCCTTATCATATTAGAGTTTCTAGATTAATCAGAGGTGTCAGTGGCTTACACCCGTATTCCTAATTACTCAGGAGGTTGAGATTTGAGGATCACAGTTTGAAGACAGCCGAGGCAGGAACGTCTATGACACTTTTATCTCCAATTAACCACAAAGCCTGAAGTAAAGCTATGGTCCAACTGGTAGAGTGCTAGCCTTGAATAAAAAAGCTAAGCGACAGCACCTGGGCTCTGAGCTCAAGTATAATAAATGAAGGAATGAAAAAGAAAGTTGGAAATGTAAAGAAACGTAGAAACTGGAAAACCAAACTCAATTCTGTTCTGCCATCTTGGTGTTTGGGGCTGCCTTCCAGTTCTCCATGAGCTCCAATATCTTTTGCCCTCTGGGGCTTTGTTTATATTATTTTTATTTATTTATTTATAACATATGTATTATATTATTATTTTATATTGTTATTTATGTTATATCCTGAGCATCCTCCAGTTGTTACTTTACACAAGTATTGTAGTCAATACCTGTGCAGTCCCTTTCCCATTTACTATCTCACTTGCTCTTAACAACCAGTGAACACTGTGGCAGAGGAGCCTCTGTGGGCTTCCTGGATAACTTTCTTGGGAGGAAATTCCTAAGAAGGGACTTGCTGGGATAAAGAGAGAACAGCATTTGAACAAATATATTGCATGTTGTCACATGCCTTCCAGAAAAATAGTGCCTGTTTGGTTTCCTTGTACAGATTCTTACCCCTTCGTCTCTCCTGCATCACTAGAGATTTCTAGTTGAAATGTTAGTTTATATTGATGAGCAATCATATTTAAGAGAAAAAAAGTTTATCCTGATGCAATATTCAGGGCATTAACTATAGACTTACCTTACAAATTTAAGTGTTCATAATTATTTATGATCATATATGCATATATATTTTTTTTCGAGACAAAATGTTGTGTAGCCCAGGCTGGCTTTAAACTCAAGCTCCTCTTGCTTCAGCTTCCCAAGTGCTGGGATTACAAGCATGCTTCACTGGGCTGCTTTGTTTATAGTATTTGATGCATAGGTATTTTAAATAATAATTAAACTGACCAATAAACTAGCGACAGTTAAACTGACATAAATTGTAACAGCCATTTCTCTAGGTAGACCTCTCCCCCTCCCAGCCTAGTTTTCAATCCAGAGAGATTTTCATTCCACCGTGAAATAAGTCATCTGTGTTCTTACAATCCTACATTATAGGATTCACTCTAATTGAAATTTTTTATGTCATCTATTGATCATCTTCTTTAGAAATTTGTTGAGTTTCCTTGATGACATTTCTCTACTCTATTTAGTCCTTCAAAATAATATAAGCTGTATTTCTTGTAGGCTATTCTTAAAATACATTAATGTAAAAGTAAGTCTAGTGATTTCCTATAACCTCTGCCTTTTTTTCTTCAGTTAGTGTGTGGCATTTAGAATGCAGATATATATGTCTTGGAGCCTCTTGTCTGTCTTCAGTCCCAGCTGGAAGCTTCCAGCATTCCCACTGGCTGCTCCTGATGGGGAGAACAGCAGAGAGCAAGCGTGGGCGGCCTCAGGGTTAGGAACTGGGCTGTGACTTGAAGCTTTTAGGACTTGTTAAACCAGCAGATGAGTGCTAACATACTTCAGTAAAGGATCATTTTCATTTTTCTCTAGGAAATGGATTGGAAGGGTGGACTTAACGCAAGGAAGAAGCTTGTGTTAGTTCAGGGAGGGTGTCTTAGTGAGGCATATCTTGCTCTGCAAACTTATCCCAACACACTTAGTCAGGGAATGAGTGGGGTAAGCTTTTATCCCAAACAAACCTAGTCAAGGAATGGATGGGGTTCAGTTTGCAAATACTAGAAACTAGTATTTCAGGAGATACAGAATACAGGGAACTGATTCCTGCTCAGTAGTTAGAGAAGCTTCAGGCTGCACCTCTGGATGAATTCCCAGTACAGCACCCCATTGCCATTGTCACTGTTGGGGTCCTGGGAAATAGAAAGTCATGATCCTATCCCCGGCACACTTCCTCAGCCACTGCCAGAACTGCTGGCTCCTAGCTCACCCAACCTCTGCCAGATCTAATTAGCAGAGTGGATGTTACATTTACCTTTCTTAACATTCCTCCTCTTTCCAGTCAGCCCAGAAACCAGAACTAGGATAGTCATTGAGAGTTCTTTTAGGATATGTGTTTGAGTGACAGATTCTAAACCATATTTGAAGGTGTGGGCCACAGTGAGGACAGTGACTTACACCTGTGATTCTGTCTTTATTGGGGAGGTGGAGGATCACAGTGTGAGGCTAGATTGAGAATGACATACTCTTTCTCAACTAACAAGCTAGGCCTCATGATTCACACCTGTACCCCAGCCAGGTAGGAAGCTTAGGTTAGAAGTACTGTGGTCTGAGGCTAGTCCTAGGGGAGGAAAATGCTGGCTCCAGGCAAAAACTAACATAATTTGAAAAAAAATAACTAAAGAAAAAATGGGCTAAGAGGCCCTGAGTTCAAACCCTACTTACTGGGGGGGGGGGGGGGGGGAGAGAAATCAATCATATTTGTAACCTCAGCTGTAAGAGAATCTGGAAGTGTTATTTTTAGCCTTCAGGCTCATATGACAAGAACACACACCAGACAGAAGAAGGCTGGAACCTCCTAGAAGTTAACTGCTTGTAGCACCAGTGCAGAACAGATAACAATACAGTCAGGATACATTTGAAAACACAGGTAGAATCTGCTGAGCTTGGTGATTGGTTAGATGAGAAGAGGGAGACAACCATAATAAGGCTGGAGACAAAGCTCATTGCATGAGGTTGCAGTCTTCCGCTTTTTGGAACATTACTCCTGTCAGATTTTTAAAATTTTTAAACATGTACACAGATTCCGTTTCTTGAATGGCTAGTTGCTATATCTATCTATAGCAATGTAGACCAATGAGACTTGGTGATCTCAAAATTTCCTCATACTTCTGACATTTTTTAGGCAGATTCTTTTAAGAGATAATGCTATGCCTGGACATGTTTTGTATGTTCCTAATATATTTTCGTCAATACCAGAAGGAGAAGATAAACAAGGGAGCCAGCTCAGTGTATTCTCCTAGCTCTCAGCATTCCCACACCAGTCAAATGGAATGTGGCTCCGGGTTGGGCCCCTAGGAGGACAAGGGTGTTGTTTTAGGTGGATCTCCTGGTATGAATAACTCTTATCTTACTAAGCCTGCTGGGGCCTTCCAGTCCTTTGCTTGTTGACTCAGATATGTTGTCCATCTTGTGTCCTCGTGAGAGGGATCAGACATAAGGTGGTTGCTTTGCTCTGATTCCCTGACCTTCCTTCCACCCCTGGCTGCCCTAGGCCAGGTGGGTGTTCTGAAGCTGAGGTCCAAGGTGTTAACCAGTACCTCTGTGTAGGTTTTCTTTCCTTACCATGAGTGGCTTCAGTCTTCCTTTTCTATGTACATTTTCCATTCTAGCATTGTTCATTGATAGAGGTCACATCGGATGACTGTCAAACAACTGTGTTGTGATTGCCCACCGCCAGGTATAGCTATTATTCAGGAGGTAGAGTTCACAACAGCAGTGGCTATTTTCTCCATTCCCTTGAAGGCCTTTATTAAAATATCTTGTCTCCTAGCCATTTAATATAATCTTAATGGACTCCTCTGCATCATCTAGCCTTCAACAAACTCATTAATACAGAGATGTGAAAGTGCTTGCAACCAAAGGGAATACTACCAGCTGGGTGCTCTCCCAGCAGCAACTGGGCTCAGGCTAGCTCCTCTCTTGTCAAGAATGTTCAGGCTGAGGTCCATGCAGGTGGGAGGTGCCTGGGAGATAATGGTTGCCCATGTGTAAGTATCTGTGCAAACAGAAGACCCACAAAGTTCATGATAATACATACCGTACTTCACATTTTAAGGCAAACCTGCATTCTGAGTTTAGAAACAGGCATTTTTAATTGAGAATATGTTTTTTCCTAGGAACAGCATGTCCACGACTGTTGGTTTTCCAGTCTTGCCTCCAAGCACCCACTTGAGTCATGGAGCTTTTCAGTCCTGCTTTGATACTAGAGTAGCTAGTAGTCATGAGTGAGCATCCTGCAGTGTTGCAGCTCCTTGCTGTTCTTGGATGTTGACTGAGAGGGTGAAGTTCGAGGACTGTCTTCACAATGGCAGGGAAAAGACAGGGCAGGATCACCTGGAGGGTCTCAGAGGCATGGTGGGCTCAGATCAACTGAGCAACTTGTTAAGCCACACTTCTGTATTGAGCTGCAGTTTCTATTCAGCACATCTGGGAAAGGGCCCAATTTGCATTTCTCATTCATTCTCAGGAACTGCTGATATTCTGGTCCTTGTGGTTTTGGAGCATTTTGAGGAACACAAGAGTTGTCATAGAAGGAAGTTAGGCCTCGAAAGAATACCTTTGTCTGAACTCTACCAAGCTAATTTACAGCCCACAGTGCCCTTAACTGTGTGTGTTTTGTTGGCTGCAGCCTGTGCAGCTCATGCTTGCATCCCTTCTTCTTTTCTTCCTTCCTGAACTTGGTGATGCCTTAGTCATCTGGAACCAAACGGCACAGATAAGAAAATCAGACTGTCCAGGGCTCTGTGAGCAAGTGTCACAAGTGCAGGAGAGAGAAGAATGTGGCAGGTGGCACCTTTGCTCACAAATCCCACTGGCCCTGGGATCCAAAGCTCTGGACCTCGAGGACTCCACCAGGCTCTTCAGAAGCTTGGAAATGGACCTGAATTCACAAGGATCCTTTGCATTACACTCTGAGTCTCCAGCTAGACAAAGGGTAGAGGAGATCGACATCTAAGAAGCCAGAGCCTTCTACCCAACCAACCTTCCATTTTCACCTTTCCTGTTTGCCTCCAGAGTGCCTCTTATTCTAGCATCCCCAAATTCCTGCATTGTGGGCACCTCTCCAGTTGCAGTTGCAACCCCACCCCTTGGCCTCCGCTGACCTGGAGTTGAGTGCCCCAGCAGTCTGGGGCATTAACACTTCTCTTTTTTTTTTTTTTTTTCCCAGTCATGGGGCCTGAACTCTGGGCCTGAGCGCTGTCCCTCAGCTCTTCAGCTCAAGGCTAGCGCTCTACCACTTGAGCCACAGCGCCACTTCCGGCTTTTTTCTTTTTTGCTTATGTGGTACTGAGGAATCGAACCCAGGGCCTCATGCATGCAAGGCAAGCACTCTACCACTGAGCCACCTTCCCAGCCCGGCATTAACACTTCTTAACCCCATCAGAAGGACATCTGTACTGCCCAGAATGGGTTGCTGCATTGTCATAGCACCAGCCTGTGGAGACTCTTGTTTATTTTTTTTTCTGACCTGCTGGTAAGCTGGAGGTGGACTTCAATGCTGTGTCCATCCTTGGACGCATATTACTGCCTAAGAACAAACATGCCATTCTCTCCTGCATCTGTAAATGGAGAAGAGAAAAATGAGAGAGCTTTCAATTTTTTTCTTACTAAATAATAAAACTTAATTTTACAAAATAGACTGAGTATTGTATTTACACATTGGTTGACTTTCTCTCCTTGTAGCAAGTTAATTATACTATGCAATATGGGAAAATTCAAGAGCATTTACAAGGAAAAAATAAGATTGTTTAGTTAAAGTTCAAATTTCAGCATTTGTTATGAACCCTGCTTTTGTTTTTAAGATTATGGTATAGAGAGCATTGTGGTGTGAAAATGTGCATGTTACTTCTTGTTCCCCAGTGTTATTTATGTATTTATTTTGGTTGGCTGTGAAGCTTGAACTTAGGGCCTGGGCACTGACCCTGAGCTTTTTGGCTCAAAGCTAGCACTCTGCCACTTTGAGCCACAGTGTCTCTTCCCATTTTCTGATGGTTAATTGGAGACTTTCCTGCCCAGGCTTGCTTTGAATGGAGATCCTCAGATATCAGCCTCCTGAGTAGCTAGGATTACAGGTATAAACCAGCAGCACCCAGATCCGGTGTTGTGGTGTTCTAATATCCTGTTTAGAATGGTGGGAGGGCCTTCCTGTCTCCTGGGTTGGTTGTTGCAGGTCTGTGGGGTGAGGACTGCTGGTCATCAGGGTCAGGATGCTCATCTCCCTGGTCATTCCCTTTGTTTCTGATTTCCTGTAGTAGTTGGGACTGAAAGGAATATTACATCCCCGAATTTCATCCTGCAGATGCCTGTTTAAAGATAATGATTCTAGAGTAAAACACTGCATTTTATTTTGTGGGCAACTTTTATTTCTCATTGGATTTTCAAAACCACTGATGCAACGCAGCTACGATGGAGCCATGACCTTGTAGGGTTATCATGTTGCCACTGTGATTGAGTATGACTAGCTCTATGTATGTGTCTCTCTGATTTGTTTTCTGTTTGCCCCTCTCTAGTGGGATCTTGTGTGTGATAATGCCTGGAAGGTCCATATCGCTAAGTTCTCCTTACTGGTTGGATTAATCTTTGGCTACCTAATAACTGGATGCATTGCTGACTGGTGAGTACCTTCGTGCCCACTGCACAAAACTTTGGCAGCCATGGCACAACTTTGATGACTAAAGAGAAGTAATCAGTGTTAGTAACTATGACTGGGCCTTTTCTCTACTATGGTCTGACTCAAGAGCAGAAAACAGAAGCCACTTTCTGCAGAGTGCAGGGTTAAATGCATTAGTCAGGTCCTGAGTTCAAGCCCTAGAGCTGGCACCAAAAGGGGAAAAAATAATTAGCCAGTGCATATAACAGACTATTGGAAGTGAGAATTTAAATTCCTACTATTATCGGCCTGAAGCCCTGACTACTGCTGACATTGAAGTCTAAGAAGTACTTGAGGACTTTGGTGCAGGGCTGTATGGGTGGACACAAAGCAGATATATATATATATATATATATATATATATATATATATATATATATATATATATATACACACACATAGATATATGCCTCATATATCTATATATATATGAGGCATTGTTTTAAAAAATGGGGAGAGCCAGGTGTAGTGGTATACACCTGCAGACCATGCTACTGGGCAGCTGTGGTAGAGGATTTCTGGAACCCAGGAGTTAAGGACAGTCTAAGCAACACAATGAAACCTGTCTCAAAAGTACAAAAATAAAAACTGGTAGGAGGAGCTGGGGACCCTTCATTCCCCCTGAACAGAATGGGTACAACAGCTCTGGTAGCACCTTAAAGATGTCATCATGCACGTTTTAAAGATAATGTTAAAGATAATGGCATTTGGGTTAATGGATAGGCAATGCAGATAGGAGAAGGTAGGTGATTAGAAGTGAGAAGAAATATGCTTTGAGTGGGTGAAGAGGGCAAAGTGTGTGGTTTAGGATGAAGCTATGGGTTCATGGGATGGAGACTATGTGGGAAATGGAGTTATTAATGATAGTAATGATAGTGATGTCATTAGCACCTTATACTTAGTGATTACCATGTGCCAGGTATGGTGCCAAATAGATCCATGCATTGAAATGCTTCTTCCTCACAGCACCTTGGTGAAGTTGGAGCTGTTGTGACCCCTGTTGCATCACCAAACAACTGGAGCAGGGGTTTCATCAGCCTCAAGTTCTCTCAGTTTGAAGCTGGTGAGCCAGGAGCTATAGCAGGCCACCCAGTGCAGAGTCTGCTTCGCAGCCAGTGTACCTCAGCACTTTTACTCAAGGCTGTCTGTGTAAGGGGCTGCTCAAGAATAGAAGTATGGTGTGATTGTGCCCCTCTCCACTCTTTTCAAGGATCTTTTGTGTGTGTATGTGAGTCTACACATCTTGAGTTGACTGCCATAATGAAGGCCAAGAAACCTATACAACAAGCTGTGTGTCTTATGTTCCCTGCTTATTAAGGACCAGCCTAAGACAAGACCCAAGCTGGTGGGAACCGTAGCTGAGGGTTCTGAGTCCACATTAAAGTTGTAGAAATTTCCTCCTAAAGCTTTGTTTTGGAGTTCCTCTTCTAGCTTACACACTGTGGTTTCCAGTGTCCTCAGAACCTGCTGCCTCATCATTTATAAATGCTTCATATGGAAATGTTCCCTGCAGGCAGAAACAAAAAAGCTGTCAGCAGCCCCTGGAGACCTACTCTGGGGGTGCTCCTTTAGATTTCTCCCCCAGCCCCTGCTCATGTTTTGAGGAGAGGGGGTTGGTTTTTATTTAACCAGATGTTTGGGTTCAGAGGTTTTGAGCAAAGCAAGACCTAAAAGCTACTGCTTCCCAGAAATCTTCATTGAAATGAATTAGGAATATCTTTTCACATAAACCATGCCACCTTCTTCCTGAAACACACAGACTTGGTGGAGCATTTAATAACATGAAAATAAGCATAGGCTTTTTTTTTTTGGTTTTTCAGTAAGGGTGAAGTCAGAGGGGTTACAGTTGTATAAGTAAGGCAATGAATACATTTCTTGTCGAGCATGGGCTTTTATTAATGAATCAATCAGCCTGTAAGAGTTTATGCTGCTTTAAGGTTCTTCTTTTTTTTGGGGGGGGGGTCCAGTCGTGGGGCCTGAACTCTGGGCCTGGGCACTGTCCCTCAGCTCTTCAGCTCAAGGCTAGCACTCTCCCACTTGAGCCACAGCGCCACTTCCGGCTTTTTTCTTTTTGCTTATGTGGTGCTGAGGAATCGAACCCAGGGCCTCAGGCATGCAAGGCAAGTGCTCTACCACTGAGCTACCTTCCCAGCCCCTTCAAGGTTCTTCTTGTACCTTTATGCCCAGTGGCCTCCCTGATCACACACTTGACCTAGGACAGAAAGCTAAAGGGTTCATTTCTTGCTCTCAAATAGCCAGTTGTCTGATACGTTGAACTCACTTCTCTGTTCAAACTTCCTGAGGGTCCACATCCAAGGGCAGGTAGACAAGGCTGGGAAAGTCAGGGTGGGTGTGGCCAGGGAGCTAGGACAGTATCTGTGTGTGGATTGTGGCTTTTTGAACATTTCGAATGGACATTTCATTTGGGAAATTTGGTATTTCTGTCCCCATTAGTTTTGTTATGTTTTGCATTTTTACTCCCTGCCTTGACCCTTGAGTAGAAGGAAACACCCTCCTTTGAGGAAGCTCCAGGCTTCCTAGCTGGCTGCAGCCAGAGAACAAGCTTCCTAAGATTTCAGTTAGTGTGCATAGGCATTTAAATTGTAAACTGCTTTCTTTTAAAAGTTCCATTTTTCAACCCAGATTTTTTTCTGGAAATCTACATTAGACATTGTTAGACAGCATGTCAGTTCAGACCTCTTGGAGAGGTGCAGGCTGGGGCTCTGCTACCTTCTGCTCTTTTGTAGAATATCCTGCATTTGTAATGATCTGCATCAGAGGACCCCTGGCCCTTGAGCTCTTGGTGGCCAGTGGGGAGCATCAGCCACTGATCCTCAGGGGGGAGAGTATTCAGACATTGGTTTCTTCAAGGACAGAAGACCAGTTACCTCCTCTCAGGCTCCTCCACACGAGATGCCTCTTTCTCTTTCTGAGGTCATGACCATCTGTCCCTCCAATCCCTGCCATTAGGCACTGCAGGGTCACTGTCCCTTGTGAGTTCTGTCTCAGTGCTCCACTCTTGGGTATATAATGCCCGTATTAAAGTCTCCTCCAGCCATTGCAATGGAGAGGGATGTCTGTTTCCTGTCAAGCTCCTGTATTGGTTCCCTGGGCTCGCTGTCACCAATTACTTCATGCTCAGTGGCTTCAACCACACAAATTAATCATCTTATGATTATGTAATTCTCAAGCACTACAAGGGTCTCACGAGGCTAAAACCAGGTATCAGCGGAGTAGTGTTCATTTCTGGAAGCTCTGGGAGACAGTTTCTCATCTTCTCTAGCTGCTGGAGGCCACCATGTTCTTTGACTGGTGACCCCTATCCTCTGTATTCAGAGCCAGCGATGGTAGGTCAGGTCCATCTCACCCACCCAGGTGAAATCAAGCTATTTTTATTTAACTTTAATGACATTTGCAGGGTTCTATTTTTTTCTGAAATGTAAAATATTCACAGGTTGTAAGGATTCAGATGGGACATTTTCAAGGGCCATTATTACGCCTTTCACAGATCCTAAGTGGTAGAGGTCTCTCTGCTCTAAGGGGATTCCACTCTGGGGAGCCAACTCATCCTCACACTCCATGGCTTCGCGGACAATGCATGTTCATCTTGCATGTATTGGGTTTAAGTTGCTGCTAAATCACTTGCACATTTCCACACCGGTTCCATAGGCCTTAACAGTCTCATTGGAATAAGTTTGGCTCTTCTCAAGATCTCATAATCCTAAGCAGTATGAACTTGGGTTTGAAACTAGAGTGCTCCAACTTCAAAGACCATACAAACCCCAATAATAATTGTTACTTCAATCCTTTTAGAGAAAATTATTTGGTATAGTTTCCACAGGATAAAAAATAGTAAGTGTCTTTTCAAAAAAGTATCAGAATGGGAAAAACCTTGTCTGGCAGGTGTCAAGGATATAGAAATGCAGGAAAGCTGTGCAAGCTAAAAATTTAGCTACTTTATTTATGCCAAGCTTTGTGTTTAGATCTGTCTGTCATCTCATTTCATAAACAGTCTTAGTAATTCTGTAAAGTAGAACCTTATCTTTAGTTTACAGCTGAGGTAGGTTCAGGGAGATAAAAATAGACATTGGGTTTCTGTGTGCTTTCCTTTATCTGAGGAGAATAACTGAGTCATATTTTGTATTTATTCCTGTAAATTAGTTGGAAATGGACAAAAATTACCTGCTGAGATCTTTCCTAGTGAGACCACAGCATCATATAACAGAAGTAAGCTTAAAGCTCTTTGGACAAGATGATTGATTTACATGGGATTGAGTTCAGAGCCTTGGTCTTGTTTTACAAAAGCCAAGTGACTAATGGAGATGTTTAGAACCTTAGAAAGGCATGAAGGAAATGCTATCTGGTGGTTCCTGCCCCACATTTTAAAATCACATTCATGTCCTTTGTAAGACCAAGGCTATGCTTTGTTATTTTTTTAAAGAGCTTCATTAAAAAATAATTCACATACCTTAAATTTACCTGTTAAATGGTCAATCAGTGAGTATTAGTGCATGCATAATTATACAACCACCACCTACTCTAACTTGAAATCATTTCCATCAGCCTTATTAGGGTGCTAGAAATGGGCTCATGAACATCAGCTCTCCATTCTCACTGCCAGCTCTTCATAACTGCAGTTCTATTTTCTGTTTCTCCAGATTTACAGTTTCTGGGCATTTAACTTGATGCTAGTGTCTAGTCATATCTAGCATGGTATAAGTCATTTAAGTCCCCTAGTTAGTGTTAGGGTGCCAGGCCTGAAATTTTTTCATTGTATTCTTCCCCCTGGCAAACGGCATCTACTCTGCCCTAATTTCTCTGTGAGCTATCCTTCCATCTAGCCCAAGCTGGTTGTGTTAAATATTAATGTGTTTGATGGGGAGTTATTGCCGCAATTTTATTTCTAATGAGTGAAGCCAGGGCAAGATGGAAGGTTAGCATGGGAGGTGGGGTGGAGGGTGGAAACTAGTGATTTTTCCCATTCTCAGGACCATCCCTGGCTAACTTCCTAACCCCCACCCCAAGCACATCACCCTCTAGTGGTCACTAATCCATGCTAGCCATCTGTGCCTCATGTATGAATTTAGTGTGTCAGCAGTCCTTTCCCTCAGACTCTACTTTGAGCATACATCAGGACCACACTAGTTATTTAGTGTTTAGGCTGTTTTGGCTTAATGTGTTATTTTTCTTTTGGTTGGTCCTGGGGCTTGAACTCTGGGCCTGGGTGCTGTCCCTGAGCTCTTCATCTCAAGGCGAACACTCTGTCACCTGAGCCACAGTGCCACTTCCAGTTTTCTGGTAGTTAATTGGAGATAAGAGATTCACAGACTTTCCTGCCATGGCTAGCTTTTAACTGCATTCCTCAGATCTCAGCCTCTTGAGTAGCTAGGATTACAGGTGTGAGCCACTGGTGCCCAGCTTACTGTGTGATTCTTAAGAGTTACTATCACGTGGCTGAGGCAAATTGTAACCCATCAGCCTAGTCCCATAGACTATGCGTGAGATCAGGCACTCAGCTTAGTGAACAACCCAGAGCGGAAGTCAAAGCCTTTTCTTCATGCCTGTGTTGACTTTCTGGCCAGTTCCAAAGGTCAGTAGTTTCTCAAGACATTAAATGCCAGGTGTGTCAAGGTTTGTGTTTGGGGAGTTGTTGTTGATTTAGTCCCTCTTGCTTTGAACCATCCCTGTTTATACACACAAATAGACTCAGCAATCAGGATTGTATCTCAATTCCCTCTCTCTCTGTCTCTCTCTCTATCTCTGTCTGTCTCTGTCTCTCTGACACACACACACTCTCTCTCTCTTTCTCTCTCTCTCTCTTCCTCCTGTGCTCCCTTTGCTCCAGAATAAGGAGAGTCCACAAGTAGTCCATGATCCAAATCTAGATAATATAAAAACATGTAACTCATACCCACTTAGCATATGTTAACTGCTTGCTGGGTACTGGGTTTCAGCATCTAGCATCATCATTGTTTAATATCAGTTACTAACTTTTTTCCTCTCTGTGTGCAGGGTTGGCCGGCGGCCTGTGCTGCTGTTTTCCATCATCTTCATTCTGATCTTTGGACTGACTGTAGCACTCTCAGTGAATGTGACGATGTTCAGCACACTCAGGTTCTTTGAAGGATTTTGCTTGGCTGGAATAATTCTCACCTTGTACGCATTACGTAAGTACAAACCTTCACACCTAGTCATTAAAAAATCAGTTAAAGTATGATTGCCTATGAGAGTTCGAAAAGATACTGTGCATACTGGTGGTTTGGAAGTGTAGCCTTCATGGTTACAAAGGCTGTTGAGAGGGATATGGTCCAGCATTTACTTAACATTCCCTTCCAGCTTGGACTCAATATACCTCAAGGCACATAGAAGTTTGCATAATGGCTTGGAAACAAAGCATCCCTGAGCTGATATAGAATAGCCTTTACTTTCCTCTGGAATTTTCTAGATTGACATTATGTGTAGTTCCAAACCCAGTGATTAACTGGTGGACATCTTAGTAATTTGCTCTACATATGAGCACACCAAATAAAGACCCTTTACTTTTCCTCCTCCTCCTTCTCTTCTTCCCTTCCTCTTTTCCTCTAAGGCCATTCAGTGTACATTTTCCAATTCTCTTGTGCCTGCATATGATTTTAAGTGCTCTAAGAACCCTTAGCATTAGTACTGGATAAATAAATAGCAAGATTTGATAGTCTTTCTCTTTAGGAAAAGGTTGAAAAACTTTTTTTTACTGTTGATCTGTTCTATTTGTTGATTGTATTATATCCACTATCAAATGTGTCTATTTTTCATGTATTTGTAGCTAATTTTCTAGAAGAAAATCACAGACCCCAAAATGCATATTTTGCTTATCAGTTCTATGCTTTTCAGTCTCCATGTACAAAGATCAGTTGGGAACAATAATTTGTTCCACTAAAAATACAATCAATTCATTACCAAGTATTTTAGTCATAATGAAGGAATGGGCATAGAAAAAGGTCACTTTAAATCCATAGTCAATGTTTGTTTTTTATCCTCGTCTATATTTAACTGAATTGTAGTTTCTTATGAGTCATCTTTCTTAGTTTGTGTTTATTTTAGAGCCATTGTCTTTTGGAGAGTTCTTTCAAGACAAATGTATAGTAAGGTGGTAGGTATAGGTGATGGTATTTGGGAGTTTTGTTTCTTTGGGGCCTTGGGCTTGAACATTTCCAGGCAAGAGGCCTGTGGTTTCTCTGTGCCTGGATCCTATTTATCTACTCAGTGGTCTGCAGAGATTCCTGGCAATTTTACTAAGGATATACCATCCAGTCTCAGATTCTTGCAGATTTGCTCAGATTCTCTGCTGAGATTTTTTCTCCAGGAAGCCATCCTTGGCAAGCTCTGGTTGTCACAAGAGGATGGCAATCCAATCTTTCCACTTTAACTGCCATTGAAGGGGTCTGCTCTACACTTGAACAGAATAGAACCTCTGTGCTTTAGGAACTGATAGATAGTCTTACTTCAGTCTCACTACCTCTAGTCAATAGTGCTCAGGTAAAATTACCTTCCAACAAGATAGCATATTGGTTTAATCTTGCATGTCAAATGCTAATAATTAGCTGAGTCTTCCAGAGCAGGACTTCTGAAGTCACTTAAGGCTCAGCAGAAGAAAGCACCTGGGTCTGTTAACCATATCTGCCAGGGAAGGAGGATGGCAAGGCCTGCGCAGGAGGGGGGCATTTACCATCTTTAGAGACTATCCATGAATTAAGTCAGGCCAGGTATCTGAACTGCATTATATCAGCCTTATATAGAATTTTTCATTGACTTACACTGTGACATCATTGTGCCATTGACCCTGTGAAACCTACTTGTTTATCAATACAAATGATGCTATATAGGTGTTCTTTTATTAGAGTGTATAAAGAACTCTTTATAGTAGAAAGTTATCTTCTACTTTAGAACTATACAAAGAGTTATAGTTATCCTAGGAAATTACTTAGCTTTTATATCCTAGGCAGAAAAAATATCTCATAACTAGATGTCTGTATATTTTTTATGCAAAATGTTACACAGTAAATATCTTAGGCTTTGTGGGCTATAGCATCTCTGTCAAAGCTATTCAACTCTGCTGTTATAGTGTAGAAACAGCCATATTTAATTTATAAATTAATATGCATGGCTGTATTCCAATAAAATTTTATTTACAGAAGCAGATGGGGGCTAGATCTTCTAGCCACTCATGAAAACAATATGTGTGTAGGTCTGATAACACAGACTTTAAATTCTGTCATCATAGCTTAATGCCTGATCCCCTTACTACTAGGACTGGGCAGCAAACCCAGCGCCTTGATAGACAAGCACTACCCTGCCACTGAGCTAAATTCCTGGCCCTTCCTCCTAGCGTTATCCGAATGTACCTACTCTAATTTAGCCTTTGTCCCATTTTCCTATCTGTTACTGTGTCACATTGATATATGTATTTGTGCAAGCATCTTTAATATTTTTCTACAGTAGAATGAGGTATTAAAAATGGTCTTGAGCCAATTGCTGGTGGCTCATGCCTGTCATCATAGCTACTCAGGAGGCTGAGATCTGAGGATCATGGTGCAAAGCCTGCCTGGGCAGGAAAAGTCTGTGAGACTCTTATTTCCAATTAACCACCAGGATTGGAGGTAGTGCTATGACTCAAAGTGGTAGAGAGCTAGCCTTGAGCAAAAGAGCTCAGGGATAGTCTCCAGGCCCTGAGTTCAAGCCCCACAAATGACCAAGAAAAAACAAGTCATGATGCTCAATGCTTGTAATCCTAGCTGCTCAGAAAACTGAAGCCTAGAGTATCTTAGTTCAAAGCCAGCCTAGCCAGTAGTCTGTGAGACTCCATCTCCAATTAACTGGAAAAAACCTTAACTAGAGTGTGGCTTAAGTGGTAGAATGCCAGCCAGGCAAGCAAACTGTACAAGTATGAGGTCCTAAGTTCAAGCATAAAAATAGTACCAGCATAAAATAAATAAAGCAGTTGTGTTTACCTATATTGGGACTGGCATTGAAACATCACAAGTTCTATTTATTGTAATGAAAATGTCCAAGTATCAACTAGTGGTCTATTTTCTGAGCTAGTGCAGTACCCAGAAGAGCACAATTAGAATACATCAAAATGATGTGAAAGATAACTTGTGTTCACTGAAGTGGCCCACATCTCTGAGTCTGTTGTGGTCTTTAGAGTTTACAGAACAGAACCTGGTGAGAAGTTAAGAGATGTTTCCCATCAATAGGGAAGAGTGACTATGAATTTCCAGCTAACAAGTAGTATACGCTCTAGGTAACACTTGGAAAGTTGTGTGGCTTGGAGGAAATTATTGATGAGCCTAGTCATGGTGGTGAGTAGCTCTTAACCCTAAAGAAAAGCTTGAAGCTTTTGGATGTTGAATATTTGAAAGACAAATTTCTAATAATCCCAAGATTTCCTGCCCTGCTCTTTGCCCAGAAACTTTTTGTCTCATTGAAGGCCTTTGCTGAGAAGGCCTGTCTTTTCTCAAAGAAAGCCTGGGTGTCATTTTTTAATAGATCATCTTGCAAGTGTTTGGCCATGTAAGCAGGAAAGTTGTGATTTTTGCTGTCTTGATTTCTTGTGTGGCTTGCATGAGGGTGGACTCTTTTCTAGAAATGTTGCTGACTTCTCAAAGTTTTCTGCTTTATTTGCAAGGCTGCCTAAGGTAGTTATTTTGTGTTTTCTACTTGTTCCAAGGTACATCATAGTTAAATATTCTACCTTTTAAACTTTTGTTTTTTTTTCAAGTTGCCAACGGAATAAGTGATTGTGTAATTAGGACATAAAACAGGGATTATTGGCATTGTCCCAAAGAGTCTGTCCATGGCAGCAGTGTACATTGGCAAGAGTAAGAGAGAACAGGCCAGGCTGAGTTTATGCCGGGCCACAGCAGCAGTACCTGCCTGTCTCTGAGACCAGTGTCTGACACTGAAGTCATCAAACACATTTGGGCTGCATCAGTGCCTTAATTTTATCTTTACCTCTGGACATACCTACACACACCATAGAATGCTTGACTTAGCAAGCAGGGACACAGACCAAGAGAAAGAAGTAATTACCAGATGTGGTGGTAACACCTGTCATCTTAGCTACTCAAGAGACTGAGATTGGGAAGATCACAGTTTCAGGCCATCCGCTGCCCATCACAATCATCTGGGCCTGATAACAACACCTGCTGTCCTAGCTATGTAAGAAGTATACAAAGTTCCAGGCAAGAAACAAAGCCCAACTCAAAAAAAAAAAGTTAAAAGAGATCACCTTTTCCTATTTGAACCTATGGGAATAATCTTATAAAAGAGTAAAGAGATTGTTACCTCTCAACATCAGCAGCCATCAATAGTGTCAACCCCTTTTTCCAACTAGGATTCATACCCTCAAAAGAAAGGTAATATAGCATTATTTAAGGTGTGCCTTTCTTCAAAAGAATTCTTGAAGTTTGGTTGTATTTCTAGTTACTCAGGAAGCTGAAGCAGGAGGATCACTTGAGCACATGACCAGCATAGACAACAAAATAAGATACTAGTTTCTAAAAATAAAAAATTTAAATAGAAGAATCTAATGAGAAATTGTTGTTTTGAGTTGATGTTGGATATAATAAATTTTGTGGTACAAAACTAGATGTATATGTGTATATTTGAGGATCTAACCCAACGTCTTGCACATGATAGGCAATCATTTTACCACCAATCCATATTGTTTTAATTCAGGTTACTTTTTAGATTCTGTTCATTAAGTCTCTACCCTCTCCCTTATCACTTCTAAACTCTTCTCCTCCCCTCTGTTTCCTCAGATTGAAATACTGAACACCTTCTTTTGCCTGGCAAGCAGACTTTCCCTGAGTTAGTGTGGGCAAATTAATACAACAATGAATAGTTGTTGAAAAAACTCCCTCAGATGCTTTTTTCTAATAACCTTACTTAACACAGCCTAAATAATTGGATAGATTGGAAATTTCAAAATTGACTACATTACCAATTGATTTGCAGAGTTAGAACCAAGACCTGTCTTAGCTGCTTAGTAGACCCAGAGAAGTTGGAGTGTGCTCTGGATAGAGAGACACTGGCTTTCTCACAGGAAGGTAATGGGTTTAATACTCAGTAAAGTGGTTAGATAATTTCCTGGTGCTGGATAGAATGCTTCCCTTCCCCACTGTATGCCATATACTTTTATTTAGCTGTATTCTTCTGAAGTCCTGTCATTTGTGTTATTTTATTGTTTATTATTTTATTATATATGCTGCTTAAAATTTGAGACCATATTTTGGTCAATGAGACCATCAAGCATCACTGCTGTGCTGTTGATGTATTTCCAGTTGCCTCAGTAGTTCCTATGATGAGTTGTTCATTTGTGGAATGAGGGGAATGGGAAGACTTATCAAGGAAGACTGGCTCCAGCTGCTTTATGGTTGCTTTCTTTTCAGGGAGCAAATATTTGCATTGCGCTTGGTCAAGGGTAAGTCTCACTTGGTCATGTGCCTGATGAGTCTTTCTTTCTCTCCTGCCCTTTGCCATCTTTTTATACCTGGGCCCTGTTCTCCCTTGTGGAACCAGTTCTCTTCCTCCACTGAGGATATAAGTCAGACCTTTGACAACCATTAAAAATTTTATTATTACCTTTTGTTTGTTTCTGTTGGTACTAGGGTTTGAACTCTATGCTTGGTGCTTGGTTAGCCAGTCTTTCTACTACTCTCTACTACTTGAATCCGTGCCCCAGACCTTTTGCTTTTAGTTGATTTTTCAGACAGGGGTCTTGTGCTTTCATCTATAGTCTTCCTATTTCCACTTTTCAAGTAGCTAAGATTACAGGAGTAAATCATCCTTCCTGGCTTGTTTTTGAGATAGGGTCTCAGTAACTTTCTCCCAGGTTTTCCTTGAACCATAATCAATCATCCTATGTCCTCTCTTGAGTACATGAGATTATAGGGGTGTGCCACCACATCTGAGAAGTCTTTTTGTTTTATTTTAATCTTTAAAAGAATTTTGCTTTTAGCTAGGTTCAAACATGCACAGTTGAGAAATTGGCAGATTGAAGTTGTTTCATCGGTTTTCTTCACTGGAAACCCATTACTAATGGTTACAGGCAGACTGAAAAGCAAAGGAGTAGATTTATCACAAGCAAAAAAAGGATAGAGCATTTGCCTGGTGCCAAATCTGCCCTATCTCTGAGTGTCCAACTTCTGGCCTCTCTACAGGATGATGACAACAGAAATGCCTGGTGGTTGAGTTCTCATCCCCAGAGAGGCAGACTGCTGTGGTTACTGCTTATAATGAGTGTAGAGGGTGAATCATCCAGAACCATCAGACATGAAGAACTGGTTTTTCTCAAAATTTGCCAGTCCTTCAAATAAAAATGATTCAAACCTTTCTCCCTACCCTGATTACATGCTAGCTAAAATTCAGACTTTTCTTTCAATAGACTTTGCTCTGAAGGAAAAAAAAGTGGATGTCTCTATGGCTGCAGGGCATGTCAGGATATATGACATGTCCTGAGTTAAAAGTGGGAATGCAAGGGCAGAAAAAGAACCAGTGGCTGGTGGCATCATTGAGACCCATTCGCCCAGTCTTTTGCCTAGAAGTTAGGGCAAGAAAACAAGCACAGATTGCCTACATGTGTGGTTAGTTCTCAAAATGCTTTATTTCTTTGGATGTTTTGAACTTAGTAAAGACAGACCTAACTCAAAATCACATGAGAAAACCAGCAAAGATTTAGAACTATCTGGGTATTTTAAAATTAGAATATTTAGGTGTCTTCTCCACAGAGTGAGGGATGTTATGAAATTGTGTGTATTTTATGAGCTATGGTTTTCCAGACTGGAATTCTGGTGGCACTGGAACAGTTCGTTTGAAACAAAGCAAAGGAGCTATAGAAAGATTCGGAACTCAAGAGATCGGATCTCTAGATGAGCACACTAGTTGGTTAGGATCAGGATAGATGGTTTGACCTTTCTGAGCCCCCATCTTCCTCTCTGAAAGCCAGAGTTTTACAGGCTCTTCAAAACCTGCCCTCTGGAAACATGGAGCTCTTTCTGGTATAATATATGGAGAAAATGGGTAGGGGACAAAAGTTGGATGGAAAATCACCAGATTCCATTAACCTTCTAGGTTTAGAATTCTATGGCTTTTGAACTAAGCTCAGCCATTAAGCCTACTTCAATGTTGGAAGAGGCTGAAACCAAGGGTCCCAGACCCCCCAGTTGCCCCCTCTCCAGTCCATACTAGAATGTTGTATTGGTGGATTTTCATTCTTGCTGTGCTTGTGGCTGCTTCACAAGATGGCTACAAAGACCAGCTGGGAGGAAGATGGAGTTATAGAGTAGGATTGAGAGTTCGGAATCCCACTTCCCCAGGTTCAAGACCCTTGTCTTATGTCAGCAGTCGCACTTGCCACCCCCGCACTGCTCTCCCATTGATTATATGTTTGTGGTAGGGTTTTACATGTGAATTTTAGAAACACTGATCCACTTCCTGGGATTCTCCTGCCTACTTGGAAAGAGAGCAGGACACAAAGCTATTAGCTGAGATGGCATTCAGAGGTGTAGAGAACAGTATTGAAGCAAGTAAAGATAACCAAGTATATGTGGGGGAAGAGGGAGCACAACTAGCTTGCCAGAACTCACTGCTAGTGAATATGTGTAACCTTTGGCTAGGAGCACAGAAATACCTTAAATGGGTAGAGCCATTAAACTTTGTTGTCGGTGATCATGTTACTCAAATTACTCCATTGTCAGATAAGCTCTACTTCAAACAGTATGAGTTTGTCTTTGATGGCCCACATGGAAACACAAGACTACTTTCTTCTTCATTCATTTGCTGGGAAAACCCTGGCAGGCTGACGGTGCCAGGAGAACAACAGTTTGTCAACTCGATTCAATACTAAATGCCTGGTGCTGTCAGGTGCTAAGATTACAGAGGCAGACACATCTTCCTGCGCTCCAGGACACCCAGAGTTCATTGAATAAAGATGCCAGGGTAGGGCCTGACTGGACTAGGGCATCAGTAAGAGATCCTGAACCATGAATTTGTGTACACTGTCTGCCATGGGTTCCCAAAGGCAGAAAGAGTGTATGTGATTAGGGCTTTCATTCTGGGTACTATGGATCCTTTTGAATTTGTCTGGATCCCAGTGCTTTCTGGGTAGGGTAGATGAGTGGGCTAGATCCTAGTCATTCTGGGTATTATGGGTCATTAGAGTTTAGCTGAAATCTAAATCATAAATAGCAATGCCTAGGAAAGAATATGGGACAATTTACAGAGTCTAACATAATGACTTCAGGACAGTGACAGGCCACCAAAGGAACTTCAGCGAGAAGGAAAGAACTTTGAATGCTTGTTTTGGAATGATCACTCAGGCCAAGGAAGAAGGGCAAGCTGGGAGTCAGGAAGCTGTTGAAGGATGTAGGTGAGGAAGGAGAAGAGGTCAGTAGGTCAAAGGTAACTGTGGCAAAGGCAGCTTTAATTCAGTTTAGTCATTAATGTAATTTGAATTATTTCAAGCATGAGTTTTAATTCATGTATGCTTCAGAGAGGTTTATCTCATCTTTATATCAAGTATTAGAGACCAAAAGTTACTTTCTTTTAATGTTTTATGATAAAATTTAACATAAAATTAACATTAACATACTTAACATTATTAATTAACATAAAATTTACCACTTCAACTATTTCAGTATGCATAATTCACACTTAATGTGCCAATTCTACATTGTTTTACAAGAAACTAATTTTTGAAATTGATACTTCTGTTATTCTTGGGTATTAAAAACGGAATCGGACTCACTAGTCTATAATGATTATTTTTTTCTCTTGAAGTCACCTGAAACCTATTTCCATGCCTTAATGACAGAGAATTCAGACATAAAACTGAGTTGAAAATTAGAGATGCTGTTGTCTTCCCTGTGTGTTGTTTCCTGTGCTGAAAGGTAGTGTAAGACCACTTGCTCCTCATAGATACGCACCAGTGTGCATGTGTATGTGCATGCATGTGTATGCAGTTTAGAAGGAGCCGAGGTGGAGCCCCACATTAGACTGTAAGCCGAACCTCACCCTTTGCCAGTGGTGGTCTTGACCAAGTTTCTTCTTTATTGCTTTTGTCAGTTTTCTCTCCTGTGAAAGATCAGACAGATGGATGAGAGGACAAAATTCCAGAGAGATGCTGGTAGGCATTTGCACATCACTGTGCTGTGATGTGTGTGATGACCATGTTCTGCTAAGAGTTCCAGTCCTGCATAGAGATAACCAGCTCTTTCCCCTTCCACCAGGGCCATGTGAGAGCTTCTTTGGCTCACAGCCAGCTTGGGAATGTGTGAAAGAGGAACCTTGGACCGAGGTTGTTTCCTGTCCAGCTCAGGGCTGCAGAGGTGAAGAGTGATGGTGTGCAGCTGGGGGAAGCAAGAATCTGCTTCATAGTCATTTTCCAGTGGCTAGCTTAATAAATTACCGCTTCTAGAGCTTCCACTCTGAGCTCCATGGATCCCATTTTATTAGTCCTAGCCCTTTCAAGGCTAGCAAGGGTTAAGAATCTTTAGAGCAAATTCTTTTGGACAGATCATGTTGGGAGTGCTTGCCTGTTCTGTGAGATCACCTGAGTGTCAGGCACTCGCGGAATGCTCACTAATTCCTATGAAAAATGGTGAAAGATGTGGAACACTGGTGGCCACTCTTACATCACACATACATTCAGAAAATCTCTCCCTTTATTTTCTCTATAGTCGTCTTACACTATATTGCGGTTCACTTACGGTGGCTTTACTGTATCAGGGTTTCTTATGTATTTTTTTTTAAGTAAATACTGATCCTTCTCCTATCGTGGGAGTTACAATTCAGAGACACTCTTGATAGGTGAAAATCCATGAAGTAGCAATAAGTGAACCGCGATATAGGGAGGAATGACTACATAACACTGCTGCTTCATGGATTTTCACCTATTGCTGGAATGTAACCCCTGAGATAGGTGAGCGATCACTGTATTGTTGATCCCTGTCAGTTATAAAGGAATCATTAGTAAGTTTTCCCTGTGTATGTATTGTTTACTTTTTTCCTGAACTAGGAATCAAGCTATATTTTTAGATATTAATTTAGGAGACTTGCTCCCTCTCCCCAAGGCAGCTCTGTTTACTACATTCTAGCAGATGAAGTCCTTTTGGGCCTTCTGAAGAAGTTGATGGTAGATTCTGTTTGCAGTAGTTATAAGGGTGCATACTTCTAACCAAGAGTGAACAGCTGCTGGAAGAGAGCTGTTCATTTGACTAGTATGAAATTCACTTACTTTGTGTTTTCGAATGACTTCTGGAGTAGATCTGCTCAGCAACCACCCTGTACTCACTGGTCTGAGAACATGCTGGACATAGGAGACATATTGGTGGAATGATAGGCAGTCCAAGTTTTAAGTGCATATCAGCTTGCTGTCCCCTCTGCAGAAGTGTTCCCTTGGGATCAATGGGCCCCGCCAGCATCATGACCTGTAGGAGCCAAACGTACAGAGGCTGGGGGAGATGAGTCTTCTGAGGACCCATCCAGCTCTCCTTCCTGCAGTGCTCCGAGCTCCATGGAGCGTGGATAGACCCTCGGTTTGTATTTGTAGATCCCATTGGCCTAGTCTTGGGAAGCTAGGCTCCTACTGATTTTTTACTGGCTCTGTACAGTGTTAAAGCTCCAACCCCCAAAGAAACCAACTTCAGAGACTGAGAATGGAAGAAGGGTTGCAGCTGGGGCACAATGTTCCAAGGGTCTTATTCCTACATAACACAGTAGGGCAGCTCATGGGCCCTGGTAAGCAGGAAAACACAAAGGCTTAGATCAGCAAGGCAGCTCATATGCAGACCCAGATGGGCAGGACAGGGCAGAAGCTAAGATATATGGGACAGCACAGAGACTCAGGTGTATGAGACAACACAAAGACTGGGTGAGAAAGTGTAGAGGCCCAGGAATGCAGGACAGTGCAGGGGCCCAAGGGGCCCAAGTGAGCAGGGCCGCTCTCAGGCTGAGGTGACCATGCGAGCAAGGTAGTTCCGAAGCTCTTTGAACTCCTGCATGGAACACAGACCAGAAAATTACAACTCTCTGATTGAGAGCTGTTTTCCCTTTATATCTTCTTCTTCAGTGCCTTTGATGATTCTGTAGAAAAGGGCACTTTGTGTTCAACTAAAGCTGGTTTTGCTGCTCTTGTTTGAAAGCCAAACAGTGCTTCTGTCTCTTCTAATCTGTGCCTTTGGAAAGCATGGCCTGCTTGATATTTGCTTTGTGTCAGTTCTGGGAAAAAGCTCAGAACTCCCTCCAAACCAAAGACAGACAGATTGTCAGGAGAAGAGTAGGAGAAGAATTAAGGGCCACTTATTTCTAGCCCAGTTCCCCATTCATATGAGTTTTACATAATAGAAGGAGAAATTTACTAGAGCACCAGTGTGACTTGGAATTTCTGACTCTATCTTCTCTGACATAAATTGAGTGTGTCAAACCCACTTACTGTCTAAGTATGTAAGGCAGTGGCTCTCAAACTTTGGCGGTTGTAAGAGTGAAGAAGCACCCCTCGCCATGCAGTGGAAGATAGGGATGATGTGCTTTGTCCTCTTTGCTAAGTGGAGTAGCTTCTTTGTGTTTGAGTGAGGCCTGTGACTCCTTTCTGCACGGAGTACTTGCTGGGAGACCTCTGCCCTCAATCCCTTGACACTGGCTCACTTTTTGCTGGTTTGGGTGCTATAGGCATGTTTGCTTTCTGGTATCTCGTTATATCACCCCTATTTCTCTTTTTAGAAAGGTTATCTACAAGTCTGATGTATAAGAGTCAAGCATATAGTAGCTGAGATGCATACTGGATTGACACCTTCCTTTTTCTGCCCTCCAGCATGTGGACAGCATGCTAATAGCTGATATCAATATCAGCTGAACAGCTGGATATTGATACTTAGGGGCAAAAAAGAGGACCTGATAAAATGATGGTTGTGGCTTGTAAACCATAAAAATATTCCCCGAGCATTTCCTAAGCTCAAGCAGTATGCTGTTATGTGCCCATCATATCTAGCTATATTTAAATTTTATACTAGCTATATAAAATAGGAACTACTAATAGCATTATTTTACAAATAAAAAACTGAGACCTTTAATCCATGGCCCTTGTTTAATCTGCTAGTCATGCCATTAAGCAAAAGCTAACATTTATCAGATTGGTGCCCTGTACCTTGGCACTGCTGAGTGCTATAAATAATTAATCTACCTAATCAGCCTGTGATAGGAGCGTTACTATTGTCATCATTTCACAGATGGAAACCCTGAGACTTAGGAGGATAACTTGCCCATGGTTATACTCAAAGAGTAGAGTAGAGGAGCCACAGTTCAAAGCTTTAGCCCTGGCGCCTGTTTGCAGTAGCTATGGTATTCCTCACAGTTCTCTCTTTCTTTGTCTTAAAATATCTGTTATTTAACCAAGGCTCTGCATTTTTTATTTTTGTTCATGTTACTTAACTGGAGTTGAAGTGCACATGCAGCCTGGACTCCCATGCTGATAGGGCTGGAATAGGTACTAATAGCATTTTGGATGGTGCTCACATTTCTACTCTTTCATAGAAAACTCTCCCAAAGCCTGCACTCCAACATTGCATCCAGAACTCATTTCCAGTCTCCATTCAATCATATTATTGAAATGGGTACACACATCTCATAAGGAATCTGCTAGTTCTTACCACTTCTAAAGAACTATAAATCCAAAATATTAACAGTGTACAATTTCAAAACAAAACACAGGTTTGATGTGATGGGTGATGCTCTCCTTGACACAGAGCTCCTCATTCTCCCTCATTGGGTTGAGTAGCAGAATAACCCAGTTTCACATTGGATTTCTTAGTTCATCTGTTTTTGGGCCTTTGAGTTGAATAATGCTGTGGACATGGTGCCTTTTCACATAATTTTGATTTTTAATATTTCTGCCAGCACAAAATACTCCCAACTTTATCTATTTCCTTAGTCCGTGCATATGCCCCCATCACCCACTATAATGGGATGTCACCTAATGGCTCTGTTAACCTGTCTTCATCTCCTGGAGATAAAGTGAGATTTGTGGCATTATTGAAGTACTAATAGGCATTTAATCTACTGTATTAGAGACTGTATTAGAGACTAGGAGGCATTTATTATTGCCTGCTTCCTGTTACTCTGTCTGCTAACGAGATTGCCCTTTACGAAGATGGATGCTGCAGTCTCATGGTCCTCAGCCTGACATCTGGGCCTGGTGCCATTCATCATGTCCATGCCACGATGGACATGTGTGTGGTCTCCATTTTCCTGAGACTCTTCACACCCTTATTAAACCTGCACTTGTGTTGCTACTTGTGGTGAGATATAGCCCTCAGCAAGAATACATCCAGATGCACATGTGGGTGGCTTTTGTTTGTTTTGTTTTGGAGGTATGACTCTTTATAGCCCAGGGTAGCCTCCAACTCCTTACCAAATCTCTGAAATCTTACGTCCACATTGGGTTATGTGTGGCTCATACAGAAAGTGTTGAGTATGCTTGCCTTTGTTAATGTAGATTTTCCCCAATGTAAGAACTATTTGTCTTTTCTTTTCTTTTCTTTCTTTTTTTTTCAGTCCTAGGGTGTTGAACTCAAGGCCTTGTGCTTCTATATGCTATAGCATCTGATTCACACTAGCCCTTTTCATACTGGTTATTTTTGAGATGGGATCTTACTTTTTGCCCGGTCCCACCTAGACTACAATCCTCCACTTTGAGCTTCCCTTGCTCTAGGATGACAGATGCCTGTGACTGAACTTCCGCTGTTCTTCCCCTATAGCTGGGATGGAAGACACACACCACCATGCTCAGCTACTGGTTGATATGGAGGAAGTCTCATGAATTTTGGGGGTTTGGTGGGGTTTTTTTATTTGTTGTTTTGTTTTATTTTGTTGCCCAGGTTGGCCTCAAACTGTGATTCCTGATCTCTATCTCTCAAGTGGCTTCAGTTATAGACTTGAGCCAGTTCTTGCCTGGCAAGAACTCTTATAAGATGGTCAGGAACACAGCCACAGAGTTGGACATGGTAGTACACACCTGAAACCCTATCACTCAGGAGGCTGAAACAGAAGGATCAGGAATTGGAGACCAGCTTGGTCTACACAGCAAGAACCTCTCTCAAAACCAAACAAAACAAAACACTCCAGGATGGTCACAGTCCTCCCTCCCCATTGTCTATTGTCCAGGAGTCCAACCCCTCTCGGTGACCTACTATGCAACCTTTTCTGTTCCCTCCAACGCCTACATTTTTTTTTTTTTTAAATTAGGGATTTCTGGCTTGTCCTGGCCCTGCTCCCTTTTCCAGTCTTTCCATCATACTCTAGCTGCCACTGCTGCATTCTGGTCATGTTACCCATCAGGGACGTGAGAGTTATCATGGAGGGCTATACCCAGATGGGACAGAAGAGGGGCCCTGGCAATAGAGGAATGTAGATAAATGTTAGGTCTTTACACAGTAGAGAGCCATTGCTAACTCCTTGAGGTAGAAAAGAATGTACTGTTCTGTGTCAGAGGTGTTACTCTTGGGTCATGCCCTTCTTGTCTCAGTGGGCTACATGGGAATGGTAATAGTCTAGAAAGGTGTTGGTCTATGCACCTTAACAAAATCAATCCAATAATTTCCTCTTACACAGAAACAAAGACAAAACTAATCCTCTAAACCTGCATTTCTCATGAAGAAATCATGTGTGTCCCAAAAGGTTTCATCTTGTGCCTACCAACCCTATGTAGGAATTCTTCTGAGAATTTTTATGTGAGCTTAAGAGTTGTTGGGGAGTTACTCTCCTACCCGAATCTTGTTCTTGGGAAGGGTTTCATTGAATTACACGGTACACTACTCGCACGTCCGCATTGAAGTCTGTATTGTAGTTCACGTCCTTCTCCTTTGTAATCATTACCCGAAAACTCAGTGGTGTTCTCTGACCTGCTCATAGTTGGAACTTATTTTCCATTTCCTTTAGGGGGTCACTGCAGGGTCTTATTTCATGTTCTCTTCAGGGGGGGTACTTGCTCTTCTGCTATTTTTCCAAGCTCTGCTTTTGGCATTTTTCCTTACACCTCGTGACAGTGGAAGTGAATGTTTGCACAGTTGGCTTTTTTCCATTCCATCATGGCTGCTTTGGCATCCGTGAGGGGTCTGGGAGAGAAGAATACAGGAGAGACAGGGCTGCCTCCCAGTGACTAAAAGATTAATTCCTGTCCCCATTCTCAAAGGGTAAAATGGAAGAACAATCACAGAACTGCAGATATTTTCTGAAAAGTTGTATGGAACTTTGATCTCTTCAAATGTGGAGAATTATCACAAAACTTTTGTTTTGATGGTCCTGGGGCTTGAAATCTGGGCCTGGGAGCTGTTCCTGAGCTCTTTTGCTCAAGGCTAGCACTCTGCCACTTGAACCACAGTGCCACTTCAGGCTTTTTCTGTGATTAATTGAAGATAAGAGTCTCAGGGACTTTCCTGCCCAGGCTGGCTTTGAGCTGCAATCCTCAGATCTCAGCCTCCTGAGTAACTAGGATTACAGGTGTGAGTCAGCAGTGCCTGGCATAAACCATTTTTTAAAAATTCTTATTGTAAAGGTGATGTACAAAGGGGTTACAGTTGCATAAGTAAGGTAATGTACCTTTCTTTTCAAGCAGTGTTACCCCTTCCCTCATTTTCTCCCACACAAAACATTTTTAAACACAGACCTGAAGGATTTGAGCCATGAAATGAGAACAGTGGTTGGTACATATGTTAAGTTATTAAAACAAAAGTAAAGCTACAAAGGAGGAGGTAACAATGTTCATTATGTACTCATTACCTTACTCATGTAACTGTAACCCCTCTGTTCAGTATTTTTACAATAAAAATTTATATATATGGGAAAAAATAAAACCATAGACTTGGTATCTGCTCAGCTTCTGGCGAGGGCTATATTGCAAAAAAAAAAAAAAACAGAAGAAAGCAGACAGCTGTAAGAGAGGTATGCCAGAATCAGGAGGAGACGTGAAAGGCTTACTTTATAACTACTCTTGTGATAACTATTCCTGTCTGGCAAGAGTGGGAACTCCTGCAGGACACCGTGATTGCCTCTGTGAGGTTAGGCGCATGACCTCATCACCTCCTCAAGTCCTCACATCCCAAGTCTGCTATTTGGGAATCAGATTACAACATGAGTTTGGGTGGGGCTAAGCCAAATGGGAAAGCACTGGCTGCTGAAACTTACCCCTTCTCTCCTGGCACAGCCCTAGGAGGCAGGGCAAAGCAAACATCACTCATGGTTTTGAAAGAGGGGCTGAGGGGATTGATGAGGCCAGAGCTGCCTAGAAAAACTGTGGTGGGGGTGGGAGGGGGCGGGCTTTCTCTGAGTAGTCTAGTCGCCCTGCTCTGGGCACACATGGCAGTGAAGCACTGTGGATGTGGCCAGAGTGACAGGGTGACTGCTCCTTAACTTGAGTTGAAGTCTGCATGCAGTGTGGACTCCATGTTGACAAGACTGGAATAGGCACAAGTGGCATTTTGTGATGATTCTCCCATTTCTGAACTCTCATAGCAGAAGTCTCCAAAAGCCTGAACTCCAACATCGCATCCAGGCCTCATTTTCTACCCTCTCTTCAGTCCACTCAGGTTTCCTGTCCCCCATTCCAGGAAGTGTCCAGATGAGATTACCTACATCCCCCATGTTGCCAGAGGCCTCAGTTGTGTCTTCATCCTAACTCTACTTTTCCACAGCCACACTTGCTCTGGTTTGACCACTTCCTTTCCTTCCTTTCATGAACACCACTCCCTTTTGGCTTATTCTTCCCTGTGCTCTCCCTGAGAACCCTAAGCCTTACATGCCACAGTTCTGCCATCTGGACTTTCTTCTTATCCACTCTACTAACGTCATAGCTATAAGTTACCCCAAAGACTCCCAAGTATACATCACCAACTCAGGCCTCTTCTCAGTCCCAGGCTCATCTATCCATGTGCTTCACTTGGGTATCCGACAGGCAATTCAAACTTAGTGCAGCCAAGATAAAACTTACTTCTTCCCACCACCTCAGAGATGCTCCTCTTAATCCTGGTAGATAGAACCACGGTCCATGTAGTAGCTCAAGCCTCCTTTCTACTCTCTCCCCCTCCATCAGTGAGTCCTCTCAGCAGTTCTTCTAGATTGGGCACTTCTGTTTCCCTCCACTTCCTCTGCCACCCTGAGGCAATGCCTTTTCATTTCCACCTAGATAAATTACTGCCAGGATTTCCTAACTAAAGGCCCTGACTTCCACTCGCATTTCTACAGCCAGTTCTCTGCTGACAACCAGGGTGATGTTTATGTGACAAGAATCAGACCCAACCTGTGACTCCCCGCCTTCAACCCCTTGTGTTACTGAGCAGTAGCTTCATTTATGATGCACTGAACACCACAGCAGAGATCAAAATGAAGTGGAGTTTGTTACCACAAGTGCAGCCCACACAGGCTGTCAGGACAGTCACTGATTCAGGAGCTCAGGGCCCTTCTGGGGTGCTGTCCTAGCCAGCAGAGGGATGGGAAAGGTAGGCAAGGGAGCCCTTGCATTGGCCATACCTCAATAACCTGTCCATATCCAGTGAGCCCCCAGGTCTTGGGGGCTGCCTACGTGGTCTGCTGCAGCCTTCATCAGCTCTCGCTATACATTTCAAATTCATTGCTATCAAGTCCTGCAGGGTCAGCCCTGCTGACTCACATTGTATTGGAGCCAAATGTACTGTTTGGCTCACTCTGATTCCTGAGGTTATTTATTCCCACCTCTCCTTCTACTGAATGCACCACCCCAATCCTCTGCACACCTGGCCACACCTTGACAGTGTGATTTCTGCTCACATGATACCTTGGAACTTTCTCAGGCAACCTGTCTTATCAATATCTAAATAATTTCTTTAGTACAACCCCACTTTTGCTTATTGGAATATTTTGTGTCATCATGCTTGCCATCATTCACTGTAGAAAGTGCCAGAAGGCTGGGGAACATTGGTCATTCTTGTTGTCCACTGTACATCCAGGGCTACATTGTATCCTGGCATGGAATGGATACATGTAAAAGCTTGATGGGTAAATAAATGACGTCATGGAATGTAACAAAAATCTATGCGCCTGGATTGCAGCATAGATGTACCTGTGTGATTAGAAACTGGGAAAGCTGGAAGGAGACTTGCCTTCCATATTATTACACTATTATTAAAATATGCTGTCATATCAGTAATGAGGGCACACTTGATGTCATATAGATACTTTGGAGTAGTTGAGGTAATATGCTGAGATATCAACCAAGCCTCATGACCTAGATAGGTTTGGGCTAGATGCCAAAACAGATGGTTAGATTCCAGACTGATTGCTTGACCATATATCCTGTTGATTAATGAAGTGGTATTAGTCAGAGGAAGTCTTGGTGAGTTGGTGAGAATATTTATGAGCAGATCACATTTTAATGAGTAGAGCTTGGGGGAGGGCCAATGATGAGATAGCATGGCTCCACCCATCCTTCTAACCACTGTTGGTAGATTCCCCATTTTCATTGCATCTCCCTGAGAAAAGGGACACATGTGGACTTAGATCCTCATACGCAGCAGTGCCTGCTCATAGGAGATACTCAAACAAGAATTTATCTATTAACTATTTTTTTGGCCATGTTGGGGCTAGATTCTAGGTTTTGTACGTGCTCAGAAAGGACTACCACTAAATTCCACCCTCCAACCCTAGAATTTTTTATTTATTTATTTATTTTTGTTGTTGGTCCTGGAGCTTGAACTCTGGGCCTGGGCACTGTCCCTCAGCTCTTCAGCTCAAGGCTAGCTGTCTACCACTTGAGCCACAGTGCCACTCTGGGCTTTTTTTTTCCTGCTTATATGGTGATGAGGAATCGAACCCAGGGCCTCATGCATGCGAGGCAAGCACTCTACCACTGAGACACCTTCCCAGCCCCCCTATAATTTTTTATGCATAAATAATAAGTACATCACTAAAAGATGGGGGGAATCTCATTGGGTTTGGTTTTGGGGGGAGGTACAGTTAAGAAACTGTTATCAGTGCAAAGTTAGGATCTGAGTTGTCTACATGCCTTGCATTCAGTTCACCAGATTCCCTAGAGTAAGTGGCACCAATACTATAGTCAGAGTCCTGCTTCCCTCCCTCTGCAGGGTGGGCTCATAGGCCATTGCCTTGGGCATTGTTGGCTCAAGAATACTGAATGTCTTTGGCCTTGGGTATTGGGAACAGATGGGAGATAAAATGGAGCCAAGTGGCACCTCCTACATTAGGTCATTCCTACCTGATTTTGAGTATAGTGCATCCAGAACTCCTGGCTTTTAGGAGCACTTGGGAGGTCTGTAGGCTAAGGTCATGGTAGATGGAACCAGGAGTCTTAGCCAGCATGTGCTAGGTTTGCCCTTAAACTTGACTAGACCCTGCAGAAGAAGGGGAAAGAAATGTACCTTGATGTCTGCATTCTTAGGGAGGGGGAAATCTTTCCAAATTGGATTTAGTGGCTTCTGTGATTTGAGAGCACTTGCTTGAGATGGTTGAGTACATGTAGAACTTCTGGGGCAATCCTGCCTTGTCTTCTTTGGTACCCTTTCCTTCTAGGTGTCATGGAATGCCAGGTTTAGTGTAGATCCAGAGGATGCAGAGAGATCTGTGCTCCTTTATCCCAACTGTGACTCACAGCTGGTTGCTATTGCACAGGAACCATTGAGCAGAACGTGACATCTGGCCTAGTAAAATTGTGCCAGGAGAAATCTGTTCATGTCATGCAAAATCAAAAAGCAAAGCCGTGATAACATATATTGTCCTTTGACTGGTAGACATCAGCTTTACAAAGTTATAAAAACAGTAACAATGAGAACACCCACTTGAAACTGGTCCCAGCAAGTTTGTTCTCTATGAGCTGGAGTGGTGTTATGCTGGCTGGTGGGTTTCAAGCTCTGACCACAACTGGAAATAGCCATCCCAACACCCTTTCTTATTATACCTTCATAGGTCTAGCCCTGTGGTAAGGCCTGAAAGATGGTCTACCCATCCCTGCACTTTGCTCTCACAGGCCCTTGGTGAGACACAAGATTATCTACATCATCTTAATAACTGAGAGTTGTGTAGGCTACAGGAAGAGGCAAGTGCAGAGGTGGTGCTGTGGTACAATAAAAGAGCACTGAAATAAGACATCAGTGTGAGCGGGCTAGGGGGCAGCTCAGGCCAAGCCCTGAGCTCTGTGCTCTGCCTCACTTTGCTGTTTAGAGAGTCCATCCTGACTGCTTACTAGCATTACAGCCTCCTACTCTAGTGTTCTGCATGTAACTAAGATCTTGGTGTTTTGCTTTGTTTTGTTTTGTGTGTGTGCCAATATTGGGCCTTGAACTTGGGGTCTTGTGCTCCTGCTTGGCTTTTCTTCCCAAAGCCAGTGCTCTCCTTTCAGCTTTGTGCTAGTTGTTTGCAGATAAAAGTCTTGTAGATTCTTCTGCCTAGGCTGCCTTCAAACCATGATCCTCAGATTTGAGCCTCCTGTGTGGCTAGGATTACAGACATGACCCACCAGTGCCCAGCAGTGATTGTGCCTTTTTATATTCTCACCAGCCATACACAGGGTTTTAATTTCTCCATATTCCCATGATCACTTGTTTCTGTTTGGTTATAGCCATCCAAACCCTATGGGTGTGGTTGAACACTTTTCACTGTGATGTTTTAGGTCCTATATTTCTCATTCATGAGTGTGTGTGAGCTCTTAGGATATCTGAGCTCTCTTCCAGTCTACTCTTTCCCCACTCCCCAAGTACTGATCCTGTGTGCTGAAGAAACCCTTTCTGTGTGAAGGGCTTAGCACTTCCCTACTTCTAGACCATGTTCAAAATGATACGAAGTCAAGAGCTAGAGAGCTAATTGTTTTCATATAAGGTGGTCACGAAAATGGTATTGTCCCAGAGGTCCCTTATTGAAAAAAGACAGCTCCTCTTCCAGGAAACTAGAATTCCTCATAAGAATGCTATGGCATCGACCCTAGTGAGTCACGAAGACTCTACCTGTGGGTTTTCCACAGTACTATCAGCAGTATGCTGAGAGAAATCGGTCAGGGGATGCATCAACTTCTAGGTTTCTTTTGCTCTTTCAAGGAAGGCACATCTTTTTAACTGTTAAGTCACATTTTTAAAATATTTTGATTTGGGATACATTTCAACTTATAGAAGAGAATTTCTGTGTCTCCTTCCTTCACTCGGCATCTCCTTCAGGAACACTCTTCATCATCATGACAGGTTTATCAAAGCCAGGAAATAGTTCCTGCTATAACACAACTAACCAACCATAGTGTTGCCTCTCTTGTCCTTTTCCTGTTTCCTTTTCCCCTGGTGCACTTAGTTGTCACGTCTCCTTAGTTCCCCGGGGTCTGTGACAGCTATTCACCCTGTCTTTGTGGTCTCACCAAGGATGGGAGTATGAGGGTTGGTATTTTGTGGGATGTTCCTCCATGAGGATCTGGCAGAGATTTGGGGAAGGAACCTCCCCGCTTCCGTAATCACATCGTATTGGGAGCCCTGATAGTATGTTTGGTCACTGGTAGAGTTTACCTTCCTCACTCTACCCAGTAGGCTTAACTCTCTTCATTTCCCATTTTTCTCACTGAAGGGACAACCAGAAATGAAGGGTAGCGAATGAGGGCTTCTAGGTACACGATTGTTTACTTCTGTCCCTCTTCCCAGTTGTGCCACTCCCAAACCCATATACTTTAAGTTGATGAGCTTAAACACTGAGTGATGTTAGAGAAGAGTTCTGTGGTGGTGTTTATAGAGGCTAGCATGGTGGTTTAAGTGAAGAATCAGGGAAAGGTCAGGACCCTACATCCTTGGGATCTCTAGCCTGTATGGAAGCATTTCCTTTTCTTTGTATAATGAACGACATAGCATAAAGGGCATAAAAGTCAGAACGTGTATGCTTTTTCCTATGTCTTCCCAGTGTCATGGGTGGGAAAAAGTGGTAGGAGGAGACCTGGTCTTAACTGCTTTTCCCCTTCCCCTCTCCTCCTCCCCGGTGGCCCTTGGACAGGTCACCAGCAGTCCTGGAGAAAGTAAGCTTTTGTTATCTGTAAAATAAAAGAGTTGGTTCTCAAGGGAAACTCCAAGTACTGAAGTTTTCCCTACAATGCTTGGCATTGCTATTGAGGAACAAGTGACCTCCGAGCCCCCAGCCCATGGATGACTGTGACCAGGCGGTACCAGCCTCCTGCAGCATGAGGGACAAGGCTGCTTTAGAAGAGCCAGGAGCATGTTGGTGGCTGCTTTTGTGAAGCCCTCCCATACTCTCCACCTCTTGAGATAACAGAGAAGAAATGAGTTTTTGGTGCCCATGTGCACAGCTCATGGCTGTTGGCTTTCTGTATGGAATATCTGAGACAGCCAGCTTTTCTCTCAACCCTGCCTCCTGGTAGCTCTTGCTTGGACCACATGTACCACCAGCACACCTGTTCTACCTGTCCCTCCTTTCCTCTCTTCAGTTTCTGAACCGCTCATGGTCTGCCATCAGAGCTAAAGGACTTGCACAGGAGGCTCCTAGCTATTGTCAAGTGGGTCATTTAACTTCCTCCATCTACAGTGAAACAAATACCTTGGAGAGCATGCAGAGAGTTCGTTTTTAAGGCCTTGAATTCAGGAGCAGTGAGGAACAGCACTTCATGGGGAATTTGAGCAGCAGATTAATTGGAGTGAGCTAGCTGTATTTTACCAGAAGTGTCCTCTGTGGATTCAGAGCTGGAGCCATCCCACTGCTTTGGCACCCAAAGGAAGCATTCAGGGGTTGTTCTTTGTGAGATGAGTTGAGAACAATGGGGTGACCGCATTTCCCTCCAGCATTCCAGTGCTAGTACGTGTGTCTGTCCTGCTGCACAGTGCCCTAGAATCCTGCTTGTGTTGAGGACACTGAGCCTTTGTGTTCCCCACCAGCCAGCCCCAGGCTATGCATTGGTTTTCTGACTTGGGGAGCAGGGATGTCCTAAGCCTTGGCCAGGCATGACTGTCACAGAGAGGCTGTGACCTCAGAGGGCTTCGTTCTTGATCTGAGCCACAGATTTTAAGGGAACTATCACAAAGAGGAGTGGGAAAGGGCTAGCCTGTAACAGTGAAGACATGTGTGCAGTGAAGACATCCACATCCTGGAATTTTTCATTTAGTCATGGAAAACACATAACTATAAAATTGACCACTGTAACCACTTTTAAACATTCATTTCAGTGGCACTAAGTACACATTGTGCCACCACCCCTACAACCCAGCTCCAGACCTCTTCATATTGCAAAACCAAAACTCTGGACCCTTTAAACACTAAGCCCCTCAAGCCTTTCCTCAACTGCTGGGTTCCCCATTCAGCATGCTATGAATGAGACTGCTCTAGACAGTACTTGTAAGAGGGATTTTGTAGTATTTGTCCTTCCATGGAAAGGACTTCACATAGTATACTCAGTTCATCACACTGTAGACTGCACCCAATCTCCTTCCTTTTCCTTACTGAGTCCTATTTCACTGAGTGGAAAGAGCAAGTTTTGCCTATCTTTCTATTTGCATTGCTTCCACATTTTATCTACTATGAATAGAGCTATGAATGTATTGTTAACAAGAATCCCTTTGAATTCCTGCTTTCACTTCTTTTAGATATATACTTGGAAGTAGAAATTCTAGAGCCAATGGTTTGGGGGACTTCTGAAATTATATTCTTTGGAGACTTTGAGATTCTGGCTTATCCTACTATAACATTAATAAATTAACATTTTTATTGACATTTTAAACAGAGAAGTAACAAGAGGCAACAGGAATAAAACATGTGGCCATTGTTTGGCAACTAAGGTTTGAACCAGAGGGCAGCTTGGCTCAGTGTTTTCTTTTCTTCATAGCATTTATTATCTCCATGTCTTCTTGCCACCAGGAAAAATGTATTTATAAGTGATTTTCCTACTGTTGTGACTTAAAAATATCTGTAAAGCATTTGTAACATTCTTAGTCTTCATATATCTATAGTTTCAAAGAATTAAAAAGCATTTTATATCATTGGTTTTTGTTTCCTTATTTTTGTAATTCTGCAAATCAAGCCCAGGTCTTTTGTACTAGACAGGCACTGAGCTGTATCTCTAGTCCTTATTTATTTTTTGTCCTTGTATTTTTTTGGGGGGGAGGGTCTGGTCATGGGGCCTGAACTCTGGGCCTGGGCGCTATCCCTCAGCTCTTCAGCTCAAGGCTAGCACTCTACCACTTGAGCCACAGCGCCACTTCTAGCTTTTTTTTCTTTTTGCTTATGTGGTGCTGAGGAATCGAACCTAGGGCCTCAGGCATGCAAGGCAAGTGCTCTACCACTGAGCCACCTTCCCAGCCCCTTGTCCTTGTATTTTTTTTAATTTAATTTAATTTTTTTTTGTGAACATACTGTACAGAGGGGCTACAATTACATGGGCAGGATAATGCTGTCCTTGTATTTTTGAGATGAGGTCTTACAATGTTGCCCAGGCTGGCTCTGAACTCATTCTCCCTACTCATCCTCCTAATAAAGAGTATACATGTGAACCACCTTGCTTGTTAGGCACCTTGCTTAAGAGGCATTTTAGGCAGAATTGCTTCCTGAAAATGAATATGATAAAGTAAAATATTATACAGTTGATGGGAAATAGAGGATTCTTGATTTTAGAGGAGTAGTTATCAGCTTGGAAAGATTTGTCATGCTATACTTACACATAAGTAGTACACGGGGTGTCTGCCATGGTAAGAAGTCCTATGTGTGGTTGCAGTCTGGCCCCTGCAGTTCTACACACATTACTAACCCACATGTGGTAGCTGGATTGATCTGAAGCAGCAGTGCCTGCGGGCACTTTGGGGTAGCACAGTGAGCTGCTTGTGCCTTCACCAGAAGAACCCTTTAAAGTTAGGCCTGACTAAGTCACTTTGCTCTGCAGCTTAGATCTTTCAGAGGTTCCATGGCTTGTGGCACAGTCTTGTGGCTTGTCAGGTTTAGCAGCATGGCCCCAGCAAGCCCTTTGCCTCACCTTCTCCCTTTCCCAACTCACTTGTTCTACCCCTTTCTCTTAGCTGTTTTCAGTTCCTTGGAATACCTGTTATCTCTTTCACCATTGAACCTTTGCTGGAACATTCTTCTGTGGCCTTTTCTCAAGGTGAAATTTGCCTGAAAAGTCTTCAAGTGATGGGCATGCCATTTTCCCACTGTGTGCCCAGAGCACTGGCTAATGTCCAGGTCACAGAATCAGTGTGTTGGATGATGCTCTAAACTGTCTGGGTTTGGTAATGTAAAGTAAATGTAAAGTATATGTAAAGTACAAACAAGATGTGTCAAATGTAAGGATTGTGACATCACGTACCCACCTTTGCTGCCTCTTAAGTTTCCTGATGTCCAGCTCCTCCCCCACCCATTAGTAACAATGAGCCTGAACTTTGCGTTATATGTTTTCCCTGGATTTGTTTGTAATTTTACCTCATGTTCGACAATTCTCTGCAAGTCAGTTTCCCATCACTTTAGGAAAACACTTGATATAAACACCTCAAAAGGAGAAAAGGTTGGTTTTAGCTCCGTTTCAGAGGTTTTAGTCATGGTTGGCTAGCCTGTTGCAAAACATCGCATAAAAGTAGGAGAAGGGGGCAAAGTAAACTTATTCACTTACATGGTGGCCAGAAAATTAAGAGAGAAGAGAGTCCAGGGTCCCAATATTCCCTTCAAGAACATACCAGTGTTTGACTGACTTATGTAACTGTAGCCCCTGTGTACATCATCTTTATAATAATGAAAAAAGTTAACTTGCATGCAATTCAACTTTCAGCAGGTATAAATAAAGTTTTGTTGGAACACAAAAAAGCACACACCAGTGGCCTAACTTACCTCCTGCTAAGTCCCACCTTTACACACTTTGAAGGACACTCCAGATCATATTCATAAACAATGTATTGTTCAGTTTTGCATGTTTTAAATTGTTAGTAAGTTGAATCATGCTGTAGTTTTTCCTCCCACAGCATTATCCCTAGATGCCATCTCTGCTGATCTTTACATCTATAATCAATTCACTCCTCCACTACTCTCTGAATGCACCACCATTTTCTGGTCTGTGACTGCTTTTTTACCCCCTCTTCTCCCTTTATTCTTCCTCTTTTCCTTACATGTATATCTTCATCTTGACACACATTTGAAACTCTGAAAGGGCAGATGTCAGTTTTATCTCATTAAAATGGTTAAGTAAGAAAACATTGGGAGCTAATCTTTAAGAAATACCATTCCAGCATCACATGTACTTCACAAGCAGCATCATTCTTGTATGGCTAAAAAAAATGCTCTCTTCCTATACCTCCCTTTGTCACAACTCTAGGTCAGGGCTCAGCAAATTAGAAGGGTCAGATGGCAAATGTTTTAGGGTTCACGGTCTGGGGTTTTTGTTTTTGTTTATGTTTTTTGCAATGAATACTAACCTCTGCCATCATGGGTGATGTGTAAATAAATGGGTGTTCCAATAAAATTTTATTTACCAAATCAAATGATAGGCCAAATATGACCCACAGTCTGTGATCTTGCCAACACTGCCCTAACTGACTTACAAGATAATATTTTGCTTAGTAAGAGTTCTAAAACATTGATCAGAGAGTCCAGGGGAGTCTCTGGCCTGATACACACAAGCATAATAGGCTGGGCTTGTTACCCTGTACAATAAATGAAAATAGAAGTCAAGATAGTGGCTAGACAGATCTCTGACTGGGCCTGGTGCATGCCAGAGGAAATGACAGTGCTCTTTCCTCTTACACATTGGCCAGCAACATTCAAGATGCATTATCCCAATGACAGTCATTGATGAGGGCCTTTCACCGTCCCTAGCATGAATAGGCCATGAATGAGAAATAAACCTACCATGTTAAGTCTCTGAGACTTTGTAAGCATTTTTTGTTACTGTAGCTGGTGACTGATGCACAAATCCAGTACAGTTGTCTCCTGTCCTTGCAAATAGCTGGCACATGACTTAACATGGATTTGGTCTTACATGAAACAATGTTAGTGTTGACTTTCAGTTGCATATTGAGGTTTATACAGAGTTAAACAAGAAGTTCCAAAAATAGGACCCAGTTTCATAAGACTGTACATATTGATTTAAGACTACCAAAGTGACTAGTCTCATGATAATGACAAGAAGTTTTTGATTCATTGGTCAAGCTCTTTTTTAGTGGAATCAAGTGAATGTAAATGCTATGGGATGCAACCAAGTAGTTACTCCTGTGAACATTCTCCCTCTTCTTTATATTTGGTCCTGGGAGTTGAACCTAGGGTCTCATGCATGCTAACCATGTGCTCTACCACTCAACCTTATCTCCTAGAATATTCTTATCAATTTCTTATTATTGTGGTTGAAGTAATTTCTTTATACAACTACTTCCACCTCCAAACCTTTTTCCCTCAAACCCTGCAAGTATGAAGCCCTGTATTGGCCGTGTGGTGTTTTTGTTTAGTTCCATGACCGCGTTCCATAGTATAAGGTTTCAGTTTCTATAGTTCTTTATAGAAACCTCTATGTTAATACCTTATACAATCATGTCTGATTTTGCAGGATGGATTAGTGGGTATGTCATATGCAAAATTATCATTCCTGCTTGTTCAAACATAATCCTTTCAGATTGAAATTTTCACTAAAAATTTCTAAAATGTGCTCAACTTACTGAGTTTGTACAATCATTACCTTTGTGGAGTCACTGCCATTCAGGTAACTAAGCTAGTTTTGTTGCTATTTTTGTTTTTGTGCTGGTATTGGAGCGTTAACTCAGGGCCTGAGCACTGTCCCTTAGTGTTTTTTTGCTCAGAGTTAGCACTCTACCATGTTAGCCACGGCCTTCTAATATTTTTTTGTTTAGTTGGAGATAGTCTCACAGACTTTCCTGCCTGGGCTGACTTTGAACCATGCTTCTCAGATCCCAGCCTCCTAAGTATTTAAGATTACAATGTTCAATAGGAAGTGTACTCATTACCTCACTCATGTAACTGTAACCCTCTGTATAGTATCTTTACAATAAAAATAAAATAAAATTTAAAAAGAAAAAAAAGAATTAAGACAAACCTCAGAAAGTTCAAGGAGATAATAAAGGGTAGGAGAATAAAAAAAGAAAATAAAGATTACAGGCATGAGCTACTGGTGCCTAACTAGAACCTAGGTTTGATTTTTGTTTTTGTGTTTGTTTAATTAATTATGTGTTAAACAGATATTCTCTCCCCTTTTCCCCTTCCTCTACTCGCTTTTTGCCTATATTTGCCTTCTTCTTCCTTTCCCCAGGCATGCATACTCACACACTCGTTCCAAAGCTTTACTTCCATCCTGTTCTAAGATCCCTGATCCTAGGGAAATGTCTGCACATTATTCATCATCCCTAATAAATGAAACCACAGGAACCTTTGAAGTGCCTGCTGGGAACTGGGAGGCATGTAGTGTCCGCATCAGTAATCTGAGCCCACCCCAGCTGCACGGCTTCAGTTAGAATTGCACAAGTTTCCACTTAAGCATATACCCCATGGGTTTAGGTTTTCAGCTTGTGTTAAAGCTCATGCAAAGCAAGGGCTGAGTTAGTGGGAGAAGTTTAGCATTGGGGAAAAGGAAAATGGCAGCATTCCAAGGTACATTCCCTTTTCTATTTCACCTAAGCTAAACTTTCCAAAACACAGTGGAAATTTTTATCCATTTCCCCCTCCACACACACACACCTCTTCCAGTTCCCAACCTTCTACCCCTAAACCCTGCAGGTTTAAAACATTGAATCAGCTGTGTGGTCTTCTTCAGTTCTGTGGCAGTGTTCAGTAGCATGAGGTGTAAATTTCATCCTTGACAATGACTTGCACACCCTGAGCTTTCTTAGAGAGGTGCTTTTTACAGCTTTAGATTCATTTAATAGCTGGACCTTTCCCACATAGACCTTCCAAACTAGCAGGGTTTTTTTTATAAAGTTTCTTTTTATTGTTAATATAAAGTTGATGTACAGAGGGGTTACAGCCAGGTAAAGAGTCCATTTCTTCACATCTCTTTGAGACTATTACAAATAGAATGAAGGATCTATATGATGAAAACTTTAAAATTTTAATAAAGGAAATTAAAGCACATGCAAGGAAATAGAAAAACCTTCCATGCTCCTGGATTGGAAGGATTAACATGGTGAAAATGGCAATACTACCCAAAGGTATCTACAAATTCAATGCAATACCCATCAAAATCCCAACAATATTCTTCAATGATATAGAGGAAGCAATCCAAAAATTCATATGGAACAATAGAAGAGCCTCAATAGTAAAAAAAAAAAAAAAAAAACTGCCATCAGGAAAAACAATGTTGGAGAAATATCAATAACAAGCTCAAACTCTGTTACAAAGCCATAGTATTAAAAATAGCTTGATACTGGCACAAGAATACACCTGAGGACCAATGGAATCGAAGACCTGGAAATGAACCCACAGACCTATAGCCACCTAATATTTGATAAAGGAGTCAAAAACATAGGATGGAAGAAAAACAGTCTCTTCAACCTATGGTGCTGGCAAAATTGGCTATACACATGCAGAAAACTGAAGTTAGATCCTTATATGTCATCCTGCACTAGAATCAATTACAGATGGACCAGAGACCTTAATGTAAGTCCAGACACCCTGAAAATATTACCGGAAGGGATAGGGGAGAGGCTTCTTGGCACAGGTTGAAACTTCTTAAGTAAAGATCCAGAATCACAACAAACCAAAGAAAGACTACCTAAGTGGAATTGCATTGAACTGAACATTTTCTGCATGGCAAAGGACATAGCTAGAAAAATAAATAGAAAGTCCACAGATTGGGAGAAGATCTTCACTAACTATACAACAAATAAGGGCTTCATATCTAAAATATACTTAGAGCTCAAAACATTAAACCCACAAAAAAAAAATCCTCAAAGAAACAACAACACAATTGGCAAATTGGCTTAAGACTAAGAGACTTCTCAGAAAAAGTAAGAATGACCAATAGATATATGAAGAGATGTTCAGCATCTCTGGCCATAAAAGAAATGCAAATCAAAACAACATTGAGATTCCACCTCACCCCAGTTAGAATGGCTATTATCAAGAAAACTGACAATAACAGATGTTGATGAGAATGTGGCCAAAAGGGAATGCTGCTATACTGTTGGTGGGAATATAAACTGGTTCAGCCACTCTGGAAAGCAGCATGGAGGTTACTCAAAAGACTCAACATAGAGCTTCCCTATGACCCAGCAATCCCACTCTTAGGCATTTATCCAATTGGCCACAAACTAGGCTATACTAAAGCCACCAGCACACCATGTTTATTGCAGTGTTGTTTACCATAGCCAAGATATGGAATCAATCCAGATACCCCTCAGTGGACAGATGGATCAAGATGATGTAGTATATATACACAATGGAATTCTGTGTTTCCATCAGAAAGAATGATATTGCCTCGTTCATAAGGAAATGGAAAGACTTAGAAGAAATTGTATTAAGCAAAGTAAGCCAAAACCAAACAACATGGTTTCCCTCATTGGTAATAATTAGAATGTGCCTAGAAATTTAAACACAATGTATAGTAAAAGACAAAAAATTATACTTGGACATGATAAATTAAACAGGACTCTAAACATTTACTCAGTGAGACCAAAGGAGGATATTCTTAGGAGAAGATCACAAGGATTTAGTAGCTCTATGCATATGATCATACAAAATAATGCTTATCAAAATGAACTTCAAGAAATGGAAACAAGAGGTTTTTTATTTTACTTTTTGTGAGTTTTTTCCTATTTTTTCCCTTTTGTGCTGTTTTTTATTTCAGTATGTTTTATATGTTAGTTTATCTGATTTGGGAAGGGTAAGGGGAAGCACAGAAATTGTGGGACAAAGGGTGAACTAATTCAGCAGTAACACTCACTAGTATCTCTCACCAGTAACTCACTAGACACTATGTTGAAAATGAACTATACAACTTGTGGGGAGTGGGGGTAGGAAGGGGAAAAACTGGGAGAAAATGAGAGAAGAGGTGACCCTGTTCCAAAAAAATGTACTCATTACCTGACTTATGTAACTAACCCCTCTGTACATCACTTTTACAATAATTTTTTTAAAAAATTAAAAGAAAAAAAAGAAGAGTGTATTTTTTTGGACAATGTCACCCCTTTCCTCACGCTTTCCCAATTTTTCCCTCATGTCCCCATCTAGAAGTTGTCTGGTTCATTTTCAATGTTGTGTCTAGTGAGTACCATTGCTGCATTTGGTTTGTCCCCCATTTCTGTACATCCTTTTACCCTCCCAAAGAGAGATAAACAAAAATGACAAAAAGAAAAGAAATCAAAAGAAAAAAAACCTCTTGCTCCCATTTTCTGGAACTAGGAGTTTTAAAATTCCTTTTGGGGTCTCATATCTAAAATATACCTTGAACTCAGAAAATTAAATCCCCCAACAACAAATCCTCAAAGAAACAACTGCTCAATAAACAAGTGGGCTAAAGACTTATAGAGAAACTTCTCTGAAGGGGAAAGAAGAATGGCCAATAGACACATGAAGAAATGTTCAACCTCCCTAGCCATAAAAGAAATGCAAATCAAAACAACATTGAGATACCACTTCACCCCAGTTAGAATGGCTTTAATCAAGAACTCTAATAACAACAGATTCTGGAGGGGATGTGGACAGAAGGGAACCCTCCCGCATTATTGGTGGGAGTGTAAACTTGTTCAACCACTTTGGAAAGTAGTATGGAGGTTCCTCAAAAGACTCCACATAGAGCTCCCCTATGACCCAGCAATCCCAAATGATCACAGACAAGACCATACTAAAGCTGCCAGCACAATTATGTTTATTGCAGCATTATTTACTAAGATATGGAATCAACCCAGATGCCCCTCAGTAGATAAATGGATCAAGAAAATGTGGTATATATACATAATAGAATTCTATGCCTCCATCAAAAAGAATGACATTGCCCCATTTGTTAGGAAATGGAAAGACTTGGAAAAAATTAAGTGAAGAAATCCAGGCCCAAAGAAACATAGGTCCCATGGTTTCTCTTATTTGCAATAACTAGTATATGTCTGAGACAAGCACAAACGGTCAGATAAGATGATGTTAGGTGAAATGAACCCCAGGATAAGGACACAATTGGTTTTTACTTTCTTGCTATTGTTCCTAACATATTTATAAGGTGATTTCTTTGTTGATTTGTATGGCCCTCCCCCACAGTATAACACCCGTTTTCACTGTATTTGATGTTGGTATAAGTTGGGGAGGGGAAGAGAAAAAAAAACAAATTGTTTAACTAGGGATACAGGTGGACCCATTGCAACAATGAGATATACAAAATGCTATGTTGAAAAACGAACTTTACAACTTTGGTGGGGGGGGAGTGTAGTTGTGGGGATGGGAGGGGAAAAACAAAGGAGGAGGCAACAATGCTTGATAAGAAATGTACTCATTACCTTGCTCATGTAATTGTAATCACTCTGTACGGTATTTTCACAATAAAAAAAACTTAATAAAAAATTTCTTTTGCCCATATTGGGCAGGGTAGGGCAGGAACCCCTAGGTCCTCTGGTAGAGGAGAGGCACATTTTTGAATTGTTGCTTTTTCCACAGACTTGGCAGCAGAGAACAGAGCTTGTCTCTGAGCAGGCCAGGTACACAAGTGCATCCCCAGGGAGCTCATTAAGGGTGTCAGACCTCCACTATACAGAGAAACAAGACAGAAAGGGACAGGCTGGCAGACAGGCCCAGACCAAGCTGTCCTGTGAAGACAGGTTCAGCTGTGGCGGAAAGCACAGACCACAGCCTAGCCCATTCTCAGGGTTCATATGTGAAATTTGGAGAGATTAAGCCATGTGCCTAAAGCCAGACATATCTCAACTGGAGTGTCAAGTATCAAACCTCAAACCTTGAGGTAGTAGAGGAAAATCAAAAGTGATGGATAGGAGATCAAACACAGGAAAGGAAATGTTAGCTCTTGAAGTGAAACCAGTGTCTAAGAAGTAATGCCAGTAACAGCAGTGTAAAGTGTTTTAAAACTGTCTCTCAGGTCTTATAAGGGTAAGTCTTGACATATAGGCCAAGGATTTTCTGTCCTTTCAGACTTTTTACTTCTGGGAGAACTATCCAGGTTCCCACTGGACATGCCTGATAGACTTCAGACTTCATAGTGCATTGGCTGACAAGTAGAAGCCCAGCAAAGGGAGAGAGGACAAGAGGTCGGCTGACTACCAAGCTCAAAGTCTCCAGGGCTGGGAGTTGCATGAAATGTTAAAGGAGGACTGGAGAGCACAGAACCTCTAGTCACAAGTGTCTTAGGTATGTGCCACCACTGCTGGTTTCTAGGGACACAGATTCCATAATGATGTTGCTGGGCTGTCAGACACAGGGGGACTCCTGGCGTATACCCTCTTCATGAAGGGACTGTGTGACACTAGCATCCCAGCCAGGGAGAATATGGTAGCTTGATGGTTTGTGTAGTGACAGGTACTTGGCTTCTCAGAAGCCATCTGTTCTCTGGAGGTGACCAGACAGCCACATGAGGTGTCAGTGTGTCCCTCCCAGGCCACTGTGCTAGCTTCTCTGGGTCATACTTGGATGTCATCAACATTCTCTTGTTTTCCTGCCCTAGCCTCCCTCCTCCTAACACCATTCTAGGCTGGCTGCCATCTTTCCACAGCACGGTGGCAGGAGGCTCTCTGGTTCTGCAGCCTTAGCCTTGATGCAAGACCTTGAGAAGCACCGTTTTACTAACCAGGTACTCTTTGACTTCACCAGTAGTGACTTGGCATTAAAGCCAGGCCTGTCTTCATGTTAGCTGCTATGCACCTATGCGCTATATAGCAACCAATTGTTGCAAAGACACAGCTAGATTGCCACCCCAGCCAGAGGGCAGAGCCCTGGAGGCAGTGGGGAGGATTATGGGTTCCTTTTGGCCCCTCATGCTCTCTCTATAGTAGTATTCTCCACTGCCTCCCACCCTGTGGTCCCTCCTGTTACCTTCCTCTACCCAACTCCATCCACCACACCTTCAATTGTACCATTCCTCCATCTGAAGTGCCCTTCTCCACCTGCCATGTGTATGCCCAAGTTCTACCAATTTCTCATTGGGCCAACTCAGAAGGCCCTTCCAGAAAGGTCTTTGTCCCATCTGCCACACTCCTAAGCAGAGGAGCCCAGTGTAAGCCAGCCTCATGCTCCTGAACCTCCCTGGGCAGTCTCATTTCTGTCTTTACCCTCCATCTAGTTTCCAAGGTAAACTGAGCCTCAATACACCGAACTGTATTTACAAGGCAGCAAAATATTTATAACACAAGTGGATGGATGAAGACTAAATAAGAATCTTTAGAAACTCAGGAGAAGGGAAAGAATGGCATGAGCTTTGAGAGGGAGAATAATCTTCCTGTGGATATGGGCAAAGTGACAAGAAGACATTCCCTAGGTGGAGAGACAGCAACTAAAACAGGTTTGAGCAGGGGGAAGGGAAGAGGAAGTATGAGAGATATAACCCAAGTTGGGCTCAAGCGGTAGCACTTGGTTCTGAGATTCAGTGGTAGGTCTGTTTGTCCAGGGCACAGTGGTGGTCAGATGAAGACCCCAGATCAGTGCAGTGGAGAGGGTGGTAGAGGAGGTTGAGTATCAAGGTTTCCCACTAATGGATGCCACTCTGAAATGCCTGCACACAAAACATGCATGTTCTGCAGCCAGCATTAGTATTTATTGATGTGCTCTTACTGATATGATTGTTTAATAAACTCTGCAGGATCTTCATTGCCCCACAGGCAATGTGTTTTTCCAAAGAAATATATATGGTGATATAAAATATTCAAAGATGAAATATAGAGGAGGCTTGCTAATGCCTAGTAGCAATGCAATTGCAATACACATAGCACCAAATGAATTTATTTCTGCCATTAAAATTCCTAATTTTCCATCTACTTAAAAGGCAACTTCAGGTCTACAGAATAGGCAGGCAATTTTCTCTATAGAGGAGAAATATTTTAATAAGAATCAGGACAGTTGATAGACATTGATATCTGTATCCTTTCTCTCTGCTCCATTAAACCAGAAACTAGTCTATGCCAATAGTGACCTAGTGTATTTATCCAAGGCAGAATAATTAATTGGAGGGGGGCCAATTGTGGAATTGCTTATTCTGTCATATTTGGTACCAGCCTTTTCTATTTCAATACAGATACACATTAGAGGTTTCACATTCCAGAGAGAAACAGAGATGGGGGCGGAGGAGAGGCAGAGAAAGAAGAGAGAACACAAAGCGGTTAAACTATAGCTGCTGAAAATAGGTTGAGCAGTTTCTTTCCAGAACTCATATCTCTGCCCACAGTGATGGCCTCGGCACAAGCCCACTGCCCTATATTGATTCTGGCAATAAAGCTCACTGTAGGGTGCTGCCGGTATAGTAAGCAACTGGCTTAGTTGAAGCATAGCTGTGCTGAATGTATTAAAAAGCAATTAACTTCCTGAGGGTCAGTAGCTGATATTCCATTTTGAAACACAGAGTGAGCTCAGATATAATCACAAGAATTCATCAGACTCAACAGCAGTTTTATAAGCAATATTTTGACAGGGGGTGGTTTGTTTTAAAGCTGGAAGTGCTGAAAATGTGAAATGATGAATGGAGTGGATAAACCAACTCTCAATGGACTCATTCTTCTCCCGACCTTATTTTTTTTTTTTCTCCTTGTCTTTCTTTGCTCTTGTAGTAGATTTTCATTGAAAGTCTCACATCTCGTGAGATGATTGTTCTCTTTTACATGTAATCTTCAAGTTGAGTAAATCATGACTTCAAATTTCTTACTGAGCTTCCTTACTCTTATTATCAGTTTATTCAGTTTTTTGCACTCATCCTTTGACCGACTTTAAAGCCTTCACCATTGTTAATCAGATATGAGTCCAGTAATTTCTTCTTTAGAAATAGTTCTTAGCCCCAAATACCAGTGAGTCATATCTATAAATCTAACTACTCAGGAGGCTAAGATTTGAGGACTGTGGTTCAAAGCCAGCCCAGACAGAAAAGTCCCCATGAGACTCTTATCTCCAATAAACTACTCAAAAAAGCTGGAAATGGTGCTGTGGCTCAGTTGGTAGAGCACTAGCCTTGAGCACAAAGAGGTTCAGGGATAATGCCCAGGCTGACTAGGGTTCCCCGCCCCCAGGATTGGCAAAAAAAAAAAAAATCAGGTGCCAGGTAGATGAATAGGAAACACCATTTAGAAATAGAAGGTAGGCTTCAGCCAACACTTTGCTTTTGTGTAGTTTCTACCAAATGAAATGCCTACTTTGCCTAACTGTCCAGAATTCATCTTTGAAAGATTTTTATTTCACCTTTGAAAGATTGTAATGTTGTTGTCTCCTGGAATAAATGATGATATAATAACTGAAAATTGAACCCTGGTTCCTGGCATCTGCTATACTTTTCATTCAGGGTCACTATGTAGATTAGTCAACTTTTTGCAACTATAAAAAATACTTAGTAGTAATTAACTTATGAAGGGAGAAGGTTTGTATGGGCTCATGGTTCTAGAGGTTCCAGTCCCGATCAAGTCTGCAAGGCAGCACATCATAGTTGGAACACCTGATGGATCAAAACCTCTTTGCCAGTGAATAAACTGAAAGAGGAAAGTTCTGGGACCTAAGCACCTTCTATGAAACCCTACATACTAAAGGTCCACTCAATAGCAGCATGGGGGTCATACCTTTTACACATGGGGCTTTGGGGGACATTTAATATTCAAACTATATCAGTCTATTGAACAACAGCCTCCATCTCTTCCCTCTCTCTGCCCTTTGAGAAGGGCACTATTCTAAAATAAATTGGCCAAGGATGGCTATGTCAGGCATCTCAAGACTACCTCCAGGTTGGAGGACTCACTTAGCAGGTAGCTGTACTCAGGCTAATGACATATTGAAATGAAAGACTAGAGAGCAAAATCAGCCATGGGAGAGGTACAAGGATCAGAGTGCAGAGTGCAAGCATCCCAAGCCCCTCTCTCAGTGGTGTAAGTCACATGGGATCACATGCTCTGAATTCCTTCAAGCACAGATTGTGTTGGCACGTGTGGCATCTTACCACCAGAGACGCTCACAAGCTAGGGGCTCAGCACCCAGGGATGTGACTAGAGTCTGGTTATATAGGCATCCACTAGTCCTGCTATGTACCAAGACTTCAGGCTCCCAGAGTGACAACAGGTGCTCAGCACCACCCATATTGTTTCTGCAAACAGCCTAGGCCTAGCCATCCAACCATCCTTATCAGTAAAAAGATAATGGGAACCCTGCTAGAATGTACAATCACAGACACTAGACAAGGGTTAGCCCTACACAAAGGTCTTTCTAAGGAGAAGACTCTTCAGGGCTGCCAGAGACGGCTTCTGTATATAATAATGGAGGCTCGAGCTACAGACTAGATACATTTTTGACTAACGAATTTTACAAAATATGGTCTCTTGCTTAGCATATTTTAAATACTTTATATAAAATGCTTGGAGATGAAATAATAATGGAGAGAAAGAGATTTGAGAGAGAAATGATGAGAGCCAAATAAGGTAGAATTTCTCATCTTCAGTCCTCTGTTCTGTCCATGCCATATATTCTTAGAATCTGCTCTGCCTTGTCTTGACAAGACAGCTATCACAAGAAGCTGCAGGCTTAGATGTTAGTGAATCTTACTTGACTGGCCTGCTGCTGGTTCTTTCTAAATCACAAGAAACCTTGCCTGCTGTAATTAGAGTTCCAGCTACTCCGGCCTTTTCTTTGATGTCTGTGCCCTTAGATGAGACTCAGGCTCTGCAGCAGGTACCCAGCTTCAGCATCTCAGGGTTGACACTTACTACCTGTTTGAGGATAGACTAGAAAGTGTCACCCCACTTCTCCTCCATAAAATAGGTAGGTATACTGATATCTATCTCTTGCAATGTCATGGATGGAAGAAGATATCACCTAGCATCAAGGGTGAGGTGAACCTCCTCATACTCCTCATTTCAGTGTTTGTAAGGCCTCATAAGCCATGCTATACTCATCAGTTGACTTCAGCTTTGTCCTTTGGGTGGCATATTTACTAGTGGGGTACCTCAAAAGCAGTGGTAAGTTAGATCAGATAAAATACCATGCAAAGTAGGCAGCACATAATTAACACAATGCCTAGGAGGAAACATGTTCAAGGAAAATTAGTTCTTATCACAATTATCAATGTCATTATCATCACTATGGAAGATAAGCTTTCATGCATTTGATATTTGTTTTTCAGTTTCTAATTATTGAAATACAAAAAACACTCTCACTCCCATTTTTCAGATGAAGAAACAGGTTCAGAAAGGACAGGAAACTAGTTCTGGTTACAAACCTTTTGCAGAATCTTCCAGCTTCCTTGTCTAGAGATCTGTAGGCTTTGCATGGTTTTTACATTTTTAAACGGTTGTGAAATAAAAGGCTAGTACTTTGTGACCTGTGAAATATATGTGTACCCATACATGGATTTTTTTTTGGAACACAGCCTTGCTCATCTGTGTACTTAAAGTCTGTGCTGGCTTTTGCTCTACAGCAGAGAAGCTAAATAGTCACAGCAGATGCCATGTGGCCTACCACACTTATAGTATTTTGCCATTTGGCTGTTTGCAGAAAAGTTTACCAATTCCTGGTCTCATCCTTGGCACTATGGCTCAGGTCCTTCTGAGGAGAGAGACTTTTCTGTTTTGTTTTTTTTTTTTCTCTTCCACCCTTGCTAGGGACTCAGTAAATGATTGCTAAGTTGAATTTCTATAATCACTTCAGAGTCTGAAAAGTAAATCTCAAGGCATGCCAGTGCACTAGATAAACATTAAGGTGAAAATGCTCATCAGTTCAAGGAGAGGAAACAGACTCTCTAAGATACTTTCCTTTGTATTGCAGTATCTCTTAAAAGTAAATAAAATGAAATTATTCTGATGAGCAAGGCTATGTCACCTAGAGCAGCTGAGTGGGTGACAAGTCTCAGGTGGGAGATATTTTCAGGAAATTGAATACTTCGTAGCTCCTGAACACTTTATAGCTTCTTCGAAACCCTGCTATGCCATATTGGAATTCAGTTTGTCAGGTATGAGGGACAATGAGCCCAGGATGTTCTAACTTTGAAGGCCCTACTGGTTTCAAGATTAAAAGTTATTGAAATGAAACCGCTGTGGACATTTTCTCCACATTAAATGTTTACAAGGTAAGTGAGTGTAGGTGTCTCAAGGTCGCCAAAAAGGCTTGCTCAATGTGGAATTTGAGCCAGCATTTGGTACGTGGGCCCATAGCGAAGTGCAGGTCCTGAGATGAGCAAGACTTCCACCACTGAGGCCTTCAAGGACTGCCCTCAAGGCTCTGGTGAACCCTGCCACTGGCTTTAAGCATGTGCATGTGTAACTAGACAGCCTTAGACCATCACAGCAGGCCCCAGAGCTCTGGGCTGCTCACTCAGTACCTGGAGTCTGTCTGGAGCCCAGAAATCTGTCAGAGTAGAATCCAGCTTCTCAAACCTATGGAGAAAGTTTCATACAGAGTTGGAATTATGAGCTGGTCTACCTGAGCCTCCCCTACCCCACTTGAGACTCATACTTCCTGAAAAAATAATAGAGATCAAGATTCTCCAAATCTTGTTTTAAGCATTTTTGGTATAGAACTGAATACTTTCCCTTGAAGTCATTCCCCAAGAAAGCATAACTCTTGAATTATTTTTTTCTTACCTTCCTAGCCACCTTTCGTTTTATAACAAAAATCAGTAGAAAAAATTGGGTAGGGGAAAACAAAATTCCAAACCAAAACACTTTTTATAATAGAACATATAGTCTATAAAGTCCTTTATAGCCTTTTCTCTGACAACCATACTGGTAAAATCAGATTTATTTAATAATTTTTTCCTTTTTCCCAAAAGGGGAGTACAATGCTCAACAAAGATGATTTTGGTCACAGTGTACTGAGATTTTTTTGAAAATAGAATTATTTGTATATATAAGGAAAGTTTTCCCAATAAAAGTCATACTTGATGTTAAAAGCCATTTCTAATATGGGAACAATAGTATTTGAATGTGTTTATATACATATATTTTAAATTTGTAGTATTTCAACCGCATCTGTGTTAAAATGCTTATGTGAACTAGGACAAGAGTCCATAAAATGTGGCATCTAATTCCAGATACCAATGGCTCATGCCCATAATCCTAGCTGCTCATGAGGCTGAGATCTGAGAATTTCGAATCAAAGCCAGCCTAGGCAGATAAATCAGAAAGACTCATCTCCAGTTAACCAACAAAAATAAATAAAGGCAAAAAAAGTGTGGCTCAAGTTGTAGAATTCCAGTCATGAGCAAAAATATCTGTATATAGGACATAACTAGCAAGATAAATAGAAAGCCTACAGATTGGGAGAAGACCTTCACTAGCTATACAACAGACAAGGGTCTTATCTCTAAAATATACTCAGAGTTCAACCCCCCCCCCAAAAAAAAATCCTCAAACAGAGACTTCTCTGAAGAGGAAATAAAAATGGCCAGTAGACACATGAAGAAATGTTGTTCAGTATCTCTGGCCATAAAAGAAATGTAAATCAAAACAACACTGAGATTCCACTTCACCCCAGTTAGAATGGCTATTATCAAGAAAACTAACAATAACAGATGCTGGTGAGGATGTGGCCAAAAGGGAATGCTACTACACTGTTGGTGGGAATATAAACTAGTTCAACCACTCTGGAAAGCAGCATGAAAGTCACTCAAAAGCCTACACATAGAGCTTCCCTATGACCCAGCAGTCCCACTCCTAAGCATTTATCCAATTAACCACAAATCAGGCTATACTAAAGCCACCAGAACATCTATGTTCATTGCAGTGTTGTTTACCATAGCCAAGATATGGAATCAACCAAGATGCCCCTCAGTGGATGAATGGATCAAGATGATATAGTATTTATACACAATGAAATTCCATGCTTCCAACAGAAAGAATGATATTGCCTTGTTCATAAGGAAATGGAAAGAGAAGAAATTATATTAAGCAAGTAAGCCAGACCCAAAGAAATACAGACTCCATGGCTTCCCCCATTTGTAATAATTAGTATATGTCTAAGATACTAGCTACTCAGGAGGCTGAGATTTGAGGATCCTAGTTTGAAGACAGATCAGACAGGAAACTCCGTGAGACTCCTATCTCTAATAAAAACTACTCAGAAAAGCTAGAAGTGGTGCTGTGGCTCAGGTGGTGAGGACTTGTCTTGAGCAAAAAGAAACTCAGGAACAGTGCCCAAATCCAGAATTCAAGCCCTAGGACCAGAAAAAAATGCTAATTGAAATTAATTCCAGGATTTGGAAGCAAGAAGTTTTTGTTTTGTTTTGTTTGGGGGGTTATTTTGTTTAGTGTTTGCAATTATTTCTATTTTCTTGTTTTTTACCCTTTGGTTTATCACCTGTTGTTACTGTTTTTGATTCGGGTACCATTTGCCTTGTATATAAATGTATCTGATTTGGAGAAGGGAAGGAGAATCACAGAAATGGTGAGACAAAGGACAAAGGGTGAACCAATGCAACAGTGACACAAGACACTATGTTGGAAATGAACTTTACAACTTGGTGAGTGGAGGGAAGCCAGGGAAAAGGAAAACAGGAGAAAACAGGAAGGGGGTAGCACTGTTAGAAAATAAACATACTCATTTTCTTATTTATGTAACTGTAACGCCTCTGTATATCACCTTTACAATAAGAAAAGAGAAACCCTGAAAAAAAATATCTGCACATAGTCTTTCCATTTCCTAACAAATGGGGCAGTGTCATTCTTTCTGATGGAGGCATACAATTCTATTATATTTATATATATATATATATATATATGTATATATATATATATATACATATATATATGTATATATATATATATATATATACATATTGTGCTGGTAGCTTTAGTATGGCTTTGTTTGTGATCATTTGGGTAAATGCCTAAAAGTGGGATTGCTGGGTCATAGGAGAGCTCTATATTAAGTGAAGTAAGCCAGACTCAAAGAACCATAGGTCCCATGGTTTACCTTATCTGCAAGAACAAGTTTATGTCTAGGACAAGTAGAAGAGGTCAAAAGCTATGTACATATGACCATATAAGCTGATGCTTAGCTGATGCTAAGCGAAATGAACCCCAAGATAGGGACACAAGAGATTTTATCTTTCTTCCTGTTCTTTTTATTGTACTTATAATGTACTATGTGATTTTTTTTGTTTCTTTTGTATGTTCTTCCCCCATGGTATAACCCCTGTTGTCACTGTATTTGATGTTGGTGCCCTGCATCTTGTATATACATTTTTCTAATTTGAGGAAGGGAAGGGAAATAACAAAATGCTGAAATAAGGATACAGGATATCCCATTGTAATAACGAGATGTGCAAGACAGCATGTTGAAAATGAACTTTGCGGGGGGAGGAAGGAGTTGGGGAGGTGGGGAGGAAAGAGATGGTAGGGGAAAACAAAGGAGGAGGTAACAATGCTCGATAGGAAATGGACTCATTACCTTGCTCATGTAACTGTAACCTCTCTGTACAGTATCTTTATAATAAATTTGCACATTTACAACACACAGAGAGACACAAACACAGTGGCTTCTAATTGAGAACCTAAATACAGATTTATATCATTTTTTTTCAAATGATCAGGTCACACATGAACCTTAGGAAAATGTTTGTCTTGAACATAGGGTTGGACAAAAGTTACAGGGAAGTAATAGTGATTTTTAGAATATGGGCTCCAGAGCTTTCTGTTTCACCATTTTTTTCTTCTATTTGTTTCATTTTTAGTAAGTTTTTTTATTGTGAAAATACTGTACAGAGGGGTTATAAGCACATGAGCAAGGTAATGAGTACATTTCTTATCAAGCATTGTTGCCTCCTCCATCTCCACAACTACATTCTCCCCCCTCCACCCTGCCCCCTGCCTAAATTGTAAAGTTCATTCGGTTTCCAAATAGCATCTTGTACATCTCATTGTTGCAATAGGTCAGCCTGTATCCCTATTTAAACAATTTGTTTTTCCCTTTCACTCCCCAAATTATACCAGCATCAAATACAGTGAAAACAGGAGCTATACCATGGGGGAGGGACATACAAAGCAACAAAAAAATCACATAGTGCCTTATAAATACGTTAGAGTCTGTTTCACCATTTTTGACCCATTAGCTGTGTAATTGGGGACAATGGAAGTGGGGCACAAGGATTCTTACTGTTTCTGCCATTTCTCTGCTGCCTGGGGCTGCCTGGGAACAACCCCATCTGTCTTTAGACAAAATGCTTGAAGGAGATCAGAGGAATTATCAGTTATGCTGAATTATTCATGGGACTGTTACAAAGGGAAAAATATTTTCACCAAAAAAAAACCCTGTAGACTGCACATGCTAGTGACAGAATTAGGTTAAAAACAGAGCCAGTATTGGGAAAGACCATTGAATTTTAACTAGCTTATCACTCTGAGCTCTTCTGTGGCATGGTAGGTTAGGTTCAAAGCAGGATTGTGTGCACATTTACTCCACTGGGCTTAAGTAAAAGCAGGCTGGAAGGAAGCCTAAGGAAGCTCTTCCAGGACACCCATTATTGACAGGGGACATCTTGAAAATGAGATGTTGCCCAGGTCTGCAACCTTCGTTCCAGCATGGCATCGCTCCATCCTTTGCTTCCTTCCCATTCACCTCATTACCCTTCACACCTGTTGTGAAATGGGGAGTGAGTCCCCTTTCTATTGGGATCCTTTTACATAAAACGTTGCACCAACTAATTGATTTTCATTTCCCTAAAATCTTTCAGATTAAATTGCCCATCCTTGACTCTTATCAGTCTTTCATCCACTTGACATTGAAATTTGGCCAATTTGACAAAAATCAAAGCAAATTTTAAAGCGATACTTCTTAATCTTTTTGAATCAAAGACCTCTTCCAGAATTGAATGAAAGCTATGGGTCCTTCCCTTGGAAAAATGCATGTCCCATTCATACATGCATACAGTTTTATTTTTAAAATACAGAGTTTATGGATATAACTAAGGCACAGCTATGGACTCCAGGTTGAAAAAAATTACATGGCTGCTGTGGTTTGAATGCCCAACAGTTCATTTGTTAGAAATTTCATCTCTAGTTTCATATGTTAATGGTAATAAGGGAAGAGCGTTGGGAGATAACTACAGTTAGATGAGATAATGAGCATGGGCCCCATAATGACATCAGGGGCTTTGGAAGAAGACAGACAAGCACCAGCACATGTGCTGTGTCTCTCATGGTTAGGGTATAGCACAAGGCTCTCCAAATACTGAGCACTGTGTTCTTGGTCTTCCTTGAACCAGTAAACTTTGATTCCCTTTGAATTACCTAGTCTTGAACATTTTGTTGTAACAAAAGAAAATGAGTAAGACAGTGGTCAAGAGACATCTATGGTTGGGCTTGAAGGATGAAGGCCCTGAAGCAGACTGACTTGAGTCATTGTCAACACTGGGATCACGTGGAAGGCTCACAGGGTGAAGGACCAAAGACAGGAGCATGTTTTCAGGAAGTAGATACCATCAAGTCCTTTGTCATATAAAGTCAAGGGTCCGAATAATGAACCTGTTTCTAGGAAATAACTTTTGTTCAAGTGAGTCCCTTGTTTCTCCTGCTCTTTCTTCATGCCATCAAGCCTCTAATTCATGTACGATTACTGTGACCAGTTAAAGGAACTAAAGAGAAATCAAGTGATGACAAGTAAAAGATGGTTATAGAACTAATCTGTGTTGTCCAATATTTATTTCCTAAATAGCCAGAACACTGTTAATTAAGGATGTGTGCTACTCGGAGGCCTGTACTCCCATGTTTCTGCTCACTGCTGTGTCCCCAGTGCCAAATAGCACCAGGCATACTGTGGGGTTCAGCAAATACTCAAGACCAGATTCAGGAAATACAACTGGGTTGTCAAAGCAGTGTACTAAGATAGCTTTCTTAGTTTCCCCAATCAGAACAAGGAATGGAATACATGTCTCTCTGTAGCTGCAATAACTTATTAATTCATCCCCCAGTGCATTTTTCTCTTTCCATTTCCCCATAGCCTGGGTCTTGAGTTATTCCCAGGAACTTAGGCCTTCCATCCCCTCTCTTCTCCTTTCCATTCTCTGTCCAATGTGACCTTTCAAAACCCCAAACTTCCATTACCTTTCCACTCCATGTACCTTCAGTCTGACTATCCTCAGACTGAAATCCAATTTGAGCTCACACATCTCAAATACTGGGCCAACCCCAGTTTTAATTTACCTAGTGCTATGCCTCCTGATCAGGTCTCTTTAAGCCAGTGGCAAGCCCCTAGAACTCCACTTTCCCTCTCCCTGGGGAAGACCAGGGAGTCTCCATGTAGAATACCAGGCTGGTGTGTGACTTATTCCTTCGTGAAGAGGCAGTAGGTTCAAATCCTGGTCTGTGTAGCTGCCAGCACCCTCCACGGTCTACTGTGTACCTGATGTTTGCTGCAGTGGCGAGCTGTCTAATCTAGGTGAGAAGGATACAGTCCATGAAAGGGATGGCCTAGAAGCCACAGTCTGCCTGTCCCTCTGCCCCCTCCAGGCTGCCTCTCAGCCTCCCCTTATCTAAGGAAGACAGGACCTCACTGTTGCTTCCCCAGCTGGGCCTATCTTGCATCTTGTTTTGGCTGGTGGACAGGTCTTACTGACAACGCATCCCTAACAGGACACCAGGCTGCATTTCTGGGTTAGGTGAGGAAAGTGAGAGGAGGTCTCCAGGCTGTGAGAGCAGGCTGTGGTCAAGAGAAATGCATGTGCTTATAGGTTTTGTTTTGAAAGACAAATTTTGGTCACAGTATATATGCTACCACCTAAGTGTGTGGTGCTTCATGTTCTTAACTAGGCAAAGAACCCTCTTAGGATATACATCAGAAGTTATGGGCCAAGAGCTGCAGTACATTTTCAGAAGTACAAAGAAGGGCCCAGGGAGACAGTCTCAGGACGGGGACATCTAATGTGGCTGGCCACAGTGTGCATGGATCCAGTAGGGGCTTCAAGCATCATAGGGGCTTCATTGACAGTGCTGAGAGCCAAGTGGAAAGTTGGATCAGAACTCACTTCTCCAGCCTCCATCTAGTTAAAAGGCTATTGATTGGCTATGCTTGTTTAATATTTCATTCACACACTCATATAAAAATGAAGACATTGGCCCAGAACTTAACCTGTCACAGAATCCCCTTGCCTTCAGAGTCTTTGTTTCCTCCACACTTGTTTCCTCCTCTATGTCCTAGAAATCTACATGCCTCTGGGACCTGCAGCCTTTCTCCTTGGTCATTTCCTTCCTTATTATAAGCAGTAGAGAGATGGAGAGATCAGGTTTGTGATGAAAACTAGAGGTCTCTGTCTGGCCTGAATTCTAGTTCTGTACTGCCTTTTTTAAAGGGCAGAGGCTTTGCCCTTGCTGTTCATTAACTCTGACTCCACAGCGCCTGTCTCTAATGAAAGTCAAGAATAACCACAGCTTCTGCCTGTGTAACACTAGTTGGGGCACAAAATGATTTCCTTTCTAGGTGATTCAACTCATAATCCAAACGCATGTGAATTTGTTTTCCAGATTATACTTTAGCATGATTGTCTTGTGTATGTGATACATGATGGGTGAGTTCTCTACACTGAGCTGTATACGCACCCATGAGAACCTCTTTTCAGTAGAAGACCTAAGATCCCTTAATTTGTTCATAAGCATATGTATCTCCTAGGCAGGTGCATGGGATGGTTCTGATAGGTTTCCCACATTTCTGTGGTCTTTTGTGTGGAAGTTCTAGGTCAACAGCACACAATAGTGTGATGCTTGGGTTTATAATATTTATGTGTCTGACTGTCCTGAGCCAGGATAGGGAAAGCCTGATCTGAAGCACAGCTGATGGGGTTTAAGTGATTTCAATAGTTCAACCTTGGGTCTGCCATAAATGGAGGGCAGAAATAGAAAATAAGTGAACTGTGGGAATGTAAAATGCAAGATGCTCTCTGAGGACTGGATGAATGCCAACATAGCTCTGGTAGCCAGAGGGAAGCCTTCTTCCAGCTCTTGTCCCAGAGCACTCCACCTCTATCTATGTGCCCCTGTGGGTGGGGCCTGTCTACACATCTTCGGAGTCTGCATCATGGGGCCCTGATGAGCAGTGGATACAGGATGTAAGATGGATGGGCCAGGGCTGTCACAACCTATCATAGCACGTGCTAAGGCCTTAAAATGACCTCCCTCTGCTATTGAGCCAGCATCTGAAATCTGACCATGAGAATGCAGTCCTCTATTTTAAGCTACCCAGGAGATGTGACCCCTGAGAATGGCAGTGCGGTCAGCTCTGCAAATCACTTTTGCTTCCTGCAGATTGAGTTTATCTGATCCTCCTGAGTTAGAGCATCCTGGAGGCAGAGTATTAGGTGGGGGAGGAGGAAGATTACAAAGGCAAAGCCTGCTTACTTTCCATTTATTTTGAGGGAGAAGGATTAATAACTGTATGGTGACAAAATATAAAGTGTGCCATCTTATTTCTAAGTGTACAATCGTGCATTAAGTATGTTCACACTATTGTGTCACCATTACCACCAAGAAACTCCTGTTGTACTTTCAGTGAATTTGGCTACTCATATAAGTGGCTTTATATAAGACCTTCATATAAGTGGAATATTATATTATTTGTTCTTTTGTGTTGACTTAATTACTTAGCATCAGGTGTCCTCAAGCTTTATCCATATTGCAGCATGTGTCAGAATTCCTTCCCTATTTAAGGCTAATAGTCTATTGTATGGTGGGCCACATTTTCTTTACCCATTTATCCAACCATGGATACTTGAGTTTATTCCACAATTTAGTTATTCTAACTAATGAGGCTATGGAAATGGGTGCGCTTGAGTCCCTGATTTCAGTTCTTTTGATAGACCAGAATGGGATTTCTGGATCCTATGGTAATTCTGTTTAATTTATGGAGGGACAGTCATTCCTATTTTTCACATCTGACGGTAGCATTTTACATTCTGACCAGTGAGATTATGAAGTTCTCTACATTCTTTCTAGCTCTTATTATTACCTCTGATATATAGATATAGATATAGACATAGATGCCAAAGATGTCATTAGGAATAGATGTGAAGTGTCATCTCATTGTAGTTTTGAATTGCATTTCCCTGATGACGAGTGTGTTGACCATTTTCCCATATTTATACTGGTCAACTGTAGATCTCTCTTGGTTTGTATTTGAACTCAAGTTACTTGTTTAAATGAATTCTTACATGTGGAACCTAAGAAGAATCACTCAGATGAAGGTAAATTTGCCAGCCCCGCCTAGCCTTGCTCAGCAGCTTATGCTCTCTGCCAAGAGCATGAATCCTCAATGAGATGCTCATCTACTGCTGTATAGGATGACTTAAATTTCTGCTAGTGTGTTACTCATAATCCCTACTCTTCATAATCCCTTTTCTCAGTTGAAATAGCCTGTCCCCTGGATGTGGCTTCTATTGTCTTTGCCTGTTACTGTGTGGATTTTCTTTGTGTGCATTCGGCAAGTTTGGGCTCCTTGTCCTCTTTCCATCCTGACTATTTGAGAGTTGGTTGGACCTCATAGCGTGATGATGCTGGCATGGAAATGTGACAGTGTTGGTTTTCATGATACCAGTGATGAAAAGCAGATACCTTGGGCACGCTGCTTCCCCTTGAAATGGCAGTCTTCTGGCATCCTCCAGCCCAATTCCTACTTCTTCCCTCCTTCCCAAGCTATGGTTCCCTCTGGTGTTTTATTGGGGGATAAAGCTCACTTTCCTGGGAACGTATTTTTTTCTAATGGTTGGTAGAACATTACACATAAGATCTCCTTACACATAAGATTGTACCTTACTTTAAGGTACAATGTTGGACAAAAGATTCCTAGAGCTTATTCATCTCACTTGACTAAAGCTTGCTGATGTTTAGCAGCTCTGTGTGGCCCCTAATCCCAGCATTCCATGCTGATTCTATGAATTTGTTTATTTTTTTAGCTGCCTCACATTAGTAGAGTCTTGCCATTTTTGTCCTTCTGTGACTAGTGTTCCATTGAGTATAATGTCCTCAGAGTTTACCCATGTGTCTCCACCACCTCTTTTTTTTTTTTTTTTTTTTTTTTACTTGTTACCCCCTCCATTGTTTTCCCCCTACCATCCCCTCCCTCCCTCCCTTCCCCGAGGTTCTTTTTTTTTTTTTTTTTTTTTTGATTGTGATTAAATGATTACATAATTTCAAAGTCACAAGTTCATTCTAACTTCCCTGGAGCAAATTGTCTACCACAGTCTGTAATATATAACAGTGTTCACATGTTATATACCATATTTGTGATCAGCAGCATGAGGATATTTAGTAGTGGTTCAACCAGATGAGCGGGAGTTCTTTGTTTCTTAAGTCCTGTTAGTTTTGTCGTATCACTAACCTTTTGGATTTAGCATCCACTTATGAGGGAGACCATGTACCGTTTGTCTCTTCGTTCTTGGCTTACCTCGCTCAACATGATTCCTTCTAGCTCCATCCATTTCCCTGCAAATGCCATTATTTTGTCATTTCTAATGGCTGCATAATATTCCATTGTGTATAGATACCACAATTTTTGGATCCATTCATCTGTGGTGGGGCACCTAGGTTGTTTCCATATCCTAGCTATTGCGAACAGTGCTGCAATAAACATGGAGGTGCACGTGTCCTTGTATATTGGTTCCTGTTGTTCAGGGTAGATGCCTAGAAGTGGTATGACTGGGTCGTAAGGGAGGTCAATCTTTAGCTTTCTAAGGACCCTCCAGACTGCTTTCCAAAGTGGTTGTATAAGTGTACATTCCCACCAGCAGTGTAATAGGGTTCCTCTTTCTCCACATCCCCTCCAGCATTTGTCGTTGGCTGATTTGTGGATGTGGGACATTCTGACTGGGGTAAGGTGGTATCTCAGGGTTGTCTTTATTTGCATTTCCTTCACCACCAGGGATGATGAACATTTCCTCATGTGTTTCTTTGCCATTTTTATTTCTTCATTTGAGAAGTCCCTCTTTAGTTCCCTTGCCCATTTAGTAATTGGTTTGTTAGGTTTGGGAGGGATTAGTTTCTTGAGTTCCCTGTATATACAGGATGTTAACCCCTTGTCTGATATATTGCTGGTAAATATTTTTTCCCAATTAGTTGGTTGTCTTTCTAGCTTAGTTGCGATAGATTTAGCTGTGCAGAAGCTTTTTATTTTAAGGTAGTCCCATTTGTCGAGTCTCTCTCCAACTTGTTGTGACCCTGGGACTCTGTTCAGGAAGTTCCTTCCTGTGCCTATTAGTTCAAGTGTCTCTCCTACTCTGTCCTGCAGTAGTTTCAGAGATTCAGGTTTAATGTTAAGGTCTTTAATCCATTTTGAGTTGATGTTGGTGCATGGTGATAGGCTGGGGTCCACTTTTAGTTTTCTGCATGTGGCTGCCCAGTTTTCCCAGCACCAGCGGTTGAAGAGGCTGTGTTTCTTCCATTGTATGTCTTTGGCTCCTTTGTCGAATATCAGCTGGCTGTAGGCCTGTGGATTTATATCTGGATCTTCTATTCTGTTCCATTGGTCTTCGGGTCTGTTTTTGTGCCAGTACCATGCTGTCTTTGTGATTATAGCTCTGTAGTAGAGTTTGAAGTTCGGCATGGATAGCCCTCCCATATTGTCTTTATCCCCTAGAATTGTTTTGGCTATTCTAGGTCTTTTGTTGTTCCATATAAATTTTTGGACTGTTTTCTGTATTTCAGTGATGTACGTCATTGGGATTTTAATAGGAATTGCATTGAATTTGTATATTAATTTTGGAAGTATCACCATCTTTACTATATTAAGTCGGCCTATCCAGGAGCATGGGAGGTCTTTCCATTTCCTAGTGTCTTCTGCAATTTCTTTCTTTAACTTTTTATAGTTCTCATTAAATAGTTCTTTTACATCTTTGGTTAGGTTAATTCCTAAATATTTTATTTTTTGGGAGGTTATTGTGAATGGGGTTGCTCCCTTTATTTCCCTCTCTTCCTGTGCGTTATCAGTGTATAGGAAGGCAACTGATTTTTGTGGGTTTATTTTGTATCCTGCTATTTTGCCGAAGTGACTTATGATTTCTAAAAGTTTGGGGATGGAGTTTTTGGGATCGTGGAGGTATAGTATCATGTCGTCTGCAAAAAGGGATAGTTTCACTTCTTCTTTCCCTATGCGGATCCCTTTAATGTCTTTTTCTTGCCTTATTGCCCTGGCTAAGGGTTCTAGGACTATGTTGAAGAGGAGTGGAGACAGTGGACATCCTTGCCTTGTTCCTGTTTTTAGGAGGATTGGTTGTAGCTTTTCCCCATTAAGTATAATATTGGCTATTGGTCTGTCATAAATGGCTTTTATTGTTTTTAGAAATGTTCCTTCTATTCCTATTTTCTCCAGAGCTTTTAGCATGAATGAATGTTGAATTTTATCAAAGGCCTTTTCTGCATCTGTGGCGATAATCATGTGATTCTTGACCTTGGCTCTGTTGATATGCTGGATTACATTTATTGACTTACGTATGTTAAACCATCCCTGTGTCTCTGGGATGAAGCCTACCTGATCATAGTGTATTATTTTTTTTATGTGTTTCTGGATTCTGTTAGCTAGAATCTTGTTAAGGATCTTTGCATCTGTGTTCATCAAGGAGATTGGCCTGTAATTCTCCTTTTTGGTTGGGTCTTTGCCTGGTTTGGGGATGAGTGTGATATTGGCTTCGTAGAATGAGTTTGGGATAGCTCCCTCCTTCTCTGTTTCTCTGAAGAGCTTGAGGAGTATGGGTATTAGTTCTTCTTTAAAGGTCTTATAGAATTCTGCTGTGAATCCATCTGGTCCTGGGCTTTTTTTTGTTGGAAGACTTTTGATAGCTTCCTGTATCTCATTATAGGATATTGGCTTATTTAATTGGTTAACTTCTTCTTTGCTCAGTTTGGGTAACTTGTATTTCTCTAAAAATGCATCCATTTCCGCCAGATTTTCTTCCTTTAGAGAGTATAGCTTTTGAAAGTAGTCTGTTAGAATTGTTTGGATATCTTGGGTACGTGTTGTGATGTTTCCCGTGGCATCCCTAATCCTATTAATATGGGTTTCCTCTCTTCTTTTTTTAATTAATCTTGCCAACGGGCCATCAATTTTGTTTATTTTTTCAAAGAACCAGCTTTTTGTTTGGTTTATTTTGGTTATGGTTTTCTGATTTTCTAATTGGTTAATCTCTGCTCTCAATTTGGTTATCTGGCTTCGTCTAGTAGCTTTAGGTCCCATTTTTTCTTGTTTTTCTAGCTGTTTTAGTTGCAACATGAGATTATTTACTTGGTCTGTCTCCATTCTCTTGATGTGGGCACTGAGGGCAATAAATTTGCCCCTCAGGACTGCTTTTGCTGTGTCCCACAAGTTTCTTTGTGAGGTGTTTTCATTTTCATTGAGTTCTAGGAAATGCTTTATTTCTTCTCTGATCTCTTCTGTTACCCAGGCCTTGTTAAGGAGTGTGCTGTTCAATTTCCATGTATTAGAGAAATTTCTGCGGTATGCTTTGTTATTGAGAGCTAGCTTGATTCCACTGTGGTCAGATAGGATACAGGGGATTATGTCGATCCCTTTGTATTTGCTTAAGTTCCTTGAATGAACTATGATATGGTCTATTTTGGAGAAAGTTCCATGAGCTGCTGAGAAGAATGTGTACTGTGTTGTTTTAGGGTGAAATACTCGGTAGATGTCAGTTAATTCCGCTTGAAGTATGGCCTCACTTAATTCGGTAGCTTCTTTGCCAATCCTCTGGTTGGTAGACCTGTCCTTTGGTGAGAGTGGCGTGTTAAAGTCTCCTAGTATTATCGTATTGGGATCTATTTTATTCTGTAAGTTTGAGAGCATTTGTTTAACATATCTGGGTGCACCGATATTTCCACCACCTCTTTTTGCTCATTCATTCATCCAGTGGTGATACTAGCATTGTTGCCATGTCTTGGCTATCATGGACATGCAGAGGATATGGAAATATACATTGCGTCAAGAGCCTGATAGAATTGATTCAGATATATATTCAGCAGTGGGATTGCTAGATTATGTGGTAGCTCTTGTTCTAATTTTTGAGGGACAACTATGCAGTTTTCTTTTTTTACTATTATTTTTTATTGTGAAAATACCATATAGAGGGGTTACAATTACATGGGCAAGATAATGAGTACATTTCTTATCAAGCATTGTTGCCTCCTCCTTTGTTTCCCCTTCCCATCCCTTCCCATCTCCCACCCCCCACCCCACCATGCCCCACCTCCACTCCCCCCCAGCCAAAGTTGTAAAGTTTGTTTTTCGACATAACGACTTGTACATCTCATTGTTGCAATGGGTCCACCTGTATCCCTATTTAAACGATTTGTTTTTTCCCTTCCCCTCCACAAATTACACCAACATCAAATACAGTGAAAGCAGGGGTTATACCGTGGGGGAGGGACATACAAAGCAGCAAAGAAATCATCTTATAAATATGTTAGAAACAATTGCTTGAAAGAAAAAGCATTTGAAAGATAAGTATCTTGGGGTTCATTTCACTTAACATCAACTTATCTGACCTTTTCTGCTTGTCTCAGACATATACTAGTTATTGCAAATAAGGGAAACCATGGTACCTATATTTCTTTGGGCCTGGCTTACTTCACTTAATACAATTTTGTATCCTACCAACAGTTAGGCTTGACGCCAACACCCTAACTACTCTTTCAGATTGTCCTGCACAGGCCTTTCTGGGCGTCCTCTCCCTATCCCCTTTCCACCATACCGTCTCCTTGACTTTTGCCTTGTGGCCAGATTCAAATACTGTTTTATTGGTGAAGTCTTCTCCCTCTGTCTGATTCCCTTCCCTTCTTTCCTTTTTTTTTTTTTGTCAGTCGTGGGGCTTGAACTCTGGGCCTGGGCAATGTCACTAAGCTCTTCAGTTCAAGGCTAGCGCTCTACTACTTGAGCCACAGTGCCACTTCTGGTTTTCTGGGGGTTTATTGGAGCTAAGAGTCTCATGGAAGTGGTGCTGTGGCTCAAGCGGTAGAGCACTCACCTTGAGCTGAAGAGCTGAGGGACAGTGCCCAGGCCCAGAGTTCAAGCCCTATGACTGACAAAAAAAAAAGAGTCTCATGGACTTTTCCTGCCCGGGCTGGCTTTGAACCGTGATGACTCCTGAGTGGCTAGAATTACAGGCCTGAGCCACCAGTGCCTGGCTCCTTTCTCTTCATTCTTGCAACAAAGAACTCACACTTGAGTGTGTCTTGTTCTTAGTCAGGGGTCTCTCCTATTAGACTGCTGGCCACTGAGGCCAGTGATGTGGCTTGTTCATCTTAGCATCCCCAGGGTAATCTGTGCTGGATAAGTGATGCAGCATTTCTTCCTGTTTTCCATGGCTCACCATCACTAATTGTTCTCTGTGGGCCAAGGGGTAAACTTGGGATGTTTATTAAGAATGCAGTCTTCACCTCAGTGTTTTCACTTTGGCAAAGAGAGAGATTAATTCCAATTGTTTTCTTTATAGCATGTTTTTAGGTATTTTTAATATTCAAAAAGAGATGAACACAATACATGAAAATCAGTAGCCAAGACCTAGGATTATTCAGTAGGTAGAAAACCAGAAAAAGCATACCTCCTCTATGTTGGAAGTAGCTTCTTCATGCTACTCAATAAAGGTAACCATTTGCCTTTGCAAAAATATATTTAAGAAATCTGTCTTTATAATTATTAGCAAAGACTCTCAGAGGCTGTGAGGAGCCGCTAGCTGGCAGTTTGCACTGGGGGCTTTACAGTACTCTTGACCTTGCTTAAGGTAAAGGAAGGTTTGTTTGGCAAAAGCAGTAGCAAATGTCTCCCTGGCATTGAAATGCTGTTGGGTTTCTGGATTCTGGAAATGCAATGCAGGTACTATAGTAATGTGAACATGAGTACAATGCCTGCTTGGTTTGGTTACTTGTTGTTTTCTGCTTCCTCTTATAGGCTGTAATGCTACGTTTACAGGTTGTCTGTGGGCTCCAGTGAACATGCAGAAACTGGCACTTCTGTCCAAGAAGCCATATGCCATGAGCTGCCCTTTGAAAGTGCTACCTCCCATAATGGAAATAGGGTTACTATCTGATATCCTTATTTATAGGATTTGGCAAGGGCTTCTGAGGTCAAGCATCTACACATGCTTTGAAGGGCTTGGGTGTGATGTTCATGCACCTAGTTATGGATGCTTGTTGATATCTCAAACAGAGTTTTAAAACTCGGAGGCCTGAGCCAGCCCATCCTCACTGCTGAGCCAATGAGGACAAGGACACCGTAGTCACAACAAGGCCTTGGGCTTAGGAAGAAGTATCTCATGTGGATGATGATGGCCTAGAGCATGTCCAGCTCTAAAATAAACACTCCCAACTTTGGCACTAAGGAGCTACCCAGCAGGGTGAAAAGCCAAGAGAGTGGGGTAGTAAGACCAAGTGCAGGGCCAGTTCCATTTTCAGAGGTAAATGAGGAAGTGAGAAGCTGCCAAACCTTCCCTCAGAAGTTTCCCCTTGCTCTGGGTGAAGGTCATGGCCATCTCAAATGGAGCTGTGCCCTTCTAGCCTTGCAGACTTGATGTTAGTCTTATGATCCAGTTCTGTCAGCTTTGAGCTTGCTCATCAGTTCCTTTTGAGTATTTACAGTGGTTACAGTCAACCAGCTCTGAATGGTTGTCATGCTGTAGGAAAGGCTCAGAGAGAGCCTGTGGTTTTTTGATTTCTCATTATTAACTATGAAATGTTTCTGGTATGTATGTATGTATCCACTACTCAGTAGCATATATCCATTACTCAGACTTGGAAACAACATAATAGGATCTACTCCTTCTGGTCTTCATCTTCTAATCCCTCCTGTGTCCCAAGCTATATCTGTCCCCATTGGCCATGTTTCTTCCTCATGATTTGTCTCTAGTTTGGCCATATCTGTTTGTGCTCATGCAATGTCTAGAATACTGTTCTATACTGCCTTGCCTTTTCCAAAGCTTTACACAGATGGCATCCTTTTGAGTTTCCTTTTTATTTTATTTTTACTCAGCATTCTGTTTGGGAGATTCCTTTCTTTTGGTGTGGTTAGGGAGTGAAATGGAGCAACATCTACTTTGAGGTTTGTGCAAGATTGAACAGGCATTAGGCCCTCTGGACCTACAACTCTAGAAATGCAAAGGAAATAGTGATGACCCAGAAAATAATGTGGTCTGTCTCCCTGTAGAAATTAAATTTTGGAGGAAACAAAGCACAAAGACAAGACAAGCAAGTGGCCCAGCTCTGAAGCCTATGAAGCTGATCAGGGAGCAGGCAGGACCAAGGGACCCAAATCAATACCAACATAATCATAGTCTTGGTATGACCTTTTCCTGTATAAAGCAACTTCCCTCCACTCAGAAACCCTTATTGCCTTTCTTTTATATAAAGAGTAAGAATAAATATATAATATGCCCTATGTTTTGTATATACATACATACACACATATACATAATTGCATGTATAGGATCCTACATATACATACACATATAATTTGATTTTTAGGCCAAGGAAGAGTTTCTGTGTTACCAGGAATAGGATATAAGGGATCACTGAACAGAGTATTTGTCCTTTTTTTAAAGTTCAAAGACATCCTACTATACATAATACATCAATGTCTTTGCTCTGATATTCTAATTTCTGATTTTCAATTTGAATGTAAGGATATTGATGATAACCAGGCCTCTACACATCACATGTTATTTAAGAAACTGCCAGCCAGTACTCAGTATGAGTAGGGAGGGTAGTGGCCACAAAGAGAGGTAGAGTAAGGGAACCCAAGATAAAGATTGGAATGCTACCACTAGAAAACCACTAGTGTTTTGTTTTGTTTTGTAAACTCAATAAGAACCTTGTTTTTCCTTTCTGGATATGTGTTTAAAGGAAAAAGTACAGCACAAAGGCACCCTCATGACCCCTGCTTCTAGAGATGGAATCTACACTACAACCCTCTGCCCTCTGAGCAGCCCCTTGGGCCACCATGTTGCCTACTTCAGAGTGGACAAAGTTAGAAAGGCATAAAGAGGGCATTGAATGACGAGACTGAGTAATCTCATTACATGGTCACTTGGCCAAGAGTAGAACCTTCCCCACTGTAGAGATTCACTAATCAGAACTGATATGATAGTCTGATCTCAAGTATCCCCTAGCCCCTATATCAAATAAGGCTTAATCCTCAGAATGATACCTTGAGAGGAGGTAAGAAGTTTAAGAGGCAGGATTTGTGGGAGATCTTTGGGCCATTGGACCCAGAAATGAGTATGCAGGAGACACATGAGTACTTGGGTGGCAGGGCAAGGAACAGAAAGAAATATATAAGAGCTTTGGGAGGAACTCCCCCACCCAACTGGAAAAGCATTAGGTAAAGAAACAAAGCTCCTCGTCTTCTGGCTTGCGGTCAGATTGTTTCCTTGATGTTTATGTGTATGGGATTCTGGAAACCCTGATGAACATTTGAATAGGTGTGGGGTTGCAGTCTCAGGTTCTATTGTAGATTGACCAGGGTGGGGAAAGAGATGCTGAGAGGACACTAGCAACTGGGAGACATGAACCATCTCTTAATCAGGGTTCTAACCATAATTTATTGAAGTGTTACAAAAACTAGATTTTGGTTTAGGCAGCCAGGTGAAGGATCCTTCCTACATGTCTTTCCCATATTTTCTTCAAAAACTCCAAGAATAAAAGATCTTTATTTTGATCAGGAGAGTAATAACCCCCATGTGTATTTTCAATTAAGCAGGGCATTGGTGACTCTACATTTCTTGATGCATGTGGGACCTGAATATTTGCACAATGACAGCAGTTCCTTCTTGTCTTCATCTTTGTGTGAGACTTCTCACCCTGTTCCTCAGTCCAGAGTTCTGTTGGGATACAGATGATTGCCAGAGGCCCCAGTAGCAGCAAGTAGATCCTGGAGACTGTGACATGTTCCCAGATGTAACAGGACAGTCAGTGCCATCTGACCTTCTCCCAAATGTGCACAAGGGTCTTTACTCATCCCAAACTTCCAACGGTTACACAAGCCTCACTTCCTTATATGCTTTTCCCTCTTGACAAAAATCCCTCACACTAATGATGGAACTTTGTAATTCTTTTTTTCTTCTTCTTTTTTTGGTGGGCGCTACTAGTAAGCAACACTAATTCCCAGACCATTAAAAAAAAAAAAAAAGACAGTTTCATCTGAGCTGATTTAAGGATTCAGGAGATGCCATTCTCTGTGAGTTCCTGTGCAAGTTTGTGATTTTCTGGTAGAAGAATGAGGAGAAAGAAAAGGAGTGAGTAAACCCTTAAATCTGGTGCTTGTTCTCTTTTCTGTGAACCATTGCTATGGTGGGACTTGGGAGGCTAGAAGTACTGGCTTAAATGCTCTCTCTCCCTCCCTCACTCCGTCTGTTCTTCATGTATTCGTAAGTGTACTTGCACATGTTTCCTCTGAGAGCAAGGCCCAGAGGTACTTACATGTCATTTTCTAGAATCTGCTTCTCTTCTTCCCTACTCCATGGTCTTAACGGGTTGGGGTTTCTTAGGTTTTAGCAGCCCTGTTGCAGGAGTGAGATACAGGAAGACACTTAAGTCTTAACTTTTATTTCAGAAGAAAAGCAGTCTTTTCAGTTAGGCCTGGGGCCACAGACCACCCAGAGTGTTTCTCCATGATGTTCAGCTTGCCATGGGCATCAGGGGAGCTCCAGCTGTCTTAAGGTGGTTCCTGCATCATAATAACGAGAGCCTGCGCTCGTATGAATGTATCACAACCTAGGTCTTCTGGCTCCATTCCCAAGGAAGCAACAATTCTCCTTGGTGACAGCTTTGGTACCAAAGAGCAAGGGTGTGGCATCTGTAACACCCTCTGGCTCTCTTGGCATAGAGTGTAGTGGGGAGGGGGAGGAGATCCAGTATTAATCAGCAGAGTGGCCAATAGCATGTTCTCAGGCTGAGCCAAGAGGAGCAAAGAGGAGAGTGGTTTCCGGAACAGTGAGGGGGGAGGGATGATGGGGCAGTGACAGAAGGGCCCTTCATCCAGCCTGATGCCTGTGCTATACAGGCCTTGCTGGCTCAGTGCCATGCTCTGCCTAGCATTCTCAGGACACAGCCCCCAGGGGTTTGTCTATTGCCCAATGCCACTGCCCCCGCTGCTGTAAGTCCTGACATTAGTCTGCCTGCCAGCACTGGCCCATAACATCAGATGGCTTTCCCCCTTATTCTTTCCCTACCCTTCACCCTCCTCTTTCCCCCCTCCCCCAAGATGCTAAATTGCCACCACTCTCCTCCGATTACACTGGACAAAGAGACTCTGACCAGAATGCTAATGGGAGCTTTCTTTTCCATCTTGTGGGCCTCACAAAAGCTGGGGGGCTTTAACTGCCGGCCTCTCCTCTTAGCTCTCACTTTCTTTCCTGTAATTCTAGACGAATGGCATTAGCCTTTTATGAGGACTTTGTTTGTGGCCATTCTAAGGGCACTTTTCATCTGACATTGGTTTCTTGAATTTTAAGTGGGATTTGTTCAAATTGGCCCAGCTTGGCCTCACTTCATAGAGGAAATACAGGCTGATAAGTTAGTAAATTCAAAAGGGGTGGTTTTTAAATAAATAAATAAATAAATACATAATCTTTATCTTCCACCACAAATTAAGTACCTCCACAAGAAAAGATGATTAAAAATTAAAATGTTCTTTGATGAAAGTAGATTGTTGCCCTCCAAATACAGAAATGGGAAGGCAGGGAGATTCTCCCTTCCACTATCTCCTACAAATTCTACTGTGTTCTTTCTCTTCTGTGGAGATAACTCGATCTCCTTTGAGGAATTAACTCTCATAATAAAAACCACTACTGTAAGTAATATTGCTGATAGTTCTTTTAGAATCTGAAGACTAAAGTATTCTACTCCAATGTCCAATGTGACAAATCGGTCAGATAATCCAGGTCAGAACCCTCAGAATTTCAAGAGTTGTGGTCACACTTATTCCAGAAAAAATACATATCTGAGGCTGAATATGTCCTTCTTGGTCCCTCTGGCTAATTCTCACTGCTACCATTCCAGAATGAAGCCCAGCTGCATTCCACTCCAGTATTGTTTGTAGGCATTAAAATTTTTATTTCACATAAACTCCACACAAGAAATACAATTCTTCTTTTCTGTTTATTTTAAACCACATAAAAATGCCAGAATTGCTCTTAGCATACAGACTGAATAAAAACAGGTGGTGGGCTATACAAAGACAGAACATTGGGTAGGCAGGGTTTGTCCAAAAGGTCAAAGTTTTCTCAACTTTCTTGAGAGCAGAGTTTTTAAAGCTTCAGTTGACAACACATTCAGTGGTGGTGGAGGGGTGACAGGGTCCGTTTGATAAGTTTCACTCAGCATGTATGCTTCTGCACAGATATGTACATATATGTCATATGTGTGTAAAAATCTTTCATCAACCCTGGCTCTCTTACCCTTAGATTTTTGTATCCTTCAGGAGACACCAAATTTAGATTGCCTGGAATATTAATGTTGAAGCACAGGTGAGAGAGGCCATGGGTATGGTAGGAATATAAACCCTAACATAAGTCCTCTCTCCTAGATCTATAACCAGAGAGAGGTAGAAACAAGAAGAACATACCAATCCAGCATATTAGTTGTTTAATCCACTGGAGACAGGAACCTTGGCCCTTAGACCATATAAGGACCTCAAAATTGTCTGTTACATGACTGGACAGACACATATGCTTCTTGTCAGCTACCCTTGACCATCTGTCTGTATTGATACTTTTATGGGGCTCATTAATGCTGTTATAAATATCCAAATGACCCTTGGCAGAGAAAAAAAAAGTTCATCACCCTGGGAGGGTACTGACAACCAAATATAAACTTCCTGCTTTCATTTCTAGCTAATTTCTTATTTCTAAGTTGTTTTAAGAATTTGTTCTCCTCTTTGCTTTTTCTTTGCCCCAGCCTGTGGTTTTCAGAGCATCTGATTGGTTGGGTATCCAGTACTTTTCACCAAACAAACATAATAGTGTATGAAAAGAGCACAATGCATTGTTATGAGCTTTTACTATAAGCCTAACTGGAAACCAGGCTATAGGGAGGTGGAAGAAGACAAAGGAAATTATTTGGCATTATAATTTACTCAGGACCTTCAAGGGATGCCCTGTAGATGTGTGATATACTAGAGAAGGTTCTAGAAACCCCAGGGGACACAGGCTGCCCCGAGGCCTTGAACCTGTATGTTAGGTGTAGAGCCAGTTTACTGATGGGAAAAGGAGAGAGCCTGTTCTGAGATGCCTGCCTTGGAGCAGACCTGGACAAATAAAGTGGGAAAGAAGAAAGATAAGATGGTGGTGGGAAGGTATGTGGGGTACCTACTGACCGTCTCTGCTGTTTAGAAATTGAGAGCTAGCTCCTGAAGACTTGGAACTGGGTAAGGAAGGTTGGAGAGCAGGGTAAAGCTGTCTTAACCAGCTAGAAAGGCTCTATCTCCAATCTCTTCCTAGAAACAGCCTGTTGTACCCCCAGAGCACAAAAGCAGGGTCTAGTCATTCTTCCTTATCTTCTTGCCTCAGAGGAGGTTTTGTGGCTTTTGTGTTTACCCAGAGAGAGTAATTGTTTACTTTCCAAAGGGATAATAAGAGATTAGCTTCTATTTCCAGGGTGGTGATGAAGGTTGAGGAAGCAGGTGGAAGGGAAGAGAATATCAGGACTCTTCACTGGAACAAAAACACAAAAATAACCTTTGTCATCTCCTGACCCTCCCTGGCTCTGTGGATATGGGTGACTTTTGATCCATAGTCCTTGGGGAAAAAAGGTTGGTTCCTCAGGACTGAGGACCCTTGCTGGAAGGCTCAGTGACATTTTCTGCAGATGGCAAAAGATTTGAAGCTTGTTTTTCCCTGGTCAGTCTCCAAGTTGAGTCTTGGGATACGTGTATGTAAACAAGTCATGTTCACTGGCCATGTCCAGCTCAGTGTCTAGAACATGGTGGACTCTTATGCGATAGCTTTATTAATAAGTGAAGAATGGCACACTAAGTGATTCTGTCAACATGGCTGGGCCTGTTCAGAAAGGACCTGAATTGAAGATGAATATAATGTAGGCTGCTGTTGTCATTAAGCAAATGGCCACAAATGAGCCAAAGCATGTCCATGAAGAGGTGAGGGGAGAAAATGGAAACTCATGGCAAAGATCACTCCTCCTCTGGGGAGGATGTTTGGGGTCAGGACCCTGTGATTTATAGCAGTTATTCCAAGCTGTGGTCAGAAGCCTCTTTCATCTCTCCCTTCCCCACCTTGCTTCCTTGTAGACAAGCATGAAATCAAGTAATATAAGTGTAAGGTTTAAATATATGGGATTAAAAAACACAGAGATACTATCTTTTTCCTTCTGGAGCTTTCCATTCAGGACCAGAGAGAATAGAGACAGATAAGTGAATCTGCAGCAAAGACAAATACATTGACAAAAGAATTTTGAGTGCTACGGAAGAAGATAGGGAGGCTGAGTCAGCTGAGTTAGTGGAGAGGCATGGCCTTCATGAGATCGTTCCTCAGGGAGAAGATGGTGGCCCAAGCACGGGAAGGACAGGAAAGGAACTAGAGACCAAGGTCCCAGCTACATACTTCCTAAGTCTGAGGAGTAGGCTTGGAAAGGCTTTGATGAGTAGGATACAGGGCTCTTGGCTTCATCCTCAGGAAGGCTGATGAGCAAAGCACGGCAGGCAAGACCTTAGAGCCTTCCTGATAATACGAACATCTCTGATGTAGTCAGAATGATATTACCAGATTTGTGTCTTGAAAAACTTGCTTTGGCTGGAAGGTAGCTGGGAATTTGAAATATGGGAGGACCTTCAACTATTCAGGCAAAAGGAGCAGCAAAAGTAAAGGAGACAGGCAGGACATGGATGATGACAAGAGGATAGTCAGGCTCTCGAGGGTTCTAATCAGGAGGATGACAGGAGTCACAAGATAGTCCATGTGCAATAGTGAGTGAAAGAAGATGCTGCTAACTGGGGGAGGAAGGGCACGGAGACTAGCCTACGTGATCCAAGAAACCCAGAGATCCAGGAGATCCAAACAGATGTAGGAAATCCAGAGATCCATCGATCCAGTCCAAAGAGATTTAGGATACTCAAATGGGAATTCAAGAGATGCGAAATCCAGAAGAAGCAAGCAGGAATCCAAGAAATCCAGAGATCCAAGACATCCAAACAGAGATTTAGGGGACCACAACAGAGATCCAAGAGATCCACAGATCCAGCAGATTTAAGACCCACAGAAGATGTAAGAGAGGGCCAGCAGACCCAGAGGTGCAAGGCATTTGAGACTTCACATTGTGACTGGATCGTGCCTCCTGCTACCTGGGGGAATAGAAGACTAAGCATTTCTGCTGTGTCTATATTCTGTATTCTGTCTCTGCTGTTGAATATAAGCTTTGATGCAGCCAGACTTCAGAGCCAGTCAGCCCATTGCTTATGCCTCTCTCCTCAGCTTGTGTGAGGATGGTGTCCTGCAAGGGAGATAGACACAAGTATGCCTACAATGTTGTAACTGTATAGATCAGACAGAAACTGGGGACCCAAGAATGAGGTGATGGTAAGTCCATGAATGGTTTGGCCCAGCCAAGCCTCATGCAATCATGGAAAATTGCCCTTACCTTGGAGGCAGATATTTTTAATAACTTGAAGAAATGTTGACAAGGAAATAATAAATAACAAAATCAAGCCGAGAATCAACTTTTAAAATAATCCTCTAAAGAAGAATGATTGAGTGAGGTCGATGAAATAAATTATATTCTTGTATTGTCATAACAAAACTCCCCTGTACAACTGAAATATGTTAATAGAAATACTTGCTTTTCAAAAAGAAAAAAAATAATCCTCTAAAAGACTGAGAGGAAATATATTAACTTGTGTTTGGAATATTAGTATATGTTTCTATATTCCCAGAAATGTCCTTGAGTATGTCTGTGTTTCATTTGAAAAGGTAAAATGTGTGTGTTATCCATTAATTTCTACCAGAGGATGTATGCTTTACACCAGATGTGTGCCCTGACCCAAGACAGCTTCACCAGAGCAGATCTTAAAAGATGGTGTCTGAGGGCAGAACATTTCTCATAGCAGCATGGAAATGAGCAGAGATTTAACAGAAAAGCATCTGGCAGGTGCATGTGATGGACAGCAAGACAGAGAGCAAAGCTCTGTGGGACTTCGAAGAGAAATAGCTGGAAAGGAGCCAGAGGTGCTAAGGGAGGTGTTGAGGGTGCTACTTGAGGAATGGGAGTACAAGCAAAGGGCTCAAATTGGCCTTGGTTACTTAGGAATGAGATGCGGAACTGGTGGCAGAAGCAGAGGAGAGCCTATATGAAGTGTAACATAGCAGAGGACATGGTAGGACAGACTCTGCAGACACAAAGTTTCAGGATCCTAGGGTCAAGTTTATACAGAGGAAAATGAGACACAATCAAGTGTCCTCAGCTCTCAGCCTGGGACAACTCAGGGGGCCATGCACAGGTCTCTGACAGACACAGAAGCCAGGCCATGTTTGGCTTCAGTGTGAGAAGGAGAGAGTATATTGAGTTTCCACGTGCAATCTTGGGTTTTAGCGATGGTAGAAGTATGAGCAGAGACAGACGTGCAAATCTGTGGTGCTGGAGCAGACAGTGCTTGAATGGCACTGGGCATCATCTGGAGGGGCAGTCAAGGCTCTTGTGATCAGGGAGCCCATATAAGCAGGAGGAGTGAGGCAAACTTAGTAACAATAGGCCAAAATTACCCATATGTCATACGGGGAACTTTTGCTTTCAAAGTACTGAGGGTTGAACTTTCTGGGCAGGTACTCTAGGGCCATTCCACTGGCCCTTTTTATGTTGGTTATATTTTTGAAATAGGATCTTGCTTTCTACCTGGATTGGTCTGGATTGTGATCCTCCTATTTGTTTTTCTCCACATCACTGAGATAACAGGTTTATGCCACCATGCCCAGCCATTGCACTTCTTTGTAGCCGAGATGACAAATGCATACCACTGTGCCCAGCTAAGATGGCTCAAATGGTGATCTAGAAATCTTTGCTTCCTAGCTATCATCAACAAGCCATTGACCTAAGGAACATGCCTTCTTCTCTCAATGTGAATGAGTCCCCATGTCTCTCTCAGTCTCTCTTCTGCTAGGGACACAGTGTTTTTAGACATATATGCTTACATTATTTTGCAATGTGGAAGTGAGTGATTCCTCTAAGAATAAATGAAGATAGATCATACAAAACCCAACCATGTGTCTGTGACTTTCATTTCTCAGCATTTGAATGTCTGTACCCACGGAAACACTTTAATGTGTTCATTTCCTAACACTGATGACATTAGGAGTCTGTTCTATATGGGAATACAATATAAGCAATTCTCAAAGAGCATAGAGAATTTGGATAAGTTCAGATACTCTTTGCATTTGGATGTAAAGACAAATTCACCACAGTCTCATCAGTGGATTTTTTTTTGTTCTAGTCAAGTTTTGAATAAGAAATGGTCACTTTCTTTGCATAAAGAAAACGTAGTTTGGGCTGGGAAGGTGACTCAGTGGTAGAGTGCTTGCCTTGCATGCCTGAGGCCCTGGGTTCGATTCCTCAGCACCACATAAGCAGAAAAAAAAAAGCTGGAAGTGGCGCTGTGGCTCAAGTGGTAGAGTGCTAGCCTTGAGCTGAAGGGCTGAGGGACAGCGCCCAGGCCCAGAGTTCAGGCCCCATGACCGGACAAAAAAAAAAAAAGGAAAGAAAACGTAGTGGCTGGGAAAGTGGCTCAGTGGTAGAGTGTTCGCCTTGCACGCATGAGACCCTGGGTTTAATTCCTCAGCATCACATAAACAAAAAAAGCCGGAAGTGGTAATAGGGCTCAAGCGGTAGAATGCTAGTCTTGAGCCGAAGAGCTGAGGGACAGCGCTCAGGCCCAGAGTTCAGTCCCCACGACTGACAAAAAAGAAAAAGAAAAAAAGAAAGAAAACTTGTACAGGCAGAGACCCACTTGTTTCCCAATACTGACAATTTATTAAATGATTGGTCAGAGCGATGGATCCTTCAGCCCAGCCTCCCCATGATACCAGAAGACCATTTTCTCTGCATTGCAGCTTGCTATACAAGTACATTCACAGCATTTTAAGGAGGCAGCAGGTGCATATTTGCGAGAAACTGTTAAATTATCCTTATTATCAAAAGGTGATAATTGAAGCAATTCATGATAGCCTAAGTCTTACTTATTTTAATTCATTAAAGGTTTGGAATTGTTTTAAGACGTTATCCATTTCTGCCTCTTGAAAAATGATTTTTATACATTCTTCTGTGCATTAATTTTACTTTAGCCTTCCATGGAACATTGGAGAAATGTTCCTAGTTTTGAGACTTAAAAGTCCAGAGCGCAGGACACGCTGGGTTGTATCCAATACTACAACTTGTCCCCTTGAACTTTTCAATAGAGTGCTTTGGAGTCTCATTAAAAGGATTCAGTGGGAACCTCTATACCTGCTGTGTTTATGTCTTATCTATCCTTAGAAATGCAGAGGGGGCATAGAAGAAAATGTGGCAAAATGATATGGTTCAGATCTAGTTTGTGTCTGGTAAAGGCTCATGTTCTATATACTAGTTCTCATAATAATGCTGTCAGAGGTTGAGGGTTTTTAAGAGCTCCTAGTTGTCTCTAGTGGCTCCTAGTAGAAGGTGAGCAGGTCCTAAGAGTACCTTTGGAAGGGATTAGTGAATTTCTTGAAGGCCTAACTTAGTTATTGGCAGAGTAGGTTGTTGCAAACTGAGACTAGCCCATATGCTTGGCTCTTTTGGCATGTGCCAGTTCCCTTTCCATTTCTGTACCGTATTAGGATGAAACTGGTATGGCCCTCACCAGGCTGAGATGCCAGGCCTGGGAGACCCTCCAACTGCCAAAATTGTGGGCTAAAAAAAACTGCTTATAATACCTAGCCTTCAGTATTTTGTTACAACATCACAAACCAAAGCAAGACGTAAGGGTAAAGATTTAACCAAGTTGAGCATGGGATTGTTTCTTTTAGATACGTGTGTGTTTGTGTGTAAAATGTTATATAATTTGAATTTGATTCTTCCTCTTTCTTATATCTTCTTGAGAAAGCTAGCAAATTTATCTTCATTTTACTATTTTAACATCAGATCCTACACCACAGCTGTCCAGTACAATACTTCATATGTGGCCAGGGCAATTCTTAATTTCAATTGATTTTAAATAAGTTTAAGTAGCCATATGGACAACAAGATTGGCAATGTCATTCTGAAAGAAATTATAGAACCAATGCATTTCCAATCTAACAGGGGCCCAGGCTGCATAATCTACCTTGTATATAATTTCCCTAGAGCTCCCAAAGAGTTCCTAACAGGAATAAATGAATGAAATCTAAAATTCACTAACGACAATAATATTCTGAATATCCTCTTTCCCCATCTTCTGCCTTTCAACATGTTCTTTTCCTATGAGGTCCTTTCTCCTCTCCCTATGGGAGGGCTGCTTCCCAGCAAGCACTAATGTCTGATGGCGATTAGCTCTGTGCTGGGTTCCTCTCCAGCCTGTCCCCCATGTCGTCAATCATGGTCATTGTGTCTGGAAGCGGATGGGCAATTCAAGAGCTACCTCTGGTCCTCAGACACTTGGCGGCTCACTGTGTATTTAATTATGTCTCAGCAAATACTGCAGCAAGCCTTTCCCAATAAGCTTGACATATTAAGGGCTGAGTTTGCTAATGGCCATGGTGATAAATTACACTAGTTAGATTGAAAAATAATGTCTAAAAGGGAGACATGATGTGTACTTGATGGGAGTTTGTGTGTGTGTGTGTCTGTCTGTCTGTCTGTCTGTCTGTCTGTATGTATGTATGTATGTCTGCACATGCGCGTGCTTACAGGGACTTTCTCAGTTTGTTCCTAAAGAGCAAACATCTATGTTCAAGTCTTGGGATCTGTAAATCGTTCACCAAAGGGCCCATTTGATAACAAGCCACTTGTGAAACCACAGTTATTTACATGGCAAGAATGTGATTGGGAAAATGCCAGGTAAGAAATGCCAGGAAGTGTTGCATTCTCCATCTGAGAGACAACAGATGCAGGAAGAGACTCATGCATGCTCTTCACCTACCAAAGTGTACAGTCTTCCAAAAGAATCCATTGACACAAATCACCTTGAAGGAAGATCCTTTTGCCAAGGCAAAGAGTTATTACTCTCACCAGAGTTAAGTCAATTTCATGGTTAGAAATTGTATAAGCAAACCTTACTAAAACAAATGTTTCTCTTTTTTTACATTTTTTATTATAAAATTGCTGTACAGAGGGGTTACAGTTACATGAGCAAGGTAATGAGTACATTTCCTATTGAGCATTGTTGCCTCCTCCTTTGTTTTCCCCCTACCATCCCTTCCCTCCCACCTCAACAACTACACTCCCCCCTCTGAAGTTGTAAAGTTCGTTTTCAACATAGTGTTTTGTACATCTCATTGTTACAATGGGTCAACCTGTATCCTTATTTCAGCATTTTGTTTTTTCCCTTCCCCTCCCCAAATTAGAGAAGTGTATATACAAGATGCAGGGCACCGACATCAAATACAGTGAAAACAGGGTTATACCATGGGGGAGGAACATACAATGAAACAAAAAAATCACATGGTACATTATAAATACGTTAGAAATAATAGCAAGAAAGAAAAAAGATATGTGTATCCCTATCTTGAAGTTCAGTTCACTTAACATCATCTTATATAGTCATATGTACATAGCTTTTGGCCTTTTCTGCTTGCCCTACACATATACTAGTTATTGCAAATAAGGGAAACCATGGGACCTATTTAGCAGGGGGGGGGGGGGTTGGCTTAATTCACTTAATATAATTTTTTCCAAGTCTTTCCATTTCCTAACAAATGGGGCAATGTCATTCTTTCTGATGGAGACATTGAATTCTATATATATATATATATATATATATATATATATATATATATATAACATTTTCTTGATCCATTCATCTACTGAGGGGCATCTGGGTTGGTTCCATATCTTAGCTATGGTAAATAATGCTGTAGTTGTGCTGGTAGCCTTATATGGCTTTGTTTGTGATCGTTTGGGTAAATGCCCAAAAGTTTCTTTTATTATCCCCTCATATTTCTCAGTCATTTCTCATCACTTCTTTTTTTTTTGGGGGGGGGTCTGGTTGTGGGGCCTGAACTCTGGGCCTGGGCACTGTCTCTCAGCTCTTCAGCTCAAGGCTAGTGCTCTACCACTTGAGCCACAGCGCCACTTCTGGCTTTTGTCTTTTTGCTTATGTGGTGCTGAGGAATGGAACCCAGGGCCTCATGCATGCAAGGCAAGCGCTCTACCACTGAGCCACCTTCCCAGCCCTGCTCATCACTTCTTTGTCCCTTCATTCCTCATTCCCTTCTGTTAAAGATCTAAATATTAACCTCTTATTTTTTTTCTTTTTATTATCTGTAAGTAATTGTTACAAAGGAATTGCATTCAACAAAGCAGTTCATGAATATAATATATCTTGTTTAATGTCACCTTTTTCAACGTTCTCACCCTTTTTTGAGCCACTTTGAGAGCTCCCTCAATGTGTTAGTCAACTTTCTGTCACTGTAACAAAGTGCTTGAGGTAATTAATTTTAGCTTGTGTCTGTGAGCCTGTGGTGAGACAGCACATCACCATGTAAACATGTGAGGAAACAAAAATAGAAGGATAGGACTGGAGACTTAAGGTTCTACCACTTCCCAATAGCTCCAAGCTGAAGCATGAAGCCTTTAATACATATAGGCCTTTGGTAGACATTCAAGATACAAACTATGGCACTCACACACAGAACATAACTAAGCTTTGTCTCTTCTTCACACTAGTCTATCTTTTGACAGTTTAATTTTTAAGCCCCAAACACTGACCCTAACAAGGTAAGGCGTTTCCTCCCTGACACTAATGGGAAAGTATTGTGTATGTAAGATGGCAGTTTGCACAGATGAAATATCCCTACAATGTTGTTGACATGTCACTGATGATGAAGCTTTAACATGCAGAAGAGCCTTCCTGGGGCCCCATTAAGTTTGGCTTTCTTGGCCATCCTGAAAGCCTCTTCTGTGGGTCTGGGCACAGGGTCTCAAGGAAGCCTGCTGGGGTGGGTCAGCAGGACCACACATTGAGAACCCTGCTTTCAGTGAACATAGGAAAGTGGTTTGGGTGTGTATGTATGTATGTGGGCATGGGTGAGCATGAACATGTTGCAGGGCCAGCCAGAAGGGCCTCACCTTTTCAGTTTCTGTCTACCCTATATAATGAACTGCAGTTTTAAGTTTAGTGTTTGGTTACCTCAGTTAATGAAATGTCCCTTTGAGTTTTGCTTTTATCTCATTTTATGCCACATGGTGTCTTTTTGAGGGAGTAGTTATATTAAGAAGACCTTAAAATACCAAACCTACTGGGCGCTGGTGGTTCACACCTATAATCCTAGCTACTCAAGAGGTTAAGACCTGAGGATTATGATTCAAAGCCAGCCTAAGCAAGAAAGTCTGTAAAACTCACATCTCCAGTTAACCACCAAAAAGCCAGAAGAGGAACTATGGAGTAGTAGTAGTGCCAGTAAGTAGTAGAGTGCCAATCTTGAGCAAAAGAAGCCAAGTGAGAACATGAGGCCCTGAGTTCAAGCCCCAGTACTGACACAAAACAACAACAACCAAAAACCTGAACAAAACATGTGAGTCTCATTTGAGATCCACTTCCATCTCAGAACAAAATGGTCACTAAAAATAAGTTTTCACACAGACACACCTATAATTTAAACCATTATTTATCTAGAGACACAAACCACTAGTTTAGGAGTCACTAGCCTTGGCTTACCTTCTTACCGCTGGCCACTCTTTCCTCTATTCACAAATTAAAATAGACTCATTCACTTGGGCCCTAGAACTTAGTTACTTTTTTAAATCTGTTAACTTTATTTTAAAGAATTTACGTCATAAAAAAAGAATTTACATCATTTCTTTTGCTATAGTATATCACTGGCATTTTATTTTTGAACGCCAAGGGTGGAGAGACCCATGCTGGCCTTGGACTCTGTCTGCCTTTGTTTCTCTTCTCTCCCTGTGTCCCATCCCCTCCACTAGAGGAATCAATTGTTCTCATGCGTTCTGCTTTTTTGCCTCTTTTCCCTTCTGCCAACTTGGTCAAAAGCAGCTGGCATGAATCAGAAGGCAGCTAGACCTCAGCCCCAGGTGTCTAGGATGGTTTTGTGTGGAAGCATTTCCATCTGAATGTTACCCAATGCCAAGAAATGATGAAGGGTGACAGCACTTCACATCCAAAGCAGGATGAATGCTGTGGCACTTCCTTGGTTGTTTTGTTTTTTTCAGTTCTGGACCCTGAGATTTAAAGAACAGCACCCTGGGGTTTCCAGTTTTAAAAACACATTTAGTGTCTTTCAAACTTCACCATGAAACAACCTCTTGGGCCTTGGGAAATGTCTTTGTGACAACATAACACAAATTGTGTCAGTGTCACACAAATTTCTAATACTTTAATCCTTTAGATGTAGCACTTTCTCAGACTGATAGGAGGGATGCTTTCTGAAAACTTTCCACTGAACCTGGTTGGGAAGGGCTTCTAACCTGCCTGTGAGTCAGGTCAGCCTCTAAGCATCAGCCTGGGGCCTAGTCCCTTTCGTAAAGCACTGCACATTCTGAGTGCTTTTTCTTCAGAGTCAGGACTCCCAGGAACCATGCATCCCTATCCACAATGGGCCAGCTCAACAGCCAAAGCAGCCTGTGGGATGATCCTGCCAAGTGTATGGCCATACAAGGCCTCGCAGCCATTCAGCCTGACTTCAAGGAGCACAGTACAGAAACAGAGCTCTTAAATACAATGACTTCTTTTTGTCAGTCGTAAGCCTGAATTCTTGGCCTGGGCACTGTCCCTCAGCTCTTCAGCTCAAGGTTAGCTAGCACTCTACCACTTGAGCCATAGTACCACTTCCAACTTTTTCTGGTTATGTAGTACTGAGGAATCAAACCCAGGGCCTCATGCATGCTAGGCAAGCACTCTACCCCTGAGCCACCTTTCCAGCCCCAAATACAATGACTTTTAAGCAGTTGTTGCCTTGATTTTTGTTTCTCCACATGCTGGATAAATGCCTTCCAGGCTGTGCCACAAAACCCTCAGATACCTTGGACAAGCTGAATTCTTCAGCTCAGCACATCCCAAGCAACCCATCAATTTTCCACAAGGATTGTGCTATGTCACTTTAGAAATTTGCTATGGAAATTGTCTGGTCCCTTTTCACATGGGATCTTAAAAATCCATTTTTGCCTTTCCACAAAGGGATATTAAAATGGGTAGGGGAAACAAAGGAGGAGGCAACAGTGCTTGATAAGAAATGTACTCATTATCTTGCCCATGTAATTGTAACCCCTCTGTACTGTATTTTCACAATAAAAAAAAGTTAACTCCCCCCCCCCCAAAAAAAAAGAAAAGAAAAGTCCTTACAGTGTGGTTAGAAATGAGATCACTTTGCAAGCTTCTATTCTCATGCAAAAAGCCCCCAACTTTTTCAAATTATAAACTTTTTCAGGATTGAAACTGCAGAAATGCTTTGTCTTCAACACTGTCACAGCTGAGAATAGGTCCTGAGGCCAGTTCACAGGGCTGTGTGATAATATCCTTGAATTATTCTATTAGTGTGCTATTATTCCAAGATACCAAGTGAACACACATGCTTTTTCCATTGTGCCATCATTTTCCTTGATTCTTACAACCAATTTTTCCAGATAGTACCTGTTTTTATTTCTTGAGTCAGAAGTATGCTTTGTGAAAGCTATATAGCTGGTATTTGGAAAATGGAAATTCCACTTGCCTTCAAGCTCCCAAACATTTCTACTCCTAGCTCTAGGGCCATCTGTCCTGTTGAAGAGACTTCTAGACCTGGGTATCTCCCTCCCCATGGAGAAGGAAAGGGTGGGAAGGGGAAGAAAAAAAGGAGAGAAAGTGGATTTTTATGATATAATCACATGTAACTGCACCTGTCTGCAAAAGTATGCCAAGATATTTTCCAGCCTTTATTAGGAAGCTGTAGCTCTTACCCCATGCGGCCCCAAGACCTGTAGAGCTACATCTGGGAATAAAATGAAAGCAAGAGGCTCTCTGGCCAAGTAGACAGTGTCTTTGAAGGTGGATCACATCTGTCTCCATCAGAGGCCTGTGTCCTAGTGGTAAGTTATTAGTTCATGGTGGGAAGACAGAAGGAAAACATACTGTTTATGTTTATATCAAAAATTCTGAAGAGTATGGAACTCTGAATAGCAAAAGGTCCATAATGATTTTGGCTAAGGTAGGAAGAGAGCCACAAATCTGTGGTATCACGTAAGATATGGCTGGATACTCGCTTTGACCCCATCATTCCCCTGCCCATTGGTTGTGCCTACTCCCCCATCTTTCCACATCTCCCAAGTTTCAACCTAGAGGTCACTTCCTCCATGCTGCTTCAAATACTCCCCCCACCAAAAACCAAAGCACTCCTGCTTATTCCTTTCCTTTACCCTTCCTGCCTCTACTCTTGCTCTGTCTCTTTTGATGGAATAGTGGCTCTGTGTTGAAAAGACTCATTATTTTCATAGAAGAACAGGAAAACAGAAAAATTATATAACCTTATATAATTGAGCTCATCTTGATGTTACCACGTTTTACTTTTGTACAGACTTTTAATTCTCTAATAGCATTGATCTTTTTATGATAAAAGTTGCCACACAATTTTAAGATGTTACCATTTTAAGGATATGACTATAGGGGAGACCTTTCTCCTCTACCTTCATATGCTTGGTACCTGGACCTTTCATACTAAACTGACAGATGAAAGGCCAAAAGGAGAAAACATATACAGTAATTTTCTTTATGTGAGTGTCAAGACATATATATACATATATATATATATGTCCATATGTATGTGTGTATATATATATATATATATATATATACATATATATATATATATATGGAGGTCTCACCAAACAGGAAGTAAGAACACAAAACAGCAGTTAGATTTGAGAATTTATGTATCGTCTTAACATATAGTAGTAATTCTAGGGAGAGAGGGGAAAAAAGGAAAGGGTAAAAAAAAGGAAAAAAGCAGTAAACTGGGGAGATAAAAATATGGGGGAAACTAATGGTAGGGTAGTTTCAGCAAGGTGTGTGCTGATTCAGGTGACAGCAGTGATAAGTCATCCCCTCTCTCACATAGAAAGGGGGCAGGGTTGGGGAAGTGCTGTCACAAAGGAGGATCTGTGTTCCACCTTTCAGTAGAAAGGTAGGGGAGAGAGAGCTTGTCCTATGTCTGCTACTTTCCATTGCCTTTAGAAAAATAATCCTTACTCCATTCGTGGGGCCTGAACTCTGGGCCTGGGTGCTGTCCCTCAGCTCTTCAGCTCAAGGCTAATGCTCTACCACTTGAGCCACAGCGCCACTTCCGGCTTTTTTCTTTTTGCTTATGTGGTGCTGAGGAATCGAACTCAGGGCCTCAGGCATGCAAGGCAAGCACTCTACCACTGAGCCACCTTCCCAGTCCCCATTTAGGTTATTTTGAGGATAGCTCATCTGGTCTCCTTTACTACTTGGTAAGCTTGGTCCTTTTGCATATGGGTCACTGATACAAAGCTAGGCCTGAGCCTGCCTCTCTTTACTACTTCTCTCACATCCACACCAGGCTTTGTGCCTTTGGTATAGGACCTAAGCATGCTAGTACACAGGACATACCCAACTCTGCCTTCTTACCTCTCCTTACCTTCCTATCAGAACAACACAGAGACCTGAGTTTGAAATTCAGTTCTTCCCTTCACTGGTATGTTTATGGAAGTCAACAAGTTAGCACTTCTGAGCTGCAAATAAGAATCCGAACACCAGGTACAGAATGAGGAAGGTTAAAAGAGAAAGAGCACTGGGTGTAGCTTAATGCAGAACATATGCCTAGCAAGACCCTGGATTCCATTCCCAGCTCTGCAAAAAAAAAAAAAAAAAGGAATGCTAGCACATACCACAGAAGCAAGTCAGGTAAGATAAAGCTTGCCCTCCTTACTGGGAACCTAGGTAACTTACTGAACTCCTCTAAACCTGCTTAACCCCATCTACTTAAAAACAAATCTTTCAGTATTTTCACAATAAAAAATAATAATAAAAATAAAAACAAATCTTCATTGGTTTCCTCCTAGGTACCCTCCAAGAATAAAAATGGAAGGTATAATGCCCATACCTAGAGCCTCCAAGCCCTGTATGCATGCTAAGTGCTACTCAAGCTCCCCGTCAGCAGCCCATAACTCAGCTCTGGACCCCAGGCAGCAGTTACTCTCAGTACACACTTGCAGGGCCAGGGATACTCTAATGAAGATGCCTCTGGCATCCCTATGGCTGGGAAGTTCAAAGGAGCCTTTGACCATTGTCCCTAGAGGTTATTTTCGTAGGAGATGCTCCCGTGATACGCCTGGGTCTGTGTGTTTAATAAAAACTTCAGGGATTTTTTTTCATTTCCTCACTTCAAGTCGCCTCCAAGGAAACTATGCTTCTTTTATCTGCATGGTTGTAACTCAGAAAGTGTTCGTTGGACATCTAAATGTGCATAAAATGCCTGGCATGAAGCCTGGTTTTCCTCTCAGTTGTCAGGGAGACTGAGAAACAGGGAAGGTGGGAGATTAGAGGTTCTAGAATGCCCTGGGGTCTGTTTGTTTGGGTGACTAGAAGAAATGGAAAAGTGACAGGAAATTGATGGGTGGGAGAAAGGGCTCAAAGTGGAAGGATGAAAGTGAGGAAAGGTAGGCTCAAAACCATCTGGTTTGCCAGGAACACTGAGTTATACAAAGGGAGCAGTAGTGCGAAAAGAAGCAGGTCCTGCAGGAAGAAGGACTGGGGTGCAGTCATGCAGAACCATGAATAATAATAGTGTGCTTAGAATTTGGACTTGGGATATCACGTTTAGCCTTGTTGCTTAAAATTTGACAATATCCTGTCAGCTATATGTTGGGGAAAAGGGAAACTTCCAACAGAAGTAATTGAAACCTGGTGAGGTATTGTGTACCTGTGATTTCAGCTACCTAGAAGGCTCCACCTCAAAAAAACACAACCAACATATTAGGTAGATGTGACATGAAGATAGCCATTGGCCCCTTCCTCCAGCCCTGAGTCCACAGTCAGAATTGACAGTTCTGACTCCCACATTTTTTTATTGTGAAAATACCATACAGAGGGGTTACAATTACATGGGCATGGTAATGAGTGTATTTCTTATCAAGCATTGCCGCCTCCTTCTTCCATTCCCCTTCCTATCCCTTCCCATCTCTCCCCGACCCCCGCCAGTCCCCCACCACATAACAAAGTTGTAAAGTTCACTTTTCTACATAGCGTCTTGTACATCTCATTGTTGCAATGGGTCCACCTGTATCCCTATTTAAACAATTTGTTTTCCCTTCCCCTCCACAAATTATGCCAACATCAAATACAGTGAAAACAGGAGTGATACCGGGGGAGGGACATACAAAGCAACAAAGAAATATCTTATAAATATGTTAGACACGATAGCAAGAAAGAAAAAACATTTGAGTCCTTATCTTGAGGTTCATTTCACTTAACATCGACTTATCTGACCATTTCTGCTTTCTCAGACATATACTAGTTATTGCAAATAAGAGAAACAATTGTAGAACATTTGGTTAACTGCTAAGTTGGGTGACATGCAGATCTCTGCATGTGCATTTTCTGGAACTTCCAAAGGCTACTTCTAGGATCCACAGAGCTGCCCAAATTCCAGGCAGCTCATTTATAATTCATCTTAGAACTGGAGGAACAGATGGAGGCCCCACCCTAGAAAGAAAATCCTCCAACTTCCAAAAGAAGTTGTAAAATCCAAGCAATCAGGTATCCTCCTCTAGGACACACAGCTGGAAGTGGGGTAACAGTAGAATAAACTTGGGTCCAGATGCAGAAGAATTTGGCTTCAACACTAGGGGATTTAAGCAGGGAAGTGTTTTGTTACTTGAAGGTCATACATATGTGACTCAGCCCATGAACCCATACTTGGGCATACAGCCTGGCCTGGGTATGATAAATGTGAGGTGACTTGTAGGGTTCCTCACATGGGTACTTAGCAGCCCAGCTTCTGTGTTCCATTCAAGGATACCTGGATGGAATGACTTTACCATAGAAGTGGGAGCAATGCTAAATTCCTGTTGTAGGACTTGGCTGAGTACTATTGTTTGGTGGTGTCAAATTTCTCATGCCCCATTCCCATTTGGAGGAAATTCTAAGGCAGACACTGTAGAATAAGATGGGGCTGGAACAAAGTGGCATAGGCATAGGGCAATACTCAATCTTAAACTATCTGAAAACTTTTTGCTACAGCTGATGATATGCCATTACCCTGTAGTTGGGAGGAAAACCACTTTCTGTAACTTCCTGCAGTATATTCCCTCACCATGGACTTTCTTGAACACTCCTGTCTAGTTGTGGCCTGATCTGGCACTCTGATAAGTTGGCTCCTGATCATTAGCTTGGATTTAGCACAAAGGGATTTTCCACCTTAGCAGAGGAGGAAGCTAATTTTAACTGCTATGTGTCCTATCAAATTTGATTTCGGCTTTTATTGTAATCTCCATTTAAAAATAAACCAAATGAAATCTAAGTGACTTGTATTCTCCAAAGGCAATCAGTAATGTTCACAGAGCCTGAGGCTTGGAAATTATGTTCTTCTGCTACCAACTACTTTGTGACCTTATTTTCCCCTTGAATAACATGAGTAGGTTGCATGAGGATCCATGGCTACAGATTTCCCTATGTGGTCAGCCCCTGAACCCAGTCATGTTTTGTGTGACCTCAACAGTGTTTTATTTTCTAATTGAATTTAAGGTTCTTGAAATCAGGCAAGCACGGGACAGATTTGCCACAGGCCCCACCTCTCACACCAGCTAGTTGAATATTTCTTAGCTACCTGGCTCACAATACCACCTCTCCTCTTTTGCAATAGAATGAGGAATTTTGAAATTCTTTTGACCTCCAAGGACTCCAGGATTTTCATGGCTTTGCCTGCCTTCCCTCTGAGCACTGAAAGGTTTTGATTTTTTGTTTATGGGGTTTTGTTTTTGTTTTTGTCCCAATGAGAAAAAAATTAATATAGCTGGTGAAGGCAAAAGAAAGCAAATACTAGATGGCCATATTGATGCACATCTTTCTCAGCACTAATGAGGCTGAGGCCAGAGTATTTAGAGTGCAAGGCTAGCCTGAGCTTACATAGTGAGATGCTGCATTAAAAACAATTTTTTAAGGACAAGCAAAAAGAAAAATCCAGTGAATTTTATTGGAGGTTTTTGGGTTTTTTTGGTTGTTTTATACATGTATGCCACTCCTGAAGCTTTAACTCAGGCCTAGGCTCTGTCCCTGAGCTTCTTTTGTTCAAGACTAGTACTCTACCACAGGAGCAACACCTCCACTTCTGGCTTTTTGGTAGTTTAGTGGAGATAAGAGTTTCACAGTATTTGATTCCAGTGTCCTGCATCTTATATATACATTTTTATAATTTGGGGAGGGGAAGGGAAATAACAAAATGCTTAAATAAGGATGCAGGTTGACCCATTGTAACAAGGAGATGTACAAGACACTATGTCAAAATGAACTTTATTATATTTTAAAAATGTATTTCTCTTGTTTTCAAATATATTTTTATCTTAAAAAAAGGAGTTTCAGTCTTTCCTCCCCTAGCTGGCTTCAAACTGCAATCCTGAGATCTCAACCTCCTAAGTAGCTAGGATTACAAGCATAAGCCACCAGCACCCAGCTTCTTTCATTGTTTTTAACATGCTACAAAGATGAATTAGGGGACTGACAAGTGGACATTTGTTCTGTGTTTATGTAAGAAAATGCCCTTTTCAGAGAGAGAAGCATATATTTGTATTTAGAAGTTAAATATAATATCATTTTAGGAATTTAACTGAAAATAAAAGGAATATGGGGCAGGAAAGAAAAAGGCAGAAAAGCCAATATGGGCAAAGTATGGAAACATGAAATTAGCAGACAACGCTTGAGAACTCACTATTCTGTCTTCTTTGTGAACAAACTTTTTTAAAAAAAAGTTATCTCTAAGTCATTGTATAAAGAAGCTCTCATTCAACAAGGCAGTTTGTGAATTTAGTGCATCTTGGTCAATGACAACCCTTTCAACATTCTTATCCATCACCCCCAGCCCTCCCTTCCCTTTTTTTTACTGCGTCCTTCCCCCTTCTTTTCTTCATTGATATATTAACTGAAATATGGTAGTTTCGGGGAATAACTCAGTGTAATCTTTTAGAAAAGCAAAATTACACTTCAACAAAATAAATACTAAGGAATGAATACTTGAAATGGGTGGGGTAAGGTTAAGGGGAAAGGATTAGATGAGTGACAAACTTGAAAGTGCTCCTAAATGCAGGTGCAAGAGAAGATGGGAAGGTAAGGAGAGGGAAAGGGACGGCCTTCTTAACATTTAGTTGCATATAGTTATTTACTGTTTCAAAAAAAATCATTCGCATGGGAAGAGATGGTAAGGGGAAACAAAGGAGGAGGCAACAATGCTTGATAAGAAATGTACTCATTACCTTGCTCATGTAATTGTAACCCCTCTATATGGTATTTTCACAATAAAAATAATTAAATAAATAAATAAATCTTTCCCAAAGTGTGAAATATGTTCACTATTACTAGTGCTATACACTTATGGTCCTATGGCAGCACGTGGATATATTTTGTTTGCCTTAAGCCCCAGGTTCCCTGGTTAGCTCAACAAGTACATCCACAATGACTGTACTGATGATAAGAAATACAGCTGGAGGAGCTGAGCACATGTGTTGCAGGCAGAGCTGGAAGCAATTTAGGACTATTCTGTTTGGCCACATTCCTCTGGGATTTCAAATACCAAACCCTGTGAGGCTTCCATTTGCTCAGATGCACTGTACAATCCTATATCCAAAGTCCATCATTGAGAGATATTTTGACAGAGAACACAGTGTCTCATACCAGGGGACTGAGGATTGAGAATTGGTATTTTGGAACTGGTTGCTGAGAAACTTTGATGATGACTGATGAACTATATTGTTGGTCCTGCCACCACTCAACTTCATTCCATGCTCCTTCACTTGCCTTAAAAATGCCTTGCAGATCTGAAGTGCAAGAATCCCATTGAATATGAGACTGTTCGGATACTAGTGGTCATTTTCTCATTAGATTTTCCTGCTCCTGTTAAATACTGGGAGTTTATATGTGTCATTAATTTTTTTTTTTTTTTGGCCAGTTATGGGGCCTGAACTCTGGGCCTGGGCGCTGTCCCTCAGCTCTTCAGCTCAAGGCTAGCGCTCTACCACTGGAGCCACAGCGCCACTTCCGGTTTTTTCTGTTTATGTGGTGCTGAGGAATCGAACCCAGGGCCTCATGCTTGCAAGGCATGCACTCTACCACTGAGCTACCTTCCCAGCCCGTGTCATTAATTTAAATTCTTAGGAATGAACTGTCAAACATCAGTCCTTGTGTTTAAACAGAAAAGATTACTCAGTTGAAACATTAGCAGGCATTCAAATCCCTAGTAATATTAGTTCTCAGGAAAAGGCAGAAGGCAGTAGAAACAATTTATTATCTGGAAGGACACTGAACTTTGTGGTTTATATTGGGTTTAGCATTTGGGATTTTGGGTTTTTTGTGTATTTGTCTGCTGGCTCTGGGGTTTGAACTCAGGACCTGACATTTGCTCAGCTTACTTGCTCTACTACTTGAGCCCTGCCTCTATCTCTGCTTTTTGCTGCATATTTTGGAGATGGAATCTCATGGAATTTTTCTGCCTGGACTGGCTTTCAGCCATGAGCTTCCAGATCTCAGCCTCCTGAGTAGCTAGAGCCACCAAGCATGAACCACCAGTGCCCGGCTTAGGTTGAGCTCAGGTTGGTATTTCTCTAAGCTCCTATCAGCATATGACTACATGACAGTGATGTGGACTTCGACAAGTTCTTTGTAATACCACTATCCAAACTCTTCCACTTCAGCTATAATTGGTTCTGTTGTAGAAATTCCAGAAGAGGGCCAGATGTGGTGGTGCACACCTGTAAAACTACACAAGGCCTCGATTCTGATCCAGGCTGACCAGTTGCAAGCAAGCTCTACCTGGGGTGGAGAAGGAGAAAGCATGGGAATCCTGGCTTCAGCTCTTCCCTTCCTTACCTGTGCAATATCAAACAAGCCTTTCCGAGCTTTGAGGTCCTCTTGTGTAAACTGAATGTTTGAAGCCATGTCTACATCACAGTTATGCAGAACAAATTGGTATGATACATGGAAGATACCAGCATACCATGCAGGGGAGCAGCTATGTGGCTTAGTACTAGACCCATGCTGAGGATGTAGTTGGTAATTAATTCATTGCTGCATTTGTGTATTTAAATGTTGACATCTCTATGTCCAGCAGGCATTAATGTGATTTGTAGGAAATACTTCAAAATTTCCTGGTTTTTGTTTTCTCTTTCTGTAAAGGAGAAAGCCACTCTTCAAATTCTTTTGGCCATACCTGTGGATTAGCAAGGCCTAAATTAAGGGTGGCAGATGAAGTCGTCCACAGGGAAGGAGGGTTTGGAGCCTTTGCAGTAATAGTAGCCTTTTACCTTCCGATCTATTTGAGTTTCTATGCCCAGCAATTTGGGGCCCTGTGCTATAGTGAGGAGACCCACAATCACATGTCCCAAAGTCTGATTTCCGGGATTCTAGGCCCATGTCTCGGCCCACAGTAGTAATTATCCAGTGATGTATTCACGTCCAGAAGCAGCTTGGTGATTGACAGGATGGGGAGGAGAGAAACACAGTGGGGAGACCATCAGGCCAGCAGGGAAAGGCTGAAAGCTCCTAAAATTCTCTGCCTTGCTGGGAATGGAGCGTCTTCCAAGGAGCTCCTGATGGCTCAGCAGCCCTGAAGCCAAGCAGAAACGGGGCTGATGTCTAAGAAAAGCAGGCACCATGGTTAGCTCCCAGTCTTCCATGAAAGCAGGTCTCCCTTGTCTACTTCTCATTTTCCCTCTAATCTGCTCAATGAAGAGAGGCTGGGAGAAGAGAGAAAGGGAAAGGAAAAATGATTTGCTAACGATAGAGGATTTGGAAAATCAGCCTGAGTGAATACTAAGTGATGTGGGGCTTGGCTGAGCCATCGGCCTAGGAGCATCCAAGAGACCTGGTAGCCCGTGTGCCAAGCTACTCTTTGTAGGGGGCACAGCAAGTCAATCAGTAGTGTCCCCATGGGAATGGTCTTCCCATTCCATGGCCTATTTGAATAAAACCATTTCACTTGGGTACCAGAGCAGTGAAGAAACTGTCTACCCCAAGTAGTCTTGGGCTGGCCAGGATAGAGAGGCAGCGTGGACTATAGAGGCTACCTTGTTCATGAAGGACTTCTCAAGGAGAACATAAAATGCTTCTCCATCCCTTCATCCTCCATCGGAGTTCTCCAGGAGCGATGAGTATGTGAGTCTGGACCCCTTCATACAGCCTCCACTGTGTTTCCTGGACTCCAGGTGTGAATTAGAAAAGAGAAGGTTAGGTGGGCCAGGGTAAGGGCTCTGTGGCCCAAAGTGACACACCCCAGACACACTCAGAAGGGACATGCCTGGCAAGAATGAGGGGCACCTATGTGCCTTTCCCCTACCTCCATGCTCACAGCCTCTGTGAGCAATGACCTTGTCTTAAAAGATGGCCTTTGTTCCATGTAGCCTTCTTAGCTTTTCCTGGATGGCCAAGGCTCATAAAAAATAAGAATTCCTGAACATGGGGTTTGAATGCTTGAGTCTGTTTTCATCATGTTTTCATCATGTCCCATAGAGAAGAACTTGCTTTGCCTAGTTTACCAGAATCAGTGACGTCTCTTCCACCTACTGTCTTCAGGGACAAGGATATATGGGAAACTGTGATAGATAATCTTCATTGTCTGCTGGACTATGTTGAAAAGCACCTAGATTAGTAAAGCACACCTCCAGGTGTGCCTGTGAGTTCCTTTCTGGAGAGGATCAGCTAAAGGGGAAAGACCCACTTTGAATGTGGGCCTCACCATCCCATAGACTAGGGGCTAATGGAATAAAAGGGAAAAAAGGAGAAAGCCCACCAGTACATGTGTGTGTGTGTCCCCCTACACACACCTTATTCTATCTCTCCGTCTCATTTCCTCTCTCCTCCTCCCCCACCTTCCTGGCCACCATGATGTAAGCTGCTATACTGTACCCTGCCTTCCCTGACCTGATTATCTGAAATCATGAACAAAACAAATGCTTCCTTCCTTAAGTTGTTTATGTCAGGTATTTGTCAAAGCAACAAAACCCTGACTGACATAAAGAGGTCCTCTGTGGCCGCAGACCCATTCTATTTCGTGTGTACACACAACTACCTACTTCCTATGGATATTATCTACTTCATAGTTGAACTATAAAGAAATTGAGTAACTTCTTACAGCCTGGAAAACAAAACGGGGAAGTAATTTAATACCCTCTTCCCCATCTTAGCATATCACATTGCTTCAACTTGTCCCTTGCTCAGCACACTTTGTTCTAAGGAGGACAGTTCTGGAAATTCTTAGTTCTTTGCTTTAAATATTGTCAACCAACTTAGTATATTCCTGTTATTATCCAACTCCAATCCAGGAAAATCCTGTAGAATGAAAGACGCCAGGGAACACTTTGCAATCCCTTGAAAAGATCTGTGTCTCTGTATTTCAGCAGTATACACAGAGTTCTTGAATATGGTAAAGAATGGGAGAGCAGTCAGTGGCAGAGCACTTATGGGGCATGGACAAATCTCTGGGTTCCATCCTCAGAACTGACCCCCAAACCCAGAAAAGTAGGAAACCACTGAAGGTATGTTTTGGTCATTTATATAAGAGGATCGAATATGTTTTATTTTTCTTTAGACTAGTGCCATATCTTTTGGGGATTTTAATAAAATATTTGTAATTACTAAGTCCAGTAGACAGAATATATGTATGTTTATGAGGTTGAGAGACATGGGAGGAAGATGTTAGAACTTTTTTCTCTACCTGATATTTGGCAGGGTAGAAACCAGTAATGAATTCCACCATCCAACATCAGCTCAGAGCTTTCTGCCTTACCCAGGGCTTCTTCTCTTTTTTTTTTTTTTTTTGGGTCCGGTTGTGGGGCCTGAACTCTGGGCCTGGGCGCTGTCCCTCAGCTCTTCAGCTCAAGGCTAGCGCTCTACCACTTGAGCCACAGCACCACTTCCGGCTTTTTTCTTTTTGCTTATGTGGTGCTGAGGAATCGAACCTAGGGCCTTAGGCATGCAAGGCAAGGGCTCTACCACTGAGCCACCTTCCCAGCCCCCAGGGCTTCTTCTCAAGATGGCTGTGTAAGTGGTTTAAGAACCACCTGCTGGGTGAGACTTAGCCAGCACTTCTGTGGTTGTCTAGGTGATCTACAGACACAGAGCCACCCGTTGGTCACAGCATTGCTGTCTACCATAGGCTATATTCTGTAAGCATCAAACATGCTTTAATAATAATAATAGTAATAATAAATAATGCCTGTGGATGCAGCCCAGTGGTAGAACACTTGCTTCATATGTGTAAGGCTCTGGTTCCATATCCAACATTGAAAACTAATTTGCTTGTATGATCAAGGAATTTCCAAAATCATGATTTGATATTGAGTACTAGCAAAACTGTAGGCTTTCAACGATCCATCAGGACAAACATAGGTAACAGGAAGTGAATAAGGGAGGAACTAAGTCTTTGGTCTCAGCCTGAGAAGAATATTTCTTGTGTACATCTGTGTGCTTGGTAGCTCCCCTGTAAGAACTTTGTTGCTCTCTGTTGTGGTCCCCTGACACTTGTTATTTAGTGCTTCCCAGTCAGCCAGCTCCTCCTCAAGAAGTGTGCTATCACTAGCTTGCAGTACATAGAGGCCATATGAGCTCCTGGTCAGTGGGACTGGATTCAGATTCAGATTCATCACTACAGCTTTGCACCACCAAAGCCCTTCATGCAGACCACAAGTTCTGCTTTGAAGCCGTTACATTCAGAGGGGCAGTGCTAGCTGGGCACTGGTGGCTCACATCTATAATACTAAACTACTCAGGAAGCTGAGATCTGAAGGTCACAATTTGAAGCCAGCCCAGACAGGAAAGCCCATGAGACTCTTATCTCCAATTAACTAGCAGAAACAAAAAAAGCTGGAATTGGAGCTCTGGCTCCAGTGGTAGAATAGTAGCCTTGATCAAAAAAACTCAGAGAAAGTAATCAGGCCCTGAGTTTAAGCCTTAGGACCAGACCAAAAAATAAACAAAAACAAAGGGGCAGTATTTTCCATGTACAGCATCTTCATTTAAAAATAGGATTCTGATCTAGACAGGGCCTTAAGGATCTGTTCCCCCCCCCCCCCCCCTTAAGCCAGTGTTCAAATTCTCCATGTGCAGGAGGTCAATAGCTCTCCTTGGCCTTTTTTTGTTGTTGTTTTGTTTTGTTTTGTTTGAAGGGGGAGGGGGAACGTTGGCAGTTGTGAGACATGAACTCAGGATCTGAGCACTGTCACTGAGCTTTTTCACTCAAGGCTGGTGCTCTACCAGTTTGAGCCACAATGCCACTTCCGGTTTTCTGGAAGTTAATACTAGATAGGAGTTTTACAGACTTTCTCCAGTCCCGGGCTGGCTTCAAACCTCGATCCTCCTCAGATCTCAGCCTCCTGAGTAGCTAGGATTATAGGCATGAGCCACCAGTGCCCAGGATCTCTGGCCTTCTTTATTCCCACAATAAGGATACAAATTGTTTATGATGCTTCCTTCCTGAAGTTAGTTCTTATATCCTGTACCCCTGACTCTGGCTTTCTCATTTCTATCTGTATCTCCGTCATCCCTTAGGAGAACATCTGGGCTGCATGTCCTTGCCTGTTCTTAATACTACTGTGTTGTCTAAACTCGGGAACTTGTCTAAAGCCTATCTGTGCAAATAAAGAGAGTAGGGGATGCTGGCCAGGCTGCCATGGGAAGAACGGCATGGAAGGGATGGAGAAGACATGTCAGTCACCAAACATGAGAGAGGCAGGTGAACAGATGCTGGAACACATTTCAGGAAGGCCTCATGGGGCCTGATGTATACAAAATACTTCATCTCTCAGTAAAGGTCTACCAGAGAATACAGTAGACCTTTGGTACTGGGAGACTTATAATTCTAAGGAGACCCTCCCCCACGCCGCACACGTGTGCACGCACGCGCACGCATACACACACACACACACACACACACACACACACACGGAATAACTTAGAATGCTCAGGATGTGCAGGGTTTAGTGCTATACTGTAGATGCTTGATTTCATATTTTCCAGAGTGCCACCCAACTTTCACTAAAGACATACCATCTTTCAACAAATCTGGAATTTTCACTTTATTACTTCAATGTAATCCTTTAACATTTACTTTGCTTTTGGGGGGGCGCCATTTTTAGATTTTTCACCAAATTTAGGGCAGGGAAACAGCACATCACATGACAATTTAAACCCAACTGATAATGTGAGAATGACTGAGAGCTTCTCTATATCCAGGATGCATGTGTGGGAGTTTAAAGTTTTTGTTTTGGAAATTTCTTTTGATTTTTTTAATCAAAAAACTTGGTCAAAACTATCTGCAATTAATCCCTGAGGAAGAAGGGTTTGCTATACATAGTAAGAAATTTTCTGCAAGGAATTAGCTGTCAGGGTTATAGGGCTGGTTGGTAATCTGAAATACCCTTCCTCCTGGCTGCCCACAGGTAAAGGGTTTTGTTTTTGGTTTACCCCTTTTCTTCAAGAAAGCCTTGGTTCTGTTTTAAGGTCTTAAAACCATATTTTTAGATCCCAGGTCCAAATTCCAAGAGTCCCAAGTTAAGTCTGGCCACTCACTTCCATGTGCTGAATAAAGAAACATGGTAAAGGACAGAGAAAGGAGATTTATTACATGGCAGCCATGGGAAGAGAGCACTTCATTTGATTTCTAAGGTACAGACATTGGCTTCAAGTTAAATAGGAAGAATAGGGGCAGCAGGTAAGAAGGGTAAGTGTAGTCAAAATAGTCATAGGTCACAGGTGAGCCTGGTTGAACATTAGCTCAGTCTTTGTCCCGGGAGGAATTCCAGAAAAGTTGTCTCATTTTATTTCTGGAATAGAACAAAAATAAAGTGATCTCCTCAATTTGGGGCTGTTTGCATTCAGATAACAAGAAGACACTATTTGAGGCACAGTTTGCCTTGTACACAAGATAGTTATCACTGAATCTTCTCTTTCCTCCTGAAAACAGGGTGATTAACAGAGGGACTGCAGCTCAGATCAAAGGGCACAAATACAAAGTTGAGGGACTCGCAGTTAACTCACAGGAGCCAGCAAAAACAGTTTAAGTTGCCTCTTGTAGTCTTTCAAAAGATCAGGCAGGCCTGAAGATCTGTGATCACCTCCTTAGCATGAAGTCCGCTATTCATGGGCTTAGTCATGCTCACCAAGTACCCTCACTACAGTACCTCCTTAGTGGCTTTTGTGTGACTTCACATGGTTGAGGGTGTTTTTGCTATCTTGCTTTTTTATTTGTTTTATGGTACTGAGAATGAACTCCAGTGCCTTGTACATGTTTGGCAAATACTCTACCACTGAGATACACACACACACACACACACACACAGGTTGGTATTTGATTGAACACCTGAGAAACACTGGCCTTCCGCCTTCTTTCCAAGAAGTGACTACAAAGCCAGCTGAATCTGGCCTCCCTTGCTGGGGTACCTCCTCCTCTGTCACCTGCAGTGACCATTCTGAACAGCAGAGCTTTATTTTCTTTCAGCAAATTTGTGAAAACCTGGAGACTTCTGAAAATCAAATTCTGAGTTGTGTCAAACAAGACTGTGTTTCCCCAAAGCCTTGCACTGTACCTACTGGTGGTGGTCTTGGTTCCTACTACTACTGACCAAATGCCCGGCCATGTCTTGGTCACATGCCATTTCATTCTATTTCTGGACTTACCAACAAAGCACTTTTGCTTCGGAGTGCTTTTGCTTATAAGCTCTCTCCATTAAGGTATTAGGGAAAAAAACAATTTTAACTGTGGATTTTTAAGGTGGTTTTCTTGGATTCACTTAGTTCTGTTTTCTTGTTTTGCTTTGGGAGAGTTAAGAATCAAACCCAGGGCCTCACTTGTAAGCAAGCCCTCTGCCATACCCTAGAACCTTAGTTCTGAGGCTTATTGTTATTTGTTCATTTGTCGATACTGGGGTTTGAATGCAGGTCCTAGCATTTGCTAGGCTGGCATGATGACCACTGAGCCACACCTCCAGCCCTATTTTTCATCATTGGTTATTTTTAGGATAAGCTGTCTCTTCCTTCCCACAATCCTAGTACTATAGGCTTCTCATTGTCACTAGGATCACATGTATGCATGTGCCATTGCATTCAGCATCCCTTCCTTGGAGACAGAGTTTACAACCTTTTCTGCTTGGATTGGTCCATCACTTCCATCCTCCCAAGCTCAGTCTCTCATGTAGCTTAGTTAAAGAGATGTGTACCACTATGAAAAAGGGGTCTTGCCAACTTTTCTGCCTGACTTAGAACCATGACCCTCCCATTTCCAGCCTCCCAAGTAACTAGGAGCCACCAGTGCTTGATTTGGTTGTATCTTTCAATTGATGATTGATTGCTTCTATGCCTGGGGGAATTTCCAGGAACTAAAATATATAAAGAAGAACAAGTATAGACTGTTTCTCTTCACAGACCTCAGGCCTCAGTGCAGACGCTTTCAGAGTAGACCTCTGGCTTACTCTCAAAGTCACTGGATAGATGAGCAACATAGAAAGCACATAGGTCTCATCTCATTGGTTCACATAAGACTAGTAGTAATCACATTGTTATATATGCTATGATGCACTATGCTGTTTAACACTCAACATCCCATCTGGAAGATGACAAGATTAAGGCACAGAGCCCTTAAGGGACTGATCCCAAGTACTAGATTAGAACCCAGGGCCTCTGGTCCTAGAGACCTTTGCCTAGAGCAGGGCCAACACTACATGCTAGGTAGCTGGGCAACTATGCTTGAATCTTTCATGCTTTATGTGAAAAGACTGTTTTTTGTAACTCTTCATTGTCTGTTCTAAGACAATTTGGAGTTACCTTCACTGGCAGAGAAGTTGGCAGTTAGAAGCATCAAGACCCAACCAGGGCCAGGTAGCCAGGCACCAGTGGCTCACGCCTGTAGTCCTAGCTACTCAGGAGGCTGTGATCTGAGGATCACGGTTCAGAGCCAGCCCAGGCAGGAAAGTCCATGAGACTCTTATCTCTAATAAACCACTCAGAAAACTGGAAGTGGTGCTGTGGCTCAAGTGGTAGAGCACTAGCCTTGAGCTAAAGAGCTGAGGGACAGCGCCCAGGCCCCAGAGTTCAAGCCCCATGACTGACAAAAAAAAAAAAAAAAAGATCCATCCAGGGCCTTACAGTGATCACCCAAAGGCTCTGAAATACCCAGGCTCTGTGAAAGCATTAGACACTATTCCCTGTCTTTCAAGACCAGACCAGTAGCACTGGGCAGGTGGCTAAAACCCCCCTCCAAGGAGTGAGAATCCTCTACCTTGGCTGAGAGCAAGCCACAAGGGGCAAAAAAATGTCCCTGTACAGTCCTCCCTCCCTCCTGGCAAACTCCAACACTTAAAGATTTAATAATATTCTAGTGGATTCTTTCTCTCCTCCCTCAGAAAGGAACTTATGACTTATGATTAATAACAAGCCTAGAGGGCCTACAGTTCCTTGATGATGACTTTTTTTTTTAATAGCTGCCATCATAAGGTAGTTAGATTCAAGCAGTGGAAAGAATTTTGGGGTAGTCAGGGCACAAATGGTAATTATCTGAAAGCAGTCACATCTGTGTCTCTAGTTAAGCCACTGTGTCTTAACTAGAATGTGCTAGAATAACAATATCTGCTGGCATGTTGTGTCCTTTTCTGGGATTCCTGACAATAGGAGGATGGAGAAGTTGGAGGAAGGTGGTTCTAAAATTTCAGCTTAGGAAGCTATGTCCAAGAGACAGACTGCCCACCTCCCTGGCAGCACACAGAGCCAGGCCTCACCAGGTGGTGAAGGGAGATTGTTAAAATGCAGTTGCTGATTCTGTAGGTCTGCCTAGAGCCCAAGCTCCCTGCAGTGCTGACACTGCAAGTTCTTACACCCCTCTCGAAGTAGCAAGAAGTTCAGGGGCCACTCAGCCACTTGCAGGAGAGGTAAGAGAAGCCCCTAGGGAGAAAAGCTGTGACTGCTTAACCATTTTTACACTGATAGTCACACAGATAGACTAACTAACCATAGCAACTCAGGCAGAGGAGACTGCAGGATCACTTGTCCTCCAGGACTGTTCTCCTCCATCATCTGCACATGTTAACCTTGGTGTTGGAAATACTTTGTGATACTTTGCATGTTGTCACATAAGTGTAGATTAGTGTGCAGGGTTAGGCATCCCAGCGGGAACATGTGGTAAAAGAACCACATGGAGCTCCTGACGCTTTATTCATGGATGAATTAGGGGCCCAAGACCTCCAGTGGATACCTGACACCTCAGAGAGTAGTACATCCATTCCATAATATGTATCTGTCTAACTGTAGATCTTACCAACCTCAGCATATGAGGGGTTTTTTTTCCTTTCCTTCTTAAGTTGAGAAATTTTAAAACTTTTCACTTTAAGAAAGCTCTTACTGCTTCTGTTTATCATGTCTGAATTGCCAAGGTGACTATTCTTGCCTTTTGTGACCATTATTAAGTAAAATAAGGGCTATTTCAACACAGACACTGTGGTTCCATGACAATCATTCTGACTAAAGGGTGAGTATCCAAATACCATGTGGATACACTGGACAAAGGGACATTGCTCAGAATGGTATGCCATCTAAAACTTGCAGCTTGTTTATTTCTGGAATTTTCTATTTAATATTTTTCAGATCACAGTTGACTGCAGGTAACTGAAACACTGCAAAACAAAACCACAGATAGGGCAGGACTTGTGTAGTTACAGATGTTTTCCTATTATGTGTCACTAAATTAGAGTAGTGAAGAGAAAAGCTCCAGGAACAATGTGTGATGTCTGTCATACTAGCAAGCCCACTGATATGAAGCCATCATCCTGCTTTGTCATTCTCTGCCTTTGTTTAAAGGTCACATAGGTAGCCAGGTGCTAAATTTTCTTATCTGAAAGTAGCTTGTGCCACATCTTCAGATGCTAAAGGTATTGTGGCTAAGGCAGATTTCTGGTTTCCATAGCAACAAATTTGCTACTTAATCAGTGAAAACTAGAGCCTACAACTGTTAGTCTGCTCTGAAAAGACTTTTTTTTTAATTTTGAGTGGAACAGAAATGCTATATCTGGTCCCTGCTAGGAAGTAATCTTTTAAGTGACCTTGATCTATAATGCCAAAAGGAACAGCCTTGCAGCAAATGGCCAAGAATGGGCTGCTTAATCCTGTTTTCCTAATTAAACAGCAAGGAGCTCTTTATGAGCTGTATATAGGAAGACCTTTACCCTTGGTACCCTTTCATCAATAGCTATGATGAAGACAGTGGCTGAGCAGAAACAAGAATTCCAGTGACAATATCACTCACCCTACCTCAGAATGAGCTAGTGTAGGTAATGGCTAGAATTGTAGCCTATCCTTGTCAGGACTGATAATATCCTATAGCCAAGTAGAATTTACCCTTCCTCCCTCTTATCTGTCCATCTTACTCCCTTTAGCCATTGGGCCTCCTACCTCTGCCAGGATCTCTGAACAACCAGCAGATAAGCTATTTTGACAACCTGTAAGTTACACTACCCTATGAACAGTCTCCAGACACCACAGCATGATAGTATATTTTCTTCTTGAGGGGTATTCTTCTCCTTCCTGCTTTTTAAAATATCTTTTTGACTATAATTTTTAAAAAAAAAAGCCAGCAATCTATCTTCAGCAAATGCTGCATAGTAGAAAAGATGACTAGCAAACAAATGTGTATGCTATACAGGGAAATACATATTTATATAAGTAAATATATAGATACATATTTAACCCAGGTGCTTTTTCTAGTATTAAGGATTGTTGTTATAGGGAATTGTATAGTATGTGTACAGACTAAAGTTTTGGTACCAGCTTTTTACTCAAGTCAGATTAAGAGAATGGATTCTTACAGACCCAAGAAGGATCAGCATCTTATCTTCTCCGATTTACTGGGCATTTGTTAAAGACAGACACTGTTATCCTTTTGGATAACAAATATGCAAATAATCAGATATGATGTCTTGGCCACCCACTACAGTAGGCAGCAATTAGGATTCCAACAGGGCAAAGGAGCATTCCTGTTAGGTCATTACTGTATGATTTGTGTTAGGTTATTACTCCAACGGTTTGCTTTTGTTTTGTTTAATAGATTAACTATGAGATTGGTTTGACTATATTTGTTTTGATCTGACAATGGGAGAAAAAGCTCTGAGTGAAAAAGTTCCAGGTGGCCTGGTACTCAGAGTTCTCATGGATCCCTTGGGTTCAGGACCAGGAGCTGGAATGCAGTTGAATAGATGGATGTTCCTAGAGTCCTGTACAACAGCTGAGGGTCCCCACTGCAAGACCATAGACAGAAAGGAATGGCAGCAGCATGAACAGACAAGGAAACCCACCTGGGGTGGTACCCAAGGTGAGGGGAAGGACAATAAGGGATTCAGAAATTCTGTCCCCACAGCAGCTGAGTTTCCTAGGTTCTGAGCTAAGCAGCAATTCATTATGTGACCTCAGACAGTGACTTAGCTTCCTTCCCAGCAGACCACAGTTCACTCATATGTCATTTTCATTGGCTCTCTCATCCATTGGACGGGGGCCTCATGCCTCTTGTTGGTTTTTGTATTCCAGGGATAGAGCTGTGCCCACCTGGAAAACGGTTCATGATCACAATGGTGGCAAGCTTCGTGGCTATGGCAGGCCAATTCCTCATGCCCGGGCTGGCTGCCCTGTGCCGGGACTGGCAAGTGCTGCAGGCCCTGATCATCTGCCCCTTCCTGCTCATGCTGCTGTACTGGTCGTGAGTATCCTCCACATGCACTGTCTTTCACACGATTGCACACACAGGGCACAGGCTCAACAGTCCCTGAAAGTTACACTACTTTCATCTTGTGGGTTTTTTTCCTAAAAAGATCTCTCTCCCTCCCCAACCTTTCTGTTTTTTATTTTTAACTATTGATGTTGTTCAAACATACACCAAAGTCAGCAGAATTGTTGATTGATCCACTGTGTGCCAGAGCACTTTCACACCTTCTAGATGGTGCCCACTCCACAGGATTATTCTGACATGAATTTTTATGAATGAATTTGCAAGGCGATGAGAGGATCTTATGTTGGGAAAGGGAAATATGGAAGTGTTGAAAGAATAATTTAGCCAGGGAACAATAGTTCATGCCTATAATCCTATCTACTGAAGCTGAGATCTGAGGATTGCAAGACTCCTCTGATCACACATACACACGCACACGCAAAAAGTGGAGCTGTGGCTCAAGTGTAGAGCACTACCTTGAGCAGAAAAGCTTAGGGACAGTACCCAGGCCTTAAGTTCAAGCCCCAGGACTGGCACCAAAACAAGTAATTTAGAAGAGTTCCTTGTCCCTTCTATGTAAAGGGTAGACAAACTTCAGCCTTAGGCCAAGTTTAGCCTGCCATTAGTTTTTGTAAATAGTGTTTTATTGAAACACAGCTACACGTAACATGTTTACAAAGCATTGCATACATATGTCTGTTTTCAAGAGAGGCAGCATGGCCCACCAAATTGAAAATACTTACTACTTGTCCTTTATAGTAAAAGTTCCATCCCTGCTCCAAATCAGTCCAGTATGAGTTTTCAAGCCATGTGTAACAAGCTTTGCAGACTTTTTTAAGGGGGGAAAAAGTCCAGCTGAATATGCTGTCTAGATGTGTGACCTAGCAACTGGATTTTCATAAACTCCCCCAAGAGGAAACCACTATGCCATGGATAGAGAAGAAAATGAAGGAAAACAAAGAGATAGTTTTAGCCTTTCGATAATTAGCTTCTTCTGCCTTTCTTCCCCTTCCCTCTCAGCCCCCTCTGATGCTGACACCCTCACCTCTGCCACCATGCCGTGCACGGTGGCGCAGATGGCATGAGTCACACTGGGTTGCTGTTTAGTCACTGATGAAAATGGAGTTTCTGGCACTCAATCCCTGCTGTCTCTGCTTTAAATGTTCAGTGTCACCAAGAGGGCTTCCTGTCCTTAGGTGCAGGGAGGGTGGTTGGCCCTAGCCTTTTACTTCATAGTGTACTTCCAGTGATCTATCCTGAGCAGTGCCCTTGACTACAACCAAAATGGATCTCACTGTGCTTCAGGTCAGGAGAGCCTGGGGCTCAATAGCATGAAAGAAGGGCCATCCACTGAAGAGGTGACTCCACTAGCACAGCGGCCAAAACTGCTCTTCTGCCAGGCCTGCTTCAGGGCACCCATGTGTCTCTCATTCACAAAGGAGGTGCTTTCAGGAGCAGGATGGAGTGGCTCTCATGCTTCCTTTTGTCTTCTACGGAAGTCCCTCCTGTGCTCTTCTCCTGCCAGTGTTTGTGGCTGGGCTTTTGCTTGTTTGGGATTCTGGGACATTGATTTCTCTAACAAACTTTTTCTTGTTTTTCTTTTCCCCCCCTGTGCCAGGCACTGAGTGCTGGGGCCTTAGCAGTGGCAAAGGGCTCATCCTCATTGTGCAGAGGGCAGACCTGCCCTCTCCTCTGGATCCTCACAGCCTATACCTACAGCCTGTATCCTTGTCCAACTTTCTGGCTCCCATCCCTTACCCTGGTCCTGTAGATCCTCCCACCTATCACCCTGATAACTAGCTGCCACCCCCAGTGCTGTCAGCAGAACAAGGTGATGGAGAATACAGCCTGGTGGAAACACAAGCCCCAGGAATTGCAGAAGGGCTAAATTTGTTTCCCAGATGCTGCTCCTACCTGCCCCAGGAAAGAGGATACCTGAAAGTGAGGCTGAGAGGGATCTCCCAGAGCAGCTCCATTTTCGCAGGCTGGTCTGTGAGGGAAAGGGCTGGGAGTTTTCCTTACCATTTTCTCTCCCTGTAAGTCTTAGGACTATATTAAGGTTTCATGACAAGATGAGATTGAAGATCTAAGCAAAATTCCACAAAACACACTCATTTAAAACTAAAATTATATCATCGGAGGGACTTTGACAGGTGAAGATGTGCCTGTGCATAGCTGGTCACGGATGTGACTTGCCATATGCTCAGAGCTCTGTGCTGCAGTTTGACTGTGCAGCTCCAGCAATCTACTACACACCTTTTAGTCCCTGTTTCCTCGTCTCTATAGAAAGTGAGATACACGGGGTGCCAATGGCTCACGCTAATAATCCTAGCTACTCAAAAGGTTGAGATCTGAGGATCACAGTTCAAAGCAGGCCTGGACAAGAAAGTCCATGAAACTCTTAAATCCAATTAATCACAGACAAAGCCAGAAATGGACCTGTGATTCAAGTGGTAGAGTGCTAAGTCCCCCCACTCTCCCCTCTTCGCCCCCAAAAAGGAGCTCAGGGACACATGGTATTGCATACCTATAACCCCAACTGCTAGGGAGACAGAGATAGGAAGATGACAGCCCAAAGCTAGTGGGACAGGAGGTGGAGGAAATCCTGTTTGAAAAACAAACTAGGAGCAAAAAGTCTGGAGGGATGGCTTAAGTGGTAGAGGTCAGTGGTCCTACAAGTATAACACCCTGAATTTAAAACACAGTTTCACAAAGAAAAATAAAGTGAATCCTAACAGCAGCTTCCTTGTGGTATGGTATTATCTTGAACACTGAGGGGTGCACCAAGGGCCAAGCTTAGACACAGCACCTGGAGCTCTGCCACCTTATAACTATGCAACTTCTTACAGGTTCCTTAATCTCTCTGAGCCTCAGAATTGGTCAGTACTTTGGTCGGGAGAAGTCAAGGAATTCACACATGATAAGCAATGAAAACAATGCCCGTACTTAGTACCATATATGTCAGGAATGACGGTCAACATAACAATTGTTGTATTTTATATGTATATTACTATGATATAAAGTACTTAGTATATATTCTATAAAATACATAGCTCATCAGGCCTATACATTCTTATAACTATTAAGTAGTACCACTAGTACTATTTATATCATCTTAATAGAGAGAGAAGTTCAGGTATAACAGGGGCAACTACTTCATCCTTGCTGACCACCCTTGATGGTCTGCCCCATAATCCTGGCTTTCAAAGACTTGCAGAGGCAGTGTCTGTCCTTTGTCCTTATCTCTGTAATCACCACTTGTCTCCCTACTACCTGCAGTCAGCTCTGTCCTTTCATAGGCCAACAAGCAACCTAGGTGCCCAGCAGCTCGATTGGTACTTGCAGTAACCGTAAAGTATAAACACATGCATGAACATGAACAGGAAACCCAGCTTCCCAAGGTGCCCATCATCAGGTTCTGCACAGATGCGTAGCGTGACTCCTGGTCAGGGTGAGAAGGATGTGCTGTGGCTTGTGCTGAGAGCATTTGTCTGTCCTTGGAGAGTGGACAGAGGCAGGGGAAGGCTGTGCTGTGCCTCGTGCTTGTCTATATGACATGAGTGCCTGCAAAAGGGGATGGGCAGGGCCATCTATAGAGGTCCTTAAAATCTTACTTTGCAAGTGAGCCTTGCTGATGATGTTCCCCACATGGCACATGAAGGAGTGGCTGGGGCTGAGGTTCTGTGACCCATAGAGATCAGGAGTAGTAGAGCCCAACACCCTGCCCTGCCATTATTTGGAGAACAACAGGACCAACAAGGTAAGCAGCCGGGGGAGAGCTGTAGAAAGGGGGGTTTCCATGTTGAAACCCATGGAGGAGTCACTGAGAATTGCTTAGGGTCTTGCCGGAAGCCACTGTCTGGCCTATGTGTAAGTTTTGTGACTGTGCAGGTGTAGTAAGCCTAGAGATTAGGAGACCACAGTACTGAAACGATACTACCCACAGTTCCTAAAAACTGTCCTGTGCCTGCCACCCAACGGTGCCTTAAACTCGTCCCTCTCGTCCACCAAGCTCAAGCTGCTCAGACCTGCCTCTCCAGAAGCCAGCTTTTGCCTTGGCTATTCTGACTTGTTCAGAACATTTTCCCACACAGGTGGTCAGAAAGCAGAGAAGTCTTTGCTGTAGTTTTCCCTAGAAAGTTTAGTGAGGCAGAATGGAGAGGCTGGGGGTTAGCTAGTATAGATCATTTCAGTTGGTGCTGGGGCATAGAACTGTTCTAAGTTGTTTGATACCTGGCCCTGGGGTGATCAGGACAGGTGTGTTGGTCTCAACACATGAGAGCCTTTGTAGGAGTAGTTGGGGTATAGGCTCTAGATTGGTTTGCCTGCAAAGCACTTACTCACAGTTGAACCATTGGCTATCTCTAGGACTTAGTTACCCTGGGAGGGAAGGTTCACCAGAATCTAGAAGGCGCACACATCAAAGCATCCGAAAGCAAAAGGGCATGATCCATGTACAGCCCTTCATCAGCTATCATGGTTTCAGAATGTTTTGTAATAAGTGACCCTGAGGGTGGAGAGGCCAGCCGGCACAGGCTGGTGGTGCCAGCAGTTGTGTGATGTGCCCAGACACAGGTTGGGGATTTAGCAGGTGGGTTGCAAGTGCAGGTGCTCTGTGGCGACCAGGAAGATGTGATATATGATTGATTTGTGCCCTAGTGAGAGGAGCCAAGGTAAGAGATTTACTTATGTCCTCAAATGAGTTGCCAAGCACTCAGGCCAGTTGTTTCCCTGTGGGTAAAGAAAGAGCTGCAGAATGGGGCTGGGAAGGTGGCTCAGTGGTAGAGCACTTGCCTTGCATGCCTGAGGCCCTGGGTTCGATTCCTCAGCACCAAATAAGCAAAAAGAAAAATGCCGGAAGTGGCGCTGTAGCTCAAATGGTAGAGCGCTAGCCTTGAGCTGAAGAACTGAGGGACAGTGCCCAGGCCCAGAGTTCAGGCCTCATGACTGGACCCAAAAAAAGAAAGAAAGAAAGAGCTGCAGAAATTAAGGCTGGAGAGAAAGGGAGCAGGAGATGTGCTGCTCATGTTGGGGTTCTCCTGTGTACCTCTGACATCAGGACAGAAGAGAGAGTACCTGAGAATGTAAACTGTCATAGGAAGTGGGTAAGCCCAATGATGGTAGCAGGTGTCCGAAGCTATACCCCACCTGTTTGTATGTACCTAACAGAAATACTTACTAGAATCAGGCATCTGTAATCCTAGCTACCAGGAATCTGAGATCTGAGGATCACAGTTCAAAGCTAGCCTGGGCAGGAAATTCTGTAAGACTCTTATCTCTAGAAGTAGAGCTGTGGTTCAAAGTGGTAGAGCACTAACCTTGAGCAGAAAAGCTCAGGGATACCACCTAGGCCCCATAACTGGCACCCCTCCCCCCAAAAGAAAAGAAAGGAAAAAGAACTACATGTTAGTTGTTTGGCTTCGGTTTTCATTGCTCCAAATCTCAGCTCCCTGAGTAGCTAGGATTACAGATATAAGCTGTTCCTAGTACTCTTGAAAGAGAAGGCAGTGATGGTTGTATTATCACTGGTGTTAGAAGCCAAAGGATTCAAAGGGTTTTACCACTTAGAAGTAGAGGACTGGATTCCAGTAGCTCACACCTATAATCCTAACTACTTGAAAGGCAAAGATCCAGAAGCCAGTGGTTCCAGGATAAGGAAAACAATTTACAAGAGCCCCATCTCAACAGAAAATGTTAGGTATGGTAGCATGCCTGTCATCCCCGCTACACCAGGAAGAATAAGTCTACAGAGAGAAATGTCAATAGAAAGATTGTGGTCCAGGCTGGCCCAAGCAAAAATGACGAACCAGAGCTAAAAGGGCAGGGAGCTTCCCTCCCCCAACCCCAAATGGTAGAGTACCTACTATAATGTGTAAAGCCCTAAAGTTTGTTTTTGTGTTGTTTTGTGCCAGTCCTAGGCATTCTCCCTGAGTGTTTGTGCTCAAAGCTAGCCCTCTACCACTTGAGCCATAGCTTCACTTCTGGCATTTTGCTGGTTAATTGGAGATAAGAGTCTCACAGACATTCCACCCAGGCTGGCTTTAAACTGAAATCCTCAGATCTTAGCCTCCTGAGTAGCTAGGATTACAGTCATAAGCCATTGGTGCCTGGCTCAAAACCCTGAGTTTTAAGTGAGGGGAGAGAATGGTTTTCAAATGTCAGTGGTTGTCAAAACATAGTTCCTGGGCTGAAGCTAAGAATTGTGTTACCGGTAAGTTCCCCAGCCAGGCTGATGCTAATGAGTGTGAGGTCAGCTGAAGAAATGCTCCTGGGACTGATGAGCCCTGAAGCTTGAGAAACAGGTGTGCTAGACACCCCAGGACAGAAGGCAAAGAAGCCAGGCCTCCTGCAGTTTGGATAAAGATGTTGAGAGTATGCAGGAGCTTGGAATGCCATCCATGCAAGAGAATTCAAAATCCTATGGTGAAAAGCTCCAGATGCTGCTCTTGAGAGATAGGTAAGAGCTGACGACCTGTCCAGACAGATGTTGTCTTGACTCTCCCAAACAGCCAGAATTTGGAGACTCCTAGGAGCCATGAGAAGATGTGGCAAAGGCTTGTTCCTGGATCTGCCATTTTATTTACAGTACTGGCCTGTGCAGATGTAGAACTTGTTAGACTCCTATCCAGGCCATGTCTGTGCTTAGCAGAAAGGGAAGGTACCCTGTACTGTGTACCTGTGTCCAGCAGCAGCCCCAACGTTCCTACACCCTTGTAGGGGACCAGGAAAGGAGGAAGTGACTTTCTTGCTTCCTCTCACTTTCCATCAAATCTCTCATTGGGAGCACTGTGCACTCTGTGTAAAGCGCTAGGAGGAAGCGCAGCAGACGTGGACCAGATTCGAGGAGACAGTGAATTATTAACTGCACCCTGCTCTGTTGGAATTTGAACCAGGAGAGAGAAAAGAGCGGTTGACAGTCAACACCACCACCAGAAGCATCAGGGGCGTAGTGAAGAGATAATAAGCTGTGTGGGAAATAATGAGGAAAGGAGAGAGAGCACGAGCTGTCTGCAACACTTGGAGAATAATCTGCCAATTCCCAGATGAGAGCAACCTCTGGGTGGGGTAAAGGAGAGCAATCAGATGTAAAGAACACATGGGCTGGGAGAGAAACCTGCGCCAAGGCCAGGAGCGCGGAATACTTAGGAGAAAAACAGTCATGCTAAAAGGGATTCTTTCAATTTAAATGTTATTGTAAAGGTAATGTCCAGAGGGGTTATGGTCACAAGATTCAGGTATGAGTACATTTCCTTTTGAACAGTGTCATCCCCTCCCTCATTCTCTCCCAGTTTTTCCCCTCCCAACCTCCCTCAAAGTTGTATAGTTCATTTCCAACATAGTGTCTAGTGGGTTTCACTGCTGAAATGATTCACCCTTTGTCCTACTGTTTCCATGCTTCCCCTTCCTCTTCCCAAATCAGATAAATGTATATGCAAGACAGAGGGTAAAGAAATCAAAACAGCAACAGAAGGGAATTAACCAAAGAGAAAGGAAAGAAGAAAAAAGAATTGAAAACAGTATAATAAAAATACCTTACTTCCATTTTGTGAAGTTCATTTTGATAAGCATCATTTTATTTGACCTTATACACATAGCTATTGACCCCTGGTGATCTTCTACTAAGAATATCCTCCTTTGTTCTTACTACGTGAATGTTTAGATTGCTGTTTAATTAATCGTGTGAAGGTGTAATTATTTCTCTTTTACTGTCCACTGGGTTTATTTTTAGATTTATAGGCACATTCTAATTATTACAAATGAGGGAAACCATGCAGCCCATGTTTCTTTGGGTCTGGCTGACTTGCTTAGTATAATTTTTTTTCTTGCTTGGATCTTTTTTTTTTTTTAATTTTATTTTATTTTTTTTTGTGAACATGCTGTACAGAGGGGTTACAATTACATGGGCAGGATAATGCGTACATTTCTTATCAAGCATTGCAGCTTCCTCCTTTGTTTACCCTTCACATCCCTTCCCTACCTCCCCCCTACCCCCCTACCACCCAATGCTTAGTATAATTTTTTCCAAGTCTTTCTTTATGAATGAAGCATTTTCTGATGGAAGCATAAAATTCCATTGTGTATATATACCACATCATCTTGATCCATTTGTCCACTGAGGGGCATCTGGGTTGATTCCATATTTTCGCTATAGTAAACAATGTTGCAGTGAACATGGTCGTACTGGTATCTTCAATGTGGTCTGGTTTGTGGTCAATTGGATAGATGCCCAGAAGTGGGATTGCTAGGTGATAGGGAAACTCTTTGTTTAGTCTTTTGAGGAACCTCCCTATTGCTTTCCAGAGTGGTTGAACCAGTTTACATTCCCACCAACAGTGTAGTAGCATTCCCTTTTGGCCACATCTCTGTGAGCATCTGTTATTGTTAGTTTTCTTGATAATGGCCATTCTAACTGTGGTAAGGTGAAATCTCAATGTTGTTTTGATTTGCATTTCTTTTATGGCTGGAGATGTCAAACATCTCTTTATGTGTCAACATTCTTTTACTTTTTCTGTCAAAAATTGCAACTTTATTAAGAAAATTTCATTACTACAGTTATGTTCTTACCTCAGCATCTAAACAGTGGCCCTTTATTTTACAAACAAATATAATTTCCTATTACTGGTTTAGAATTTAATTCACTTTTTTTAATTTGCCAAAGGAAATCTGTTGTATTTCTTTTTTTAAATCATTTCACTGTAAAGATGCTGTACAGAGGGGTTACAGTTACATGAGTGAGGCAATGAGTACCTTACTTGTCGTATGTTCTTCCCCCTATGGCATATCCCCTGTTGTCAATGTTCTTGAGTTTGGTACCCTGCATCTTGTATATACATATGTCTAATCTGGGGAGGGGAAGGGGAATAACACTGAAACAAGGACCCAGGATGATCCATTGCAACAATGATACCCACAGGACAGGATATTGGAAACAAACTTTAGACTCTGGGCAGGGGTAAGGGGGGGTGGAGAGGAGTATAGGAGGTGGTGGAGGGAAGGGACACTGGGACAACAGGGGAAGGGATAACATTCTTCAACAATGTATTAGAAGCAATCAAAAATTCATATGGAATAATAAAAAACTCCAAATAGCAAAAAACAATCTTCGGCAGGAAGAACAGCACTGGAGGAATATCAATACCAAGCTTCAAACTCTTATTAGGAAGCCATAGTAATAAAGACCCATAAATGAACCCACAGACCTATAGCCACCTAATATTTGATAAGGGAGCCAAAAACACAAGATGGAAGAAAGATCGCTCTGGCAGATTGGCTATACACGTGCAGAAAAATGAGGTTAGATCCCTATATATTACCCTGCACCAGAATAACACTAAATGGATCAAAGACCTCAATGTAAGACTAAATACACTGAAAATATTACAGGAAAGGATGGAGAAACATTAAGATTCCTTGGCACAGGTTGAAACTTCCTAAGTAAAGATCCAGAAACAACAAATCAGAGAAAAACTAGATAAACAGGATTGCATTAAGCTAAAGGGTTTCTGCATGGCAAAGGACATAGCTAGCAAGATAAAAAGGGCCTCATAACTAAAATATACTCAGAGCTCAAAAAATTAAACCTCCCAAAAACAAATCCTCAAAGAAACAACAATTAATAAATGTGCTAAAGACTTCTCCAAAGAAGAAACAAGAATGTCCAATAACAGGGATATTTTTAACTTGTTGAAATCTCAAATGAAAAACCGTTATAAACATAAAAGGCCTCAGATTAGATAAATGTGTTAAATATCACTAGAAAGCACAGTGATTTTGACCAGAATCACACTGATTTTGAACATTTCTTGAGAGTTTGATTTGGGGATGGGATTTGGAGAAGCAGCTTATTTTTTTTTGGGGGGGGGGGTCCAGACGTGGGGCCTAAACTCTGGGCCTGGGCGCTGTCCCTCAGCTCTTCAGCTCAAGGCTAGCGCTCTACCACTTGAGCCACAGCGCCACCTCCGGCTTTTTTTCTTTTTGCTTATGTGGTGCTGAGGAATCAAACCCAGGGCCTCAGGCATGCAAGGCAAGCGCTCTACCACTGAGCCACCTTCCCAGCCCCGGAAGCAGCTTATTTTTGAGACAGGGTCTTGCTAAATTTTTTAACTACTGCCTCAAGTAGTCCTCCAGAGTGACTGGGGAGACAGAGGCATGACACTGTACCCAGCTGAGGATTATGCTTTGGTTGGGCCATGTTCAACACTTTGCATACTTCATCATCTTCCCAAGAACCCTCTGAACTTCACACCATGGTGCCCTCCAGTGCAGGTAAAGAAACTGCAACACACAGAATCCAAGGCTTGCTAAAGGTCCTGGAGCTGTTTGGTGGGGCCGGCTCTGAGCCTGGCAGATAGGCTCCAGCTTAGTTCTCAGTCAGCTGCTCAGGGCTGCAGGGGCTGGGAGGAACCTCATGCCCTTGGTACAAGATCTGTGCTTTCACCCAGAAAAATATCTGTCTTCTTATTTTATTTATTATAGTGTCTAACAATTATTTTTTTAATATTTCCTCAAATCTCTGGGGAATTGCCTGCTATCCCAATTAGGTCTCAATAAAAATCTGTTAAGTAGATCAATTAATTTCTCTTGTTATTGTTAAAATAGTTTAAATTTTCTAAATTTTGCACCCATGCCTGTTTGGGTAAAGTCCAGTAATTATCAGCCTGTTTTACTTAACCAGTTATACTTGAGGGACATAACACCTTTCTTCATCACAACCTGTTTTATTTCAGATAAGGATAAGAGTGCAACATTGTATCAAGAGATCATTGCAGATAAAATAAGCTGCAGGATTTGCTGCACATGAGAAAGGAAGGAAAAAAGAACACAGCAGATCATAAAAAGCTACAACATGGCTACTTCCAAGGAGAAGTGGAAAAAGGGCAAGGTGGGAAGATGCAGTCAACCATCAGCACATACTGTTCCAGGGAATTGAGGCCCTGTTGCCTCCTGGGCCAGCATTGATTCTTGTGCCCAGAATGTGCTGCAGAGTCCTTCTCACTGCCCCATTCCTCAGGACACTGAGGCTGCTGAAGGCCAGCTTGTAAATCATGCAGCCTCAAAACCAGGCTGAGAGCAGCAAGCATGAGCCTGTGAACCTGCATGTACATGTACTTGAATGTGTGTGCACTTTTGTACATACTTGGGGATGGCTGAGCGGTTAGCACTTGGCGGAAGTCAGGCAGCTAGCTAGTCCTTTGGTGACAGCTGTCTGCTGCTAAGTGGCTGCTGCACTGGCAGCTGGTCAAAGGCCATGGAATGGATAGTGGGAGTTTTTGGGACACGGCCACCTTGGGGTTGGCCTTAGGGACTCTGGAAAAGCATGCTAATATTACCAAAAGAATGGCAATCTGTCCTCACCCAGTCATGGGTCCTGGCTGGTAAGTCATAACAAGTTTCAGAGCAGACATGAAGAGAGAGTGGAACCAGCAGGAAGCCATAAGATAATGAGTTGATGCCGTGGCCATGGGTTCTATCTGTCACCCTAGTGTTAGGGACCAGTTCTCCAGTCGCAGATTCAGAGACTAAGTCCTCAGGGAACTGGGTTCCCTAGACAGACTGTGAATACAGAGAGGTGCCAGTGAATTTCCAGTGAGGGCAGAAATCAGATGATAGGTCTCCCTAAGATGCTAATCATCAGCAAAGAAACTCCTTGCTTCTTTGCCCACTTAATGCCTCCCATTGTGTACAGCAACATGAACTTATAGGAGTGCCAAGTGAATCCCCTCTAGAACACTGAATTTTGATTGCCAAAGTACTTTGTACTTTCTGTGGCCTAAGAACCATTGCAAGGGATAGATTGAAAAAGGAGAGGAAGAGGGAGAAAAAAGAGAATGTCAACAACTGGACTCGAGATTCCAAACTGTAGCTGACTGTATGTTAACTTAATCCTTATCCTTCATCTGCTCATAACATGAGCTGAGAAACATTTTAACTTCCCTGTCACTGTGAATTCAGACTTGATTAGTGGCAAAAAAAACCAAAAAGATCAAGGACTGACCTCTTGTCTGACCTAAGCCTAAGCCTATCTGTGCCATGCACAGCTGTGATCAGCATCACTCGGACCCTGGATCTCTAGGAACCTAGGTCCACACTGAGAATGTGGAAGACAGCCTGGGTCTCTACCCATCCTGCCACCAGTGGAGGGATACTGAGGCCCAAGATATCACAAAAGCTTCCTGTTATATTTCTACTATAGTTTTTCCATAGCAAAAGGATTGTGAAGTCTAGGGTTTTGAAAAACCATAGAGATGCTAAGTTGTGAGATTGTATGTCAGAATGATTCATGGGAAAAGCCTCTCACTTATGAAAGAACTCCTTGTTCTACCAAGAAATTTTAAAAGGAGTCTGTTTGCCTTAGGAAACCCTTGGGGGTGGACTATCCTCAGAGCCAAGCTAATCTTTATTCCTAAATTTAATAAAAATCATAAAGTTAATTTTTTTGGGGGGGTCCGGTCATGGGGCCTGAACTCTGGGCCTGGGGCTGTCCCTTAGCTCTTCAGCTCAAGGCTAGCGTTCTACCACTTGAGCCACAGTGCCACTTCTGGCTTTTTTCTTTTTTCTTATGTGGTGCTGAGAAATCGAACCCAGGGCCTCTGGCATGCAAGGCAAGTGCTCTACCACTGAGCCACCTTCCCAGCCCATAAAGTTAATTTTTTAAAAAGCATCCATTTTCTATGTGGTATATATACACAATGGAATTCTATGCCTCCATCAGAAAGAATGACATTGCCTCATTTGTTAGGAAATGGAAAGACTTGGAAAAAAATTATATTAAGTGAAGTAAGCTAAGCCCAAAGAAACATAGATCCCATGATTTCCCTTATTTGCAATATCTAGTATATGTATGAGTCAAGCAGAAAAGGTCAGATAAGGTGATGTTAGGAAAATGAACCCTAAGATATGTATTTTAAATGTTTTTTTTCTTTCATGCATTTGTTTCTAACGCAATTATAAGATTATTTCTTTGTTGCTTTGTATGTCCCTCCCCCACAGTATAACCCCTGCTTTCACTGTATTTGATGTCGGTATAATTTGTGGAGGGGAAGGGGAAAAACAAGTCGTTTAAATAAGGATACAAGTGGACCTGTTGCAACAATGAGAAGTACAAGTTGTCATGTCAAAAACGAACTTTACAACTTGGGAGGGGGAGGACTGGGGGGGGGGGAGGGAGGATGGGAAGGGATGGGAAGGGTAAACAAAGGAGGAGGCTACAATGCTTGATAAGAAATGTACTCACTATCTTGCCCATGTAATTGTAACCCCTCTGTACAGTATTTTCACAATTAAAAAAAAAAGCATCCATTTTCTGCTGGAGACATGGTTCAGTGGTATTGTGACAACCTAGAAAGCACAAGGCCCTGAGTTCAAACCCCAATACTTCCCAAATAATCAATTTTCTCATATGTTTCCACCTAAGTATAATCTTGAATGTAGTTGGGCTAACAGTCTCAACTTTTCCCACATGCTTTGTCTCTCTTCCACTTCTTTTACTAATTTATTCCAGTAGATAGTTATAAAGCCATGGAAAACATGAACCACATACTTATATATGGCCTACCTGGCCTATCTTATTTGTTTCTTACATCTAACAGAAGCAATATTTCTTTATGGGGGACAGAGGGAGAGAGACAGAAGTCCACATGAAAATGTATCTACTAGACCCAACTGTTTTTATCTACTTGCCTGCCTCCCTCCCTTCCTCTTTGCCTCTGTCCCTCCCTTGTTTACTCTTTCCCTCCCTCTTTTTTTTCCCTCCCTCCCTCTTCCTTCCCTAAACCCAGGGCTCTACTCTTGGTAGGCATTGCTCTAGCACTTGAGCCCTTTTGGCTTTAGTTTGTTTTTCAGATAAAGTCTTATACTTTCGCTCAGCCAACCTTAAACCATGATCCTCCTACCCTTACTTCTCAAGTAGCCATGATTACAGACAGGCACCATCACACCCACTTCCAAGGTAATATATTTACAATATTTTATACAATATTGTACACCAGAGATCAATGATATTCTCTAAACTGGTATTTCACCTAATTCTGATCTTTGGTTTTCTTTTTCCTTTGGGACTCTTTTAGAATTTCTAAAACTCTGTGGTACTTGGTCATGCTGCAGTGCACCGACTTCTAGAATTCCTTTAAGTTAGAAGAACCCAGAGAACAGCCTGTACCCTTTTGCATGTGCACAGGGGGGTGAGCTCAACTCCACAATGCCCCCTTCCCTGGTTAAACTGGCGTACTTGATAGACACTTCCTTCCTAGGCTAGGGGTACAGCTCAGTGGTGAGTACAAGATTTTCTCCACAACAAGATAACTTCCTGGGGCCCAGATCTTATATGGAGTTCACACTGGACCAGGCAGGCAGGTTGTTGATACTCAGTACAAATGTCTTCCATGAGCAACATGTTGAATCATAGACCAGAAGGCGTGCCTGTTTACACAGGAATTGCCCTAAAACTAAATAGTTCAAAAATAAATACAGGAACAACTTAAGGGTACAACTAATTTAATAAAACATTAGTAGTTTTATTTCCCTTCTGTGTTAGCTTTATGAATAAATGTTCTAGTACAGAAAATCAAGGCCCATAAACATACTTTTATCCAGAGAATTGCCAAATTGGCATTTTTATCAGTGGGTGTTAAGTCTCAAGAAGACAGTTTACACAGGATAGTTGGATAAAAAAAAAAAACCATTTATAGGACTGGAGGCTTGACTCAACCTAACAAGCATGAAGTCCTGAGTTCAAATCTCAGTACCACCAAAAAAAAGAATTCATGATTTTTGAACATCAGAGGAAAATGAACAGCCTTATAATGATAATAGTGAGGTTTTTTTATTGTCAAGGTGATGTACAGAGGGGTTACAGTTACATAAGTAAGGTAATAAGTGCATTTCTGGTCAAACTTGTTACTCCTCTCATTTTTCTCCTACTTTCCCTCACCCCCATCCCCCACCCCCAAGTTGTACAGATCATTTCCAGCATATTGTCTTGTGTATATTGTTATTGCAATGGCTCCCCCTTGTCCTTTGTCTTACCATTCTGTTGTTCCCCTTCCTTCCCTAATCCAAATAAATGTATTTACAACACCAGGGTACCAACATCAAATATAATGACAACAGGGGATGCACCATAGGGGGAAAAATATACAAAAGAAACCAAAAAAATCACATAGTACATTAAAAACAACAACAACAAAGAAAAACATCTTGTGTCCATGTCTTGGAGTTCACTTAGTCATCTTATATGGTCATATGTACATAGCTATTGAGCTATTCTGCTAAGGTTATCCTAGATGTATACTAATCATTGCAAATAAGAGGAACAATGGGACCTATATTTCTTTGGGTCTGGCTTATTTCACTTAATAGGATTTTTTCCAAGTCTTTCCATTTCCTTACAAATGCAGCCGTGTCATTCTTTCAGATGGAAGCAAAGTGTGTTTGTATGTGTGTGTGTGTGTGTGTGTATGTGTGTATATATATATATATATATATATATATATCACATTTTCTTGATCCATTCATCTACTGAGAGGCATCTGGGTTAGTTCCATATCTTAGCTATGGTGAATAATGCTGTGATAAACATAGTTGTGCTGGTAGCTTTAGCATAGCCTTATTTGTGATCATTTGGTTAAATGCCCAGAAGAGGGATTGCTGAGTTATAAGGAAGCTCTATGTGAGTCTTTTGAGGAACCTCCATACTGCTTTCCAAAGTGGTTGAACAAGTTTACACTCCCACCAGCAGTGCAGTAGGGTTCCCTTTTGGCCACATCCCCTCCAGCATCTGTTATTAGATTTCTTGATTATAGCCATTCTAACTTGGGTGAAGTGGAATCTCAATGTCATTTTAATTTGCATTTCTTTTATGGTCAGAGATGTTGAGCATTTCTTCATTTATCTATTGGCCATTCTTATCTCCTCTTCAGAGAAGTCTCTCTGTAAGTCTTTAGCCCACTTATTAATGGGGGGGGAGGGGAGCGGTATTTCTTTGAGGATTTTTTTTTAGATTTGATGTTGTGAGATGTTGTACGTATGTTTTAGATATGAGGCCCTCATCTATTGTATGGCTATGAAGATCTCCCAATCTGTAGGCTTTCTATTGATCTTGCTGGCTATGTTCTTTGCCATGCAGAAGTTCTGCAGTTTAATGTGATCCCATTTGTCCAACCTTTCTTTAATTTGTTGTCTTTTCTGGGTCTGGATCTCTGTGTTCTCAGCCTGTGCCAAGGAGCCCTAGAGTTTCTCCTATTCCTTCCTGTAATGTTTTTAGGGCGTCTGCTTGACTTCAAGGTCTCTGATCCATTTGGAATTTGATTATTCTGGTGCAGGATGATATACAAGGGTCTAACTTTAGTTTTATACATGTGTTTAACCAATTTTGCCAACACCATTTACTGAAGAGGTTATCTTTCTTCATCCTATTTTTTTGGCTCATTTATTGCAGATTAGGTGCCTATAGGTCCTTTTCTGGGTCTTCGGTTCTATTCCATTGGTCCTCAGGTTTGTTCTTGTGCCAATACCAAGCTGATTTGATTACTCTGGCTTTGTAATAGAGTTTGAAATTTGGTATGGATATTCCTCCAGCACTGTTCTTTCTGCTAAGGATTGTTTTTGCTTTGGGGTCTTTTATTGTTCCATATAAATTGTTGCATTGCTTTTTCTATTTCATTGAAGAATGAGGTTGGGATATTGATGGCTATTGCATTGAATTTGTAGATAGCCTTTGGCAATATTACCATTTGTATAATGTTAATCCTCCCAATCCAGGAGCATGGGAAGTGTTTCTACTTCCTTATCTCTGCTTTAATTTCCTTTTTCAGGTTTTTTAAAAAAAAGTTTTCATCATAGAGGTCCTTTACTTCTTTGGTTAATTCCTAGGTATTTTATTTTGGGGGGAGCCATTACAAAAGGAGTTGCTTTCCTGATTTCAGCCATACTCTTCTCATTATTGGCATACAGAAATGCCATTGATTTTTGAGGGCTAACATTTCCAAAGTTTCGAATCAGCTTGAGTAACTTGGGAGTGGAGTCCGTGGGGTTCTTTACATACAAAATCATGTCATCTGCAAAGAGGGAAAGTTTTATTTCATCTTTCCCTATTTGGATCCCACTTATGTTTGTATCTTGCTGTATTGCTCTAGGTAGGCATTCTAATACTAAGTTGAAGAGAAGTGGAGAGAGTGGACATCCTTGTCTAGTTCCTGAAATTAGAGGAAATGGCTTTAGCCTTTCATCATTAAGTATAATGCTAGCTATAGGTTTGTCATACATAGCATTTATTATATTGAGAAAGGTTCCATGGATTCCTAGTCTCTCCAGAGCTTTCATCATAAAGGGGTGTTGGATCTTGTCAAATGATTTTTCTGCATCTACTGAGATGCTCATGTGGTTTTTATCCTTGCTCTTGTTGATGTGATGAATTATATTATTTGATTTGCATATATTGAACCAACTTTGCATTCCTGAAATGAATCCCATTTGATCATAATGTATGATTTTTTTGATGAATTGTTGAAGTCAATTGCCAGAATTTTGTTAAGTTTTGCACCAATGTTCATCAAAGAAATGGGTCTATAGTTCTCTTTCTTTGATGAGTCCTGTCTAGTTTTGGGATGAGAGTTATGTTGGCTTCATAGAAAGAGTTTGGAACCAGGATCTGGTGGCTCATACCTGTAATCCTAGCTTCTCAAGAGGCTGAGATCTGAGGATCACAGTTCAAAGCCAGCCCCTGCAGGAAAGGCCGTAAGACTCTTATCTCCAATAAACCACCTGAAAACCAGAAGTGGCGCCTGTGGCTCAAATGGTAGAGCACTAGCCTTGAGCTGAAAAGCTGAGGGACAGCACCCATGCCAGAGTTCAAGTCCCACAACCTACAGAAAAAAAAAAAAAAAAAAGTTTGGTAGTCAACTTTCACTTTCAGTTTAATTGAAGAGTTGGAGGAGTATTGGTGAGTTCTACTTTGAAGGCCTTGTAGAACTCAACTGGGAATCTATCTGTTCCTGGGCTTTTCTTGGATGGGAGGTCTCTTGTTTCTATTTTGATGCTTGATATGGGTCTGTTTAGTTGGTTTAAATCTTCTTGTTTTAGTTTGGTCATATCAATATTTACTAGAATTCTTCCATTTCTCCCAAATTCTCAAATTTGTTAGCATAAAGGTTTGAGAATTATTCTCTTATAATGTTCTGAATCATGGTTGTTTCTGTGGTGATGTTTCCATTCTCATCTCTGATTTTGTTTCTATAGGTGTATTATCTTCTTTTTTTTTGGAAGATCTGTTAAGGGTCTATCCATTTTGTTAATTGTTTTTGAATAACCAACTCTTTGTTTTGTTGATTGTTTCTATGGTGTTTTTGGACTCTAATTTATTTAATTCTGATTTAATTTTAATTATTTGTTTCCATCTACTGGGTTGGGGTTTGTCTTGTTGCTCTTTTTCAAGGAGCTTCAAGTGCATCATTAAATAGTTGGTTTGAGATTTCTCTAATTTATTGATGTAGGAACTTAGAGCTATAAATTTTCCTCTGAATAATGCCTTTCCTGTGTCCCAGAGGAGCTGGTAATTTATATGTTCATTTTTGTTAAGTGTCATGAACATTTGAATTTCCTTTCTCTTCTGTGACCCACTGGTGGTTCAACAGTGTGTTGTTTAGTCTCCATGTGTTACAGGATTTTCTTTGGTGGCTTTTGGTGTTGAGTTCTAATTTTGTTCCCTTGTGGTCTAAAGGAATGCAGGGAATAAATTTAGTGTTTCTGACTTTGGAAAGATTTGCTTTATGACCTAAAATGTGATCTGTTTTGGAGAAAGTTCCCGTGCTGCTGAGAAGACCATGTGTTGCTGCTGGGTGAAATATTCTGTAGATGTCTGTTAAGTCTAGTTGGTCTATGCAGTTGTTTAGATAGGTTTCTCTGTTGAGTTTTTGCCAGGTTGATCTATCCAGTGGGGAGAGTGGTGTGTTAAAGTCCCCAACAATTAATGTCTTTGGATCCATGTGTGATTTTAGGGAAAGTAGTGTTTCTTGGATAAATTTTGGTCCTCCAGTATTTGGTGAATAGATATTTAGAATTATTATATCCTCCTGTAGGAGTGATCCCTTTATAGTATGTAATATCCTTCTTTATTTCTTCTTGCTAATTTTAATTTGAAGCCTATTTTATCTGGTATTAGGATTGCGACTCCCACCTGTTTATAGGAGCCATTTGCTTAGTAGATTTTTTTTTTCTGGCTTTTCACTTTCAGAATATGTTTGTTTTTTGGGCAAGGTGTGTCTCTTGAAGGTAGCAGATAGAAGGATCTTGACTTTTGATCTAACTAGACAATCTATTTCATTTAATTGGAAAGTTAAGACCATTAATATTGAGAGTTATGATTGAGAGGTGTTGAGTAGTTCCTGCCATGTTATCCACCTTCTCTAAGGGCTATGCCTACTGGGTTCTTCTAATGATTATCTGGTTCTATAGTGAGTTTTAACTACTGATTCTGATGGATAATTTTACAGCTGTCAGGAATGTAAAACAGACCTGTGGAATGTAAACCAGATGAGCATGAGGTTTGGCCAGATCCTTATTCTAGGAAAGAGGACAAAATGGGATGTATGCCAGAAGCATTGTACTCCTGTCAAATGCTAAATCACCATGGTTTGCAAAATATGGTCAAGGTTAGGGCTAGAGATAAAGAGGATGCTTCTGCCACTTATACTCAGCCTGGAGGAGTACTGATATTAATCAAGAAATCACAGACAGCCAAGCATGGTAGTACATACCTATAATCCCAGCCCTCAAGAGATGAAGCAAGAACGTTGACCTCCCACCCCCACAAAATAATTGTGGAGAAATTTTTCTCTCTTAATGCATTATCATCATTAACATAATCCATTAAGGAAATTTCCATGTGAGCATTCCCCATACAACTCGTGTGTGTGTGTGTGTGTGTGTGTGTGTGTGTGTGTGTGTGTGTGTGCGCACGCGTGTGTGTTGCAACTGGGGCCTCACATTCTTTTTTTTTTTAATTTTAATTTTAATTTTTTGTGAACATACTGTACAGAGGGGTTACAATTACATGGGCAAGATAATGCGTACATTTCTTATCAAGCATTGCAGCCTCCTCCTTTGTTTACCCTTCACATCCCTTCCCAGCCTCCCCCCCCCCCCCGCCCCTCACCCAATCCTTCTCCTTCCTCCCCCCCCCACCAACGTTGTAAAGTTCGTTTTCGACATGACAACTTGTACTTCTCATTGTTGCAACAGGTCCACCTGTATCCTTAAATGACTTGTTTTTCCCCATCTCCTCAACAAATTATACCGACATCAAACATAGTGAAAAGCAGGGGTTATATTGTGGGGGAGGGACATACAAAGCAACAAAGAAATAATCTTATAAATGAGTTAGAAACAAATGCATGAAAGAAAAAAAAACATTAAAATACATATCTAAGGGTTCATTTTCCTAACGTCACATTATCTGACCTTTTCTGCTTGACTCATACATATACTAGATATTGCAAATAAGGGAAACCATGGGACCTATGTTTCTTTGGGCTTGGCTTACTTCACTTAATATAATTTTTTCCAAGTTTTTACATTTCCTAACAAATGGGGCAATGTCATTCTTTCTGATGGAGGCATAGAATTCCATTGTGTATATATACCACATTTTCTTGATCCATTCATCTACTGAGGGGCATCTGGGTTGGTTCCATATCTTAGCTATAGTAAATAATGCTGCAGTAAACATAGTTGTGCTGGTAGCTTTAGTGTGGTCTTGTTTGTAAACATTTGGGTAAGTGCCCAAAAGTAGGATTGCTGGGTCATAGGGGAGCTCTATGTGAAGTCTTTTGAGGAACCTCCATACTGCTTTCCAAAGTGGTTGAACAAGTTTACACTCCCACCAACAATGAAGTAAGGTTCCCTTCTGTCCACATCCCCTCCAGCATCTGTTGTTAGAGTTCTTGATATTTGCCATTCTAACTGGAGTGAGGTGGTATCTCAATGTTGTTTTGATTTGCATTTCTTTTATGGCTAGGGAGGTTGAGCATTTCTTCATGTGTCTATTGGCCATCCTTCTTTCTTCTTCAGAGAAGTTTCTCTTTAAGCCTTTAGCCCACTTATTTATTGGGCAGTTGTTTCTTTGAGGATTTGTTGTTGGGGGATTTAATTTTTTGAGTTCCAAGTATATTTTAGATATGAGACCCTTGTCTGTTGTATAGGTAGTGAAGATCTTCTCCCAATCCGTGGGCTTTCTATTGATCTTGCTAGCTATGTCCTTTGCCATGCAGAAGCTCTGCAACTTCATGCAATCCCATTTGTCCAACCTTTCTTTGATTTGTTGTGTTTCCGGGTCTCTATTAAGAAAATTTCAGCCTGCGCCAAGGAGACCTAGGGTTTCTCCTATTCCATCCTGTAATGTTTTCAGAGTGTCTGCTTTGACTCCGAGGTCTTTGATCCATTTGGAGTTGACCTCACATTCTTCACTCAGCTGGCTTGCTCATGTCTAGTGCTCTACCATTTGAGCCATACCTCCAGGCCATCATTTTGCTGATTCATTGGAGATGGAGTCTTATAGACTTTTTAGCCCAGGCTTTCTTCAAAGCAAAATGTTCCAGGTATCAGCCTCTTGAGTAGCTAGAAACAAAGGCATGAGCCACTGGTGTCAAGCTTCCACATACCTCTTTAAAAGCCAACACTTCATTGCAGCTAATAAATTGATATCTCTCTTTTCATTATGCTGTAAACATGACATGAGGTACAGAGAACCCTATAGACCAGGTTCCAGGCCTGCCATGCCTGGCAGAGCATGAGGTTATAGGGTCTCTAATGGGTGGTGAGAGAATAGATCAAATCCTAACTAGAGATCCCAGTGTCTGACACTCAGTTCTGTTTTGTCACTTTGCTCTCTTATGAATGATTCTAAAGCTGCCTCATGTCACAGTTGGGTTCTTCAGGGTTATCTATGGCTTAGCTCAGGGGAGACAGCAAAGAGGAGGCTCAGGGGCACCCAGAAGGACTTTAATCTTCTCTATAATATTTTTAATTATGATAAAATTAATATATAAAGTGCTGCCATAAGTTCAGTGTTCACGGCATGTGTCGCTGTCATCGCCTCATGTTTCCAGAACATTTCTATTCTGTGAAATAGCCATGACAACTTTGTCCCTTCTGAAGCACTCCCTGTTGCCTGTCCCAGCACCATCCTTGCAAACACTGTTTGCTTTCAGTCTCTGTGACTCTGTGATTGTACACAATTGTCCTTCCTATGCCTGGCTTATCTCACGGAACATGCTGTCCCTAAGGCTCATCCTGCTGCTATAGCAGACCATCAACATCACATAATGTATAAAAAATTCTGAATTAAATAAACCCATGGTTTCCAGAGGCTGGGGGCGGGGGGGGGGGGGGGTGTCTAAGTGCATGACTAACTTCTGGTAAGGCCCTTCTTGCTTCAACATAACAGAGGGCCTCACTTAGCAAAACAGCTCTTCTCATAAAGCCACTGGGCCCTTCATGGCAGCCCCATCCTGATAAGTGTAGTTAACCCTGACCACCTCCCAAAGTTCCCTCTTCCAACCAAAGCATGAATCTGGGAATTAAGTTTCCAATTTATGAAATTTCAGGTCACTCTTCAGCCACAGCATTGCATGGATCAGAATCTCTTTACTTATTAAGGCTAAATAATATTCCATTAGGTGTGTACATATATATACATATACATACATTTTGTCAGTCTCTCCATCCACTGATTGGGGGAGGGAAGGTCTGTAGTATTTTAAGTGTGTTTTTTGTTTGTTTGTTTTTGTTTTTTGTCTGTTGTGGGGCTTGAACTCTTGGCCTGGACACTGTCTCTCAGCACTTCAGCTCAAGGCTAGTGTTCTACCACTTTGAGCCACAGCACCACTTCTGGTTTTCTGTTAGTTAATTGAAGATAAGAGTCTCACAGACTTTCCTGCCCAGGCTGGCTTTAAACCATGATCCTCAGATCTCAGCCTCCTGAGTAGCTAGGATTATAGGTGTGAGCCACCATTGCCCAGCTTAGTATTTTAATTAAGTACAGGATGGATTTGTCTTAAATAAAAGTAACTTATTTGAAGAACAGTCCCTCAGCCAAGCTGTGGTTCACTAGAACTTTCCCATCTCTAGCAGGGAAAGGGACATGAGGTGAGCTATATCTTGCACAGCCCTGCAGTTAATAAGCACTAAGCACAGGATATCACATGACCCAGACACAGCTCTACCACTGTTATCCAAACTACCAGGTAAATAGTATTGAGAACCATTCAGGATCTGTCATCAAAATACTTGGATTTCTGCAGTGGCATGCCTGTGGAGTTCCATTTACAAATAGGTAGAGGCTACGTGTCTTCCATCCAAGTCCTGCTCTTTCTCCATGGGTTCAGGCCAGTTCAGGTCTTTTGAGTCCCCGAATTGTACATAAAAATTTGTGGCGTTTCTATAAGGCCTGTCAGATCCATCATGTGCCTTGGCAAGAGGTTCCTTAGACATGTTATCATCACAAGTTGACAGCTGTCTACCCCCAGTCCCCTCCGGAGCTCTGCTGGGACAGGATGGGTCAGAGTCCAGCTGAGCTGGAGACTCAGTGCCCAAGGAGAGCAGCTGCCTGTAGCTGCTGCTGAGGGTGAGGGGATCTTTGCCTGACCTGGATTTGTTAGCAAACTAGTAAGTGCCTCCAGTGTGCCACCTGTGCAGCCTACACTGTCGTCAGCGAGCCCTGTGTGAATTAGCACATGCCTGCAGGTGTGAGAATGCATTCTTGCCTCCTGCTCTGCTGTGTGCAACCAGTCTGAGGACTCAAATGTGTGAGGTAGGAAGAGAATTAGGCTCTCAACCAGAGGGAGTGGTGGCAGGAGTTCTCAAACACAGCCTCACAGTCGTCCTAAGTGACCCTGGCCCCAGCCTTCTGCTCCAGGGAGCATCCGCATCCTGAGCAGATCTTCAGGAGCTAAAAAAAAACTATCCTCCCTTCTACATCCCACGGGGCTCTGTGTTTGCTCCATGCTTTACTTCCCAAATAGCAAGGTAAGTAAAGAGATATTTCCAGGTTTACCTAGTCCTTCCTCCTTCCTTAGAAGCACTGAGAATCCATGAACCACCTTCTTGGCGCCATTGCTTGTCAGGTGTGAAAAGTCTTTCTAGCCTGAAAATTCATTCTGGTCAGACTGTTGGAGGTGAAATTCCAGCTCTGTCTTTGAGTAGCTGGGTTGTCCTAAACAATGCCCTTGAAATTACTTTCCCTTTTTTGTGTGTCTTTTTTTTTAAAAAAAACTTATTGTAAAGATGATTACAGACAGGTTAAGTTACATACACAAGGTAATGGGTACATTTCTTGTCAAACATTGTCGCCCCTCCCTTGTTTTTCTCCCACTTTACCTCTCTCCCGACCCCCCCCCCCCCCCGCCGACTCCAGCCGAGTTGTAAAGTTCATTTCCAACATGCTGTCTTATGAATCTCACTGTTGCATTGGTTCACCCTTTGTCCTTTGTCTCACCATTTTGTTATTTGCCTTCCCTTCCCCAAATCAGATGATTGTATATATGATACAGGGTACCAAATAAAATGATGCTAATTGAAATGAACTCCAAGATATGAAAACGAGATTTTGTTGTTGTTGTTGTTGTATGGGTTTTTTTTTAGACAAAGATCTCATTATGCAGCCCAGACTGGCCTGGAACTTGAGATCCTCCTGCCTGAGCCTTCCAAGCGCTGAGATTACAGGCATGAACCACCACACCCAGCTCCATCCTGGTCTTTCTGTGCCTTATTTCCCAATCTGTGCCATTATGAAGGAGAGAATTAAATACACTGGCTCTGGAAACTTCTGGTCTACTCGTATGGTCCAAGGCAGGCTAATGGCTCCATGAACTGGCTTCCATTTGCTGGGTCTGGGTTTTCCCCAGCTTATACCTCTCCCTTTCTTCATAAATGCATCCTGACTAGACAGCTGCAGAGATCTGAAAAACAACATTAGGTGCTGCATCCTGATCACAGCTGCTCTGGTCACCAGCTGCACAGCTGTCCCCTAGGAGACTGGTAGAAGTCACCTTCTAGGGCACTTTGTTGCCATCCACATGTGGGGGAAGCAGGAAGCCATGGCCTCTAGCTACCCCCTAACCACAGTGTTCTGTTATTTGGGGTTGAAATGTGGTCAGTTTTTCATAGACTCATTCATGTTCCTCCCCAGTGCTAGGCTGTTGGCTGGCTTTTTTATTTGCATGCCATTATTACATTATGTACTTTTTCATTAAGTTCCCATAATGTGACCACACCACACATTATCCAAACTAAAACAACTTTCTCCAGGCATTCTCAATGCCTTATAACCCAAGGAGTTCTTAATGACTGGCAGTAAAGTTAAATACATTGTAAAACTTAAGTCCTCCCCACATGTGCCCTTTGGACTTGAGGCATTCTGGACGCTGGGGGAAGTGTGATGAAGAGCATTTCCGAGGCACCAATCATTAAGGGCCATTTAGGTGGTTTGTGTGGCTGTTCTGCCCTGTCCACTGAGTTAAATGAGAGAAAGTAGGCCCTCAAGTCACAGTCAGGGTTCAGATCCCAGCTCTGCCATTTACTACCTGTGGGATCCTGAGCAACCTACTTGAACATTCTCTGCCTGAGTTTTCCATGTGTAAAATGGTAAATAATAGTGCCACTACACAGTAAATTTAACATACAAAACTAGTTGGACAGTACCTGGTGATTACAATCCATCTGAGTCTAGAGACAGCCTCTTAGCTACAAGAGAGCTGCCCACATCTCCTAGGAGAGCACTGATCCCGTGGGTACTGCTCTTCGGATTCTAAATGTCTAGGGTCTTCCCATGCCCGGACTGACCTCCCTCCTCCTCATCCCTTATTTTCTCACACCAGCAGGCAGCTTCCCAAATACAACATAATTCTGCCCTTCATCTACTCCCACCTCAACACATTCCATCTGGACCCTGCCCAATTCCCCTAGCACTGTTCGGATTTGTATATATGTGTGTACTTTCTTACCTGTGTATTTACAGAGGTCTCCTTCTATAATACATGTGGTTAGGAGCATATCCATCTGAGTTGGATTTGTGCTGTCGATGCTCAGTATGTATTAGGAAAAAGTTGATTTGGTGCCCAGTAAAAGTCTAAGCTCCAAGATGACCCACACTCACTCCCTACCTTGGAAAGTGATACTGTGCTTGAACCCCTTTCTATAAGTTTTGGGATTCTCAGATTCTCTACAAAGGACTTGTTCATCATGATCACTTCTCAAGAATGTCTCTGTCCTGTTGCCAGACTTCAGTTGTTGAAACTGTTTTCTGTAGATCTGACCTTGGATGATACAAAAAAGCTAAATAGCAAATGGCCACTCATGATCAGGCAGTGTCCCAGAGGTCTGGGCTCTACTGCATTGCTTGTGAGGCCTCCGGCAGGGCTGTGGTCTCTGCTTATAGCTCTGAAACCTGGGAAGAACAGAGAATCGTCCCATGTGGCTTAAGGGCTCTGTGGATCCAGCACAACCCTTCTGTGCCTACCATGATGAAAATTCAAGAACAAAAATGGCTGCCTTGTATGCATAACTTAGGGCTTGATTTTGAAGACATGTGAGGCTTCTGAGCTCCCCACCTTCCATCCAGGGGTCAAAGCAGTATGTAGGAGAAACCCATCACCACAGGGCTGCCCACTCTGGGGGCAATGTTTTAGGCTCAGTAAAGAAGATGACTGGTGTGACAAGAACATCCCAGGGTTGGAAAGTTGGCTGCAGCCCTCCCTACTACCCCTTTTGCTTTTCCCCTATACAGCCTGGGTTTGTGACTCCCTGCTGTTGAATTAGTGTCCATAAACATTGGACATAAGTAATGTTATCTTAAAAGGTCATCTACATGTTGTAAGCCTATTTTGATGCTTCAGAGGTCTAACACCTGTGAAATAGCTGTGCTGTCAAATTAGCATATTTATATCTTTTGCCATAAGGAAGGGAGAATGCTAATGAAAATCACAAAGTGTTTATAGAGTATCAAAACATATAGGTACAATGGTACTTGGATGCAACTGTGAAGTTTTAAATGCATGTAGTGAAAAATGGTCATTAATAATCTGTTTTTATTGAGAAATTAGAAAAAGACAGTACAGCCATAGATATCATCAAGATGGAAATAATATAGATGGGTTAGATTACTTCATTAGAAAGAAAATCTCTAGTATGCTAGATTTTAATACCTATGAAATGCTAATGTCATGTTATATTGAATGTTTCTGCTTATTTAAATTCTATTATTCAGAACAAATTTTAATAATTAAGAAGCCAGTAAAACAAACATTAATTTTAATTTTGATTGTTAGAGAAAATAAGTGCCTACAGTTTTTCTTTTTTTTCAAATAGTTGTACCAAGTAGTTTCCATTTAACGTGTGAATTTACCTGTACAGTGCATTTTTTTGGTGCCACTCCTGGGGCTTGAACTAAGGGCCTAAGCACTATCCCTCAGTTTTTTTTTTTGTTGTTGTTGTTGTTTGTTTGTTTGTTTAAGGGTGGCACTTGAGCCACAGCTCTACTTCTGACTTCTGACTTGTAGGTTTGAATTTGGGGCCTGGGCAATGTTCCTGAGTTCTTTTGCCCAAGTCTAGTGCTCTACCACTTTGAGTCACAGCACCACTTCCAGTTTTCTGGTGGCTTTTTGGTGGATAATTGGAGAAAAAAAACTCATGGACTTTCCTGCCCAGGCTGGCTTTGAAAAGTGATCCTCAGATCTCAGCCTCCTGAGTAGCTAGGATTATGGGTGTGAGCAACTGGTGCCTGGCTCTATACAATATATCTTGATCAGGGTCTCCCTTTCCAACAGTCTCCCTAGCCAATCCTGTCTCCACACATCTCAAGTTTCCTTGTTCAGTTTTCATGTATGTACATTGAGTATTATGGCTATATTTGCCAATCCTTCCTCTCTATTCACCTACCCCTCTCTTTTTAGTCCCTGCCCCCTGGGGTGAAGCTGAAGCTTCCTGGTATTCATTTTGTTAACCCGCCTATTAATTGTTCAAAGGGATTACAGCATGGAATCTCACTCCTGTGTATGCCATTCTTTAGTCAGTTCGATTGTATGTGTGTGTGTGTGTGTGTCTGTGTGTGCTTTCAAATACATGTTAGGCTTAACGTCCACATTTGAGAGAAAACATGTATCCTCTGTCTCTCTGAGCTTAGTTTACTTTACTCAATATAATTTTCCCCAAGTCCATCTATTGCCCTGCAAATTACATAATATTATTTTTCCTGATGGATAAATAAAATTCTATTGTGTATGTGTGTGTGTGTGCACATGCATGCTCACACATACATTTTCCACATTTTTCTTGATCCATCTGTTGGTTTAGGGCATCAAGACTGTTGCCCTAACTTGGCTATTGTGAATAGTGCTGCAAGAGTATACAGGTGCCTTCATTTCATCCTTACTTATAATCTTTCAGACAGAGGCCCAAGAGTGTGTCATTGGATCATAAAGTAGTTCTATTTTTAGTTTTGTGAGAAATCTCATTATATCTTCCATAGTGGTTATACTCATTTGAATCCCACAGTACACTAGGGTACACCCTTGAATCCCTACCAGCATTTGTTGTTGCTCATATTCTTAATATTGGCCATTCTGACTGGAATGAGATATAAAATCTCAATGATTTTGATTTTTACATTTCCTTGATGGCAGAGATATTGAGTATTTTTTTCATATTTATTGAGCTGCTACAATTTGAAACATATTATTGTCCCTTTCCATCTGAGGGTCCCAGTAATATTCAAACTGCTGGATCCACTTAAAGACTCTCCTGAGCCAGCAAGATGGGTGGTAGGTTGAAAAAATAACTCTTTACCAGTGTCCATCATGTTATTTGGAAACTATGTAACTAAAATAAAACAGGATGATAACTAGAGCAGGTACCATCCTTAACTTTGATTTCTACTTTTTGCCCCTCTTGTTAGGAACAAAGTAATAAAGTTTTACTGACACATGGCTATGTTCAAAAGTGTTAGATTACAACAAAGATTTCCCCCTCAAAAGCTAAACCATCAACTGTCTAGACCTTTACACAGTGCGCCAAATGGTCAGATTGTTCTTTTTGACAGTCTTGTAAATATTTTTCCCATGATGGGACTCTTACAGAATTTCATTTTTTTAAAAAAGGAAAGATTCTGTTGCTGGTCAGACTTGAAAACCACTGTGCACTGTCACAATGATGCTTAATTACAAGCAAAATAGAGATAATTCTGAAGGGAAGCTGCAAGTCTCAGCCTTGAAACAAGCAAAGGCTAAAAAATAATGGCCAGGTTTGTCCACTAAGAGTAACTCTTAAGTGTAACAATATTCTGCCTGGTACAAGTGGCTTGTGCCTATAATCCTAACTACTCAGGAGGCTGAGATCTGAGAATTGCAGATCTGAACCAGCCTAAACAGACTAATCAGCTAAACAGACTAATCTCCAATTGGCCAATAAAATCCTAGGACTGGAAATGTAGCTGAGCAGGAAGAAAACTGAAGTCAAGACATTCTATTCTTTTATGTTTGTATTTAAAAGCCTGAATTTTCACACTTTATAAAAGAAAATTTCTGTGCTCACAGTCTCATCTCTCCCAGGGGGGTTGTTGACCATCCAGCTGCTACATAGAGGTCCATTTCTCCCAGCTTCTTGATGCCCTGTAGACTCAAAAGACATTCAGCAATTCCTTTTGTGTTTTTAAAGGATATTTCCTGAGTCCCTCCGGTGGCTGATGGCTACCCAGCAGTTCGAGTCTGCAAAGAAGTTGATCCTGCACTTCACACAGAAGAACTGTATGAGCCCCGAGAGCGATATCAAGGGTGTGATGCCAGGTGAGTGCACCACAGCCGGCCAGCTCTGCTCTCCCAAACAGCTGTCTATCCAGCCATTCCTTTCTCTTTTACCCACATGGTCTGCAGAGCATCAGTAGCAGCTAGAGCCATGGAATGGGAGTAAATGGGAATTCTCTCCACTTCCTGGGAATGATTCTTTCATGATAAGTCAAACACATTCTGGTGTTCTACTTCTTGCCCAGATCCACACGTGTGGCTTAAGACTGGCATATACCTGGTCTTCACCAGGGGATATCTGGCTACATCTGGTATATGTGGCGTCAGCCTTGTCTGCCTGCCTTGCCAGGTAGAGCTCTGCCTCAGAGTGTGAATGGCCTTCATGCTCTCTTGTCCCAAGCTTGACCTTCAGAGAGCTACCATTGTCTTATTTCTGGTCATAACCTATTTGTTGGGCAAGAGAAGATCTGGGAACATGAACTGTTTTTATAACATGCTTCAGCTCCTTAGAAGTCTGTGAATGAGGGGTATTGCTACTAGCTAGGTGGGGCTTTCAAGCTGAGGTCCATAAGTGCCATAAGAAAGTCATTCCCATCCACATTTCTGGGCCCCTCCCTGGCACCCAGAGATACTGACCTAGTAGATCTGACTGAGACTTGAGAACTTGCCTTCATAATAAGCACTAGCAAACACTCTGATGCAAGTGGCCTAGGGGTCACCTTTGGAAAACCACTTGTTTTCCGTGGTTCCCAGATCCTGACCAACCATACTAACCAAACATGTAAAATTCCCTAGGAAAATAATCCACAGGCCTCATCCAAGAGAGGGTGAGGGTGTGCACATTTTCTCCATGATTAGAAATCCTTGTGGTGATCACTGGTTCATTCATTTATTCAACAGATATTTCCTAAATTCCTTGTTACTTGAAGAGCAGAGAAGGAAACAGGTCATGCCTTGCTCAGGAAGCTCACAGGCAGGGATACATGTTGACAGGAAGGGTTAGATGTACACACTGTTTGGAGGGGTGAGGTAGTGGAGGCCAGTGAGTGGAGTATGGTGGCAAATGACCACAGTAGAAATAGCTGGTGAGCATAGCTCCGAGGCACAGGTGAGCAGAGGCTTGCACCAAATAGGACAATGTACCCTGCCGCCCTCTATTCCTGACAGGGCAAGAGACGTAAGAGAACCCTGGGTTGTGGACGCCCATAATACTTAGCCAGGCTTTTCTTTAGACTGTGGACTCAGAAGGTCTAGAGCTTTTGGGTGCTACTGTTCAGCCAGGATGGAATCTCCGCCTCTGCCAGGTTGGGTGATGCATGTCTACCTAGTCTCTCCACCCAGGTGGAGTCAGTTAACGTGAAGTTCTGGTTTCCCTGTTATGAAGAAAGATATAAGCAAGATCTGACTGGTCCATGAGAAGAGTGTTGACTGCTGCTGCCACAAAGAGACACCAGTCCCTTCTCTCTAGGGGCAGTGACAGAAGACAAGAAAACACATGGTGCTTACATGCCAGCCCCAGTTCTAAGTGATCACAAATACCAACTCACACTTCATATTTAGTCCTAAATACCATGATTTACCCTATTTTTTCTTAACAGAACTATGAGGAGGTACTATAATGATCCCCATTTGCAGAGAAGCTAGTGGCCTTGCCAAAGGTCACATACCTACTAAGTAGTTGAGCTGGGACTTGAACCCAGGAGACAGGGGTAGAGAGGGATCAGAATGTGTAGAAAGGGATGAGTACTGAGGCTTCCCCTTGGGGCTGGGTTTGCCTGTTTTGAACCATCAGATAATTTCTCTGAACACCTCCAAGCCCCCTTTTATTAGCAAGTGGTTCCTCTCTGGTCTCACAGTATTTTCATTTCCAGCCTCTCCCTAATTAAATCATCACACTCCACTTCTTTCAAGTTAAAATATTGTCTGGGAAAACCTTGTTTTCTCAATTATAATTACACTGATTCATTTCCCTCCTATTTTTAGAAAGCGGCATTAACTCTTTCCCCCATTTGCTTGTAAGTTGTGTCAGTGCTTATCTCTATCTGACATCCTAGGCAGGAGGCTGATCCAGAGATGGCTGATCCCTCTTGATGCTTACCAAAGAGGAGTGTCTTCCCTCCCACTCATCCCAGAGGTCATCGTTAGGCACTGTCACAGCTACCTCTGGCTCTGCCACCTCCCACGTCTGTGGCATTAATGACACTACTGTATAGAACACAGCATGTCTATTCCCCATGTTCAGATCTGCCCCTTCCATCTTCCTTAGCTTAAAACTCCACACCACCTCATCTAGCACCAGACTCTTCCCTGGCTCCTCTCTAGCCAACCACTGGTCCACCTCCAGAGCCGCATCAGACATGATCTCCTCACAGCATCATCTTACCAAGTCTTCTTGCCCCATCTGGCACCTTTGAAAGTGACCCCAGTTCTTCCTAGTAGCCTGAAAACCTGCTCCATCTCACCTTTCCTCCCCAGCATCACTAGTCTTCATTGGCTCAGATACTCTTCCTCCTCATACAGATTTCCCACCCTATTTTGACCAACTCCTTCAGCCTAAGTCAGCCCTCATTCTCATATTGTTAAAGCTGTGAACCTGTCTACGCTTTTGCCTTTTTCCCAGCTGTGAGGCAGGCTATATGGGACTCCTTATCACTGCCTCCACCCCAGCAGAGCAGTGAGGCTTGGCCAGGCAGATCCTGTGCAGCAAAGCCGACTGTCATACTCCTAACTGCAAAGGAGACCTGACAGGTAACAGGCCTTCCATCAATATCGATGGAGCACACAAGCCTGGGTCTTCTGCAACCAGGGAGGGTTAGGAATGCTCATTCTATCACCACTCAGCACATCAGAGCTTGGCTGTAGGAATAGGGAACAGAAAGGGCTGCTCTTGCTATGTTAATGTATCCTAGCCTTTGGTTTCTACTAAAGAAAACCTTGATCTTCCAAAATTTTAAAGCTGCCTTCACTTAATCTTTTTTAATAAGTTTTTTATTGTAAAAATACTGTACAGAGGGGTTACAGTTACATGAGCAAGGTAGTGAGTACATTTCCTATCAAGCATTGTTGCCTCCTCCTTTGTTTATCCCCTACCATCCCTTCCCTCCCACCTCCACAACTACATCCCCTCACCCCCCAACCCCCACCTAAATTGTAAAACTCATTTTCAACATAGTGTCTTGTATATCTCATTGTTACAATAGGTCAACCTGTATCCCTATTTAAACTTTTTGTTTTTTCCCTTTCCCTCCCCAAATTAGACTGACATCAAATACAGTGAAAAGAGGGGTTATACTGTGGGGGAGGGACATACAAAGCAACAAAAAAATCACATGGTTCACTATAATACCTTAGAAACAATAGCAAGAAAGAAAAAAAACACTTTTGTCCCTATCTTCAGGTTCATTTTGCTAAACATCATCTTATCTGGTCATATGTACATAGCTTTTGACCTTTTCTACTTGTCCTAGACATATACTAGTTATTGCAAATAAGGGAAACCATGGGACCTATGTTTCTTTGGGCCTGGCTTACTTCACTTAATATAATTTTTCCCATCTTTCCATTTCCTAACAAATGGAGCAATGTCATTCTTTCTGATGGAGGCATAGACTTCCATTGTGTGTGTGTGTGTGTGTGTGTGTGTGTGTGTGCGCGCGCGCGCGCGCGCGCGCGCGCGCACACGCGCGCACCACATTTTCTTGATCCATTCATCTATTGAGGGGCATCTGGGTTGGTTCCATATCTTAGCTATGGTAAATAATACTGCAATAAACATAGTTGTGCTGGTAGCTTTAGTATGGTCTTGTTTGTGATCATGTGGGTAAGTGCCTTAAAAGTGGGATTGCTGGTCATAGGGGAGCTCTATATGGAGTCTTTTGAGGAGCCTCCATACTGCTTTCCAAATTCACTTAATCTTTTTGAGCATGCATGCCTGATGTTCTTAAAGGGCTATATAGCTAAATTTCTCTAGATGTTTGGACTTGTTCTAGGCATCATTCCCACAGTGGTCAAAATATGTTTGACAGCTCTCCTTCCTGGGTCACAGCTCTCAAGATTGTGAACATTTATAGCAGGAATGGAAGTTTTGCTGGTTCCAAATGTGTCTGCCATGCATTTCATCCACAGCAGAGCCTTGTGAGGGAGGGAGCTCCTGTTCCCCCTACTTGGCAGGTGGGCATTGGGAACCAAAGAAGATGAGTGCAGGGAGCAGTGACCTCCATTCTGGGGTACCCCAGGGGAAGGAGCATTTCATGGAAGGCAGCCCAGTGGAGGGAAGCACGTGCACAGCCCTCGTCCTCACCTGGGGAACAAAGCAAGTGTCCTTGGTCCTGTGCAGGAAACCCCACTGTAGTATGGTGAACCAAGTGGACCCATCAGAGGCCACACAGGGCTCTCCCAGCCCTGAGCAGAGGTAGAGCTGAAATCTTCCCTTGCCCTTCTCCCTGTCTCATAAATCTGTTCTGAGCCTGCAGTGACAGGAAGGTAACCAGGGCCAGACCACAACATTCCCTGCACTAGGTAAAGTCACAGCACTCACAATAGATGAAAGGAAGGTTTGCCCCCAGGGCCTTTGCCTTTGACCTGAGTGAAGTATGACTGCTCTCACTTGGTGGTCAAGAGACCATGCAGGAATGCAGTGCTGGGTCAAGTGTTGGCAATGTGCATAGATCTTTGGCTCTGGGTCATTTGGTAACAATATTCAAATGCCAAAAGCACATTCACTCAAGTTGCTAAGTGTCACCATTCTAGCTTCATATTCAAAGGAAGGAGGGCTGCTGGCAATAAAGACAGCAAGCACAATCTGTACTGAATGGACCAGGCTTCAGAGCCACCGCCCTGCTCTGGTGCTTGTAGTGTGACTTGTATTTTTTCTCCTCCTTCTCCCTCCCCAACATCCTTTCCCTTCTCCTCCCCTCCTTCATTTCTTTTTGTCTTTTCTTGGTCATCATGTCTGAAACTGCTGTTTCCCAGCACATTTGCCACTTCCACAATAGAACTGTGCACAAAGATTGCAGCCTGGCAAGCTCCTTGCCCCACGAGGCCAACTTAGGTCCCCTCTGTGCACCTGCTGAGCCTGGCCAGTGAGTGCCACTGCCTCCTTCCTCAGCTGTCCTTTGGAAGCCACACTCTCACACCTACATCCCCAGGTGCAGAGAGGCCAGGGCCGACTTCCAGGGCCACCTTTGCCTCTTGCCGTGGTGGTAAGGAGCCAGGTGCAGTTGCTAGGCACAAAGCCAGAGGGATGTGTGTACGCCCAGAAACTGCAAAGACATCTCACCTTCCTGCATGTGGTCCTCACAGCAGCATGTCATCCTAATTACAGACCTGGGCTTGGATCAAACAGCAGCACTCCCTTCTCCACAGGCACAGATGTGTTCCAGGACAGTGTGTGTGTGTGTGTGTGTGTGTGTGTGTGTGTGTGTGTGTGTGTGTGTACACACATACCTGTGATAAAGTTTAATTTACAAATTAGGCACAGTAAAATTAACAACAACAAAATAGACCAACTGTGACAATATACTAAAAGAAATGCTATAACTTAGAAATTACTTATTTCTGGAATTTTTCATGTAATATTTCCAGACCATAGTTAATCTGAAGGAAGCAAAACCTTGCATTAGGAAGATAGCGTGTACAGCTTTCCCAAAGAAGCCAACAGAAGCACAGAGCTGGCTTCAGCCCAGACCTGTCAGGCCATCATTGCTCCCAGAGCTTCCGCATTAACCACATGGGTCAAGGAAATAGGGAGGAACAGAAGCTGCACAAAGGTGCTAGACATACTTGGCTTGTCAAAATTTAGTAGGTTCTGCTTGTATTTCTCAGGGTTTTTAAGTCAAAAAGGCAACAGTATGCTGGCTTGGTAATCCCAGCTAGAGGTATAGAGGTATAGAGAAGAGAATCACAGTCCAAGGCCAGTCCCAGGCAAAAATAGAAGGTCTTGTAAGAAAAATAACAAGGACCAAAAAAAAAAGATTGGAGGTGTGGGCCAAATTGGTAAAGCATCTGCCAAGAAAGCCCAAGGCCCCAAATTGAAACCCCAGTTCTGCAAAAAAAAAAAAAAGTGTCAGCAGCATTCCTGTTGCTCATAGATGATCAACCACCCAGGAGCCTTTCTTAGCCCCTTTTATCTCCAGAAAAGTACCTAGGCTTCCATCTGATGACTAAAAAATGTAAAAAGCATTTCTCATTTTTCAATTACTTCCCAGTTAATATTTCTTACAGCTCAGAGTTTGTTGGGTTTTGTCCCAAAGCATGCCTAGCATTGAAGAAGTTTTCTGTTGTTGTTGATGAGCTGATGATGTGAGTAACAGAGACCCTGACAAAGTATCAATAGCCCTGGAAAGGTTAACTTAATTCTGTTGAGAATAATGCAGTTACTTCTGTAGACTACAGTCGATTCTTAGACTTGGCTCTCAGGTTTAATGTTATTAAAAAGAAAACTCAAGTCATAATGCAATTGTTGTAGGTTCTTTAACATCATATTTCATACACAGTAAGGTATTAGCAGTTGAGAATGGGCCACATTGGAAAAAACAGAACGAGCAAGTTTAAACTTGCATAATGGATTTTTACTAATGAATATTTATATTTTCTTCTTGGAAGATTGTCCTTCTGAGAAATAGTGGCAATCCCCATGACTCATGAGTGTATTTTAGCTTTGAACCAATAGAGAAAGGGAGTGTGTACATCGAATTTACATCCTCCACTCAGACTCAGGACCTCATGGCTTACTAGGCATGTGTGTTCTACCACTTAAGCCACACCTCCTTTTAGCTTTAGTATTTTTTAGATCAGGTGATGTTCTTTTGGTCTAAGGTAAGCCTCTGAGCACAGTCATCCTACCTACAACATCCCACACAGCAGCTGAAACTCTAGCTATGCAAGCTTGTTTATAGACCTCAATTTCTACCCCTAAACATAAGAAGAAAGAGCTGTGTAACAGTGGCTCCTGCCTGTAATCTAACTACTCAGGAGGCTGGATCCCCAAATCATGGATTGAAGCCAGCCTAGGCAGAAAAGTCCATGAGACTCTTATCCTGAAAACAAGAAGTGGAGCTGCTGCTCAAAGTGGTAGAACATTAGCCTTGAACACAAAAGCTCAGAGACAAATCCCAGGCCCTGAATTCAAGTCCTACAACCAACCAAAAAAAAAAAGTAGGAGGAGGAAGAAGGGGAGGCGGAGGGGGACCCAAGAGGAGGAGGAGGAGGAAGAAGAAGAGGTAGAAGAGGAGGAAGGAAGGAAGTTCTGGAAACTCAGGAGGCATGGTCTCTGTCAGTCAAACAAAAGATTTTTTTCCTGTCCCTTTCATTATCTGACTGGTGAAAATGAGTCTTGAAGAGTTTGTTTAAATGAAGTCCAGTGTGGTAGCTTGTCCCTATTATCCCAGGTACTCTGAAGGCTAAGGCAGAAAGGTCACTTGAGCCCAGGAGTCCAGGAGTCCTGAGCCACACAGTGAGGCCTATCTCCAAAAGAAAGTGCTTAATAAAAGATTCTCAGCTGCCTATTTGAAACAACATATCTTCCTTCAAACTGTAATGAATGAGGTTTGTGACAAATGAGACAGAAGAGGAGAGGTAAAGTTGGGGTGGGAATCCTTGAAGGCACCAGTGCATGGTCTAGAGAGTGCTGCAAAGGTGCAGCCCCACCTCCGGGGGCTCAGAGCATCCTGCCACGTCAGGAAACTGGTGCCAGGACCCCGGTGGACACAGTGCACAGATGCTCAAGTCCCTTGTATAGAGCGGCACGGTATTTGCTTCAGCCACCATGTTCCGTAGTCACCTCGACACCGTCTCCCATCCCTGATAAGATGTGAGTGAAACAGTTATTACACGGTGTTGTTTAGGGAATGATGCCAAGAACACCTGCTCACGTTCAGTATAGATTGTTTCTTCAAATGCTTTCAATATGTGAGTGGCTGAATCTGAGGCTAAAAACCCCACAGATAGCAAGGTGACTACATGTGCTTCTAGGCACTTATAAAAGGCTTCCTCTGTAGGCAGAAGCCTCTCTGTCCCCACCGATAGTTTTTATTTAAGTACATTTCTTATTTTTGGATAGTTTCATCTTTGCAGGAAAGGTGTTGAGACAGCAAAGAACCTCTGTGTATTCCTGACTTAGTTTCCTCCATTGCTAAGGTCTGGTATTACCATGACATGTTTATAAAAATTAAGGAGTGGGTACGGGGAGAGGTGGAGATGGGAAGGGATGGGAAGGGGAAACAACGGAGGAGGCAACAATGCTTGATAAGAAATGTACTCATTATCTTGCCCACGTAATTGTAACCCCTCTGTATGGTATTTTCACAATAAAAAAAAATTAAGGCGTGGACACTAGTTTTAGGATTATCATTAACTGTTGCCTTGCTCACGCCACGTCTCCTCTTGCCTGTGACACTCTCTCAGTCTTTCCTTATTTTTTTTGTTATGGAATTATTTTTACTTATTTATTTTTTGTAGAGGTGATATACAGAGGGGTTATAATTACATAAGAAAGGAAATGAGTACACTTCTTGTTGAACAGTGTTACCCCATCCCTCATTTTCTCCCACTATCCCTCCCCTGGACTGTCCTCTCCCCCCACCCCCTGCAAGGTATAAAGTTCATTTCTAACACAGTGTCTTGTAAGTATCACTGTTGCATTGTTTCACCCTTTGTCCTTGTTTCACCATTTCTGTGATTTCCCTTCCCATCCCCAAATCAGATACACATATATACAATACAGAGGGTACCGAAATAAAAAACAGTGACAATAAGAGATAAACCAAAGGGGGGAAAGATAAAAGATAAAAGAAATAAGGGCAACGGCTCCACTTGGTCTATGAGTTTTTCTTTTCTGTTTTAGTCCCTAAGTAGAGGATTGCTCCACAAGGAGCTGCGCCCCAGTCTGGGGCGCAGAGGGGCCCCAAAGACTGTGAGGCACTGCTGCTCACCAGCAGGTGGCCAGCCAGCTCCTGCAGGCCCCGGCCTTGTTTTAAATTTCCCTGTCGGCTTGGCACATCAGCTCAGGACTTTGTCAAATTGCTGGCCTGGTTCAGGTAACATTTGTTAGGCTCCAGTAAGAATGGCTTTCAGAACTGGTGAGCCTTGCCAGTGCCCCAGCCTCCCAGCTTTACAGCTAGTCATATCCCTTCACGCTGAAACATCTGTATCATGCAGATCTCAAAGGCCTGTTTGGGCTCAGTTTTGGGGTGCTGGGTGTGGGACCCAGGGACTCACTGAAGCTAAGCATGTGCTACACACCAGCCCCAGCTCCCAAGCATTTTTTTACCATTAATTAAAACATGCATACACATACTGTGGTACATGCACAGATGGGTACACACACAGACACATTTTCAGATCCAAAGATCTGCAACCCTGGAACATTCTGTCCCCCGAAGTGAAGGCACACGTCAGCCACAGCTCTCCAGGTCTGTGACATGTGCACAGATGGATGCAGATTCTACAAGGTAAAGAACTGCTTGCCTTGTTTGCACAGGGCCTAGGATACTACTAAGGAGAGCTGTGCTCAAAAGTGCAGGAGCCGGTGCTGCCTGATTATCTTGTGAGCCCAGTGTGTGTGCAGGGAAAACACAGAGTCCAAGTATACTCTGAACCAACTGCTGGTATCACACAGAAGTTTGAACTGTGAAGTTAGCTTTGTGAGCACATCTCTGTACTGAAAACCTACATGCTATATCCCCTGACTTAAAGAAAAGAAAGCTTTCTATCCCCTGCTGGGGGCCATGGAGTGCCTCCCATCCAGAGACTTCTGTCCTGCCCAGGCTCACAGACTTCATTTCTTGCAGAGCTGGAGAAGGAGCTTTCCCGAAGGCCCAAGAAAGTGTGCATCGTGAAGGTGGTAGGAACCCGAAACCTGTGGAAGAACATCGTGGTCCTGTGTGTAAACTCGTGAGTCACAGGGGCACACAGGGCTGAGTTGGGAAGAACCTCTTCTTTACCCCAACTCCACTTGGAATCCTAGCCTTCCCTGTGCCTGCTCCTTGAGCCAGCTCTCTGTGAAAAGGGCCCCAAAAGAGGTGGTTCACCAGCAGAGCTGCTTAACTGGGTCTAAAGGGTAGCAAGGCCTTGTCACTGTCCACTTCACCAGAAAGCCTAGGGCACTTGGCACACTGAGCCTAGCCGGCTGGCCATCCTCCCCTGTGTCCTGCTCCATGCTAGAGCTCCCAGATACATGAGGCAGGAAAAAGTCAGGAGGCCCAGCTAGGTCCTGCATAGATGTATCATTAGCACAGTCACTATATTTTACAAGAGCAATGTCAGTGGTCTCCTTTGCCCCGGGTCTGATGAAGCTTTAGGAGGTGGCTTCTTCCCCATCTACCTCTGAGGGAAACAAAGATGCACAGAGGTGCCTCCTTCAGGTGCACAATGGGAGGAAACTCCATGGTTGGAGGTTGCAGGCACTATGTCAGAGAGGGGCTTGAAACAGGGGCTTGGCCAGATCCTCCACCCAGGCTACAGTGATTATGTTCCCTGTTTGTAGCTGGCCCTGCCCCCGCCCCCCCCCACACACACACCAGCAAGCAGCCTACTCTAAGGCCTTTCCAGGGGTTGCTCACACCACCAGCTGGGCCTATGGCCCCTTTGCCCCTTTGTTTGGTAGCAGCCCTTGTCCCTGGGTTCAGTGTACATGGAAGGTTCTTCCTGTCTCAACTTGGCATCTCACTGATCCTATCTGTCCTGACAACACGGGCCCCTTCAGAGTTAGAGCCATGTGAGGTTTTGCACTCTCCGTAGGAGTTATATATAGGTGATCTGGGGAAACAGGCTTACATGTTTTTGTGAAAGATCTCAGGGCTGCTGTTAGATAACACAAGGCCAAAGACAGGAACTACTATTCCCAACAACTCTTTTTGTTCAACGCAGCTCTATTAAGTCAGTCCTCAGTATTGGGGTCCCAGGCTAAATTTCACTTTTGAGGGGTGTAGAAAGGTTCACTGCCAAACAACAGAAAAGCAAAGATCTAATCCTCCTCATCTGAGGCCCAGGTGGGCAAGAGACCAGCCATAGCCACACAGTGGCCAGGCCCAGAGCCCCCCAGGCCTCACCTCCCTGCCTAGCAGTCTGATGTGGGCACTGCTAGGCTAGTGGAGGTATTAGGGATTGAATGACTTCTCTTTCTTTTTCTTCCTTCTTTTTTTGGCAGTACTGGAGCTTGAATTCAAGGTATCACACATGCTAGGCAGAGGCAGTACCATTGAGTTATGCTTCAAGCCCTTTTCCTCATTGGTTATTTTGAGATAGAGTCATACTTTTTGCCTGGGCCCATGCCTCGAATATGATTCTCTTACTTTATACTTTCCATTATGGCTGGGATAAAAGGCAAATGCCACAACGCCCAGCTTTTTCAATTGAGATGGAGTCAAGTGCACTTTTGCACAAGCTGGCTTTGAACTACCATCTTCTTCATCTCAACTTCCCAAATACCTAGGATTACAAACAAGCCACTGGCACCCTGTTACTTCTCCAGCGGGAGGTGGGGGAGAAGGGGGAGGGGAGACACAAAATTTGACATAGACAAGAAGCAAATTTCTATTTTAATGATCCTTGTGGGGTGCAGGAATCAATCTCTCTGGTTTTATTATTTTAAAATTACCTGTTACAGTTAGAGGACTTCCATTTCTACCAGAACCAAAAGGCAAAAGACTGCACTGTGATCTCAGCAGGCCAGAAAAGAAATTCGTCTGGGATCCCAGGAGACTAACAGAGGAATCAAATCAAATCAATTGCTAAACTTATAAAATGGCTCACAGGGGCTTGGCCATCTGTGAGTGGAAACGCATTCACTGTGCAATGGGGGCAGGGTCTGCTGCAGTTGACCTTGATGCATCCTCAAGGTCTGATGAAAAGCACTGATTCCCCTGTGGTTGGGAGAGAAAGCAGGGAGTTTTTAGCTCTGGGATGGATGCTGAGAGCTGACATAAAGAGTGGGTTTGGCATTTTACACACCACATCCTAACGGACCCTTCACTTTTCCTTCCTGTGTGGCAGCGTGGACATGGTCCAGTTAGGGTGAATGTTTCACAGTGGTTCATGTTCTCACTTTAGGGGCAAAGAGCTAGACCTAGGGTACGGTGGGAGGGAAGCAAGGAGAAATCCAGAATTTCTGAAAATGAGGTATATTCCCTTGGCCTGGCCTGAGTTCTGACTGGCTTCTCCTACAGCCTTGGCTAAGTAGCAGCAGGGTTGGGTGGAGTGGGTAGGTCCCCACATTTCCAGAACCCTGAGTGCCCCAGAGGAGGCAGAGACCCAGCAAGGCAATGTGACTTGGAGATGGTCACTGGCCATCTGAGACTCAGCCTATGCCTATTTGGCCCCTGCAAAGTGGGAATGACCATAGTTCTTACAGTAGGATTAGAGTTGATAGCACAGAAAGCACTTATTTCACATCCATAAAGAATGTGTTAGAGCAAAAAGCCTCATGCACAGGGCCTTGTACTCTCACTCAGCATTTTCATCACAGTTGGCACTCCTGTCACTGGAGCCACACCTCCAGTTCTGACTTTCTGTTGGTTAATTAGGTAAGAGTCCCTCAGATTTGTCTGCCTAGGCTGGCTTCAAACCATAGTCCTCAGAGGCGCAGGCTTCTAATCCTAGCCACTCAGGAGGCTGAGATCTGAGGACAGTTCAAAGCCAGACCAGGCAAGAAAGTCTGTGAGACTCTTATCTCCATTTAACTACCTGAAAACCAGAAGTGGCGCTGTGGCTCAAGTAGTAGAGCACTCACCTTGAGGTGAAGAGCCCAGGGCCAGCGCCCAAGCCCAGAGTTCAAGCCCCACAACCACCACCGACAACAAAAAAAAAAAAATCGTCATCTTCAGATCTTAGCCTCCTGAGTAGCTAGGATTACACTTGAGCCACTGGCACTGGCATCACACAAATTTCTTTGAAGTCTCTGTCACAGATTGTGTGTATTGTATGTTTTCCTCTCACATACTGAATTACTTGTGTCTCCTGGTGACACCCTGTAGCCTGAACACACTGCCCACCACCTTCTCCATGTGTATTTCCTACAGGCTGACAGGGTACGGCATTCACCACTGCTTTGCAAGGAGCATGATGGGCCACGAGGTGAAGGTACCACTCCTAGAGAACTTCTATGCCGACTACTACACCATGGCCAGCATCGCGCTGGCCTCCTGCCTGGCCATGTGCGTGGTGGTCAGGTTCCTTGGGCGCAGGGGAGGGCTACTGCTCTTCATGATCCTCACTGCCCTGGCCTCGCTCCTGCAGCTCGGGCTCCTCAACCGTGAGTAGACCAAAGGAAGGGACGAGGGGATGTGCTGGGGAAGTGAGCTGGAATACTTGGAAGATGTGCATCAGGTTTCTATTCCTTGAGATGATCAACTTGAGGGGAGGAAAGGTTTATTTTAGCTCACAGTTATGATGGTTTCTGTCTATGAATTATTGTCCCATTGCCTCAGAGCCTGTGCAAGCAGAGCATAGAGAAACTCATGGCAGAGAAAGCTGTTCCAAGCAAAAGAGAGGAAGAGGAAGGGCTAGGACCCCCATCTCCCCCTGAGACCACATTCATAGTAACCTGATTTACTCCTACTAGGCCCACCTCCTAAAAGTTCTGCCATCTCCCAGTATTGCCATGAGCCTTCAACACATAGGCCTTTAGGGAACATTCAAGATCCAAACTATAGCAGAAGAGTTGAATGAGACTTGAAGAAAATCTTCTGTGACCTGAGTGGTCATTCCAAAATCAACAGCTTGAAGACACTGCTGTGGAAGGACAGAGCTTTAATTAGAGCATCTCTGTTCTCTGCCTCTGAGGCTGCTGGGCCTCCCCTCCTCTCCTTCCCTCAGCTCAGTGGCCCCAATGCAGAGCCGTCCAGCTGCACTGGGCCTCCCCAGCCTGCCAGGCCCTTAGCGTCCTGGTGGGTGTGACTTTGCTAATGGGCAGGCTATTTCTGGGTGACTCATCACATGACAAAGAAGAACAAAAGGATTTGTTTTTTTTCCTGTGTCATTAATGGAAAATAAATCTGTTTTGACACCCTCCCTCATACCAAGACATTACTTTTTCTTGTAGATGTTCCCAAATTTACCAGCCTCTCTTTAAACCAAATAATTTCTTAGTTAATGTGTAAGATAATCTAAGGCAAACTAGAGAATCAATCTAGCCATCCCCCACCCCCACTCCAGGAAGCTTCATACAGCTCCTCACAAATTCCCACCTCAGTATGTGAAGACACCACCACAGGGTCTCCCTTTCCAGCCCAGAGCATGACAGGAATGCACCGGACTGCTAGGCCACCTCATCACACCCAGGCATAGCCCTCCTGGGACAGGGTCTGGACACTGCCATGAAGCACTCAGGTCCTCTACAAGAGCTAATCTTGTGTGTTGGAATCAGACACAAGATTATCCCTTTTTTATCTTAGAGCAGCTTTTGTGCAGACTGATTATAAAATAGCTAGTTTCCAGCTCAGGGATGAATTTTCTAACTCGGGCACATTCTTATGCATTGATGGGATACTAACTTGGAGCTGTGAATAGTAATGGAAATGGAAAAGTGACATGTCTGCCCATACCAGTCCTCCTGGTGGGCACAGCCCTAGCTTCCCTTCCATAGAGCTTCTGTTTGGCTCGCCAGTTGGGACACACATGGCATGGTGCTCAACCCCTAGGGTGTCACGGATGGTCTTTTTGGCTCTGAGCAGGAATGCCACAGGCACCCTGGGCACAGGGCAAGTAGCTGTGAAGAGCAGGGTTTGGAGCAGGCAGAAATGTAGTCTGACAGGTCTACATAGTGCCTGGTGTCCCTTGGCACAGGCCCTTGAATAACTTCATATGCAAGGAAACCTGGCCTTTGGATCTGCTTGAGGCTCTCTTCTGCAAAGCTGCATTATCTCCCCAGGCTGAGGCTAGTGGAACGCTAGCCCACTCTCCCTAACAAAAACATCTTTGTTTAATCCAGTGTGAATTCCACTGCCCAGGCAGCTGGCGCCAACCCAGACAGAAAGGGAGTTCTCTTAGAAACAAGTCACGTGGGAGCCACAGCAATAGCCCCAAACCTAACCTGCCTTCTCCCCCTCTTCCCATTTTCATACCCTTGTGTGTGTGGGCATGACCAGTGATCGGAAAATACAGCCAGCATCCAGACTCAGGTGAGTCCCAAACCCTTGTGCCAATTCGGCCTCATCTTTGATTGCATCCATGAGGGAGTTTTCACAAGACTCACAGACTGGTTTCCATTTCCTCTCTTTCTTCTCCCTGCTTGTCCTCCAAGAGTTGCAGCTGAAGTTGGCCGTAGGTTGGACACTATAAGCATACATTTGTATTCTCTAGCCCTCTTGCTACTAAACCAAGCGACTCATGTGTCCCCAGTTTCGTGCAGCTTGGCGTGCATGCCCTCCCCATCCCTTGGCACCACAGTCAGCACAGCCCCAGTGGTTTGTCTCGTGGATGGCACCTGAGTGGGGTCAGAAAGCCGTGGGAGTGTTGGGGCTTGGCTGTCCCCTCAGGCCTCGTGCAAGCTTGCTGCTCACCGATAGGGACAGCAGAGCCACTGCCTTGCCCCTCATGCTGCTGTCATGCCTGTCTGGCCCATGGCAAGATCATGCTGCTGGGCCTCAGGGAGCACATGCCTTCCATGAAGTTCTGAGGAGAAGTAGCCTGGTTGTGTGACCCGACTGCATGCCAGCGTGCTCTGCTCCATGCCACCCTGCCCAAGACAGGCTCTGCTACCATTGACAGTCACTGGGATTGGCTGAGCCCTTTCCCTCCAGGCCATGAATTCTTCTGTATGGGTCACCTGTGCTTTTGTTCCCCTAAATCAACACTGCCCCTGGATTGGGCAGTCACCCTGAGGCTGAAGTCCATCTGTCAGCCAAGGCTCCTGAAGCCCAGGGCAGGAGGAAGATTCCAGCCTGCTCCTACCTGAGAACTGCAACAGGCTACTGGGAGCTTAGCATGATCGCTGCACAAGGGCTCAGAGGAGCTCGAGTCTTCTGCCAAGAGGACTTGGGGCTCTTAAATCTGAAGGTGCTGCATGTCCCTGACAGAGCTGCATACCACAGTCGGGAAGGAGGGGAGCCCCTGGGATGGCCTCAGACTTCCTTCCCCCCCTTCCCTGCTCCCTGGCTGGCTTTTGCTGTCTTCCTGCTCTCCCCTCTCACTGCCTACTTCCGATCCTCCTCCAGGGATGAGTGACAGCGTCAAGGACAAGTTCTCCATTGCATTTTCTATCGTGGGCATGTTTGCATCCCACGCAGTGGGCAGCCTCAGCGTGTTCTTCTGTGCAGAGATCACCCCCACAGTGATAAGGTAGGTAATGGGGAGCCACAAGACTTTCCTTCTCAGCACAGAAGCTTAGGCCCAGTCAATATCAACTGTACCCCACCCCAACTTCTGGACCAGGGTATAGTGGTGTGCTAGGTGTATCTGCTGCCAATGGCCAGGTACACCCAGGATCAGATCCCACCAGGGAATCAAGGAGCAGCAAACATGGCAATAGCTGAAAGAGGGGAAAGGCAGGAGCTCATGTTTGCCCATACATGAGCTGAAGTCAGTTACTGCTGTTAGCTTTTCTAAGCAACACCAATAACATATAGCTCTTTCCAACTAAAACAGGAAGCTAGGCATGGTGACACACATCTATGATCCTAGCTACTCAGGAGGTTAAGGCATGAGGAACATAATTTGAGGCCAAACCTGGCTTATGTGTCAAGATCTTGTCTAAAAAGTAACAAACTATGGAGGGGGTAACAATGTTCAATAGGAAGTGTACTCATTACCTTACTCATGTAACTGTAACCTCTGTATAGTATCTTTACAATAAAAAAAAATGTTTAAAAAAATAAAAAATAAATAAAAAGTAACAAACTGAAAAAAAGGTAAAAAGGGAAGTAGAGAGGATCCAGTTTTTACTGGCCTGAGAGGCTGCTATCAGTAATCCAAAGGAAGACCTGAGAAAGGGGAAGCCCAGCAAGTTATAATAAAATTACCTTTTTTTATCTGTAAGTAGTTATATAAAGGAGCTTCAATGCACTATGTCAGTTTGTGAGTATAATGCATCTTGATTAATGTCACCTCTTTCATCATTTTGCCCACTTCTCCCAACCCCACCCACCCCTCATTTACCTTGTTCCATTTTCACGTATGTACACTGAATATATAACAGCATTTGCTCAGCCTTTCTCCGTTTATCTGTCCCCCTCCCTATTACCTCCTCCTCCTCCTCCTCACCTTACCCTACTGGCATCAAGTCAGTAGATAAGACAACCCCTGCTCTCCTTCCCTCATACTTTCCTGACAAGTGTTATTAACTTGTATTTTAATTCATAAAGTAAAGTTGAATCCTTCCTGGTACTGCCTTTTAGTTTTGTTACTGAAAAGAGCATCTTTCAGCCTCGGGCATATCATTTTCCTAATACTGCTTAAACATTCCTAATCTGAAGTCCCAAGTGCTACCAAGTCCTTTTTTTTTTTTTCTGAAATGGCACAACAGTGGAAAATTTCACACTGGGAAATTTACTTCATGAACAAATTGTTTAAAATAGTATATAAAATTACCTTCAGGCTATGCGTACAAGGTAAATATGATACATAAATAAATTTCATGTTTAGGGCTGGGAAGGTGGCTCAGAGGTTAGAGTGCTTGCCGCCTTGCGTGCATGAGGCCCTGGGTTCGATTCCTCAGCACCACATAAGCAGAAAAAAAAAAGCCTGATAAATTTCATGTTTAGACTTGGGTACTACACCCAAGATAATCTGCAAATATTCCAAAGCTTGAAAAAAAATCCAAACACTTCTTGTCCCAAGCATTTTGAATAAGAGATATTCCACCTATCCTTGTTCTTTGTTACTTCCTGAGCAGTTCATGTTGGTTTATGGCTCCCACGGAGCTTTTAATAGGAATACCATTAGCATTTCTAATATTCATGCTTTAAAAAAATTGTGGGTGTGAGGCTGCATGAGGTGGCTCATACCTGTAATCCCAGCTACTCGGTTAGTATAGATCAAGAGACCCCCATCTCAACACAACAACAGAAAAAAAAAAGCTGATGGATTGTGTCTGTCATTCTAGCCTATGTGGCAGGAGTAAGTATAGTAGGTCAGGCCAGCCAGACCAAAAAGAAAAAAAAGAAAAGCAGGACCTTACCAGAAAAGCAACTAAAGCTGCCTACCAAGCAGAAGCCCTCAGTTAAAATCCCAGCACTGCCAAAAAAAAAGTGTGGACAGCTGTGAGCTGAAACCCTGAGGTCAGCATGCTGACACCCCATGAAGACAAGCGGAAGTTCTCATTTCCCAGCAGGAAGTGTAGAGAATAATTCCTTTAGTCCCTCAGGTACTAGGGAGTACTGGAGAAGCTGGCAGACAGGTTTCCAGGACTAGCTTCCTTTCCATGTTTCCACAGGTCATGCTGACAACTGAATTTTCACATGACCTCATTTTCATTCATTCTCTTGGATTTTTATCATACAGGCCAAGTAAGAAAGTACCAAGGTATTATGTGTTTAAGAAAAGTAATTCGATTCCCAGTCATCTGTCTTATTCTTCCTTCTGAATAAGCCTGGCAGGGAGACCAGTCAGGAGCTTGTTTTCTGCCAGCCATTGTGAAACACCTTAGACATACAGCAGCTTAACCTGTCCCTTCACCTAGTTCGAATCCCTTCCTTTCTAAAAGAATCCAACAGAAGTGGTCCTTTCAATAGAGTCCAAGTCTTGCTTAGACTTCTGAGTTCCCACCAGCCCCCCAACTTCATACAGAAAGATTCAAGAAGTAAAAAACAGAAGGAATACAAGATAGTGTTAGCCCTATGTGTAAATTCAGAAAGTAAGACCCACTCTCACTTTCTTAACAAAAAACTCCCCTTGTTCTACCATGCATCGTTTGTGTAGTGTGGCTTTGGGAATGTGTTTAATTTCCTTAAAAATTTGTACCTAGACAAGGAGACTGGGTAGGATGAGAGTGAAGGGTGGTGCTCAGGAAGTGGCCAAGGCAGCTGTCAGTCTTGAGCTGTGTATGAACCTAGAAGCCCAATCCCTGTATGGCCTTGGGCAAGTCATTAGACAGCTTGTTTCTTTGCTTAAAGGAGCCTGATCCCACTTATTCTGCTCCATGATGATGAAGAATAGAGTAGGAAGAAGGGAGGCTCTCTGCATCTACAGTTCAACCAGCCAAGGATGGGAAGTATTTGTAGAAAACATGGCAACTGGGTGTAGATAAATGGTATAGTGTATACTTAGAACACACAGGGCCCTGGGTTCAGCCTCAGTACTGACTACCATATATATATAATGTACAAATGTATATATATGTGCAGCACTTACATCGTGTCAGGTATTAAAAAGCATTTAGCAATGTACAAGAAGATATGGATAAGTCCTATTCAAACACCATACTATTTTATGTAAGAGACTTGAGTATCTATGGATTTTAGTTTCCAGGAGGTCCTAGAACCCGTCTTTCATGGACACAAAAGGAAATTTATTTCTGTAAAGATATATGTGTATTCTTGACTTCACAAAATGTATTGAAGAAAAACTCAGAGATATAAAAGAGGAAGTGAAAAATGAAAGAAATGCAAGATACTGATATCCCAGTGTTTAAAACAATCTGGAGATTCTAGAACTCTTCATTCACTTGCTGCTTCCAATAAGTCTGCTGTATAACATTGTTCTACCTCTACAATTAGGTTGAGGTTACTACTAGTTTCCCAGTGGGGTGTTTTTTTGCTTACAATACACAAGGAGGCAGAACTAGCAGTTCTTTCATCTACTATGAGGGGCTCTAGTATGTAAATATGGGCGTATGCTTCCCTCTAGTGACTGGCTGGAGAATAGCAGAAATGCCTAGAACAAAAGGTCTACATTTTGGAGGGAAATGAACATCTTCAAACAAGCTCGTGAAGGTCCTATTAGAGATTTCAAAAGAAAAACACAAAGCCAAGAATGGCACATCGACTTCTGCCAAAATTGTTCCTAATAGCACTGAATTATTTCAAGGAATCTCTGATGTGATTAAAACCAAACAAAAAGTGCTCTCATAGGAAAAAAACACATGTACGTAGTTGAGCATTGCTTGACAGGACATGTTGGGAGAAATCTGTCCTATCCTATTCGTTACTGTGTGAACATCCTTGGGCGCGCTTGTACAAACAAGCCTGTCTAGGCCAACTGCTTACATGGCCTCCTGATACAATCGGGAAATGCAGTCAATGCAAGATGGATGAGGTTGCTGCATCACATGGTACTGTTTACAGCAAACTTTTTTCAAGTAATACACTCAAATAACAACAAAAGAACCTTTATTATTATCAAGTATTACATGTGAACATATATTACATATCACATACACACATATAGATACATGTACTTTAAGCCACAAATCATACTTCATTTCATTCAACATGGTTTATTAACCTATTAACTTAGTATTGTTCACATTGCATTATGCTAGGGAGTCTATCCTGGGGCTGAGTGCAATCCTAGGATGTTGCACCTGCTGCCTGTACAGTAGCCATGCAAGGGAGGGTACATCCACACTTAGTGCCAGGAGGGCCAGAGAGGTTCAGAGAACCTGATGCCTTACTGGCTAAAAGGCCCCAATCAGAGACTTCCATTATCCCTGGCATCTTATGTATCTCTGCAACTCCCTGCAGTTTCCCAAAGGGGCCCAATTTATCAGAAGCACTACGTGGCTATTTTAGGTATTTTCATTGTTCATCTACAGATGGACTTGGCCTCTCTGCTCTTTGAAGTATCCCTCTATATTTAACCATCCTGTATGTCTGGGTGAGCTCACCTTCCTACGTAGGAAGCCAGTGTGATCCACAGGCATCCAACATTTATAAAATACAAATCGTGTGGGCCATTGATGTTCTAGAAAATAGCCCTTGCCCTCAAAGTCTGAGTGAGAAAGGAAGATGGGCCTGTGAGTAGATATTGATGGAACAATGTGGAGTGTTTCAAAGGGTGACCTGAGGCCCTCTTCCTGAGATGAGAGTGGGTATCTAGGAGGCACTAGAATAAGTATATGCTGTTCTTTCTTATTTGCATCCCGTGATGGACCAGCAGCAGCAGGTGTGGCTCTTCCTGCAGCTCTTTCAGCTTTTCACTTGGTGAAGGGCATTCTAATACTAAGGATCTTCACATGTGGCCTCACTAAGGGTCAGATATGAGGGTCATAGTTATCTATTTCTGCATAACAAACAACCCCAAACCATCACAGCTTGTGGTAACACGCCTGTTATCTCCAGTGCCGGTGGGTGAGGGGTCTCGGGACAGCTTATCTGGGTTCCCTGCTCAGGGCATCCCAGGCTCAGTCAGGGGAACCTGCTTCCAGGGTCATGGTTATTGGCAGATCATGTTCCTCACGCACTGTTACATTGAAGACTCGATGCTTTGTGAGCTATTGGCCAGGGACCACTTCATTCCTTGTCATGGAAACTTCAACAGTATAACAGTGTAGGGTTGATCTGCTCAACAGTTTAACAGTGTAGGGTTGATCTGCTCAGCCAGCAAGCATCTGCTCAGTTTGTGGTAACCTGGTCATGAAAGGGTATCTCATTATTATTGTACTTCACTGCCCCCCCATGCAAGGCAAAAGGTGGGAATCTGGGAAGTGGGGATTGTTGGATAATGCCTGCATGCCAGTCAGATCTCAGGCACTGAGGTTAATGGTAGAGACCGAAGACGAAGACTAAAGGTCCCACTCTTGAAAGCCTCTTAAGTTGTTAGACACAGTGAGTTGGGCAGTGCTGTGGGTAGAAGCCACTCTGCAGCTTGCTCAGCTGGACTCCACAATGCTGACCTAGAGCCAGGAGCCCAACAAAGCACCTGTGCAGGACCAAGTGCACCCAGTAATATCCCCTTCAGCCAGGACTGGTCTAGCCCCTTGCAAGCAAGTGGAAGAAGATCTAGAGCCCTGGGAACAGGCTGCTCCATGCCATGGAAAAAAACCCAGGCCTAGGCAGTCATGATGGCTATGGAAAGGGAAGACAAGGTGACCAGGCAACTGCCCCAGACTAATGGGCATTTGTACCAAGAGGAGGCCCAATCCCCACAACAGGAACAGTGTGGGGGCAGGGTGGTAACAGCTTTATTAAGATATCATTGACATACCATAAATTCACCCATTTGAAGTTTAGTCAGTAACTTAGTACTTTTATAGCAGTGTGCTGCCATCACCACAGTCCAATTTCCATCTCCACAATACCCCATCCCATACCATCTATAAGCAAGTTTCTGTCCTCTCTTCCAGTCCCAGACAGTCACTAATCTGCATTCCCTCTCTATAGATTGGCCTTCTTGACACTATATACAAATGGAATCACACAATCATTTAGCGTAATGTTTCCATAGTGTAGCATGTGTCACTGCTTCATTCCTAGCTGAGTTATACTCCGTTGCCTAGGATAGACCATGTTTCATTTACCCATTCACTAGCTGATAAACACTTGCATAATTTCCAAGTATTGCTATTATGAAGAATGCTGCAATAAACATTAGCTTGTGTTTTATGAGTATATATTTTACTTCATATATGGAATTGCTGGTTATACAGATGCTTAATTTTTTTCCTTTCTTTTTCAGTACTTTTTTTTTTGTTTGTTTTATTTTTTGCCAGTCCTGGGGCTTAAACTCAGGGCCTGGGCACTGTTCCTGAGCTGCTTTTTGCTCAAGGCTAGCACTCTACCACTTGAGCCATATCACTACTTCCAGCTTCTTCGTTTATGTGGTACTGAGGAATCAAACCCAGGGCTTCATGCATGCAAGGCAAGCACTCTACCACTAAGCCATCTTAGGGTTTGAACTCAAGGCCTTGTGCTTTTCTAGACAGTGTTCGATCACCATCTGAGTCATACCCTCAGCCCTTTAGTTATATTTCAAGTATGGTCTCAAATTTTGGCCCAGGTCCAGCCTCAGACCATAATCCTCCTACCTACATTTCCCTCTTAGCTGAGACCACAATCATATGTTACCAACACCCAGACTGTTGGGTTAATTAGCTTTTTTCCCAAATTATCCTTCAATAAAAAATTGTTCAAGGTAGCTGCAGTATTTAGAGTCCTACTAGCAGCACGGGTATATGAAAACTCTATGAATCCTAGTTTCCCCACATTCTCACCAATATTTTATTGTTTGAGTTTCCTAGCATGTGTGCAGTGTTATCTTGTGGTTTTGATTTGCATTTCTCATTAATGGTGTTATATATCTTCTTGTGTCTTACTGGATATTTATACTTCATATAGTTCCTTTGGACAAAGATCTTTTGCCCATTTTTTTAATTGTGTAGTCTTCTGTTTGAGTTCTTTACATACTTCTGTATAAGTCTGAATACGTCCTTTACCAGATACATGCTTTGCAAACATTTTTCTGAGACCACGGCCTGTCTTTTCCTTTTCTGACGCATGTATCTTTTTATATTTTTTAAAGGTAAGCCAAGAGCATGTGAGGATATGAAGTGCCTTTCTTTACTCCCAATCCTTTTTTCCTCATTTTAATTCTTGGTACATACTAGGTGATCAGTTGGTTACTTTGCACCCGTTTCTTTAGTGCTTGCAGCATTTACTGTAAGATTCACAATGACTATTGGAGATTACAATAGTTAAGTGTTCAGGAGGAAAAAGATCAAGGATGGTGGCTCCAAATATGCTCCAATAGGCCAGGGCTGTATTGTGATGATGCTTGTACACATCCTGAAGAAATCTCTGCCAGACTTTGTAAAATGATTCAAGATTCAGAAGGCTTACTGACAATTTCCTTTCTAGAATAAATACAAAGTGTCCATAGAGGAGGAGAGGGCTGTGGGAGAGGGGCCTGACCTAGGAGCCATTCTGTCTGTAAATTAGGAGAGTAGTGAATCTTTTGATCTTTATGGTTTCATCAACAGCCATTACCGTGGAGCCCTTGCAAGACTAAACTCTGACTCAGGCAGGACAATTTCTGTCACTGGAGGATGGATGAGAGGTTTCCCTCTGTTTCCCAGTTTGCACAGAAATGCGGGGGTCCTGGAGAGTTCCACTCAGAAAAGCATTTCAGAATGACTCATAAACAGGAGTCTCATCGATGGTTTATTTTCAGTAAAACAGGAGAAAGTAGGGAGAAGAAACATTTCCTGCTTTCCATGAGAAAAATAGAAGGGTAGAAATTTTTAATTTTTTTTTCTTTTTTTGGTCCGGTCGTGGGGCCTGAACTCTGGGCCTGGGCGCTATCCCTCAGCTCTTCAGCTCAAGGCTAGCGCTCTACCACTTGAGCCACAGCGCCACTTCCGGCTTTTTTCTTTTTGCTTATGTGGTGCTGAGGAATGGAACCCAGGGCCTCAAGCATGCAAGGCAAGCGCTCTACCACTGAGCCACCTTCCCAGCCCGAAATTTTTAATTTTTTATTAAATCCTGCCTGATATGCCTGATTAAATTTAAGTCACAAGGATTTTTGATGTTTTTCTGGAAGTGTTTGAGCTTTCACTCAGGTTCTTAAATCCATCTTGAGTTCATTTTTGTATGTGACGTGAAGTGTAAAGGACAGGTGCAGCTTCATCCTTTGCATGTGAACGCCTTGTGCTAACACTGCTGATTGAAAAAAACTACTCTTTCCCCTACTGAGTTTGCCTTTGTCAAAAATCAGTGTAAAAGGTTGTCTGTGGCTGAGTGCATAACTTGAGTGGCAGTTGTTTAATGTTTCAAGTAGTACTGAGAGTCATCCCAAGCACCAAGGAGGGGAGGTGGGGAGCCACTTTGTTTCTGAACTCCTAGTTGTATCCATGGGTCTTTCTGTAGATATATGGTCTTGCAACTTTGGTCTTTTTCAAAATAGTTTTTGGCTATTTGGGGCCCTTTATATTTCCATTTGAATTCTGAGATCAGCTTATAATTTTCTCAAATGGAAAAAATCAAATAAGTTTAATTGGGCTTGTGTTGAATCTATACCTCAACTTGACAAGGACTGTGATCTGCACAATTCTTTTTTTCTTTTTGGCAGTACTAAGAGTTTGAACTCAGGGACCAAGCAGGTACTCTAGCACTTGAGCCACACATCCAACCCTTGTTGCTTTATATTTCAAATAACATCAAGCCAGACTAAAGACAGAGATCTTGTTTACACTTTCCTCACAACTGGGATGACAAGCACAGTCCAAAATGCCCAGCTTCTTTTTTAATTGGTTCTTATGAGGTCTTGCTAATCTTTTGCATGGCTGACCTAGAATCTTGATCCTCCTAATCTCTACCTCCTAAGTATCTAGGATGACAGATGTAAGTCATCATGCCACACCTTTTACTATTTATAAGCATTTTAATTTTGTTTTTAAATTTTCATGTTTGAGTAGTCTGTTGCTAACAGGTAGGCAGCAGTTGCCCTTTATGTTGATTGTATATTTTGAGTTTGTAGGAAAGCCTTTTTTTGAGTTAAGAGCCACTTAGTCAAGTACTGGAACTCTAAACCAGCAACCTGCAGGGACTTCCCCTTTATTCTACTCTGACTCATATAACAAAGACAAAAGTTCCTTTGTCATTCAAAGGTGGTTTGAGCAGCTCCATTAGAAAGGGATTCCTTAAACCAACTGAAGTCTACATTCCTGTGTCTTTTACCCACTACTCTGAGATTAGGCTGACAACTCACCTCATGCTGCTGAAGATAAAACCATCTCTGCCTGTCCACAGTGAGGCCTGGGAACCAGGGACATGTCCTGGGTTTTGTTGTTTAATGTGTTCGGAGCTGCAGTGGTCCACCGATACAGCAAAAGAGGAATGTGGCCTATGAGGTCCCACCTGTGGAATATGCGGTGTTGTACCAATCTCCTGTGTCTCCATCTGTTTTCTGTTGCTGACTAATTACCTTAAAGTGTATAATTAATCAAGAACAAAGGTTTATTCATCTCATGGTTCTAGAAGCTGAGAGTTCCAAAGGTGATGGGTTACACCTGTTGGTAGAGACCTACGGTAGCACAGAACACCCCATGGTAAAGGCACAGCAAATAGATTAGCATGGGTCTCTCTTCCTTTCCTTGCAAAGCCACTAATGTTATCAAAAGTGCTCATCCTTCTGATTGCCTCTAGTCCTAATTCCCCCAAGTCCTGCCTCTAAATGTCATAAATACAGATTTGAAGACTGTTTCCATAAAGTGTGTGGGGGGGGGGGGGGTGTATTTGAATTCTCGTGAGCTGGTAACCATGCTTGCACCAGGGCCTGCTGAGGCACCAGCCCCATGTGCTCCACTAACCCTATGCCCTCCCTTCCCTGCAGGTGTGGTGGGCTGGGGCTGGTGCTGGCCAGCGCAGGCTTTGGCATGCTGACAGCACCCATCATCGAGCTGCACAACCAGAAAGGCTACTTCTTACACCACATCATCTTTGCCTGCTGTACACTCATCTGCATTATCTGCATCCTGCTGCTGCCGGAAAGCAGGGACCAGAACCTGCCTGAGAACATCTTCAATGGGGAGCACTACACGAGGCAGCCGCTGCTGCCCCACAAGAAGGGAGAGCAGCCGCTCCTGCTTACCAATGCTGAGCTCAAGGACTACTCAGGCCTGCACGACACAGCTGCTACAGGTGATGGGCTGCCTGAGGGTGCCACAGCCAATGGCATGAAGTCCATGTAGCTGGCCAAGACCCGCTGCCATCCTGCAAGTCCCCTGGGACTCAAAAGGCTGGAGGGAGTTTGGACACAGATTTAGAGACCAGGGAGAAGAACCATGGCAAGAAGAAGAAAGTCCAACTCTGCTGCTGACACCATCCAATTGTGAGACTTTCAAGTGGTGTGGGGAAATTCTATCTTTCCAAATGTCCAAGGAGTGGGATTAAGGAAACAGACTCTAGAAATAATTCTTCAAGACTTTCTTTTCTGCCATTGAATGTTGGTATTTATTTTGGTCATTTTTACAAGAAGCACTTTATTCCCTTCCTTCTCACTGATCATGAGATGGAACAGCCTTCAGGAGTGAGGCAGGGTCACTGGGGAAGACCCCAGGAGTGACCAACACAGCAGCCAGCCTCCTCGCTGGAGGTCCTTACAGCTCCACACCCTCCAGCTGCACCGCCAATGCTCACTGGGCAGGCCTGGAGCCGCCACGTAGGCCACCCACCTTAGACAGTCAACACTCTTGGGGAACATTCTGGGGACTACATTTGAGACAGTGAAGTGTACACAGTTAGTGTTTTGCTAATCTGTATGTTGTAAAGTCCCTTTTTTTCCCATTTTTGTTTGTAGGGTAGTTTCCATCCATGTTAGGGGAAACAGCTCTTGGATATCATCAAAACCAGCTTAGCCCTCATTCCTTCTGGATCATCCCTTGTACTTGATGCTTTACCAGAAATCTAAAATGATCAGCGATAATATTCACCAGTTTTCTGACACCGGGTTTGCTTAGTTTAAAAAAATATTCAAGTAGCAAATGTGTTGGGGTCTGAGACATTCATTTTTATTAAAACTTCTTCCCAGATTTGGCTCCAACAGAGAAATTCCCTCCTCCGATCACTTTGTTGCCAGCACTACTTGAAAATGTGGCTCCTGTGTGAACTTTAATAACAGGAAAATAATTGAGAAAGATGACTGAGGCAAATCCCAGGAGGAAGCCTTGCCCTCCCACATGTGGCTGTCACCCACATCTGGAACACATACCACAGAGAGCACCAGCTCAGATGGCTGGCATTCTCCCGGGATCCCAGAGCCACAGCACTGCAGGAAACCATCCTCTCATGTCTTCCTCTTCACTTCCACCTGTCACTCACTCAGCACAGAGGGGCCTAGGACAGGAGTGCAGATTGTTCACAGTCCAGTCCACATGGTCTCTAGCCTCTTGAAAGAAGCAAGAAGTGAGAAAGCAATAACTCACCAAAGCTCAACTCCCATGCTGCCCTCTCCCAGGGTTCTGATTATGTTCCTCATTTTGCCCCAGGCAGTGGAACACCTGGGGCTGCTAAGAAACCAGCTTTCTCCACACAGACAGGCACTGCTTTGTAGCAACTCAGGCTCCTGCTTTTCTGGACAGGTTGGCTTACTAGAACCATCAGTCTTGCCCCTCTGATGCATCTCTGCCATGGACTGTGTTCAGCCAGGGAAATCAGTCTTGGGCCTGTGTAGCCAATTAGATGACTTCAAATGAGTTGCTAGAATTCAAAGGGCCAGAAAGGGGTTGAGTTTCTCCCCCTCCAGCTCTCCACCTGGTCTGTTTCTTCCTGTTTCACCCACCTCTTCTCCACATCTGGTACACACATCAGCAGGAACCCGCGGCCTTGATAAAGACCTTCTGGGGCCAGTAATCAGACGTGCAGTCCTGTATTTGCAGCAGCTGGGCCTTTGCCAACTCATCATCTGATGCCTGTGGTCTGACAGTCTTGCTCCAGGACAGATGACAGGGGATGGAGGCTGTCTGGCCAGCCTTCCCCAAACCTGCTCCAAATCCAGCTCTTCTTCACCCACCCTGGTCTTTTTTCTTAAGCCATCTTGTTCTGTGTGTCCATTCAGTCTGCATTCACCTCTTACAAAGGCCTTTCTTTAGATCTGTGCAAGCCTTTGCGTGCCAAACTTGTCAAATACCTTTTACCTTTTTTTAGGGTACTTGCTACCAAGTCGTCTGGCAGCAAACCCAGCTAAATATAGGACAGAACATATACAGAAGTTGTGAGCAATCTCACACTGGTCGTTCAGTGCTTTATAAAGCAATGTATGGAAGCTACAGAATGCTGCCGAAATCACAAGAATGTGGTGTCAAGGTATAGCACTTCTAAACTTTTCCACCTCAAGTGACAATGGAAAAAAAACAACAACAAAAACTGGGCCAGTGAAGACCACTGCTAAGCACTTCAGCAATCAAGGCGAACCTATTAGTGACTGTAAACAGCTGGCTCTGGGACCTGGGGCAGGGCCCAGTCTAGCAAAGGTGCAGGAAGATCTCAGCAGGCAGAACCCTGTGGGGGAAAGCTAGGGGTAAGTCTGAGCTCCTACAGCTTAAGGGTAGTTGAAGCTCTTGAGGAACACCTGTATGAGATACAGTCAGAAAAAGAATGCTTCCCTATGGGAGCACTGCAAAGCCCATACCAAGGCAGAAAGGCAGGAGGGCACCCAGGCCGGAGACAGGACAAACCTGCCTGGCCCCACAGGGAGGTCTGAGCCCCAGCTCCCTAGCACCAGCCTATATTGAGCTTCTTGGTCCAATGTCCCTCCTGGATTTCTAGAAGAGACTCATCTCAGGCACATTCCCTTTCTGTTTTGCCCTCTCATCCCCTGGGGAAACGTGGGAAGGTACCCTGCTGCTCTCACCACCCATCCCTATACCCTGCAAACCCTTTAATAAGTTATGCACAAATGTGAACACCGGAGATGGGGTTATTTCTTATTCTTTTCCAGAAGTCAGTAATAACTCTTATCAAATACCGTAGTTATTAGCACTCAAACAGGAAAAGGGGTTAAATGTTTTCCAAGACTGTAATCACCGGCAGCTGGAAGACACAGCTAGTGAGTGGGTCTGACCACAGAACGGTAAGCATCAAATCAGACCTCATAGGGGAAGGATCCCACTCAAACATGCCCACTTCCCAGAGCCACATGGGAGACCCCTGAACTGGAAGTGCCACTCAGTGCATCTTATAACTGTCACACTGCCCAGCCCTGGGGCCCTCAGGCTGGGGAGGCCCACGATTCAACTGTCTTGAAGACCACCACCTCACTGTAATGTATTGTGTGTGTGTTGGGAAAGCAGTACAGTGTGTCGTGTCAAATAAGGAACGCTTCCCTACCTCTGTCCCTCTGCACCCCAACCTTGTGAGGTTTGACTCTAGGAACCATGTTACTGTACATGTCCACGGGGCTTCCTCCGGCGGTACTTGTTCATAGCACAAGCTACACTGAGTTCTGAACTGTCATTCACAGCTACCTGTCTGCATGGTGTTGCCTCTGTTGTACCTTTGGGGAAAATTCGTATGTAAATGTACAGAAATAAAAATGTTGCCCCATTAACAGATTTCCTCTGGAATGTCTTCCCTACCTCACCTGATGGTATCCAGCGAAGGGCATTTCACTACCATTGATGAAGAGTAATAAAGTCCTCCATGTTGATTCAGAGTTCACTGAGTCACTACTTTCAACGCCTCTGTAAACTGTCCACTAGCCTGGGGGATGGGGTGGGAGAGGGAGCTGTCACTCTGCTTTAAAGTCCTAGTCTTAAAAGGCAGGCAGAAGCGGAGAGGTGGGACTAAACACAAACTGTTTTATCTAGTGCCATTCTCAGCCCACCTGAGAATTCAATACATTTAAGAGGAATTTTTTTCTCATTTATGTTCTGCTAATCCGTGAAAGAGCCTAGAGAGGTTAAGAAATGACTATCTTACACTGTGATTCTGTGAGGAAAGACTGATAACCCCAAACTCTTCTCAATGTAGTATTTTTTAACAAGAAAATATTTCTTTAATAAAGTATTTATACCAAACTCTTCTCTCTATAGCCCTGATTTTGTGTCACTTACTATTCTATCCTAGAAAGGGGCCCACTGTGCTTCCCAAACTGTGGAAACGGTGGCCAAGGCCTTCGAGGCTAGCATGGGAAGGCTGCAGAGGCTCCTAACCTCAGACATCCACCATGCACTCCTCGGAGGAGCCCTATTCCTAGCAGGAAACAGCCCAGGGAAAGAGCACATGGAGAACATAGTAAGAAGTGCCCAAGAGACAGGGTTAGCTAAAATTGATGGGAAAACACATCTTCATGAGAGGCAGACAGAAACCTGAGAAAAGCACAGAAAACCTAAAGTGTATTTTTGGGGAGGGAAAGGGGCCACGGGTTGGGTCAAGGCCTCGTGCTTGTTAGTTAGGCCTCTAACACTCAAGCCATTACCCCCAATCACTAGAACATATTTATAAAGATACTAACTTCAGCTCTAATTGGGACTGTACATAAGTCACAACTGATTGAAACTCTGCATTATGTTGCACCCTTCAATTGCCACAAAGCCCCATTTGCCCCCACTGAGTAGTCAAATGTTTGCTACCCCTTGCTTTCCTTCTTCCCCAGCCTATCAGCACATTCTGGTTCACTGACAGAGGAAAGGGAAAGCCCTTAAGATGAACTATTTATTTGGGGTTTTACTTTTTCAGTAATACTAGGGTTTGAACAAGGTTTACACTTGCTAAATTCTACCGCTTGAGCTATACTCCCAGCTCAAGATAAACCCTTTAAATGAAGTATAAACACAGCCTGATAACAAAAGCACAATCCATTTATTTAAATGTACATTGAACATAAGTTATAAATTCTCCCTTCTGCCACTCAGAACTTTTCCGGAAAAGCCTCCATTTCTTCCTTGATCCTGTTTTCTACAAGTAACGCGAAGTTACTGTCTGTGTTTTGAAGGTTATAGCTGACAAACACCTGTTTGTTGGTCTTCCTGGCTAAAAAGAGAGAAACATTGACAAAACCATCACAGAAACACCACAGGGTTTCTTTCCTCACACCTGCCTACAGCTGGGAAATACTTGGAAAGAGAAAACAAGGTTTAGAGAGAAAAGAATTCTACTTTCTAACTCTTCCTGGTGCTGTTCATTCAAATAGATGTTACTTAGCACCTATCTTAGGTTCTTGAGCCCTAGATTTTTTGTGTGGGCACCACATTAGCAGCATTAGTGGGAGCTTGCTGAGAGAAGCAGATTCTAAGGCCCATCCAGACCTTCTACATCAGAAAGCTGGGTTCAGCCCAGCAATCAATGTTAACAAGTCCTCCAGTGTTCAGCCCAACAATCAGTGTTAACAAGTCCTCTCAAGTCTTCTGCTCTACACTGGCTTTTGTGCTTTGGAGTTTTGTAGGCTTTGTTTCTAAAAACACCTAATATGCTAACATATTTAAAATGAAATGTTAAAGTTGGTCTCTTTCACTAATACCAGGTTCCATTCCAATTCCAATCTCTGCCTGGAGGAGAACATATATATATCTATGCATGTACATGTATGTATATGTGAGTGTGTGTATATATATATATATATATATATATATATATATGCACATATGACTAACATTCAGTGTTAATTAAAACCAGTTAGTCAAGGCCAGAAACAACAAAACAAGAAGAGTAAGTAATAAGCCTAAGCCAATTCAATTGTGCCTGGACCAAGACTGGGGCCTCCTTCCTTGACCACACCCATGCTCAGGGAAGGTGCAGAAATTCCTACTCACCTACTGAGGCATGGACTCCACCCTCCCCCCAGAGCCATCGCTCATCCATAGGCAGAAAGTCAATGTGGTAAGAAGCTAGAAGGTAGTATAGAATACACACCACAGGATTACACCCTGGTGTGAATTCTGTCCTCTTGGTGGCTGTCTTACCATCAGTCTCACTAGATAACATGGGAGGCAATGTGGCACATGGAACAGGAGCTGAATCAGCTTCAGGTGAGGGCCTCTCAGCCCCATCACAATCTAGAAAGTTCTTTGGGCTTCAATTCCTCTTCTACAAATCAACCTTTGGATCTTAAAGGTATTTTTCTCAGCTACTGAAAACAATGAGGTTTGGGGGGTTACAGGAGAACTTAGATAATGCCTCATTGAATGGGTAGCTGACATAACTGTGCAGAGTGAAAGGATGAGCCCAGCCACAGCCTTGAGGACAGCTGAGTGAATTGTATGGCAGGTAGATTACATCTCAATAAAGCTGTTATTCTTAACAAAGGGAATGTATCTGAATGGACAGATACAGTTATTCAGTTATGAAAGCCGGTGTTTTAGGAACTGCTCATAGAACTTGGAGCAGAGTCTCTTGTCAGCTTGTTACATGCAGGATATCCACAAAGGGGACAGCTGTGCCTGGACTGATCTAATTGGCTGTGGGATAGGGGAGCAGGGCATAAGTCTCCTCCATAGTGTCTCACCAATCTCACTATCCTCTAGGTGCAGGACAGTTAAACAATGATCTTGGCACTGCAGAGGGTCCCACAAAGGCTAGCTGGAACAACCATCAGGTCATACCCTGCTCAGCCTGCCCTCTCAGAGCCCACTTTGATTCCAATCACTAGACTTGCTAAGGCAGGCCTTCCCAGAGAGTCAAGCCACTACTGTGGCAGCATCCTCCCAGATCCAACTCTGCCTCCAAGACCACAAGAATACAGGGTCTCCACACAGAAGCTGAGATGTTTCCAGGGTGACTTGGAACGTCCCCTGTCTGCTTTCATCTTCCGTAAAAGAAGCTGTGCAGGACACTTCTCCCTTCCCATCAGAATGCATTAGTGCTGCATCTCCAGGCTTGAGGCCGGGCACAGCTGAGGACTCACTGGGTGGTAGGTACCAAACCCTTTGGAGAAACTGGTAGCCAGTGACCTGAGTAACTGAGAACTGCTTGGGGTTTGCATACAAGTTGGTATTAGGCCTCCATCTCTTGGATATTCTTGAGCACACTTTATGCTTTTTGTATTAAGGCTTTTTTGCAGCATATCAGACCAACGCCTGTCATCCTCTTCCTCCTGTCTGGGTCTGTTGGTTGATACCCACCCAGCATCCTGTCTCCATAACTATGCACACTTCACCATGACTTTTTCTGAGGACATGGGCACACAGTGGTCTCTTTGGCATGCTGCCCTCTAATCCTGGGGAAATATTCAATGAAGCACTTAGAAGAGGCACCATGTCTCCAAGTGACTTTCACATGATTCAAAGAAAACAAATGATGTAAACAGACAGAGGTAGACAACTTGTACTCTAAATAACCCAGGAATTCTTTCCTGTAAATTTGAAATTACTTCTTAAAAACAAGTTACCAGGGGCTGGGAAGGTGGCTCAGTGGTAGAGTGCTTGCCTTGCATGCATGAGGCCCTGGGTTCAATTCCTCAGCACCACATAAGCAAAAAGAAAAAAGCCGGGAAGTGGCTCTGTGGCTCAAGTGGTAGAGCGCTAGCCTTGAGCTGAAGAGCTGAGGGACAGCGCCCAGGCCCAGATTTCAGGCCCCACGACCGGACCCCCCCCCCCAAAAAAAACAAGTTACCAAAAAACTTAATTCATCAGGTTTGATTCCAAGCTACCTTGCAAGTTGCTAAAACGTTGACCTCTGCCCTCCCTGACCTCTACCATGGCAGCGTGAGAAGCTGGGATGGCTGGTGACACTGGCCTGCCTTCACCAGCTGGTGGTGTTCCTCCTCGCTTTATAGTCCATTCACACGCATGGGCCTCCAGCGCCTGAGAGGAACGTCCCTACTTGTCAGGACAACAGCGCTCCCTTTGTACAGCACCAAAGTGAGATATGAACACCTTAAAACCAGGAACTGGGCTCCTTCCCTTCCTATCTCCTGAGGATACTAGGGATCCCAAGACTAACTCTATTACTCAACTGCCTAGGAACCAAGAATACCAAGGCACTCACTCCATGCTAGTGATGACAAAACACAAGCCATTCTTACCTAAACTCCTACATATTTATGGAAGTAGTGTCTCGGGTGCAGGAGCATGGAGAACCTTCACTTCATATTCTTTGTATGATGCCACCACACTAAGCACCACCAGACCCTACACTACTCCACACTGAAAGGCTACTAGGCCAGTCTCCCACCAACCTCTGGTCACCACACAGAGACTGACAGATGGTCCTTTCTGCACACTGGTGACACCTGCCCACAGCTCCACCAAAGTCCCATGAGGCTCAGGAGCCATCTTGAACAGCTGCCCTAGGGCACTGTGGGTAATATTCACTCTCCTTCCATAAGGAGATGAGGCACTCATTGGAGTGCCTTTACCTCAAAGGTAAAGCCAAGAAGGACAAGGGAATTAGGCAGGAATGTACTGGCTTGAGACAGTGGGGACAGGGGAGCACAAAAGTGCCCAGTAAATAAGATCGGTGCACACTGGTCTGTGCTTCCAACAGCACTGCAAGAGGGCTCCTTACTTCTGAAGTAAGCAGGTGGATCCCACCTGGCTGGTCTCAGCACCAGCCATAGGTACATACCTAGGCGTTGGGCCAGGCCAGTAGAGGTCGTGTCAGAGGTGTCTCCAAAGAGAGAGGTGCACACAGGGATGGAGTCCTACAAGAAAAACAAACAACATACTACAGCTTCTCCACGTGGGTGCAACCAGCCACATTTCTGTAGCTTCTGTTGCCCCAAGGGTGGTATAAGCAGATTCTTAAGAGGCCCCTGGGAAGAAGGGCTCTAATCTGCCAACAGTCAGGCAGGGTCACCCCAACATAAAAGGTGAATAGAACTGGGACAAACAAAGAGGAGCCACCTGAAGCTGGAACCACATGCCTATTCATTAGTTCTAGGCCTGAATTCACATAAAGGACTTGTTTTAATGTCGGAAACTCCAATGGGCAATATTCTGAAGGGCAACATTCCAACCAAGAAGAAAGCAAACAAGATCATTAAAACCACAGCAAAGAGAAAGCCAATCATAAGAGTCCAGGTGCCCCAGGCCAGGTCCTCAACTGAGAGGCAGGATGCCTGATCTCATGACGACTGTAAGAACACACAGCTCCAGTCCTCTTGTTCATTTGGGCTCTTAAAGGACAATAACTGCCTATGACTGAGAAAGGACATCAGGCAAGAGCATTCTGAACAGAAAGACTTCTGATTAGACTAGGCCAATCTCATTTCAGATAAGAATAAAACAAACAGTAGAAATGATGTTAAGATAAATCAATGTGGCCCTTCGGAAATCTGGTCTTTTTTTTTTTTTTTTTTCCGTCACAGGGCTTGAACTCTGGGCCTGCGCACTTGTCCCTCAGCTCTTCAGCTCAAGGCGAGCACTCTACCACTTGAGTCACAGCGCCACTTCCAGTTTTCTGAGTGGTTTATTGGAGATAAAGAGTCTCATGGACTTTTCCTGCCCCGGCTGGCTTTGAACCACGATCCTCAGATCTCAGCTAGAATTACAGGCATGATCCACCAGCACCCGGCTTGACAAATCTTACTCTCAATTATTTTGGGAGTAATATCCCTCACCATTAAAAATGCCTACCTTGGAAGGAAAAACTCTACTCACTAACTTGCAATATAGCCAAATATCAAAATAATAGATCTTTAGCTGAACATGGTAGCAAGTGCTTTTAATCCCCAGCTATTCAAGAAACAGGAAACATCTGAGGCCAACCAAGGTGAAGGTAGCAAAATTTTAAAAAAACAAAGGTTAAGGGGATGGAGGTATGGGGCTGTAGGCATAGCTCATATTACATATTTATATAATAAGCATGAGGCCCTAGGCTGGAAGGTAGAGGGAGTCAGCAAACTTATAGTAAATACATCTTAAGCACAAAGCCCTGGGAGAACTAGTCAGTGGAGAAGACTGTAGACATATAGAGAATCTAGGTTTTGGTGCTGCTATCCTATGTCCAGATGGAGATGGCCGAGCACAGACCAGAGACTGCACCTAGTATCCTAAGGGTTTGGGAAATCAAAAACACAATTTTTTTGGTCAAAAAGGTACAAAAGTATGGCATTAACTAATGAACCTATTGCTCAGCGAGTCCAAGTTCAACACTTAGTTGTACTGCTACAGTATTCATGGTTAAACTTCCTCAAAAAAAAAGTAAATCTACCTTACCAAGTGGATTTTTTCCATCAAAAATAAAAATGTTAAACCCCATCTGTTCCTATTCTAAACAAATCACTATTCCCAAATGGGACAGTGGTATCCCAGCAGACACATGCTCAGACACTTCTGCTCTGGTGTCAGTACCAAATTCCACTCCTTGCATAAGGTCAGAGATATCCTAGGTCCCAGAGCAGCCACCCTCAGGCTGCTCAGGCTTACATCTGAGTTCTGCAGCCTCTCTTGACAGCAAAACCTCACTCCAGCCAAGGCAAGCCAGCTGATGAAGCAGCTCTATCTCTACTCGCTATGGTCTTATCTAGGTTTGGGGCTGGAGAGGGAGGCATCACAGATCTTCTGATGCTATCCTCCTCCATACACAGGCAAGGTATCAGACAGTTGAGGCTTTACAGCCCACAAGGTCTCTATTCCAATGGTTCAATCCTACCATCAAAGCACAAAACCTGCTGAAGACTACATGCATGGATGAATAAGGCCCTATTCCAATAAAACTTTATTACAAAAAAAAAGGGGGGGGAAAGAATAAAATGTCAATACAAAAGTAGATGGAAGACTGGCCTGCAGGATACTTGACAATTACGTACTCCACAGTACCATGGTATACCTCTTTTTCCCTTGCTGGTCCTCTGCCAAGAACTAATGTGGTCACCAAGTGGGAATGGGCTTCTGACAAGGGCTTTACCTTCTAGTCCGAAAACATGCCTGCTGGAGCTATGATGCCCAGGTGATCAGATCACCAAAGCAGCCCACAAGAGGAGGTGAATTAGGTATTCCCCAAACCAGTCTGCAAAAGGGGATTGAAACAGTTCAGGTCTTAGCAGCACATGGTCCTGGCCTCTAGGTGGCTACAATCTTCCCCCACCATCTATTACTAGTCTCAAGACCACCAGTCATCCTGATCCAAACTGGTCCTTCTCCCAATAAACTTACCATCTGCCCAAAGGCTCACCTGCCAAGACTCACCAGAAAACAAAAAAACACCAAGTAAAGAACTGCAAGAATGAAGTGGCAGAGGACTATCAGATAAGGACATCAGGACTAATTCAGATGTTCTCTGTGATAGAAATCTGAACACTCACTGATGTGACTCCCCACCACTGCAGTCCTTAGGCCCTGACTGCCACAGGCTCCAGGAGCCTCACTCAAATACTTCACAATGACTGATAAGTACCCAGTAGGTGCAAAGAAAACAGACATTGGTAAACAGACCGGTCTCATTCTGGAACAATGATCTGCAAAGGAAGTCAGGGCTAAAGGAATAAATGAGCAAAGAATGCTAAGAAGCAACAAGCCCTGACCTGACTTAAAACTGTCACTGTGCTACTCAGTGCTACTAAGGCCACACATAATGTAGATAAGCTGTGTTCCCTAAAAGTTATGTTTATATGACTATGAATATGAATTTAGAAATACCATCTTAGCAAACATAATTAAGATGCAAATTAAGCTAGGCACTGGTGGCTTATGCCTGTAATCCTAGCTACCCAGGAGGCAGAGAGAAAGTCTGTGAGACTCTTATCTCTCCAATTAACCAGTAAAAAGCCAGAAGTGGAGTTGTAGTTCAAATGGCAGCCTGCTAGCCCCAGTACCTGAGAGAAAGAGGGGGGGCAGGAAGAGGGGGAGAAAATCATATCCAGCATGACTTATGTTCTCACAAGAGAGAGGGCTGGGAGTGTAAACTCAAGGAGAAAGCACTTGCCTAGCATGTAGCAACCCTGGTTCAATCCCTAGCACTGTAAAAATAGAGGAAAGGAGAGGAAACCAAGTGACACAAAGGGAAAAGGTGGCCACATTATGTCAAGGCAGAAATCTGGGAACCATCTATAAGACTAGGAATAGGAAGGGTTCCAAGTCACCACCTGAAGATGGATGGTTTTGTCACTAGAGTGACACACATGAACTTTGGATTTCTGGCATCCAGAACAGTGACAGGGCAAATCCCCTTTTGTTTTAACACCCAGTTTATACTAGAGCCCTAGGAAATTGCATACAACAATGGGGAAGGGGATATGGGGCGAGGAGGGGCTCAGACATGTCGGTGGCAGCCATGTGAGAAGGAGAGGTGTACTCCCCATTTGTTTTCATGGACAGCAGAGCCAAACAAAGCCTTGGGCACGTGGACTGTGAAAGGATGGAGGACCACCAGAGCAACGGCAAAGGAGCTGCCACGACAGAGGACTGGCCGCAGGGGCAGCAGCCTAGAGGAGAGATCAAGTTTGGTCCAGAGTTTGTCTGACTAGTAGACATCTAAGAGAAGATACAGGAGCCCCAAGTTCAGTGTGATGGGGGTAGTGAGGGCGCGGAAGGAAGTTGTCTGTACAGGAGCTGGAAGCAAATATTCGCAGGGTCAAAGTGAGGCGGTGTGGGGGTAGGAGGTGGAGGGCATTTCTGGAGGATGAAGGAGAGGCTGACAGTCTGAGAGGAGAAAGGAAGGGCGGGCTTGGAGGGGGCGGTCCCTGTGGGCGGGGGCGGGGCCTGGGGCGGGGCTTGGGCCTGGGGCGGGGCTTGGGCCTGGGGCGGGGCTTGGGCCTGGGGCGGGGCTTGGGCCTGGGGCGGGGCTTGGGCCTGGGGCGGGGCGGTCCCTGGGGCGGGGCTTGGGCCTGGGGCGGGGCGGTCCCTGGGGCGGGGCCTGGGCCTGGGCGGGGCGGGGCCTGGAGCCCGCGCGGGCTCCCGGACAGAGGTGCCGGAAGTGCCCTGAGCAACCCGGGTCCGCGGCCTCCACTCCGCCAGCCCTCCCCTACCCCCAACGGTGCGCATTCCCCTCCCCATTCCCGGCCCTTCCCACTCCCCGACCCGCACTCACGTAGCGGCTGCACATGGCCACGGCCAGGCTGCGCAAGTGAGGCGTGGCCCCCACCCACAGGAAGAGCGAGTCCGTCAGCCGCATGACGTGGAAGTGGACGAGCTGCTCCCACAGCCTCGCGCTGAAGTTGTGCAGGGACACGTCCCCGCCCGCAGCGGCCCGCGGCCCTTCCATGCCGCCGCCACCCCGCCCACAGCGCCGGGACCCGCGTCCCGCCCGACGCCGACGCTGCAGCCAGCCAGACCTGAGCGAGCGAGCGCCGAGACGCCGAACGCGTCTTCGCTATCGGTGGTGCGAGGCAAGGGGCGGAGCGTGAGAGGGGCCCGGGAGCAGGCTTTGCTAGGGCCCAGGAGGTAAATCCTGGGCTCCACATCTCGGGAGGCCCTCCAGGCCTCTCCCCCACGCACCGGTGCAAAACCGCCCACCAGAGACTCAGACCTTTCATCTTAGCGACTCAGGAGGCTGAGCTCTGAATAAGTGGTTCCATGTCAGCCTGGGCAGAAAACACCTTGAACCTTATCTCCAATGAGCCACCAAAAAGCTGGACGTGGAGTTGTGGCAAGTTTTGAGTGCAAAAGCTCAGGGACAGTGCCCAGGCCCTAAGTTCAAGCCCCAGTATCAACACACACACACATACACACACACACACACACACACACATACACACACATACACACACACACATACACACACACACATACACACACACACATACACACACACATACACACACACACACACAGAGGCAAGGCTCTGTTGGTGAATATCAGCCTCACTCACACTCAACCTCTCTTGAGTTGCCATCATGTACAAACATGGACCTTGAGCTAATACCCCTGTAACTTCCCTGAGTCTCAGTGCGTGTGTGTGTGCGCGCGCGCGCGTGTGTGTGAACTGGGGCTTGAACCTCAGGGAGTGGGCGCTGCCCCTTGGCTTTTGCACTCAAGGCTGATGTACTACCACTTGAGCCACACCTCCACTCTGGCTTTGCTGGTTAATTAGAGGTATACTCTCACAGAATTTCCTGCCTGGGCTGGCTTCAAGCCGAAATTGTCTGATATCAGTCTTCTGAGTAAGTAGGATTACAAGCATGAGCCTTTGGCACCCTGTTAAGACTCAGTTTTGTTTTTCCACCTGCAAAATGGAAATAAAGGACCTTTAAAAGCCATGGAAAAGATGAGAGTACATAGGAAGCTCCATGAAGGGTGACCAGAACTCTGTAATGTTAATCCTGTTGGACACTGCAGAATTGAAACAAATCCTCAGTGGGTAAGAGGCAATATGGCCAGGCCCACTTTATCAGATTTTATTTTATCACAATTGACTTTTAGGATTTAAGACAGAACAATAAAGAGATCCACTTTTTAAATCTCTAACAACGTGTAAATGGACTAAATTGAAAGGTAAGCGGATACTGCAGTTTGATAGTATTTTTGCAAGTCAAGTCTTACTCCTCACCAGTGGCACTATTGGGAGGAGATGGGCCTTTGGGAGGTAGGGCCCTGCAGCAGGTCTGTAGTAGCTGAGGACCTGAAAGTATTTCTCGGGCAGTTCTCCTGAGAGGGTTGTGATAGAAAGAGCAAGCCTGTTCCCCTCCTCACTGCTTTTGGGTCAAGATGTGATTGCTTGCTCCAGCTGATGCTCCTGCATTCCTGTCCACACTGCTATGAGACCCTCACCATAACCAAGACCCTCACTCACCACAATGGAACCTCTAAAACGGAGGTAAATCTACCTTTTCTCTTTATAAAGTTAGTTACCTCAGGGATCTCATTGCAGCACAAAGCTACTGATATAGAGGATATTTTTATTGTTTTGTTCTACTTGCTAATTATCAATGATACACTAATAAACGTTCATTTTCAGTATAGGTTAGTTTGCATTTTCTAGAGTTATAAAAAAAAAAACAACTCCACAATGCCATGCTGTTTTTTGTCTTGCTTCTTTCATTCACTATAATTATTTTAAGGTCCATCAATGGGGTACCAATAGTTCATTTCTTTTTATCACTAAGCAGTATTCTGCTGCTTGACTGTACCGCTGTATCCACTCATGTGTTGATGATGATGTGCTATTTCCAGTTTTCGAATATTACATAAAGCTGCACTGAACCAGTTTGTACAAGTAAGTCTCTGTATGGACATATGCCTTCATTTCTCATAGATAAAACCTAAGAGTTTCACCTGCAATCCTACCTACTCAGGAGGCTGACATCTGAGGCAGGAAAGCCCATGGGACTCATCTCCAATTAACCACTCATAAAAAGCTAGAAGTGATGCTGTGGCTAAAGTGGTAGAGTGCTTGCCCTGAGCAAGAGAAGCTCAAGGACAGCACCCAGGCCCTGAGTTCAAGCTCCAGGACCAGGCCCCACCCCCAAAAAAAAAACCCTTAAGAGTAGCATGGCTACTCCTGATATGATAGTTGTGTGTCTTAATTACTCAAGAATCAGACAAGTTGTTTTCCAGCATCACTGCATAACTACACATTTTCACTGATTACTATAGCGTTCCAAGTCCATTGCATGCTCATCAAACAGCAAGGACTACGTTAACCTGCTTGGTATTTTAACCATTCTAAGAGGTAGATGATGGCCTCTCATCTTGATTTTAATTTTCATTTTCTTAATAACTAATAGATTTCAGTTCATATTCATACCATGCACACAAACTCAAAATATTTCATAGACGCAGACATAAATCCTAAAACTATAAACTTCTAGGAGAAAACTCAGGAGAAATCCTTGGAAACCTTTGATTTGGCAGGGATTTCATAGAAAGAACAAAAGAACAAATTGATCAACTGGGGTGCATCAAAATTCAATTATTTTGCTCTTCAAAAGAGAGCCGGGTGCCAGTGGCTCACTGTAATCCTAGCTACTCAGGAGGCTGAGATCTGAGGATTGCAGTTCAAAACCAGCCCGGGAAAGGAAAGTCCATGAGACTCTTATCTCTAATAAAGCACCAGAGAACTGTAAATGGTGCTGTGGCTCAAGTGGTAGAGTACTCGCCTTGAGCTGAAGAGCTGAGGGATGGTGCCCAGGCCTAGAGTTCAAGCCCCACAACTGAAAAGAGAGAGAGAGAGAGAGAGAGAGAGGGAGGGAGAGGGAGAGAGAGAGAGACTAAGGAGATAAAGATAAGCTACAGAGTGGAAGAAAAAGCTTGCAAAGCATATTGGGAACTGAGTAACAAGTGGAGTTTGGCCAGGGGCCCCCTAGGTCTACAGATCCAGAGGTCCTTCTCTGGTCCCTGAATGTCTACTTGGGATAGACATTTAGCACCTTTATTGGGCTGTCATCTGTAAGTTAGATTTGTCTTGGTAGAGAAAGCCAAAGGGAAATCTGTAAAATTACAGCTCCTTCCTTGTCCATCAGTGAATATATCAAAACAGTATTACATCCTGGAGAGGAAAGTGGCAATTATGACTATCTCAAGGATCCAAAAGCTGCAATGAAAGGGGTACCATTGTCCAAAAAGAAATGTACTTATTACCTGATTTATGTAACTGTAACCCCTTTGAACATTATCTTTATAGTAACAATTTTTTAAAAGCTGAAATGATAATAGTCCTTATCCTTGTTCCATGAAATGCATCAGTCAAATCAGGAAAATGGCAACAGGCTACTTCAACTCAATAGGCAACAGACCACAGCAACCCTTGGAAGAGGCTATGTGAACTCAGCCAAGAAGTAGTTTCAAATGCAGCTGGCCATAGCAGAGGTGGGAATCTTTGCTAGAATTATATAATAAGGCCTCAGGTATACTGTTTGTGGCCAAGGATTGTGCAGGTACATTCCTTTCTATTCAAGTCAGAAAGGAAGACTTGAAACAGTTTACATTCACATGGAGTGAACAACAGTACTTGTTTCTATTTTTTTCTAGGGGTCTGTTAAATGTCCTGCATCAGAAGAGATCAGGACTGTCAGGATATTTATATAGAATATTGCGCATCACACTATTGGCACTTTTGTCTTACCGATGTCCCTTGTACAGTTTACCTGTAGTTATACTAGGGATCACATAGGAATAGCAGAAACCCAAGCTCTGCTTTCAGATGGGCCAGTGTGGGGTACATCAAAATGGATGGCAGTTGTAATACAGCTCCACTCAAGCAATAGGCCTGCCCATCTGTGTTTTGTGGGCAGAGGAGTGGCCTAAGGTTAGAGTATATAAAGTCATGTGAATTGAGATAGGGACCTGTCAAGAAGAAACTAGAAATAGAGATCAAGGAGGTCTGGAGAAGAGGCCTGTGGAAAGTGTGATAAAGCATGTAAGAACTATTATATTACATGTCATTTCCCAGCAGAGACTGTCCACCAAAGAAAAGAAATCAAGCAACTGCAACATGGACCCGTCAGCTGGCATCAGTCAGCCCCCATCATCAGTCCATCCCAGGGGTAGCACAGGGGGCCCATGCACGGAGTAGGCATAGAGGCAGAGATAGATGTTGTGCAACATGGCCTCCCACTTGCTTCTCCTGCTACCAAGCATTCTACTACCTGCCACAGAGACTGAAGCTGAGGCTCCCAAACAGCACTATTCTTCAATAACAACTGGCAGAGTGGCAACAAGATGGTGGTTTTGCATTCTTTCTACCCAAGAGGACCAGAAGTTTATCTCAACAACACCATGGGTAGGGCTTTCTTTCCTGCCAGGTCCTCAGACATCACCACCGTCCCAGTGCTCCTCCATGGGATTCCTCACAACATGAGGTGAATCAGAAAGACATGATATGAAGACCAGAACTATGGAATCCATCACCACTCAGAATTGCCACCCAGGGCTGGGTACCAGTGGATCACTCCTGCGATTCTAGCTACTAGGGAGGCTGAGATCTGAGGGTCATAGTTCAAAGCCAGCCTAGTGGCTTTCCACCAAAAGGTGGAAATGGAGTTGTGTCTTTAGTAGAGTAGTAGCCTTGAGCAAAACTCAAGGACAGCACCCAGGTCCTGTGTTCAGCCCCAGGACACACACACACACACACACACAAATAAAACTCTGCTACCCACTAAAATAGCAAATTTCCAAGGATGAGTAGCCACCCTCCAGGATGCATCATTCACAGTGCCCCATTTTGAGATTGTATCTTCTAAACCTGCACTGGTGGAATGCAGATTGGAAGTCCCACTTCCACCAGCGGCCATTACATGAGCCCCTCTAAGCAATTAGCTATGGCTGCCTCTGAGATTTGGGTTTCTTGTGTAAAGGCCTGGCAGACTGAGAAGAGTCACCATTTATCTGATTACCTCAAGAGATAGGGTGGGCACCAGTGAGGACAGACAGAGAAGTGCCTCATTTCCATGCCTGGTCCCCAAGGGTGCCATTGGGGGCTACCTTGCCCAACTGTGGTAGGAAGCCTGGTTCTCATCTCTGTGTATCTCTGTGCCTTTTCATCCAGGACCATGATGTTACTCATCACCTAATCTCTGACTCTAATTGCGGTTGCCCTTAGAGCCACATGTACACGGTTGCCTACTGGCATCCCGGCCTGATTGTTGTACAACATCTGATTATTGGACCCACTGGGACTTAGCTTCTCTCCCTTGTTTCTGCCCTGCCCCAGACCCACCTGCATTACTGTATTACCTTTGGTAAAAATACCACCACTTCCTCTACTTCCCAAAGGAATGCATTTAGAAATCTTTTCCCTTACTGCAAGCAGTGCCACCCTCCTTGCCCATCCCCTCCACCTTCCCAGCCACTGACTCTCTCTGGCCTGGCTGGAATTCCTGCTATGGAATTGTGATTCTTTCCACTGCTTTCCAATTTGTTTTTCTTCTTATGACCAAAAGTTTGTAGAACTAAGTGCAATCATGCTACTTCCACTAATAAACTATTCTCCAATGATGAGAGGCTAAAAGTCTTGGTGCCTTGTAGATGTACAAGCACCCATCCTCCTCTCTTAGGTCCTCCCCTCAGGTGACATTGAATTCTTCCTGGTGATCAGAACCCATCTTGGTTTTTCCTGTGCACACTACACACATTGGGAAACCCACACATGAGAAATTGCTTGTCCTGATGTTCTCTACAATGACACCCTTAGGAAAGCCTTCCTAGGCTCTGAGCAGGCCAGTAGAAGCTGTTTCTGACCTCCATTTTAACCACACACACCCCCTCTCCATAGAGCAATCCCTTTTAAATAACCGCCCCTTTGCATGTCTGTCCGCTTTTCTCAGAGAGCTCCCAAGGACAAGCAACAGGACGTTTCATTTGCAGTGTAGTGCACAACCTAGGGTCTTATTAGTAGAAGATATAAAGCAAACATTTATTGAATGGTTATGGGAGTGGAGTGGAAGGACCTAGTCAGGGCCTTAGGCTCTAGTTCTAGTAATTAGCCTCATGCCCCTGTTCAAGGTCTTTGTTACCTTAGCTGTAAATTTAGAACATTGGTTTAGTGGTCTCTAAGGCACCTTCTAGAGTTAATAACCTGTGAAGATCAATCAGATAAGAATTAGAATGTACCATGTGATTTTATTTTTTGTTGATGTTGTTTCCTTTGTGTGTTCTTTCCCCTTTGGCATATCCCCTGTTGTCACTGTACTCGAATTTGATAGCCTGCATCTTGTATATACATATGTCTAATCTGGGGAGGGGAAGGGGCGTAACAAAATGCTGAAACAAGGACACAGGATGACCCATTGCAACAAAGATACCCACAGGACAGTATATTGGAAACGAACTTTACAACTTCGGGGAGCGAGGTGGGGAGGAGGTGGGGGATAAGAATGTGGGAGGTGGGGAGGGAAGGGATAGTGGGACAACAACAAGGAAGGGAAGGAGTAACAGTGATTGACAAATAATGTACTCATTGTAACCCCTCTGTACAACATCTTAACAATAAAATAATATTTTTTAAAAGAATTAGAATGTAATAAGGTCCTAATTCGGTCCAGTTAACAGGAGGGTGCAATTCTGCAGAGAGCCACCAGGTGGCAGGTGGGAAGGAAGTGGGCTATATGCCGAATTGCTTTTGCTTTCAGAAAGCCTAGGTTTACTCCTTTGATTTCTGTTCTTTACTGGGGAGCACTGTCAGAGACAGTCTTTTCTCTGTGCCCTGTATAGTCAGATAAAACAGCAGGTCCTGTTACCTGACTCCACCAGAGCCTACAAATGCAAAAACACTCAGCAGCAGAAGGCAAAGAGGCTAGTTTGGAGAGCGTAAGCTGATCTTGGGAATTTCAATTCAACTGTCTTCTTTCTGCTACCAGTCTGAAAGCCTTTTGTCTGGTGTGAATTCCATTAGGCCTCAAGAATCACAGGATTTTTTTTTTCCTTTGAGTGTTGGGGATGGAATCCAAGGCCTCATGCATGCTAAGTACTTGCTGTATCACTGAGCTACATCCCCAGCCCCAGTCACAGGGCTTTAGATAAGACAACTAGTCTATGGAGACAACTCCTGCTGACTTCTTCCCAAGTGCAGAAAGGAAGTCCAAGTTTATAATGAGGTTATCTATAGATGGAACTGATCTCCCAGGATGTTTGTGGTGCTGACAAAGAATCATAAGAACTTTCAGGATGTTGGTGATGGATCCTTGGGCCTTTAAGCCAAAAAGCAAACCCAAACTTGGCTAAATGCCATGCAATGTGGGTTTGGGTTAATAAGAAACTGGCTTATGCTATGGTAAACAGTTTAACCCTGAAGTGACAATGTCTATTTCTAGCTTGGAATAGGAGAACAGGGGCCAAGAAAGGGGTAGGGTTCTAGTTTATGTTTTCCTACAGGAATCTCAGCTAACAGTCCCCTTCAACTGGATACTACCAGATAGCAGCACTTGCGCGTGCGCGTGCACGCATCAGTGCGCACACGCACGCACATGCACACACGTGTGCATTGTGGGGGTAGGGGTGGGGTGGGGTACTTAAACTCAAGGCCTGGACACACAGTCCCTTAGGATTTTTTGCTTAAGGCTGGTACTCTACCACTTGAACCACAGCTCCACTTCTGGCTCATGGAACTTACCTGCCAGGGCTCACTTCAAAGAGTGGCTAGGATTACAAGTGTGAAGCACTGGCATTGGGGTAGATATGGGCTTTTTATACTGTGAACTAGAAGGGACACATCACATTCACACATAGCCCACCAGCTAGAAATGATGGCCTGTTTCTGCCTGCCTGCAAGGGTAGAGGACTTGCAAGATGAGGGAAGCAAATGGAATAGTCTGGTGATCAACACTGTGACTGTTTACTTGCCACAATGACAAAAATTATATTTGGGGCCTGGGTGTAGATCAGTGATACAGCAGGTGTTTAACATTCACAAGGACCTGAGTTAAACACACACAAAAAATTATGATCAACTGAGAATTACTACAACTGCCAACCAATGTTTCTCCAAATTTTCCTTTGAGGAATCCAGAATGGCCTAGGACCAAAAGAAGTCACCCAAAGCTGTATTTAACCCCCAAAATGATCCAAAGAGAATTGTTAGACAGCTAGGGATAAAAAGTGGTGGATATAACACTGGCTGAAAACATGCGTCCCTTCTTATTCCCATAGTGCCTTGAGCTCCTGCTAAAATGCTTCTTCCTGCTCAAATACTTCTTCTCATAATGCCCTGGGTGCCTCCTCAACCACTGAAAAGAGCCAAGGTGGCACATGAACAAGCAATCAGAACACAGCCCAGGAGAGGAGCTATGGGAAGAGCCCCTACTATAAAAACCACTCTCTGAACGGACTCCGTTGGACTCCTCTTTTAGGCCCCTCTCCGCTTTCCTATCTTTTAATTCTTCAATGGGCAGAGAAAAATAATTTGTTCCTCTAGAATGTATCATGTTAAGTCTTTTTCTGATCTTGAATATATGACAAATCACTTTTTTTTTTTTTTGGCCAGTCCTGGGGCTTGACCTCAGGGCCTGAGCACTGTCCCTGAGCTTTTGCTCAAGGCTAGCATTCTAACACTTGAGCCACAGCACCACTTCTGGCTTTTTCTGTGTATGTGGTTCTGAGGAATTGAACCCAGGGCTTCATGCATGTGAGGCAAGCACTCTACCACTAGGCCACATTCCCAGCCTGACAATTCACTTTTAACCTGTTCCAACCACCAAACTACCTGCTCTGAAATTCAGGGCAATCCCTCTACCCCTACAACCACAGATGGTCCATAGTCAGAAGGCTATCCTCTCCACTCAGGCCCAGACCCCATCTCCTCTCCTCTCCTCTCCTCTCTCACCTGAACACTTATTACTTCTGTCCTGAATCATCCATTTTCACCTCTCTACCAGATGTTCCAGTAGACATGTTTATTGTTCACAACTTAACAGGGACGTCAGCCAAGTACTGGTGGCTTACACCTCTAATCCTAGCTACTCAGGAGGCTGAGATCTGAGGATCTTGGTTCAAAGCCAGCCCAGGCAGGAAAGTCAGTGAGGTTCTTATCTCCAACTAACCGCCAGAAAACGGGAAGTGGTGCCATGGATCAAAATTAGAGAACTAGCCTTGAGCAAAAAAGCTCAGGAACAGCATCCAGACATGAATTTTATCTCCAATTAGCCAGCAAAAAGCCACAAGTGCAGATATAGTAGAGTACCAGCCTTGAGTGACTAAGCTAAGAGCCAGGTACCCAGGCCATAAGTTCAAGCCCCAGTAAGTACCATCACACACACACACACACACACACACACACACACACACACACACTCTTTTGACTTCTCAATAAGTATGAATATTTCATATCTACTTCTATTTCCTTCTTTAAAAAAAAAAATCAGTCCTGTGTATGAGAACTCATTGTCAAAGGCAAAAAGGCCAAGAAAATAAAGGTGGGCAAATCCAGGACTGCAATGTATGCAGCCTATGAGAATTTTAGGACAGAAATGTGCCTGGGGAGATAGCAAGTCTGGAGAACCTTATACTCCAAGGCAGAAGAAAGGGATTTATTTATGTGCTAAATTAGACGAAGGCTAACCTACAGGTTCCTGGCTTTTCTCAAACACTATTAACACATCAACCACCAGCTAAGAAACAGCCTAGGGCCAATGACATTTTAACTATTTTGTTTATCCCAGATGGATTGGAGTGCATGCTGCCAAGGTCACCTGAAGGGCAAGATGGCCATCACAAGGAAGATGGCTATCTTCAGGTCAAACTGCATCCGTCCACCTTTAAGCAAAATTTTGAGGCAGTGGTTATCTGTGTGCTGTCTGATTCCTCTGTATTCTCTGCCTCTCTGTGTATGTCTCTTCCCTTCTCTCTTTTCCTTGTTTGACTTTTTTCAGTCAAGGTCTTACTATGTAGCCCAAGCTGCCCTAGAACTTCAACGGGCAATTCTGCCTCCGGCCTCTTGAGTTCTTGGAATACAGGCATACACTACTACTCCCAACCATACTACTCCCAGTCATGTACTATTACTCCCTGTCTCTTTCTCTTATGATCTCACTCCAGTTGGGTTGCCTTTCCCATGTGAAACCATCTAGGTATTTTGAAACCCTTGTCCTACCTGGCCCCTTCAAAGGCTCCTTAGCTGATTCTTCATCACAGTCCTGACTCTGCTACAGAAGTTTCCAGAATCTTTACTCTATCCATGGCTATTTTCTCTGATTCATAACCTCCCCAGCGTACAGCTTAAGGCCTTGTATTGCTGCTCACTTCCAAACACATGTCTCTGAGCCAGCCTCCAAATTCCAATGCCACTGGCTTGCCTGACATCTCCATTTGGATGTGTGCTTATGGCCTTTCTCTAAAAATGGGTTCCCCACAAAGTCTGCTTCCTCTATATTGCTCCCCACCTCAAAGAGTAGCACCTGCTTTCTTCTAGCATCTTCTTTGACCTTCTGCCTTCTATCATGTCCTTCTAGCTCTGTCCAGGCTGGCCTCTTTTCATTACCTCTGCTACCTAGACTCATGTGTTAGCTTTCCAACTATTCATTCTCAATATAAATGATTTTTTTTGCAAAGCTACTTGTCTTGTTTCTTCATTTTTAGCATAGGAAGATTAGCTTCTTGAACCACAATTCCTGACATGAGCATTCTATTTCTTGGGAGGACTTCTTGTCAAACCTTGATGCTACATGAGCCATGAATAGTACTCCATGTGGTGGTTCATGCCTGTAATCCCAGCTATTCAGAAGGTGAGGAGGATGATTGTGGGTTGTAGCTAGCTAGACAAAACATTAGCAAGACCTCATCTCACTAATAAGCTGGGTGTAGTGGTGGGCAGATGTGGTCCCAGCTAAACAAGAGGCATAGGTAGTTGTATCAGGGTCTGAGGCCAGCCCCAGGTGAAAACACACAAGTCCCTTCCTGAAAAATAATTAAAAAGAGGATTGCAGGTATGAATGTCACTCACTTAGAGGCACAATCAACTACAACGGGCTTTTCTTGTATGGGATCTCCCAATCAAGCCACCATCATCTGAAAGTCTTGTTAGTGGAACACGCAGTTACTATACCCAACAAAGTACACAATTAGCCACATGGTACACTGTAGGGTCTGCTGTTCCCCTTTATGATCACACCCAGGCTCCTTGCCCCTACCTGGCACCTCCAGAGAGAGAACAGAACCATATCTGAAGCCTGAGAATAAAAACCAAATTCAAGATTCCAAGTATGAATTGTACCAAATATCAACAATTTGCACCAGGATAAAGTAAAAAATAATTGCTAAGGTCACCCATCATAAAATGGAGGCGAAGTATGCCTCTGTTCAAAACACTGACACAGTTTTCTTTACAATGAAATATTAACACAGCCATGACTTACTTAGAGGACAAGTCAGCCCTTAGCTTGGCCTCTCTCTGACCATTAGGACACGACCCTTCACCCTGACCCGGCTATAGCGAAGACAGAGACAACAACAGGAGCTCTAATTCTACCTCTCCCATCTCCGTGGCATAGACCAGCCCTGCCTCCGCCCAGATGAACTTTGAGTGATGGATAAAAAGATGGCCTAGTGGGGCTGGGCTGGGGCAGCCTGGCCTTTGCATCACTTGTTTGAAGGATGAGTGGTAACAAGACCCACCCATGGATTCCCACAGCAAAGCAGAAAAGGCCTTCGAAGACCAGTTTGGGGCCTCATGAGGGAGGGACACCAACTACTAGCAGCAGAAGGTGAGTCCATCCAGTAGGAAAGAGACACATCAGGGCCTTGGTGCTTGGAGACGTGGAGGGGTGGGGGGCTGCGGATGGTGGGAAGGTAGCAGGGCCTAGAGTTATGGGGTAAGGGTTAGGCAGACTAGAAGGGGGAGGGAATTGTGCTAGGCAAGGGTGGTCGATGTGAGTAAAGTGCCCTACCAAAGTCCCAAGAGGAGGGCATGAGGACCACAGGGAGAGCAGGTGAGATGCACTAAAGTACTCAGAAGCAGATAGCCACTCCAGCAGGCCTTGAGGATGGACTGTGGTCCTGGGGCTGTGCTACTAAAGCCAGGGGGAGCTTTATCTTATCCCCTCACTTCAGGCTTCTTATCTGGTACCTTGGAATTCCTAATAGTAATATGATCCCAGTGTTTAATATTTCAATTAAATGTAGCTAGTAATGCTTTCCAGGTAAGCAAATGCAGCCATATGGAGAAAGGGGAACCTCTCAGGTTGGGAAATAAGAGGTTGCACTTACTGTGGTTATATAGAGGAGGGATGGCATTAAGGCTCTGGAATATATTTAGAAGTAAGACACAGTGACACTCAGGAAAAGCAAAAGGATGCCAAAATGTATCTATAGTAGGAAAGGTGGACTTGGTAGTCCTAAGTCTGAGTCAGGGCTCAAGAGAATGATCATCTGTCTCAGTGAGATGATTTGATGATTTGTTAGAATCTTCAGCTTGGTGTCAGACTATTTGGCTAGAGGTAGGCAGTCATGGAAGGTGACAGAACAAAAGACTTTCTCCCCCCCCCCCTCTTCCCTCTTCTCTCTCTCTCTCTCTCTCTCTCTCTCTCTCTCTCTCTCTCTCTCTCTCTCTCTCTCTCTCTCGTCCTGCTGAAACTGATCATGTGACACAGCTGCACAGATGAATCTCAGGCCTTGCATCCTGCATGGGTTGGAGAGGAGGCAGGTTGGCAGGTTGCTCAGAACCATTGTGAGTTTGTTTTTGGGTGTGTGTTTTTCTTCTTCTTCTGAGAATGTCAAAGCCCTTTTCTGGAATAGTGCACAGATGTAAAGTGACTCACAGCCAGGTCATTCTAGATTCTAAACCTCCATGGAGCCGAAGATGATTCCATTCTTAGCACAAAGGAAGCTCCTTTGCTGAGGCTACAACTACCCTGGAGAGGCTATTTCCATGCTCGACTTTTTTCCTTCCTGGTAGCACACACACCCACTAAATAAAGACAAGGCTGATGAAAGCAGCTGTATTTCTAAGAGAGTGAGGGAACAAGCCAAGGAATAAATGAAAAGACCCACTGACAAAATACCCATTCATTGGGTTCGCTCGGCAAACATTTACTGAAGCCATCTGTGCGCCAGGCACTGTACAGAGTGCTGTGAAGAGACAAAGATGCCCTTGAGATCAGTGATCACCACCTACCCGCTGCTGGAATGGAGAAGCTGACCCCTATACAATACAGCAGGGTTAATCATCCAGTTCCATGGCACCTTAAGGAACCAAGGATGCATGGGATGTGTAAGTAATCTGCAACAGCACGAATAAATCCTACAAAGTGAATGAAAAGCAAAAGGAACTAGACACAAAAGAATACTTACTGCTGGATTTTATCACTATAAATTCCTTAATCCTGCAGAATTAACCCCTCATGCTATACAAGACAGGTTACTCTTCATGGTGGAGATTGGAGATTCTAAGGGGGTTTCTAGTAATGCTAGGGGTATGGCTCAATGATAGAGCACTTGCCTAACATGTGAAAGACCCTTAGTTCCATTCCTAACACCTTAAAAAAATCTAGAGCCAGGTGCCAGTGGCTGAAGCCTGTAATCTTAGCTATTCAGGATTTAAGGATTTCAGCTCAAAGCCCAGCCAGGCAGAAAAATCTGTGAGACTCGTATCTCCAATTAACCTCAAAAAAAAAAAAAAAACACCCCAAAATGGAGATGTGGCTCAACCGGTAGAGTGCTAGCCTTGAGTAAAAAATGCTCAGGGACAGCACCCAGGTTGAGTTCAAGCCCCAGGATCTGTACCAAAACAAAACAAAACAAAAACCAACAGCAAAAAGATCTCATCTTCCACAGCTTCCCGGTACAGTAAGAGCCATAGATGTGCAATTGCATTGTTTATGCTAAGCACTGTCCTATCCTAGTCCCTTTCTCTATGTCAGTCTAGCCCTGAAAGCAACACTATAAGGGAGATACTGCTCAGGGCAGGCAGAGGAAGCCAAAGGCCAGACCAGGTGAGAACTTGTCCAAAGACCCATGCGGGGTTGGATGCACACCAGGGTTCCTGGCATGAAGTCTAAGCTTTTTACTTAGTCTCCAGAGCTCCCTAGACTTCCTTCCAGATCAAGAGCATTGAAGGCAGATTCTTGTTTTTAAGCTCTGAATACTAGCTTGTGTTTTGTATCCAACCATCATGGACTACTATTGGATAGTCACTGCTATGGCCTAAATGTGTCCACTCCACCCCCTAAAATCATATGCTGAAATCTTCACACCCAAGGTGATGGTATGAGGCAGTAAAGCCCTCGAAGATAATTAGATTTTCAAGGTTCTTCCCTGGAGACTGGGATTCATATCTTTTTTTTTTTCTTTTTTTGTCTGTTGTGGGGCTTGAATTCTGGGCCTTGTTGCTTCCCTGAGCAATTCAGTTCAAAGTTATCACTCTATCACTTGAGCCACAGCATCACTTCTAGTTTTCTGGTGGTTAATTAGAGTTAAGAGTTTCACAGACTTTCCTGCCTGGGCTGTCTTTGAACTGTGATCCTCAGTCTCAGCTTTCTGAGTAGCTGGGATTACAGGGGTGAGCCATTGGCACCTGGCTGGGATTCATATCTTTATAAAGAGGCCCCAGAGAGCTGCCTTCCCTTCCTTTCCACTGAGTAAGAACACAGTGTCATGTTTGATGCAAAGCACCCCTACCAGACAATGAGTCTACTGGTATCTTGACCTTACCAGAACTCTGAGCAGTGTATTTATAAATTACACAATCAAAGCCTGAATAAACTAAGAGAGTTTCCCAACCTATCACATAACAGCAATGACAAGGGTTACCAATGGTTGGGGGCCTGCCACGTGGCATGAGCATTGGGTGGTAAGCTTTGGGTATGACTATTCCTTAGATTCACCATTTAATGTCATTTGATCCAAAAGCACTGTGCTTCTTAAGCTGTTGTTCTGCTTTGTTTTCTACAATCCAGGTTGGCCTAGGAAATATATTTAACACTTCCTTCTGGCTTGAAGAGGATGTGCCAACAGAGCCACCTGTGGCACATCTGCTTCTCTTGTATCCCTCTCAGGTGGCCCTTTTTGGGCTTCCTACAGGAGGAGAAACAAGGTTTCTAGTCCAATAACATCAACACTAATAACAGCAGCAACCGAGCACCTCTCAGGCATGCAATACCAGCTAACTCACTGATTGTAAGAGCCCCAACCTCCCAGATGCTGCCCAGTATCTGGCTCAATGCCCAGCCCCTACTTAGGAATGAGAAAGTCTCTCCTGGATGGAATCTTGCCCTCCAGCTTCCCTCTGGCACAAATCCACCCCATGGAAATTCTTACTTCTGATTGGAAGGAAATTCAAAGGAGAAGCCACACCATCAGCTGCTTTTCTTGTAATTTTCAAACCTACAGGACTGCCGGGAATGTGGCTTAGTGGTACAGTGCTTGCCTAGCATGCATGAAGCCCTGGGTTCAATTCTGCAGTACCACATAAATAGGAAAGGCCAGAACTGGTGGTGTGGCTCAAGTGGTAAAGCACTAGCCTTGAGCACTGAGAAGCTCAGGGACAGAGCCCAGGCCCTGAGTTCAAACTCAAGGACCAGCAAAGAAATAAAAAATAAAATAAAAGTATCAAACCTACAGGACTGAGATAGGGGTGGAGGCAGAAAGACTATGGCTTGCTAAAGTCCTGGTAGAATCTTTAAACTAATAGTTGCTATCAGCATAAGCTAAATTATCCATGAGCTAGGTTGTATGATAGGTAAGTTGTCCTCTCACATTTGAAAATGGAAAGCCTCCATCTGGCACTGTATCCCAACACCATCTGCCAAACACATTTCTGGGATAGGACCTTCCATCCACTCGCATGTTTATCCTGGGAACTCCTTAGAGTGAACAGCCAGCAGATTCTGTGGGCTGAGCCTCCAGCTCAAAACCAGAGCCAAACAGGATCCTTTCTAGGAATATAGGATGCAAATTCTTTCTGGCTCTGTGGGTGTCTGGGTTTTAGCTAAGTGGACTTTAAAATGAGGGAGGCAGACAGTAGAGGCATACAAAAACTTTCCAGAGGTACAGAGTCACTTGCAGCTTGAAAGGATTTATTTCCAGATCATATGTGCTTTGCTTTTTCTGTGGTATTCAGGGTTGAACTCAGGGCCTCGTGCTTGCTGTATGGTGCTCTACTGCTGTACTATGCCTCCAGTCTTTATTTGCACTGGTTGTTTTGAGATTGGGTCTCACTTCCTATATAAGCACAATATGGAAAATAGGTAGACTGAGACATGTGCCTGGAAGGAAAATGAGACCATATCTCGTAAATAACCAGTGACAAACAGGGTTGGAGGCATGGCTCAGGTGGCAGAGTGCCAACCTAGTAAGGCTTTGAGTTCAATTTTTTTTGTCAGTCATGGGGCTTGAACCCCTGGGTGTTGTCCCTGAGGTCTTTTACTCAAGGCTAGTACTCTACTAACTTGAGCCACAGCGCCACTTCCAGTTTTCTAGTGGTTAATTGGAGATAAGAGTCTCACAGACTTTCCTAATCAGGTTGGTTTTGAACTGTGATCCTCAGATCTCATCCTCCTGAGTAGCTAGGATTAGAGGCATGAGCCACCAGTGCCCAAGTTCAAATTTTGATGGTACAAAATAAAATAAATAAATAAGACTGGGGGCTGAAGGTGTTACTCAATGGTAACTTGCTTGCTTAACATATTCAAGACCTTGGGTTCAAGAAAAGGAAAAATAATTTTTAAAAACCCAAACAGGCACACATAAGAAAAGAGATTGAAGAAGCATGTCATTATATAGGCCAGGGATTAAACAGAGTACTTGTTATAGGTGCACATACACATGGGTAAATGGAGGCACGTTGATATGCACTCATCTACACATACCTTGTTGTAGTTTGGATCTTGAATGTTCCCGAAGAGGCTTTTGTGCTGAGGCTGAGTCCCAACTTGTGGGAGCATTGGGAGGAGGTGGAACCTTTAAGCTGTGGGGCCTAGTAGGGTGAATTAGTCACAGAGAACATTCCCTTGAAGGGGATATAGGATCCTAGCCCTTTTGGTCTTTCTGTTTGCATATCAGTCACTATAAGAGGAGCAATTTTTTTCTGCCACAGATTTCCACCATGATATATTTATTGTCTTACTATAGGCCTCAAAATACCAGAGCAAACCAACTATTGTCTAAAGTTCATGGTGAGCCAAAACAAACCCTTCCTCCATCAAGTTGTTCATCTCAGGTATTTTGTCATAGTGATAGCAAACTGACTAACACATACATGCACACACATACACAAATGTGCACACATGCATATATGTGTATGTATATATATATGCACAGATGTATAGATCGCACATACGAGGCACACAAGTACAAGTATACATTCAAGTACCAAACTATGTGACAAAAGAGAGACTTATTTGGGATCCTTTCTGGAGTATTTTTGATGGTCAGTCTTAAAACACTTTTTAAAAATCCTTTTTAGGGATACTGAATAGATTCAAAAATAAGGGTGAGAATTTGGCACCAGAAGTTCACAAGTGTAATCCTAGCTCCTAGTTACTTGGAAAGCTGAGACTATTGGGATCATGATTTAGGTCAGCCTAGGCAAAATTTATTGTAAGTAAAGTAAGCCAGACCCAAAAAACATAAGCTGCATGGTTTCCCTCATTTGTAACAACTAGAATATGTCTAAGATATTCTTTGTGAGGATCTCAATAGCTCAATAGCTGTATGCATATGATAAAATGATGCTTCTCGAAATGAACTCCAAGAAATGGAAAGAAGAGGGTTTTTTGGTTTGCCTTTAGTGTACTGTTTTCAGTTATTTCTTTTTTCTTTCTTCCCTCCCCCTTTAATTTATTCCCTGTTGTCACTATTTTTGATTTCTGTACCTTTTGTCTTGTATATAAGTTTATCTGATTTGGGGAAGGGAATCACAGAAACAGTGAGACAAAGGGTGAACCAATTCAACAGTGATAACTTGTTAGATACTATTCTGGAAATTAACAACTTGTGGGGGGAGAGGAGTTGGGGGAAGTGGGAGAAAAGGAGTTAGGGGTAATAATGTTCAAAAAATACTCATGACCTTACTTATGTAACTGTAATCATTCTGCACATCCCTGTTCAAAAAATTTTAAATAAAAAGAAAAGAAAAGAAGTCTAAAAGACCCTTTTTTCTTTTTTGGGGGGTCTGGTTGTGGACCTGAACTCTGGGCCTGGGCGCTGTCCCTCAGCTCTTCAGCTCAAGGCTAGCGCTCTACCACTTGAGCCACAACACCACTTCCAGCTTTTTTTTGTTTTTCTGCTTATGTGGTGCTGAGGAATCAAACCCAGGGCCTCATGCATGCAAGGCAAGTGCTCTACCACTGAGCCACCTTCCCAGCCCAAGACCCCCTTTTCAAAGAAGAGCTGAACCACTCACCAATTATCAGCCTCCAGAAGCCTAATCTAGATGGACTACGCCTGGGCAGGAAGAGAGACCCTCTCTGAAATACAACCAGCAAAAACAATCATGGCTGCAGATGGGGCTCAGTAATAAAAGCACATGCTTAGGACGCATGAAACCCTGACTTCAAATCTCAGCACTTGCCAAGGCAAGACAAGAAAAGGTTCTAATAAGTCAAAATAAGGGTCAAAAAGTAATTGCCAAGAATGGCATGAGGAAGTTTCTGGAAGTATCAACCATGTCCCTGAAGACAGAATATTTAGTCTCAGAGTGCTGAAAACTGGAAACATAGCACCACCAACCACAAAATCCCCCAGGAGCTAGGAAACTGAAGTAAGAGAGTTTTATGCTTGCTCCATCCAGTCCCTCTACACATGGGCACACAAAGGGCCGGTGTTTGTGGTCTGGATTGCTTCTGAAAACAGAGAACGACCAACAGGTAAAAAACCCAGGAGGCAGATTTGGATTCACCTTGAACATCAGAGTCAATGAGTGGTATCTGGGAGCACTTACCATCTTTCAGGTATGAGTTCAATTGAGACACCTGCTGGTGCTCATCCCAAGTCTATGCATGTCTTAGAGTGGCTTTGTGTAGAAAATGCTTATTGATTGTTCAGGTTTTTCATGGTTTGAACCTACTATAGCTTGAATGTGTCCCCCAAAGTCCACAGGTTGGAAACTTAAACCCTAATACAAGTATTGAAAAATGGGGCTTTGAGGGATGACTTAGGCCATAAGTATGCTGTTCTCACAAATGGATTGCTTATAGAAACAGTTGACTATACTCCTAAAATCCCCAAGTACATGACCAATAACTATCAACCAAGAATAGTGTACCCAGCTAAGCTCTCCTTCATAAGCAAAAGGCAAAGAAAAATTGAAATAAAATATCTCCACCAAGCCAACATTACAAAAGATACTTAAAGATGTTCTATACATAGAAAACCAACAAGAACACAATATAGGCAGAGAAACATCCCCTAAACAGAAAACCGATAATTATAATAAGAATTGATGAAGCATAGCCCCTAAGAAAGTGGATAACATGGAAAAAAATACAAATCTCAATGTAACTCTCAATATTGATGGAGTTAACTCTCCAAATAAATGACATAGACTGACTAGTTGGATCAAAAAGCAAGATCCATCTCTCTGCTGTTTCAAGCGACCCACCTTGCCCACACAAACATATTCTGAAAGTGAAAAGCTGGAATAAAATGGCCCCCCATAAGCAGGCTGGAGTTGCAATTCTAATATCAAATGGAATAGATTACAAATTAAACTTAGTGAGAAAAGACAAAGAAGGACATTGCATACTAATAAAGGGATTACCCTTACAGGAGGCTATAACAATTCTAAATATCTATACACAAAATGCCGGAGCACCTAAATATATATATACCAAACATATTGATTGTTAGTGACTTTTAACACATCACTGTTGCCTCTGGATAGCAACCCAGCAAAAACTCAACAGAGCAACTTCATAGACAATTGCATAGACCAACTAGACAACAGATATCTACAGAATATTTCACTCAGCAGCATCAGAATATTTGTTCTTCTTGGAAACACATGGAACATTCTCCAAATAGATCACATTTTAGGTCACAAACCAAATCTGTGCAAATTGAGAAATATTAAAAAAATATTCCCTGCATTCTCTCATACCACAATGGAATTAAATTAGAGCTTAATACCAAAAGCTACCATAGAAAATTCTGTAACTCATGAAGACAGAACAACACATTGTTGAATCACCAGTAGGTCATTGAAGAGATCAGAAAGGAAATGAAAATATTTATGGAATTTAACAAAAATAAACACACAAAATGCCAGTTCCTCTGGGACATGCAAAGGTAGTACTCAGAGGAAAATTTATAGCTCTGAGTGCCTATATCACCAAAGTAAAGCAATCTAGAGCCAACAATTTAATGATGCACCTTAAGCTCCTTGAAAACAAGCAACAAGCAAAAACCCAATCCAGTAGATGGAAACAAATAATTAAGATCAAATCAGAATTAAATAAATTAGAGTCCAAAAAAAACATAGCAAGGATCAACAAAACAAAGAATTGGTTCTTTGAAAAATTAACAAACTTAACGGACCCTTAGCAAATCTGACCAAAAGAGAGAAAGAGGGAGAGAGAGAGAGAGAGAGAGAGAGAGAGAGAGAGAGAGAGAGAGAGAACATACCCAAGTAAATAAAATCATAGAATAGGAACATCACAACAGAAATAAACAAGATTCAAAACATAAGAAGGGCCCAGCACTAGTGGCTCACACCTGCCTGTAATCCTAGTTACTCAGGAAGCTGAGATCTGAGGAACACAGTTCAAAGCCAGCGTGGGCAGGAATGTCCCTGAGACTCTTATCTCCAATAAACCACTCAGAAAACCGGAAGTGGCACTGTGGCTCAAGTGGTAGAGCACTAGCCTTGATCTGAAGAGCTGAGAACAGCACCCAGGCCCAGAGTTCAAGCCCCACAACCAACAACAACAACAAAAACATAATAAGGGAATACTTTGCAAGCCTTTATGTAAACAAATTTGAGAATCTGGAAGAAATAGAAGAATTTCTAGCAAATATTGACATGCGCAAACTAAACTAAGAAGATTTAAACCAACTAAATACACCCAGATCAAGTATTGAAATAGAAATGACAATAAAAGACCTTCCATCCAAGGAAAACCCAAGATTTGATTGATTCATAGCCCAAACTCCAATGAAATTGAAAGGGAAAGATCACTACCAAACTCATTCTATGAAGCCAGCATAACCCTCATCCCCAAATCAGATAGGGACTCATCAAAAAAAGAGACTATAGACCCATCTCTTGGATGAGCATTGTTGCAAAACTTTTCAACAAAATTCTTACCAACTGAATTCAGCAACTAATCAAAAGAATCCTACACTATGATCAAATGGGATTCATTCCAGGTTTGCAAAACTGGTTCAATATACATAAGCACATTAATTTAATTCAACAAAACAAGAACAATGACTACATGATTATCTCAATAGATGCAGAAAAATCATTTGACAAGATTCAACACCCCTTTATGATAAAAGCTCTGGAGAAGCCTGGAATCCATGGAACTTTCCTCAATATAAAAAAGGCTGTATATGACAAATCTACAGCCAGCATTATACTTAATGGTGAAAAGTTAAAAAAAAATTCCTCTAAAATCAGAAACAAGACAAAGATGACTGATCTCTCCACTCCACTTCCTTGCAAGAGCAATAAGGCAAGGGACAAACATAGAAGGGATCCAAATAGGGAAAAAAGAAGGAAAATTATTTCTCTGTGCTGATGACATGATGCTGTATTTAAGAACCCTACAGATTCCTCTCCCAAGTCACTTGAGCTGATCTGACATTTTGGCAAAGTAGCAAGATATAAAATTAACCCCCAAAAATCAGTAATTCTTTTTTTTTGGGGGGGGGGTCCAGTCATGGGGCCTGAACTCTGGGCCTGGGTGCTGTCCCTCAGCTCTTCAGCTCAAGGCTAGTGCTCTACCACTTGAGCCACAGCACCACTTCCGGCTTTTTTTCTTTTTGCTTATGTGGTGCTGAGGAATCAAACCCAGGGCCTCAGGCATGCAAGGCAAGCGCTCTACCACTGAGCCACCTTCCCAGCCCCAGTAATTCTTTCGTATGCTAACAATGAGAAGATCAAGACTGAAATGAGGAAAGCAACTCCATTTGTAATAAACTAAAGAAAACAAACCTATGAATTTGAATTAACCAAAGACGTGAAAGACCTCTATGATGAAAACTTTAAAAACCTGAAAAAAGGAAATTAAAGCAGATTTAAGGAAGTAGAGAAAAATCCCATGTTCCTGGGTTGGAAGGGTTAACATGTGAACATAGCAATACTGCCAAAAGCTATCTACAAATTCATTGCAATACCCAGCAACATCCCAACAACATTCTTTAATGAAATAAGAGAAGCAATCCAAACATTCATATGGAATAATAGAAGACCCTGAATAGTAAAAACAATCTTTTGCAGGAAAAACAATGCTAGAGGAATATCAAAACCAAACTTCAAACTCTATTATAAAACCATAGTAATAAAAAACATCTTGGTACTGGCACTGGAGCACGCCTGAGGATCAATGGAATAGAATTTGAGACCCAGAAATGATCCTACAGACCTAATCTTTGATAAGGGAACCAAAAACATTAGATAGAAGAAAGGCAGCTTCTTCAACAAATGGTGCTGGCAGAATTGGCTATACACATGTAGAAAACTGAAGTTAGATCCTTATATATCACCCCACACCAGAATCAATTCCAAATTGATCAAAGACCTCAAGGTAAAAGCAGATACTCTGAAAATATTATAGGAAAGGATAGGGGAAACACTAGGGCTCCTGGACACAGGTTAAAACTTCCTAAAGAAAGGTCCAGAAACACAACAAATCAAAGAAAGGCTGGATAAATAAGAATGCATTAAACTGCAGAGTTTCTGCTTGGCAAAGGATATAGCTAGCAAGATAAACAGAAAGCCCACAGATTGGGAAATGATCTTCACAAGCTATACAACAGACAATGGCTTCATATCTAAAATATAATTAGAGCTCAAAACATTAAACCAAAAAAAAAACCAAATCCTCAAAGACATAACCACCCCATTAAAAAGTGAGCTAAAGAATTAAAAAGAGATTTCTCTGAAGAGGAAACAAGAATGGCCAATAGACACATGAAGAGATGTTCAACATCTCTGGCCATAAAAGAAATGCAAATCAAAATGACATTGAGATTCCACTTCACCCTAGTTAGAATGGTATCAAGAAAACAAATAATAACAGATACTGTTGGGGATGTGGGAAAATGGGAACACTTACTATATTGTTGGTGGGAATACAAACTTGTTCAACCACTGTGGAAAGCAATATGGAGGTTCCTCAAAAGACTAAACATAGAGTTCCCCTATGCTCCAGCAATTCCACTCCTGGGCATTTAAGGCCATACTAAAGCTATCAGCACACCTATGTTTATTGCAGCATTATTTACCATAGCTAAAGATATGGAATCAACCCAGATGCCCCTCAGTAGATGAATGGATCAAGAAAATGTAGTATATATACACAATAGAATTCTATGCTTCCATCAGAAAGAATGACATTGCCCCATTCGTAAGGAAATGGAAAGACTTGCGAAAAAATTCTATTAAGTGAAGTAAGCCAGACCCAAAGAAACATAGGCTCTATGATTCCCTTCATTTGTAATAATTAGTGTATGTCTAGGATACTTGTAGCAGAGGATCACAATAGCCCAATAGCTATGTACATTTGACCATACAAAATGATGCTAATCAAAATGAACTCCACGATATGGAAACAAGGTTTTGTTGTTTTGTTGTTGTTGTACTGCTTGCAGCTATTTCTTTTGTCTTGTTTTTATCTCCTCTTGTTTATTCCCTGTGGTCACTCTTTCTGATTTTGGTATCCTTTGTCTTATATATAAGTTTATCTGATTTGGGGAAGGGAAGGGGCCTCACAGAAAGGATGGGACATAAGAGGAACCAACAGGGATACTCACTAGATACTATGTTGGAAATAAACCTTACAACTTGCAGGGTAGGAGAGTCAGGGGAAGGGAAAGGGGGAGGAAATGAGGGAGGCGGTAACACTGTTCAAAAAGAAATGTTACCTTGCTTATGTAACTGTAACTCCTCTGTACATCACCTTTACAGTAAAATAAAACAAAAATAAATAGATAAATAATCCCAAGCATGGACCCACAGCTAGTGTTTCTTTGAGAGAACAGTGAAGCTGTTGACTTGGGGGAAACCATCTTCTCTTCCTCTTTGTTAGAAATAAGTCTAGGAGTTTACACTTTTTCTACAAAGAATCATGTCCAATCTATGTTAGTGTTAAGCTCTGTATTTGTTTATGATTATCAATTCCTTTACAATTCAGATTTTCTTTTCTTCCTTTTGTTCTAGTATTGAGGTTTGAACTCAGTGCTGCCCCTGCACTTACTCTTTGCTCTTTTCACTCAAGGCTAGTGCTCTATCACTTAAGCCACAGTACCACTTCTGGATTTTTGGTGGTTAATTGGAGATAAGAGTCTCATGGGCTGTCCTGTCCAGGCTGCTTTCAACACAGTCCTCAGATCTCAGTTTTCTCAGTAGCTAGGATTATAGGCATGAGCCACCAGCACTGGACTACAACCAATAGTTGAAATAACTTAAAAGAAAAACAACCTCCTCCAGAAAGTGACAATTAAAGATCAAAGAAAGTCTTTTAAACCAAGGAGGGGCAGCAGTGGTAGTGAAACATCAGATATATAAAACTTGGAATGTCATAGTTATGGAACTTGAACCTACAACAAGAAGAAATAAGACTTAATAAGGCTTAGCAGGTGCCTGTGCCTGCTGTCTACTAAGAAGATGAGGGCAGGGATGGGCCCCTCACTTGCCTGACAGAAACACTTATGCAAAGCAGTGCCTTTGCAGAGGACTTGGTCCTTTGTGTTCTTAGGTAAGGCTCATCTTAGCATGAGCACACCTGCATCAGCAGGGGCACACATGTCTTCATGTGGTCGTTGCACACCACCATGAAAAAAAGCTGAGGGTGTAACAAAATAAAGACAAGCTTTGCTGTGAATATAACTAGCAAGCCCCCGGCACTAGGTCAACCCAGGGAGACATTACAGCCATAACCACAGAAGGAGATAGATGGCAGTCCAGGCAAGAGAGACCCAGATGCTAATGCCTAGGATAAACTAGGAATCCATGTTGCATTTTATGAAATCTACACTCCAGTTTCCAGTGAATGGTAAGTCTAGGCTTTCAATTCTCAAATACAAAAGAATTTTTTTAAGCTGGGTGCTGGTGGCTCACACCCATAATCCTAGCTACTCAGGGGGATAAGATCTGAGGCTCATGGTTCAAAGCCAGCCAAAGCAGCAAAGCCTGTGAGACACATCTCCAATTAACCACCAGAGAACCAGAAATGGTGCTTTGGCTCAAAGAAGTAGAGCACTAGCCTTGAGCAAAAGAGCTCAGGGACACTGCCCAGACAGAGTTCAAGCCCAATGACTCACACAAACATTTACATTCCAGGTTCCATTTCCAGATACTAGAGAGTGAAATTTAGCAACAGAATAGCAAGTTGGATGAAGTGCCAACCTTCCCTCTTCCTGCCCTAGCAGTCTCTCAATAACTAAAGATAAACAGCTATTGGAAGACAAAAAGAAAATGTCAGGAACACTCAATGAACAAGTGTTTGGTCTGATACTGGGAACCACCCATGCAGGCAAGGGTGTGAAAGGACACAGGATCTTCAGAAAGTCAAGTTCAGAGTGCAGCTACACACACTGCATTCATCCACCTTTGATGTGCTCCCATCAGTCCTGTAATAACAACGTGGGCTCACATGATGCCAGCCTCAGAGGAGTTCAAAGCCCACTGAGGCTGTGTTATCTCATCTCTCCTCCCAGCTCCTCTGTGGAGTCAGAGAGAAGGCAGTACCTTGTTCTTCCATTGCAGGTGAAAAAAATGCAAGGCAGGGAGATGCCCCAGTGGTTTGTCCAAGGCCTTACAACTAAAGTCCAGGAAAGGCTGAGAAAGCAAATACATTTGGACAATGTCTCTGAGTGAATTATGTTGCCTCCTGATATGCTCTGAAATCAATTGTCACCATAAAAATAGTAGCCTGCTAAGAGGGCCTACCTTCCCCAGCTCCCTTAGCTAACTTGACAATGTGTGTCTCTAGGGACAGGAGCATGTCTTTGTCTACCTGGGAAGTAAAGATAATGACACATGAAAGATCCAAGAGGATGTAATGCATATAGCACTGGAACTTTACTTTGTCCTAGTGGGAGCTATAGTGCATAGACATAATTTCTAATTGTACAGATTACAGGCACTGATCTAGTAATTAAAGAAACCAATTCTTGGGCCACGAGTTTTCTTCCTTTGCTCCCCAGAATCAGTCACTTAATTTCTATACCAGGTAGTCTGTGATGATTGGGAGAAAGTAAGAATGAGAGAGCAGGAAAGGAGAAAGGAACATCACACAGGGGCCAGCTTCCCAGAGTTGAACGTGTTACAGCTCAATAACCTCACTGCACCTTGTCTAACAAACTGTCACAGATGCTGTGGTATTTACATATCATCAGCATCATCTGTGAGCTTTAATTATTCAGTCTTACCACACACTATTTAGCAGAGAAAAGAGGAAGGTATGGAAAAGAATAAACTCATGATAAAAATGGCTAAGGAAAGAAATAAGGGCACCCCAAGGAGTCCTATTTTTTAATTTTTAAATTGTTTTTATAAAAGTGATGGACAGAGGGCTATAGTTACATTGGTCATATAAAGAGCACATTTCCATTTGGACGATGTTACCCCTTCCCTTGCTCGCTCCCAATGTTTCTAATTTTATGTTATTCATTCATTCATTTTATTATTAGTTTGTTTATTGCCAGTACTCAGCTTAAACTTAGCCCCTCAAGCTGTTGCTTAGCTTTTTATCTCAAGGCTGCTGCTCTACCATTTGAGCCATGCCTCCACTTGCAGATTTTAACTGTTTAGTTGGAGGTAAGAGTCTACCTCAGCTGGATTCAAGCCTCAATCCTCAGATCTCAGCCTCCTGAGTAGCTAGGATTACAGACATGAGGCCCCAGCACTGGCTCTACTTTTCCCATTTTACAACAGAACCTGAAATGTTAACTCCAGAAAGGCAGAATTTTATCATGTTCACTGCTGTCTTTCTGACACAGACACAGTTATTTTTTGTCAGGTGAATTCTATGTCCTCTAACACCATGTGCAACCTGGGGGCGGGGGGGGGGGGGTGATCTGGCTAAAAGACAGTACTTCCTAAGACCTCCAGGGCCTTATACAGATGTCTTTGATCATCCCATCTACCTGGAAATGTCGACTAGGCCTTCCCTTCTGTTCATCTAGGAAGGCACAAAGCATGGTGTAGGTTGTCCTCTGTTTTCTGTTGCAATAAATGAACACCATATACTTGGTAGTATATATAAAAAAAAGAGGAGCTGGGCACAGGTGGCTCATGTCTGTAATTCTATCTACTCAGAAGGCTGAGTTCTGAAGACTGTGGTTCAATGTCAGCCCTGGGCAGGAAAGTCTATGAGACTCTTCACTTAACTTCCCAAAAGCTGGAAGTGGAGCTATAGCTCAAACAGTAGAGTACCAGCCTTGAGCAAAAGCTCAGGGACAGCACCCAACCTGAGCTCAAGCCCTAGGACTGGCATAAAAGTAAAGGAAGGATGGAAGGAAGAAAGGAAAGGAAAGAAGGACGGGAGGGAGGAAGGGAAGCAGGAAGGGAGGGAGGGAGGGAGGGAGGGAGGGAGGGAGGGAGGGAGGGAGGGAGGAAGGGATAAAAAGGATTTGTTTGGTTCTAGAGGCTGGGCAGCCGAAGAGCATGTTCCATCATAGCATGGTGGAAGGCATCACATGGAGAGACATAACAAACGCATTAGCTGAAGTCTCTCCTCATAAAACTATACATGTCACCATGGTGGCCCCACTCCCATGGTCTCTCTAACCCTGGCTCCTTCCCAAAGAAAGGTATCACCTCCATATTCCATCAACATACAATTTGAGGATTAAGTTTCCACATGAATTTTGGAAAGACATTCAGATTATAGCTTGAGCTTATGTCTGGGGTTACAGTGGCTTTGGGGAACTGTGAACAAGCCCTGGTCTCTGACCCTCTCTTGCATTTCAAGAGAGCCAGCTCTCCCAGAGCCTGGGCCCTGGCAGCTTGAAGGAAGATCTGGGTTTGAGCAGCCTCTGTGCCTTTAGAGGCATTGGCAGCAGTGCATTGCCCCTCTCATGAATACATATGATTCAAATAGGTTTCTAGGACAAAGGCATCACATATTACAAAGGAACAAGTCTCAGAGGGCAGTATTCCAAATCATTAGACCCCCTGAGTGAGGAAATTACGATGGTGAGAAAGAAGGGATCTTCATAGTATACTTCAAAGTATAACATGGCTATGCATTTTCCCCTTCCATCTTAACGTACCTTGGCAATATGTTTGAAACTTTAAAAGATATTGATTAAAGGTACTTTACTTTCATAATACAGTCATAATGCTTAAATTAATGATTCCAGTAATTTATTAATTGTATTCACTTAAACAGGCAGATAATGTGCAGGTGGCTTCATCTTCAAATTTTTATTGGTGACTCAAAATGCACAGTTTCAGGTCAGCTGAAGCAAATAAAATGGCAATAAAAAGTAGCAAGATAGCGAGGTGCTGGTGGCTCACATCTCTAATCCTAGCTGAGGAGGCTGAGATCTCGGAATCATAGTTGAAAGTCAGTTCAGGCAGGAAAGTCTCTGAGATGTCAACTAAGTGTACACACACACACACACACACACACACACACACAAACACGCACACACACACACATACACACACACACACCAGAAGAGGAGCTGTGGCTCAAGTGGTAGAGAGCTAGCCTTGAGCAAAAAAAGGTCAGGGACAGCACTCAGACCCTGAATTCAAGCCTAAGGAATGGCAACCCCCCCCCCAAAAAAGATAGTAACATGGAAATGGAGTTTGTGCATAATTGTATTTATCCTGTTTCTGCTGAGATAATAGTAAAATACTGGGCTGGGAACGTGGCTTAGTGGTAGAGTACTTGCCTAGCATGCTTGAAGCCTGGGTTTGATTTCTTAGTACCACATAAACAGAAAATGCCGGAAATGGATCTGTGGCTTAAGTGGTAGAGTGCTAGCCTTGAGCAAAAGAAGCACAGGGACAGTGCCCAGGCATTGAGTTCATTCCCAGGACTGGCAATAATAATAATAATAATAAATACTTGCAATAGAGTGTTTTATGCAAGAAAAGTTATATTGAGGTGATAGTTATAGGGTGTCAGCCATTGCTTGGCTCTAATGAGGACCTTCTGATTACATACCATAGAGAATGTTATCACTGGGTTTGTGAGAGAAAGCAAAAGAGATTTAGGAGCCAGGCTTATTCTTTTTTTTTTTTTCTTTTTTTGGCAGGTCCTGGGGCTTAAACTCTGGGCCTGGGCACAGTCCTTAAGTTTCTTTTGCTCAAGGCTAGCACTCTACCACTTGAGTCACAGCACCACTTCCAGTTTTCTGGTGGTTAACTGGAGATGAGGCTAATGAACTTTCCTTCCCTGGCTGTAACCACGATCCTCAGATCTCAGCCTCTTGAGTAGCTAGGACTACTGGTGTAAGCCACCAGCCCCATCCTAGGCTTACTGTTATAATAATCTGCAATTAGCAGAACTAACTGGAGTCCCACACAAACTACATTAATGTCTTACAAAGGTTTTGTCCCCAGTGACCTAATCATCTTGCACTAGGTTTTACCACATTTTTTTTCTTTTTTGACAGAACTAGGGTCTGAATTACAGTTCATGTTCTTGTTAGGAAGGTGCTCTTACTGCTGAGCCATGCCTCCAGTCCTGATTTCTTTAGTGTATGCATAAGCCAGTACTGGGGCTTGAATGCAGGACCTGGGAACTGTCCCTTGGATTTTTGCTTAAGGCTGGCATCCTACCACTTGAGACACAGCTCCACTCCCAGCTTCTTGCTAGAATTGGAAATAAGAATCTCTCATAGACTTTTCTTCCCTAAACTGGCCTCAAATCTCAATCTGTCTCCCAAGTAGCTCGGACAACAGATATCAGCTCCTGCACCCAGTTAGATTCATTTCTGTCTTTCCATCATCTTACCACCACACTGAAGAGAAGCCTCCAGCACATAAATCTTCAGGACATGCCTTGTATCCAAACCACAGTGACAGGAGATGTTCAGTAGTTCCATTATCACATTGAAGGTCTTCAAGGGCAGAGAGTGGTCCTGTGACTAACAGGACAGAAGGGACAGATTTAGAGCCCCAGAACATTGTTAAATTGTGCAAAGTTGAGACAACTTGTCTAATGCTGGGAGGGGAAGATCATACAGTGGCCAGAGACAAAGTTTCTGCATGGAAAGCCTTACTCATGTGTGCAACATCCTTGAAGTGTGGCGGTGAAGCCCAGTGGGAATGAGAAATAAAGAGTCATGGGAAAGCCTGGAAGTCCCCATAGCAATGACTCCATGATCATCCCTAACTGAGGAGGTCCTGTTGGGCATTTTTGAAAGTCCAGGTTCTTAAACCAGAGCATTAGCCTTGGCACTCACTGCTGTAAGAGGAACAGGTTCCTCAGCTTATTATTGCCAAGATAATTATTATTTATTAAACTGGAGCAGTTATTATTGCTCAAGTTTCCCAGAAGCCTTGATGGGGATAGATTTTGTTCCGGTCACACTAGTACCACACTGGGACCCAGCCATCAACCTGAAGCACCCCTCTTCCATAAGATATGAGAAACTCAGAGATGGCCCCCCATCTATGTGGGTGGTGGGCAGAGGAGGGACACCATGATGACCATTATTAGAGAGGCTGTAATAATTTCTGTCCCAGGCTGGCACAGTTCACCTTCCACTGAGTCATGATAGTGGACCAGCTGATACTTTACCACTTAGCCACGCCTCCAACTGTAATGATTGAGCTTTGTAACAACTCTCTGTTTGGCCATACTTCACTTGGCTCCTAAATTTTCACTTTCTTTACAGTTGGCTGTCTCTGTCATTTCTCCCTATTTAGAACTGTTCTGAATTGGTTTATTTTTCAAAACCATGTGTTACTCTCCACAGAGGCCATTAAGGAGCTCGACTTTCTACTGATGGTTTTGTTCTGCAGTTTTTCCCAGCGGAGTTTTGCCTGCATGTCATGCCTGAATGACCCTCATCAGCCAAATCCTGTGGAATCAAAGGATTTAGCAACAGTTATTGAAGAGAACATTGTCTTCTTCCTTCTTGTTATAAAATTGTGTCCATGTTGAACATGGATAGTTTTTTTTCCTCATTATTTTTCCCTAACAATAGGGTAAAACAACTATTGAGATGGCACTTACATTAAATATTGTGTCATCTACAGGTGATTTAAAGAATATTGGAGATGTTTTCAGATTCTATGAAAACACTACCATTTAAGGCTGGGCATGGTCCCTCTGCCTGTAATCCCAGCTATTCAGAAAGCCAAGATTATTCCTTTCACAACAGTCTAGGCAACAGATAGCAAGAATCTGTCTTAAGAGATAAACTGAGCATGTGGTTTACATATATAATTCCAGCTATGAGAGGGCATAGATAAGAGGATCCAAGTCTGATGCTGGCCCAGGCAAAAGCTGAAAAATAACTTAAAGCATAAGGAGTTGGGGTCGTGGTTATAGTAGTACAGTACTTATCTACCAAGTGCAAGGCTCTGAGTTCAAACTCTAGTACAGTGAATAAAAGAATGAATAAAAAGAGAAGAAAAGAAAATATTACTTCATTTTATATAAAAGATTGGGCACCTGATTTTGATTTCCTGTGAAGTGATGTCTTAGACCCTCTTCGTATCCTCTTGGATACCAGGGATTTTAAATACATCACCACTATCCAATTTCAGAGCCTTTTTATCTTGCAAAACTGGAACTCTGGTAAAAAATGAACTATGTAACTTGAGGGTAGAGACCAGAGCAAGAACATGGGGAGAATGGAAAAAGGGGTGCGTTTACTAAGAAGCGTTTACTCATAACCTGACTTGTAGAATTGTAACTTCTTTGTATAACTACATAAAAAATAATAATAGGGGGATGGGAAGGTGGCTCAGTGGTAGAGTGCTTGCCTATCATGTATGAAGCCCTGGGTTCAATTCCTCAGCACCACAAAAACAGAAAAAGCTGGAAGTGGTGCTGTGGCTTAAGTGGTAGAGTGCTGGCCTTGAGCAAAAGAAGCTCAGGGACAGTGTCCAGGTCCTAAGTTCAAGCCCCAGGACTGGCAAAATAAATAAAATTTAAAAATAATAATATCAATAATAATGAGGAGGAGGAAGAGGAGGAAGACAAAGGGGAGGAGGAGGAGGGGGAGGAGGAGGAGGAGAAAGAAATCTGAAAGTGTGCTTCTATTAAATAACCCTCACTTCCCTGCCCCAGCCCCTGCAAACCTCATTGTATTTTCTGTCCTGGTGATCTTGACTCATCTGGGTACCTCATATGAATACCACCATACAGTATTGTCTTATTGTTGCTAGATAATCTCACTTCATAAAACGTCTCAAGATGTATCCATGTGGTGCATGCACCAGAACATCCTCTTCCTTTAAAGGCTGACTAATATTTAATTGTATGCACAGACCATGTTATGTTTATTTATCTGACTGTGGCCACTTAGGTTGCCTCTAGTTTGGCTTTTGTGAGCTGTAACATGTGTGGACAAATTGCTTTTTGAGATCCTGCTTTCAATTCTTTTGGATATATATGTGAGACTAAACCTTTTGGTGGGTTTTCTTTTCTATGAGCTGTTTAGAAAGAGGGAGCAAATTCCCTCAGAACTTCTCTTCTGTAAGGCATTATTATTTTATAATAAATATTTGAATATTTGGTGGCTGACAACTCAAGACGGGAGTTGGTGTTTTGCAGAGAGAGGTTGCTCTGTGTGTGTGTGTGTGTGTGTGTGTGTGTGTGTGTGTGTGTGTGTCTAAGGCAGATTTGGGAGAGAAATGGAGATCCCTGGAAACATTCGTTCGTCAGTGGTTGCTAGTGGCACAGTTCCTAAGGCTTCTAATGTGGATGACAGCCTATTCTGTGATGTTACTGGAATCTGCCTCAACTAAAAATGGCTCCCCATCTTATCCTACGCATGTGTACTCATTCATTGCATAAAGAGACCCATTTACAAGTCCGTGGCTTTCAGGGCAGCACCTGACAAGAGGCACACCGTCCAATATCTAGCATGCTTCCGTCTGAACACTTTTTTCTTCTCTGCTTTGGTTTTCTGCAGCTTGGCTTTGTATCACGAAACGCCATTTCTCCAGGCCGCCCGGAGGAAGCTGGCGCCTGGCAAGCCGGGCCTCCCCAAGCTGCCCGGCATCTCACAAATCACATCACGGACGGGGTGGGGATGGGGGGCTGCCTGTGCCGCGCGGAGGGGCCCGGGCCCCGTCCCCGGGCCGGCCCCGCGGACGCGCAGCACCCCCGGACTGCGCCTGGGCCATTTTCATCCGGATTCACTACCTCCAGCCACGGCCCGGGGCAGGCGGGCGGGGTCGGGGGCCCGGGGGCAGTCCAGCCGTGCGGAAAAACAAAGAGCAAACGTTTCCGCACTGAGCGGCACCGGTAGGCTCGGGTTTTCTCTGCCTCCTCCAGACTTTCGATCCCCACGGCACCCCCAGATTGCGGGGGGACGGGTCTGTGCGTCACCCACCGTGGCGGAGCGCTCGGGCACGCGGCCCCCAGCAGCCCCAGGCTGGGCTCACCGCCGCCGGGAAGCGGGCAGAGCGAAGGGGGAGGGTGGGGCGGTAGAGAGGACAAAGCTGAGAAAGCAGATCCCAGGAGTCGGCTCCCCGCCCCCCTCCACGGTGACAACGTGGGCTCGGGACCCCTTTCTAGCCCCGGTTCCCTGGGCATCGAACTCCTGGCCTAAAAGTTAGGGTTGGTAGCTTTCCAGTATTTCCAACTGGAGAGGACTGAGAATAGGAGAAAGGGGGAAGAGAAAGGAAAGGAAAGGAAATAAGGACGGATTTGCAGTCCTTGCAGTCTCTTTCAATCGCTTTTCATTCATTGGCAAAGTGTGGGTTGCCTAGGAAACCGCAGGCACCTTGGCCGCGGCAGAAGCAGACCAGGGGCGCGGCCGGCTCCGGCTGGGCGCTGCCAATGCCGGGGCTGTCAGCGACAATCCTCAACCAGGCGTCTTGTAATTTCAACACACGAGCTCAAACGCACGGTACAGCCTGAAAATAATGCTTCCGAAACTTACTATCCATTTACCTCAAGCCCCTTTCCGCCGGCTTCTTCAATTACTGGAAACAATGACTCTTTGTGTGAAATACAATGGACGATTTACCAGTGAAAGTAATCTGAAAATTACAAAGGCTTAGACAATTTTATTAGTCTAAGGACCATCAGCCACACAAATCACCTTATGCATAAAATAAATACTGTATTTTATTTTACACACCACTTTCTACAACTCTCTCTAGAAGGGAAAACTAAATATATATATATATATATATATATATCATATATGTGTGTTTAATATGTGATCATATTTTCACATCTGATAAAACTTCATATCTGATAGACAATGGCCTAGATCGAGATGAATTGGGCATAATAAAGCAGGGGGGAGGGAATCCTGAGAACAATAGTATTTTTTCTTTGCCTTTTAAAAAAATAGCAGATAAACTGAAAGACTACGGAAAGACTCGGCCATCGCTGACATTTCAACACAAAAGACAGGTTTTTGCTAGGACATATATGCAGAAGCATAATTCCAATGGCTAGAAAGATTGGCAAGAATGCCTGCTGGGAAGGGGCTGGGGGAGGAGACACTGCGGCAAAACGCGAGAAAAGAAAGGAAAGCAGACCTTGGGCCAAAGGGGCGGGATCTCCAAGGGCGTTAAGGGCTTTCCAAGGATGATTTTTTTTCCCCACCCTCGTTGTATTCCCAAACTTCCACCCGTAAAAGAAATCCGAGAGGCCCTCCACGAAGATCTGGGTCTGACACTGAAGTGAAAAATGAACCCCTTCGGAGAGGAGGCAGGCTCGGACCCCCAGCGCGGAGCTGAGCTTCGGAGCTCTGCGAGTCCGGGTGGCTCGCGGCCTCCCGCAGCAGACGCAGGACGCTCCGCACCAGTGCGCGGGTGCTGCCATCGCTCTGGTACCTTCAGAGCAGCTAGGTCCCACTGCAGCCGGCACCTCGAGGTTAGCACCTGCTACAGCCCTTTCCGCAGGGACGTGGTCACCTTCCGGGGAGGGCTTGGGCACCCCTCGAGATTTCAATTGTGCTAGGTGACCTTGAAAATTGTTCACCCTCGACGCATCTACTAGTGTAGCTCGAGATTAGGGCTGGGGTCCTTGGAACCCCGCTAGCGGGGCAGGTGAACAAAGGCAAATCTGCTGCCCTGCCATTCTCCCGACCCCACCACGTAGGACCCCGCGCCCTCCCAGCGGAGGCGTCTGCGGAGTCGGGCCTAGAGCTCCAGTCTCCGCACCCAGGATGTCCGCGGCGAGGGCGGGGGGGGGGGGGAGCTTTTATTATTAATGCTTCTCGTACAACCGAATTTAAAGCCCTTTTCTCCCCTCCCCCCACACTCTCTGGTGGAAGAGAGAGAGGCGATGACAGCTTGCAGATGGTTTTGGGAGGGGCTCACTCAACAGCTGCGAGGGCAGCTCCGTCTCAAGACCTGGGACCATTCTATCCCAGTTGACCAGAGAATGGAAAGGGGTCGCATCACCCCGCAAGTCACCAGTCCTGGGAGGGAAGCCCACACTTCAAACACGGAATTGCGGGGAACAATCTGTAGTGAACGTTTCGGCCACCTTCTTACCTCCCTCCCTCAAAGGCAAGCAGGTGGATAGCGCGCTCACACCCACCCACCCACACGCACGCACGCACACACACACACACACACACACAGAGAGAGAGAGAGAGAGAGAGAGAGAGAGAGAGAGAGAGAGAGAGAGAGATCAGCTTCTCCCTCCAATACTTAAGAGAATTCTGATCGATAGGTGCTTCGAGCCTGCGCACGCGCTCCTATGAGCCCGCCCTGGTCCAGGGTGGCCTCCCCCTCGCAGTGCTGCAGTTTTTAGGCGTGTCCCCTACCCACCTCCACCTCCCCACCGTCCGCAGCGCCAAGCCTGGACCTCCTGCCCCCCAAAACGCTAGATAATGTTCGCAGAAGATGACTGCCCTTGGAACCCACCCCCTTACTTGACAACAGATCCCTGGGAAAGAGAGCACCTGGAGAGTTATTTTAAATATTCCGTTGCTAAATCTCCCTCCACGCTTTTGAGAGCCCTTTGTTCCACGAACGGGCCCGCCCCCAGAACCCCACCCTTATTCTGCGCGCAAGACGGTCCACGCCGCGCAGCAAGCCACACCCACTCCACCATTACTCACAAGGAACAAAGGCTAAGCTGCAGAGTGTGGGGTCATGGGCACAGCCTGGCGCTGTGGACTCTAGGAGGGGAACGGGCAGCGCTAGAGGCGATCGCCCCACCCTTGGATGCAATGGCCGCAGAGAAGGACCCGGCAGCCCTCGACGGACACAAAGGCGAGAACAGCCCGTGCTGTCGAGGGCCACGCACTAAAGCTCTGGAGCCGCGGGTGTCCAGAGGCGTGGCCCTTTAACTCCCTACTTCCAGATTACACACGGCTGCCTTCTGGGGTCATCTGTCTTCCCCGAAGGCTCCACTTGACAGAAGCATGGGTGCCCCGTCCAGTCTTGGGCCTTCAGGGATGGGGACAGGGATCTAATCTCACCAGGTGTGGTTGGTTTGGTGAACTCTGCCTGTGGCAACAGAGATGCCGCAATCAACACCAGCGGATCAGCCCAGGTCACCTCAATCCTCCCGCGGGCGGCACCCGGAATACCTGAAGGCCTCTCCACCTGCTACAGCCCCCTCCCCCCCTTCTCCTCTTCTCCCCGCCCCTCCCCCCACCTCCAGTCTTATGCCAGCTCTCCTCCGGCGCGGCGCTCGGCCCACCCTGCGGCCCTCCTCCGCTACTTCACTCTCATCCACCACACCCCTCTCAGCTTTACCCCTCATTGAAGACCCAGACAAAGCTCACGCCCCCACCCAACTCGCAGGCGCCCCCACCCCCGTCTTCACACCCGTGCTGATTGGCCACGGGTCCGAAGTCCAGCCCCCAGGACGGTCCCCGGGGCTCTGAGCATTACGTCAGCCCGGCCTGGAGAGAGCCAGCTCGACGGGGACTGGGGGGCTCGGGCTGGGGGCGCGGCCTGCCAGGTCCGCCCCCACCCTCCCTACATAAAACGCAGTGCCCGCTGGGCGGACGCTCTCAGCCCGTCGGTTTCCGAGCGCGATCCCGGTGGCCCAGCCGTGGGTGTGGAAGGGGAGGACCGAGAGAATCACAGGCACACACCCGAGACGGGAAGAAACTAACCAGGCACCATGCGCGAGATAGTGCACATCCAGGCGGGCCAGTGTGGCAACCAGATCGGCGCCAAGGTGGGCGCGCCGCGGGGAAGGGGGGGCAGGAGCAGAAGGGACCATAGCCCAGCGCCCCGTGGGGGTCTCTGGGCGCAGTGCGGTCCACGGTAGGACGAGGTGGGCACCAAGTGCAGACCTTGCTGGCCGCTTTGTGCAACCTAGAGGGGTGTGGTCTGGGAGGCGATTTTTGGGGAGACATAGGGGTGAGGGGAAGAGCTTCATTTTTACGAGAACTCGTTTTTTTCGATCTCGATTGGTCTTGGTTTTCCTTTTGTGCCACTTCGCCACTCAGACGGGCACATGTGCCTGAGAAGAAGTGTCTGGGCGTGTCCTCGAGGCCGTGCGCGCCGATCTTTGGCGGGGGCTGGGACGCGAGGAGAATTGATTTTATTCGCTTGGACCCGCTGGAGGCGGGGGAGGGGAGGAGACCGATTGTCTGGCGGTGCAGGACGTGCTTTGAATCTAAAACCGCTCCTCATCCGTAGCCTCCCACCGCCCCCTCCTCACGGGTGGCTGGAGTTCCAGGGCGCTTGCTCAGCCACCCGGGGACTGACTCCCAGACGGGGCTTTTCGAATCGCCGCACTACCCCTACCTCCTGCGGGGAGCAGCTGCTCCCCTGGGAAACGCCCAGTTTCAACTTTCTGACCCTGCAGAATCCTAGCCCTCAGGCGTTCTCTGTTCGCCTGCCCTTTAAAGCTCCTAAGATGCTGCACCTCAGAACCAAGTGGGAGCTTTTCTTTGTGAATGGTGGCGTCTCCGGGGAGGCAGTGTCTAGCTAAATACAATCTTTCTCTGTCTCAGTTTTGGGAGGTCATCAGTGATGAGCATGGCATCGACCCCACTGGCAGTTACCATGGCGACAGTGATTTGCAGCTGGAGAGAATCAATGTGTACTACAATGAAGCTACTGGTAATTACCTTTAACCCCCCCCCCCCCCCCCCCCCCGCTTCAGTTTTGTACCGGCTTCTCCCTGTTGTGGTCCCAGAAGAATGTAGAGGAGGCAATTTAGGATAGTCTGTTACTGAGTTGTGCTCCCCTGTGCCAACCAAGCCCCGCAAAAACCTATGGTGGGTTCTCCTTTGTTCTGAAGCTAACATCACTGCCCGCAAGGAGGGCGGATACCAAGCGCTTCTCCACTGAGCTCTCTGACTGCAAGCTGAAGACAGCTTTTGTTCCCTGCAGGAAACAAATATGTACCTCGGGCCATCCTGGTGGACCTGGAGCCAGGCACCATGGACTCAGTCAGGTCCGGACCTTTTGGTCAGATCTTCAGGCCAGACAACTTCGTGTTTGGTGAGTGCCTGATGTGGCTGATGGCATAAGGGGAGTGTTTTACACTGGGCACCTCAGGGTGGGGCAGTGGGGCTGCCAGGGGAAGGGCATGAGGAACATGCAGCTATCCAGTTTTAGTATAGGCTTGATAATTGACCTTTTGCCTTTCAGTTTCTAATAATTGCCAGGTGTACTAGTCTTTGTCTACAAAAGCCTAGGCTTCCTTATTTATAATTACAGGTATAATCCAATACTTTAATGGCTCACCATTTGGTGAAAAATTGAAATAATATTAGAGCACAGGCTCATTGATCCATATTAAGAGATTTCATGTAAGGAATTTACTACAAGCTCCACTGACTTCATCTCTTTCCCCCTGGCAGGCCAGAGCGGGGCCGGCAATAACTGGGCCAAGGGCCACTACACAGAGGGAGCCGAGCTGGTCGACTCTGTCCTCGATGTGGTGAGGAAAGAGTCAGAAAGCTGTGACTGTCTCCAGGGCTTCCAGCTGACCCACTCTCTGGGAGGTGGCACCGGGTCAGGCATGGGCACCCTGCTCATCAGCAAGATCAGAGAAGAGTACCCAGACCGCATCATGAACACCTTCAGCGTCATGCCCTCACCCAAGGTGTCAGACACTGTGGTGGAGCCCTACAATGCCACACTATCTGTCCACCAGCTGGTAGAAAACACAGATGAGACCTACTGCATCGACAACGAGGCCCTGTATGACATCTGCTTCCGCACCTTGAAGCTGACCACGCCCACCTATGGAGACCTCAACCACCTGGTGTCAGCCACCATGAGTGGGGTCACCACCTGCCTGCGCTTCCCAGGCCAGCTGAACGCAGACCTGCGCAAGCTGGCCGTGAACATGGTGCCCTTCCCCCGCCTGCACTTCTTCATGCCAGGCTTTGCCCCCCTGACCAGCCGGGGCAGCCAGCAGTACCGGGCCCTCACAGTGCCCGAGCTCACCCAGCAGATGTTCGACTCCAAGAACATGATGGCTGCATGCGACCCCCGCCACGGCCGCTACCTGACGGTGGCTGCCATCTTCCGAGGCCGCATGTCCATGAAGGAGGTGGACGAGCAGATGCTCAATGTGCAGAACAAGAACAGCAGCTACTTCGTGGAGTGGATCCCCAACAACGTGAAGACGGCTGTGTGTGACATCCCCCCGCGTGGCCTCAAGATGTCGGCCACCTTCATTGGCAACAGCACGGCCATCCAAGAGCTGTTCAAGCGCATCTCCGAGCAGTTCACGGCCATGTTCCGGCGCAAGGCCTTCCTGCACTGGTACACCGGTGAGGGCATGGACGAGATGGAGTTCACTGAGGCTGAGAGCAACATGAATGACCTGGTGTCTGAGTACCAGCAGTACCAGGATGCCACTGCTGATGAACAGGGGGAGTTTGAGGAGGAGGAGGGTGAAGATGAGGCTTAAATTCACGACTTGAAGCAGTTTAGGTAAAGCTGATGAGAAAAGCGAGGGGGTGGGGGGCTTACCTGTGAAAATACCTTGGCAGTTGAAGGAAGGAAGCATGGTCTACCTTAGCTGTGTGCGCTGGGTCTCTGGTGCTCTTCACTGTTGCCTGTCACTTTTTTTTTCTTTTGTAATATTGATGACATAGATGTAACATTTGAGATATTTCTGAGCTCCTGTTGTAATGGCTAAAACCACATAAACATTTGTGTCCTGATGGTGTCCTCTTTCTTTCTCTTCCTTTTTTCTTTGTTGAACTCTTTATTCTTGATTCAAATGCAACTTTCTGAACACTTAACATTAATTGATCTCATCCTTTAAAACTGGGAAAGGATGAGTAAAAGCCCAAATGCATTTACTTGTTTGATATGGTAAAATTTGAACCAAGAACAGCCTTGGTATATTAATAGGAGAGAGTAACATGAATAGTCAATGCCTTTAAATATGTATCTTATTAGTTGAAAGAATGCCTATTTGAAAGCACACTGTTGCTTTTATTTAGAAATATTACCATGCCTTTATTATAACTAAAAAGAAGAATACTGACCAAGTACACACAGCATATTCTAAAGAAGGGTGGGAGGTTCATTTTCTTCCTCCTATAAAATTTAATATACGAGCTTTTCTCCCTGGAGGGCAACATTACTGTCAATATTATCTTTTATACCTTTGCAGAAATATTCCTTATACTTTCACATCTTTGTATGAAATTCTACATTTTTCTTCACACACACACACACACACACACACACACACACACACACACACACACACACTGTTCTGTATCCTGTGTTCTACCACTGAACTGCCTCCCCAGTGCAACTGTATATGCTAAAGAAAGAGACAGGCCCCTCCACAAGAACGCATAGCACCCATGCAGAATCTTATTCAGCCAGTTCCCTACCATGGACATTTATGTTGGGTATGCTTATTTCTTATGGTGGTACAATAAATATTCCTATCCATATGTCACTGTGCTTATGAGAGTTGCTCTCCTATAGATTCCTATAAATAGAATTTTGGGTCAACAGGCATAGCAAACTCTCATCTGATTTTGGGACAGGTACAGATTTATAGTTAGACTAATTTTTAATTAAAACTTCTGGCAATCATAGTATAAGCTTTTGTGCTTAAGTTAATCACTTGACTTTATATGGAAATATGCATTGAGGGGAAGGAGAGGTATGATAGAGAATGTTATCTTAAGCAGCAAGCCCTAATTTCTTTGCTTCTGGCATTCTTACTATGAAAACCTGAGACTTAGGATTTGGAATTTGAACTCAAGCCTAACTCCAAACTTGAGTTCAACCACCAAAGAACCTATAGAATCTCAGTGACCCCTATGGATTTTCATCTATCCTCTAGGATAAGCTATACTTTGCCAAAATGGTGCTATATTCCACTTTAACCTGGTCAGTTTCTCATTTAGGGAAGAAAGGTATAAGTCATAAATGAATAAAATTAACTTATATACTCCTATAGAAAGGAAGACAATCAAGGAAACAAGGTTGCTACTCCGGAGGCTGAGATCTGAACATTGTGGCTGGAAGCTAACTGGGGAAGACAAATTGGAGAGACTATTATCTCCAAATAACCAGCAAAAAAAAATCTAGGATCAGAGGTAAAGCTTCAGTGGTAGAGCACCAGCCTTGAGAAAAAAAACAACAACAAACAAACAAGATATCAAGGCCCTGAATTCAAGCCCAAGCATTAGCACAAAAAAAAAAAAAAAAAAGAAAACTAGTTTTTATGCTTTTTTGCTCTACCTTTTAAAAAAAATCAAAATTAGGAAAAATAATGACTTTAAATGTGGCCTGCATACTTCTACTACTTAAATGTTCAAAAAAGAAAGAATGAGTATAAAGGAATTTATTTTAAAAGAAGCTAAAGTGAATTTTAAAACAGTTCCAAAGAGAGGTGTGAGCAATTTCATTCATGGGACCTCTACCACAAGGCTCCCATAAATAGACAAGAGCAGCAGCTCGGTTTGCAAGTATTATGTATCAGGAAAACTTGACTGAGGGTGAAGCTTCAGTTGTCTATATTTAACAGCAAACTGGCAGGTGTCATTCCAGCTGAGCTGGAGTAAAGCTTCTTCATTGAGATGTTAACATTGGTTTTAAATGCCCTGAACCAAATGCCCCCTGGTCCTGCCCTTGCTCATGCATTCACTATAACCTGTCAGGCCCATCATCAGTAACTCTGGAAGAGAAGGATGCCCGCCATGCTCCTGTTGACATGCTGGAAGTATCCTCTTTCCTACCTTGTGAGGAAAGGGCAAGCAGAGTCCAGCCAGCCAGATGACTAGCTTGTTGGCACATCCATGCCTACAGAGCTTTTGTGGCATGACTGAAACAATGGGTGCCCAATGGCCATTCAAGCAAATGCTCTGGGATCTAATATCAACTTTAGTGCATCTTAGAAAATCAGCTCAAAAAGTGAAAATATTCGGAAACACCTGGATTAGGAGATATTAGATTGGGATAGCTGTGTGTGTGTGTGTGTGTGTGTGTGTGTGTGTGTGTGTGTGTGCGTGCACACACGCGTGAGTGCTTCTGTGTACTAGGGCTTAAATTTCAGTCCAGGTCATTTTTCCTTAGCTATTTCCCCTAGCTTTACCATTTGAGCCACACTTCCATTTCCAGCTTTTTGCTGGTTAACTGGAGAGAAGAGTCTCACAATTTTTTCTTCCATGGCTGGCTTCAAACTTCAGATGTCAGCCTCCTGAATAGCCAGTACTTACAGGCATGAGTCACTGGCACCCAGGAGAAGATAGTAGATAGGAAATGGTTTATTTTATTAGGTTACCATTTGTAATGGGATTTGGTGGTAGTGACGTGGTCATGGTGATTTGAAGTGGTTAGCGTGGTGATAGTGAGGGTGGAGGTGGTGTTCGCTTCGGCAGCACATATACTAAAATTGGAACGATACAGAGGGTGGAGGTGGTCCTGAGGATGATGGTAGATGGGTATTGGTGGGAATGATGTGGTGATAATAGTGACGGTAAAGGTAGAGATGCTGGTACTAGTGGTAGTAATGGAGAGGAGGTGGTGATAGTGTTTTCAGGACTTTCATCTCCCCAGAATGTTTTCTTCCTCTCTGATGTGTGTGGAGGAGGATATTCACTTCTGGAATAAATATGCTACCCAAAGTATAAGACCCACAGCAGGATTAAGAGGCTGTGGTAGGAAAGGGTGTTAGAATCACCTTGAGTTCGTTCTCATCCTAAGAATGGATGGATGAGAAGGAACTACTCTCATTGTGCTCCACCTTGATTGTACCTTTCCACGAGCCTGGGAAATAATCTAAGACTGTTATATTTCCCACTTCAACACTAGAAGTATGTTAAATTTAATGCGATTTAAACATAAAGGAGCCAGCTGTTGGTGGCTTACACCTGTCATCCTAGTTACTCAGGAAGCTGAGATCTGAGGATTGTGGTTTGAAGTGAGTCAGGACAGGAAAGTTGGTGAGACTCTTACCTCCACTTAACTATCAGAAAACTGGAAGCAGAGCTGTGTCTCAAAGTGGTAGAGCTCTAGCCTTGAACACAAAAGCTCAGGGACAGCACCCAGGCCCAGAGTTCAAGCCACAGGACCAACAACAACAACAAAAAGATTAAATGCAATTTGAACAAAAAGGAAATTTCAAAGGTCTGCACTGGTTACCCTTGTGGTTGTGTAAGGAAGCAGAATCAGAGACATCTGCTAAGATCCCAGAGCCCTTTCTGCACTGTTCCATCCGTAGACCACTACTCCTTTCTCTCCACCTGCATAGCTCGGGCTCTGAGCCTCAGGACTGTGAAAAAAGGAAAGCTGAATTTCCTGGCTTTCAGGGAAAATCTAAACACGTGTCTTGGTCCACACTCAATGCTGTTGGATGAATTGTCCCTAGTGGGGTTGCTGTTTGAAGGATGATGTTGAATTTCCTAGCTCTAAAATTCCACGCACACATGTGTTAATGCAATTGTGGTTACCAGAGGAATAGTCTGTTAGGGTTTGTTATGATCAAAATGGGTAGAAAGCTAGGGGAGACTGGACTGCTGCCTCTGACAGCCCCATGGTCGTCAAGGTGTGACTGGTACACTAGCTCAAAGCTGCTACACAGCTCCCACAATGCCAGTTGCTTTCCAAAGTGTAAGAAATGTCTCGAATTTCTAAATGTGCCTCCGAATCAAGCCTTTCATTCAGAAACATCCACTTGTATCTTAGTTTTTTATCTTCCTCCCTCCCCACAGCCTCTGTCTTCTCTTTTCACTTCAACTTTCTCTTCAGGCATCCTAGCCAGCACATGCCTGAGACACTTATTTTGCTGTAGCCTGTTTCTCTTCATAGTTTTAAAAACTAGGATCTAAGTCACATATCACAGCATACACCACTTAAAAGAACACAGGTCAGTTTGGCTTCATTGCATCAGTTATATCCCTGTATTTGTGCTGGCCTGACATAGAGGGAGAGTTACATTTTCATGGTATATGTCAAACTATATTGATTGCTACAAAGTCAATATTCTGTGGAGAATGAAAATTTTAAAGCTCTAAATTAACTGCAGTGTGTGTGTGTGTGTGTGTGTGTGTGTCTGTGTGTGTGTGTGTGTGTGTGTGTGTGTGTGTGTGTTTGAGTGAAGGCTTCAAACAAAGATCCTCTGATCTCAGCCTCCTAAGTAGCCAAGATTACAGATATGAGCCACTGGAATCTGGCTTCAGAAGATATATTTTATGTCCCTATCTTGGCAGATGGTAGAAATCTTCTCTTTTTTCATTTTGATTGGGAAAAATTTTCATTCCATATACTAATTCTTTTATTGAAGTAATGGAAGTTAATTTGCTTTTGAGTACTTTTCAGTTTAGACTTTACTTAGGATTGTTTTCATTATTTTACTTCTTTCCTGAGTAACTTGGCATCTCTCACAGATTTTATTTTTTCAAAGAATCTAACTCCAGGGTGTTTCTAACTTTTTTTTTTCTATCTGCTCTCCTTTCCTTGAATAAAAAAATATTTTGGTATTTTAGGTTGTGATTTTCATGTTTGGTCCTATTGTGTCTTGACTTTTTAAAAATCATCTGTATAGATATTGTTCTAAATTTTCTTGCAAATTCATATGGTATTATGTGACTACTGTATGAATTTGATCATGAACCTTTTCTGTTTCATTTTTGTTTTGTTTTTATTTTATTTTATGCCAGCGCTAGGACTTGAATTCTGGGCATTTTCACTCAAATCTAGCACTTTACCCCTTAAGCCACACCTCCATGTCTGTCTTTGTGCTTAGTTACTTGAAGATAAAAGTTTCTTGGATTTATCTGCCTGGGCTGGCTGTCTTTGAATTGTGATTCACAACTCTCAGCCTCTTGAGTAGTTAGGAGTACAGGCAAAAGCTAATGGTGTTCAGTTATTGTTTGTTTTTTAATGGAATCAAATTGACTTCTTTTCAACCAGGGATGAAACCTAAAGCCTCTCACATCATGGTGACAGGTATAGGCAGGTATTCTATCATTAAGTCATACTCTGGCCCTGGCTACTCATTTTTAACTGAAGTGAGTTTTCCTATAACTTTAAGAGAAAGAGAATGGCCTTCATACTTTAAGAACTGTATGGCCTAGAGTTTCCCTTTCTGTTGCCTTCAAAATATGATTTATTTATTTATTCATCTGTTTCAATCAACTGTCAGGATTGGTTTTGATGCTCCCTCCCTCATTTTTCCTGGATCTTCTCTTTCCTTTGCCACACTTACATCTGCCCTACTTATTGTAGAGTCTACTTCCAGAATTTCTTCTGTCAGTGAAATCCTTGGTCTGAAAGAGAATGTTGATTGTTTAGTTTGAATGTTTAGAGCATTTTTCCCAGTCTATTTGGGAAGAGCAGGAGGAAAGAAGAGACGGGCAAAGAGAGGTTCAAAGCAATGGCCCCATTGCTATAGTCTTCATGTGTTCAAGAACAAGCCATTGCCAACTCTTGTATCTTCTACTTCCATCCTGCATATTTCTATTTCATTGCCCACTTTGACAAATATTGCTGGTTAGCTACTCCAGCCTTCAAGGAGTTTTCAAGCCAGACAGGAGACAAACCTAAGCATAGTTAAGTACAATCAGGCTGCAGCAAATACTGTGCAGATGCTGTGGTAACCCAAAGACAGTAGAGGCTCACTCCTGATGGTTTGTAGTCAGGGTAAACTTCCCAGAGGAGGCAACATTCACATCCCTAAGCAAGGCATTCATACTCACCAGATGCAGGCTCTTGTAGCAGGATGGACTTACAATACTTACTCTGAAAATGGCCAGGATATGTTATTGTAAAAATGAAGCCAGATAATTAGGCCTCTCTCCTTTATAGAGCTTCAGGCTTCTCATCCTCATTAGCTTGACCTTCATTTTTTTAATGATGCTGGAGATCAGACTCGTGCATGCTAAGTTGCTTTACAACTGAGTTCCGTCTCCTTTTTCTTTCATGTGTTTTGCTCATCTCCTAGCAATTTTGGCAGGTCTCTGGCAGGCAGACAGTGTCTGTAGCTTGATGCAGATCCCATCTCCTCCTCCTTGAGAATGACACATGATTATAGCTTTCCGTTCTGCTGAAAGAACAGCCCACTTGGAGCTTTCCTGCATTCTTAACCTGTGACATCCATCCCCAACTCTTTACCATTCCATCCCCTGGGTAGTTTGCAATCTGGCTCCTGGGTTGGCCTCGCACATCATCAGGACCCTTTGTCTGCATAAAAGGCCAATAGGCTGGTATATGCAACTGGCATAGGCAAAAGGCAGGCTGTCCTCTGTCTAGCTTTCCCCCACAGCAATCTTTGTGGGCAGACCTTCATTACACAGCACCAATGTGTGGGATTTAATTCCATTCATCAGGATTTTTTTTTGAGTGTTGAATACTGTATTCATTCATTCTAGGGCTAAATGAGAAATTTCAAAAGAGACAAAATATGTGACTCTCTTTGGATCATGCAATGTTTTCTCAATGCATGCCAGTGGGGCTGTGGACAGGCCAGAGGCTCTGAAGTAGCCCTGTGACCAGTAGTTGAGAGAGAGAGGAGTGAGAGGTAAAGGCTTTCCCTTAAATCAGCCTCAGAAAGGGCCACCCAAGGGGGACCATGCTAAGGGTAAGGATGGCCTGAAGGTAATGAGTAAGAGGCAGGGGAAGAATCCAGTAGAAACTCCCAGCTACCTGCCCCTACCCTTTTGGGTTCTCTTTCTACCTTACCCAGCTTCCTTAGCTATTGCCCGGGGCCATCAAGCAAGTCCTATGGGGTCACCACTGACCCTGGCCTCTAGGAATTCACTCATATCCTCAATTCCCTATTTGAATAGGGAAAATTCCTTTGTTAGATAGTCCCAGAAGAGGTTAGAAATTTCCCTGAAGAAGTTAGGTATTCTAAAGTGAAAAGCAAAAGACTTTTAAGCCATAAGGATTCTTGTCCTAACTCAACTGTCCAAAGTATGCCATGGCAGCACCAGCTCCAGATCCCAGAGCTCCTCTTCTGTTTCTTCCTTCTTCAACCCTGTCTACCTGGAGGATTAAACAGAGACTCAGATGTCAGACTACAATAGTTCTGGAGTGGAATCGTTGGCCCTCTGGATTTAGGCTTGCTTCTTTCTCTCACTCCTAGGCATAAACTTTGACCTCTCGACTCAGACTGCCAAAAGAGTTTTGTTTTTCTTCCTCAGGCTGTCCCAGGGCCAAGGTAATGATACGACTTCCACATTGGGACATCCAGTATTTAGCTTTGGGCATCTGAACAGCTCTGTCAAGTGCCTCGGTGTGTTAGTCAGCTTTCTGTCACTGTGACAAAATACATGAGATCATCAACTTAAAAAATAAACGTTTATTTTGGTTCATGGTTTTGGAGGTTTCAGTCCATGGTCATGGCCCTGCTGCTTTGGGCCTGTGGCAGGGCATGCCATCATGGAGGGAGTGCATAGGGGCAGGAGGCTGCTCACTCACGGTGGCCAGGAAGAAACAAAAAAGGACAAAGAGGGACTAGGGTCCCAAAATTTCCTTCAAGGACCCTCAGTGATCTAAGTTCCTCCACTAGGCTTCACCTTCTAAAGGTTCCATCATTTCCTAATGATGCCAAGCTGAAGACCTGAAGACCAAACTATAGAACCAAATTATAGCTCTGTGTTCTGGAGGTTTCCACATCTGATCAGGTGCTCATCACCCACTGAAGCCTTCCTTTTTTAATTCTGTCAGATTTCCCTCAAGCAAAGTGCCTGCCTGTGCTTGCCCATGATCGTTCTATTCTTCAGTTCTGTCCCAGTCACCTGGCTTGATTTCAGGACTGAATAAATGTGGTAGAGGTCATGGGACTCAGTGTAAGCCTTTGAAACACATCTCCCCACAGTGGCACAGCTATAGCACACTCTACACATGCTAAATTTCTCAAGCTTTTCTTTTTATAAGGCCAGAGTCTTGCTTTATAACCCCAGCTGGCCTTGAATTTAAGATCTTTCTGCTGCATCCTCCTGAGTGCTGAGATTCAGGATACTTAACTCATTTTAAAACTGCTCTCAGAGCCTGGAGCTCCTTTGATTGGTTCATTTGGCTTTTAGCTCATATACTCAACAATAATTTTTTTGTAATTTTTATTTCTGGTGATGGATCTGGGGCTTGAACTCAGAGCCCAGACTCTGTCTCTGAGCTTTTTTGCTCAAAGTTAGTGCTCTACCATTTAAATCACAGCTCCACTTCTGACTTTTTGGTGGTTACTTGAAGGTAAGACTTCACGGGCTATTGCCCCAACTGGTTTCAAACTATGATCCTCAGATCTCAGCCTCTTGAGTAGCTAGGATTACAGGTGTAAGCCATTGGCACTTGGCAGTAAATGATCAAGGGTGGTAAAGAAGAATTCTCACCTCCTAAGCAAGTGTTTTGACAAAGAAGCTTCCCGCTAGTCCCACCTCAGGAGCCATGATCAATACTCAGGTCAGAGGTCAGGAAATGACAATGCTGCCTGGTAGCTGCGTATAAGAGTGAGCTAAGCCACATTCTGGGGACTCTCCACAGAACTGGGCTGCACCATATGAAATTGTTGGGGCTTTGGAAGCAAACCATAGGTTTATATTAATAGGTGACTACTTATTTCTTTTTGTCTCAACAGAAGAGACTGAGAAAATATGGGTTTCTGGGGCTCCCAGCCTTCTCACTTGTCCCCAGTTCTCCCGATGACTCATGAGCAAGAGTCTGCACCCAGCTCATCAAAATCTCAACTGCCCATTCATCACCTAGGGAACTCATAAATGCAAATTATGATTGTGGGGCTGAGGTGGGGCCGGAAGTCCTGTATTTTATGCAGCAAGTTCCAGTGGCTGCCACCTGGCCACAATTTTGTGAGAAGTAGCATGTTGTCTGTATAGCTTAATTCTGTGAATCCTTCCCCCTCATGTCACTCAATAGAATATTAAGCATGAAGCAAAGCTTCCTAGGGCAGTAACATCTGTGCCAAATTCCCCCACCCACCTGCCCCAGAGTTGTATAAGCTCCACATGTTACAGCCAGCCATTAAACCTATTAAAGATGATTTTTTTTTCTGTCTTTGCTGACTACCCATTCAGCAGACACTTGCTAAGCATCTACAAAGTGGCCAGTGTGCTTCAGCCAGAGTTATGATCAGAAATGAAAACCTGACCCTGGTACTTCTTAAATCTCCCACTCAACACAGTACAAGGGCAAGTGCCCTAACATGGCAAGATTTTGTTTATATTTTTGTTGCTAAGAATTGAACCCAGGGACTTGTGTTTGCTTAAGCACTCACTCAACTTCTGAGCCACCTCTACAGCCCTTATTGGGAGTGTTTCATACCCTCTGAAAATGGACAATTTACCTTCTATCATGCTCTGCCTAATCCTCATCTATTTTCCCAGTCTTGGCTTCCTGACTCCCAGCTGACCAGGCTCCAAGCTTTGACTCTCATTCAAAATGTCTATCTTACATACCTATCAGTGGGAGGAGCCCTCAGTGCCCCCACTGATCTCTCATCTTGTTTCTTACTCCACTAAACTTCGTTTCCCAAGTGTAGACAATGCCTCCATCATTTCCCATCAGCAAAATTCTGCTGCACTGTATTGTTGTCCAAGTGCCTTGTCATGAGGTAGGAATTCTGGCCTGCAGGTTTTCCCATTTGAGATGCCCATGGACTTGACCTGCTTCCAGTGCCTGAGCTCTGGCTGCATGGCAGCTGGAGAAAGGCTGGGTTGCAGACTGCTGAGGAATGGAAAATGTCCGGGCGTGAATGTGAGTCATCTGTGGTATGTAACACTGTACAGCCCAGCTGTTGGGTTAGCATCAAGGAAAGCTGAGGACAATGCCAAGGAGACAAGAGAAGGGGTCAGGGGTGGTATAGCCAGTGTCTACCAAGAACTAACCTCCTTTAGACACAAAGTGTGCTGGGAAGCTTAGATCACCTCCACCCTGGAAATCTCTTGACTTTGGATGTATTGAGTTAAAAACTAAATGCAAGCTCTTTGCTGCTTCTAAAACGAGTGCTGTCCTGTTTCACCTTGGACTTGGCATGATTCACCTTTCTTAGCTCCACAGCGTTTATAACCATTACACTTTTATGTCACTGAATTGTCACTTTTATAAGAGAAGGTTTAAAATCACATTTGGTTTTCTGGTTCTTGTCTTAAAATCATATCGCTCATCTAAAAACTATAACACACACACATACCATCACCACCACCACCACCACCAGCAGCAACCCCCAAACAATGGCATTTTTCCTGTCCATAAAATAGAAACAACAGGCAGGTGCTGGTGGCTCAAGTCTGTACCCTAGCTACTCAGGAGGCTGAGATCAGAGGATTGTGGCTCAAAGCCACTGGGGCAGGAAAGTTTGTGAGACTATTATCTTTAATAAAGTACTCAAAAAAAAAAAGCTGGAAGTAGAGCTGTAGCTCAAGTGAACCAGCACACACACACACACACACACACACACACACACACACACACACAATAGAACCAGCATGAAGCTATTGTTGGGCTGGGGTCGAAGATGGAAAGGGACAGTAGTAAATCTACTTTTGACATTTGGGTCTTGCATTGATTTTGTGATTCTGATGCCTGAAATAAATTTCAATTTTGTAGCAGAAAGACACCCGTCCTTCAGCCTCCCCAAGTGCACTGGGTGTCTGCATCACCCTCTGCCCACCATCCATCTGGATCTTCAGTTCTTTCCCTTGTCCTCCTCACCCTGGGCCCTCACTGCAGTACATTGGCCATCACTCTATCTGGGTCAAAGCAATAATCAATTAGAAGAAAGTTCAGCTTGTAAACAGGATAGTAATCTGATACAGATTACTTAAAAATATCTTTCATTAAAAAGTCCCCAAATCCTGGGGCTGGGAAGGAGGAGGTTCAGCGGTAGTGTGCTTGTCTCGCATGCATGAAGCCCCTGGGTCCGATTCCTCAGCACCACATAAACAGAAAAGGCTGGAAGTGGTACTGTGGCTCAAGTAGTAGAGCACTAGCCTTGAGCTGAAGAGCACAGGGACAGCACCTAGGCCTAGAGGTCAAGCCCCACGACTGACAAAAAAAAAAAAAGTCCCCAAATCCCAACTAAATCTAACTAAAATTTATGATATATCCATATGAGGCCAACAAGTAAAAAAGTCCACATCGTGAAGCTGTTTCACACACAAAATTACTTTTGTATGAAATTTTGTGTATAGTATTTTTTAATGTTCTATTAAAAAAACAAATTTCATGGGCAGACTTAGATCCCATCCCAAGATATAGCACTAATGTCTATGCAACTATTCTGAGAGAATTTGATATCCCAAACACTTCTGGTCCTAAGTATATTGGATAAGGGACACTTACCTATATCCCTTTGTCCACCAGAAGTATTATAACAAAGAACCATATGCTGGATGGCTTGTGAATAACAAAACTTACTTCTTACTTCTTACTTCTGGAGGCTGGAAGTCTGAGGTCAGGATGCTGACATGATAAGTTCTAGTAGGGATACTCTTCCTTCCAGGTTGCAAACTGCTGCCCTTATTGGCAGAGAAAGGATGAAGTAGTTTCAGAGTTCCCTATTATAAAGGCACAAATCTCCTCTGTTAGGGCTCCATTCTGTGTCCTAATCACCTCTCAAGGTACCACCTCCTAAGACCATTACTTTAGGGGCTAGCATGTCAACAAACCAATCTGGTAGGTACTTGACATTTAGCTTGCCAAGGATTACCTGGTGACGATGGGACAAACAGACAACTGGGGTGAGAAACTGCAAGCAGAGGGACTAACTGGTTTAGTCAACCTTCTAGGTCATACATGAATCATCTTGAGTGGCATCACTGAGCTGGCACATTCCAGCTCATGCTTTAGCCAACACACTTCCCTAAGACTCTTAGGGTGGCCAAGTGAAAAGGTACATCTGAGTCTTGGTGTGCCTAACAGGTCTTATGAAATGTGGAGGCAAAGTGGCCTAAAGAGGGAATTGACACATCATAATCCCCAAGACACCTAAATTCTGGCAATGTGGAATGGCTGTCTGGTCCTTCTCTCCTTCTTCCACATATGAGCAAGTGAAGATCTCTGGGCTAGTATCTTTAATTATGGGATGGGGCAAGACTAGGTTTGTAGGCCAAATCTGATTATCATCAAAGCTGCAGTCAAGGTCAAGCTGCTGTCAGGAAGGGTGTGGTAAGGACAGTGCTGCATGTGGTTCAGACAGTGTCCACGAACTAGAACTGCATCTGCAGTGGTATCTGGACCCCTGCAGAGACTGCCTCCCTCAACTTCTGCCTTAGAAGTTACTCACACTATCAGCCACTTGGACAGCTCTGCATTTACTGGCAGACTAGGATTTAACTAGACTTTATTTATTGGGGTATGAGCTCAGGACCTGTGCTTAGATTTTTTTTTCTCAATGCTATTTTTCTACTACCTGAGCCACACTTCTGCTTCCAATTTTGAAGACTATTTTGGCTGGATTTTGGCTGGATTGATTCTTGGTTGGCTTTACTTCAGCATGCCTTGTCATTTCAGTTTCCTTGTTCACATAGTGTCTTTGATAAATTCATGGATGTTGCATCTTTTCTTTACATACAATATGTCTTGTTCTGGATTCTTTAAAAAAAAAAAACAGGCTTGATTCACTTTATTATTTTTGTATAAAATTCCATGCTGTAGCCACAGCTGAAGCCTAGGTCCTCTGCACGGAGACTCTGGTGTGGGTTTTCATAAGATGGGCAGTGAATTCCTGATAAGGAGATTTGGTGAATACGGTCTCTTTCCAGAAGTCAGGGGTTAGGTAACTGTAGGTCTTAGAGATGGCATCAAAGTTGGTTTGGCAAAGTTCCCCAAGGTAGCAGTACAGCCCCTGGCTGAGGTGTGGCAGTCATCGATTCCAGCCATCAGCAGCAGCTTCTTGGGGACAGGAGCTGAACGATCCCAGTGCCTCTGGGGGCAGGAATGAGGCGCACGAGCCCAGAACCGCAGTGGCCTGTCACCTTGCACGGGACAGTGTGAGGCCTGCCAATCCTGTTCCCCCAGTAACCTAGCCGCACAGGGACGATGGAGAGCTTGGCCGAGATGATGCCCCCCCGGATGGCAGTGGCCACCTCCTTGGCGCACTGAACCCCCAGACCAACATGGCTGTTGCAGTCGCCAGTGGCTACGAATGCCTTGAACCTAGTGCGCTGGCCAGCTTGAGTCTGCTTCTGCACGGGCATAATCTTCAACCCCGTATCTTGAGTGACGCCCCCAGGAAGAAGTCAATAATCTCAGACTCCTTGATGGGCAGGGAGGAAAGATAGATCTCCTCCAAAGACTTGATCTTCATGTCCTTAACCAGGTGGCTCAGTTTGGTGAGGATGATCTATTCCTCATCTTTGGCCTTGCCTCCAGGAGAACTGGCATCACTCGCCATTTGGTGTTTTCCTGAAGAAGGAAAAGTCTGGATTCCTTTGTGACTGGTATTCATCAGTAGGATTATGCTGAGTCTTGCTGTGCTTTTCTTTCTTTTCATCCTGATGGATATTGTTGAGGTTTTTGGATGCATAAATTGATGCATTTTTGCCCAATTGGAAAATTTAGGGGGTCTTTATTTCTGTCCATGCTGAGTGCCAGTGACTCATACCTGCTATCCTAGCTATTTAGGAGGCTGAGTTCTGATTGCAGTTCAAAGCCAATCCAAGCAGGAAAGTGCATGAAACTCTTATCTCCAATTATACACACACACACACACACACACACACACACACACACACACACACACACACACACACTTCCTGTCGATTTCCCCTTTTGGAAATTGAATTACATGTATACCCTCGAACTGAGAATATGTTCGTTTACTTTCTGGGCTAGGTGCAAGGCTTGTGTTACAATCCCAGCAGGAAGAGATTGCAAGAGACAGAGATCAGGAGAACTGTAATTTGAGGACAGCCTGGGGAAAAAAGTAGACTCTATTTCAATCAATGAGTTGATGATGGTGATACACGCCTGTGATGGCAAGGAGGCCACTGAAAGGAACGATTGTGGTTAGGACTGTGATCTTGCAAAAATGAAAAGATCTTACTTGAAAAATAACTGAAGTAGAAGGGATGGAGGCATGTCTAAAGTATGGAGCACTTGCCTGGCAACCTTAGTACTACCACCAAAAGAAGCCTGTTTTTTCTGCCCTTGAGTTTGACAGTTTCTATCACCAGATCTTCAAATTACCTAAGTTAATTTTTTCCCAGTGCCTAATCCTCAGTTAAGAGCATCCAGGTAAAAATCAGCATTTCTAATTTTCACTTATTTTATTTTAAACTGAGATATAATTCACATAGCATAATATTTATTTTTTATGTGTACTATTCATCTCTTCATTGTGTTCCTGTTTTTCTTTAAGTCCTTTAGCATATTCATAACATATATTTTAAGATTATTGTGCTTTAAGGACACTTTTCCCTCTGTCACTCCTGCATGTCTTTCTAATGACTTAATTATTCTCCTGACTGTAGGCTGGATTTTCTTCTGTGCATGTCTAATATACTTTGCTTGAATGCTAGACATTTTGAATTTTGTTCAATATTGTCATTGTTGAACATCTTTGAGCACTGGGCTTTATTCTTATAGAAGCTAGTTTACCTATTTATTTATTTATCCAGTCCTGGGGCTTGTACTCAGGGCCTAGACACTGTCCCTCACCTGTCAGAAATGAATAGTAAAAGGATACAGATTTTGTTAAGGCATTTTCCTCTGTACAGAAGGGTGCACTATCATCCTGCCCCCAGAGGTAGGAAGTATATATCAAGTGGTGGTTGGAGGGTGTCCATTTGGTTTTCATCATAACCCAGGTCTACCTTGAACATAGAATGGATGGATTTGATGGTGCAGCTCCCGTGGGAAGGTTTGAGGATCCAGAGCAGTCACTAGGGCACATTTTGATTACTGCTGCCATGTTTTTGTTCTAAAAGATGTATGAGCCTCTTCACATTAAATCCTGTTTGAACTGGGTCTTTCATTACTTGAAACCAAAAACATCCTAGCTGGTAAGCTTGGGTAGTTTCCTAAGTCAGAAGCCCACATATTTATTTCTACCTTGGTCCCAGAAAGTGATATTACCAACCGCATCTCTGCCCCCACCCCACCAGTTGGATATGGGGGTAGTGGAAACGCATTAAGAGTGTTATATTAGTCAGAGTCTTCAGAGAAACAGAGCCATTAGAGGAGCCACGTATTCCCAGCATATGCAGGAAGTAAAAGAATGACTCAAGTGGTAGAGCACTGGCCATGAGCAAAAAAGCCAAATAGAGCATGAGGCCCTGAGTTCAAGCCCCAGTACTGGCACAAAGAGTATATGAATTTATTAAGAGATTGACTCATACACCATAGAGATTGAAGAGTTCCACAATAGGCTCTAGGCTGGGGACCCAGCGAAAATGGACAATGACTCATTTCCCAGAAGTTAGAAGCTTCAGAACCACGAAAACCATTGCTACAGCCTCCAGTCCAAGGCTGAAGACCCAAGGGTCTCCAAGGGTCACTGGTCAAGTAGCTGAGACCAAAGGCCAAAGCATCTGGGAGTCTGGAGTTTGAAGATGGCTACATAAGAAAACACCCCTACCAAGGAGGAAGAATCAGACAGAGGGAGCTTCCTCTCTGGCTGATTGTCTGCTCCCTTCAGGTCCAGTTCATTGGATGGCACCAGCTTCCATTCAGGGCAGGCCTTCCCATTCATTTCTCTTACCCACATGCCAATCTTCTCTGAAAACACTCTCACTGACACACCTAGAAATACTGTTCTGCCAGATCTCTGAGCATCCCCTCATCTGGTACCACTGACATTCCAAATTGACCATGTCCAGGCTGAGATAGAGAATCAGCCTTCTGGAAATTTAGTGAGTCCCAGAACATTGTGGGTGAGCTTTAGAACATGTTTCATGTTCTAAAAGAAGAATGTTGAAAGAACCTGAGAGAATGCAGGGGAATCGAACAGGTCTCTTTATCTAGGCAAGAGGGTCAGGGCAGGATATGCCAGCCTGAGCTTTATAATGGGGATTTGGGAAGGTGGACATCTCATCAGGCACCAAAAGAGAAGATACAAGCTGACAGTGTGTGCAGCTGCCCAACATTGCACATCTCTGTAGGTAAAAATCACCCTCAGGGAGAACTGACAAACATTAATCTACCCAGACTATGTTGAAGTTGTTACTTCTACCCAACAAATAGAAACTTGTGAGACAGAAATTAAGGTAAATTTTAGGAAAGCTATAAAAGGAGTGTGTGTGTGTGTGTGTGTGTGTGTGTGTGTGTAGAAGGATATTAGTGGTTCACAACTCTAATCCTAGCTAGTCAAGAGGATTGTGGCTCAAAGTCAGTCCAAGCAGGAAAATCTATGAGAGTCTTACCTCCACTACACCACCAAAAAGCCAGAAGTGAAGCTTTGACTTAAGTCATAGAGTACTAGCCTTGAGCAAAAGAAGCTCAGGGACAATGCCAAGGTTTTGATTTTAAGTCTCAGGACCAGCACACTCACACACACACACACACACACACACACACACACACACACACACACACACTATATATATATATATATACACACACCTGTTTAGTACTAAAAATTCACACAGTATCACATTTACAAACATTGCCAACTTCCTGAAATATGAGATCTCATTACATTTAATATGTGGAAGCATCCTTTATACATCATTGAAGTAATAGTAATTTTAAATCCACTGCCATGTGAGGACCAGACTGGAATCCAGTGCAATGAATAGTGTAGGATTCTGTGAAACCTGCAGCAAAGCTACGTGCATAGCCATGAATGTTGTTATCTTTGCCTTTCAAGTGTGAAGTGCTAAACAGACCATTTGAGAGACACTAGCTGATCATCTATCCTTCTCACACTAGCTGATCATCTATACTTCTTGTCTGTGTATGCTGTTTATGGAAGTTCATTCCTCTCTGTTTTCAGATGTCTACCCACATGTCCAAGCCTCCTGCTATATGATTGGCTGCTGCTGGAACTTAGCCAAGTGCAATTCCAGACCTATTACTCTTAGCAACAACCTTCTTCCTCCCAGCAACCTGTAAAATCCACATATACTTCTTTGAGTCTAGACTCCACACAAACAGAGACAAGTCATTCTCCATGTCATGCTATTTCTTCTATAGAGTAGACAGCCTGTTTGTTTGCCTGAGGGAGTAGTACTCATTTTTAAAATTACTTGCAACTGGGGATGGGAAATTGGCTCAGTGGTAGAGCGCTTGCCTTGCATGCATGAGGCCCTGGGTTCGATTCTTCAGCACCACATGAGCAAAAAAGAAAAAAGCCAGAAGTGGTGCTGTGGCTCAAGTGGTAGAGCACTAGCCTTGAGCTGAGGAGCTGATGGACAGCGCTCAGGCCCAGAGTTTAGGCCCCACGACCAGAACCCCCCCAAAAAATTACTTGCAACTGAGCACTGGCTCATAACTATAATCCTAGCAGGAGGCTGAGATCTGAGGATTGGGATTCAAAGCCAACCCAGGCATGAAAGTCCATGAGACTCTTCTCTTCTCCAATTAACCAGAGAAAAGCCAGAAGTAGAGCCATAGCTCAAATGGTAGAGCACCAGTTCTGAGGGCTAAAGCTCAAGGACAGTATCCAGGCCCTGAGTGCAAGCCTCAGTACTGGCACACATAAACAAACAAAAACCTACTTGCATTAAGAAACAAAATGTACACAGGATAAAGAATCCTCCCCATTCCACTCCTCTAATGTTACATTTGCACTTACATCTGATCACTTAAAGACAGAGTTATGTTATATATTTATTCTGTGTCATTTACTGAGCTTTTCCCCCAGCACTGAATAATCTGCTATATTTAGTCTACAAGTATCCTAGTCACACAAACAATGAGCTGGCGCTATAGAGCTCAAGTATCATCCTATGTCTATTTTCTACTTTCATCATTTATTCATTCACTCATTCATTCCCCAAGTGTTTATGGTGCTGGGCACAAAGGGGTACAAATATAAATAAGGTACTGTTCCTGCCACTAAAAATTTCACAGTCAAGGAGAATAAATCAATATCATGAGATAGTTTTCCTATATTTACCCATTTGGGTCATGTATTCATGTAATATTTGCTCAAGTGTCAAATATAAATGACCCATTTTGTTTAGTGCTAAGCATATACAAGTGGCCAGATATGTGTGTTTTGGTTGGCTGAGGTTATTTCTTCTTTCAAGGCTTTAAAAGCAGAACCATGAAAGGTTGGAAAGATGCGCTATCCATTTCATGCTGTAATCTCTAGGCAGCACATGCTTCCACTTCCGGCCACAGGACGGACGGGCGATCAGATGAAAATGTTCTTTCTAATGAGAAAAACAATTAAACATCTAAAATGTGAGAACAAGAAAACACAAGATAAAAATAAACTCAGCAGTCTGCTCCATGAAAAGCATTTCTAACTGGTGAGTTTGTGGGTCGCCATTTCACTAGTTTCCACTCTTCCGTGCTGCATGACATTTACAATGAAGAAGCCAGCAACCTTGTCAGCAACTACTCCACAACTGGAGTTTAGCTGGCTGGTTATCAGGAATTTCTGTTTAATGCTTCAAGGTTAGCAGCAATCATTTCTACCCTTTTTTTTTGGGGGGGGGGGTCCGGTCGTGGAGCCTGAACTCTGGGCCTGGGCGCTGTCCCTCAGTTCTTCAGCTCAAGGCTAGCGCTCTACCACTTGAGCCACAGCGCCACTTCCAGCTTTTTTCTTTTTTCTTATGTGGTGCTGAGGAATCGAACCCAGGGCCTCATGCATGTAAGGCAAGCACTGAGCCACCTTCCCAGACCCTCTACCCTTTTTTTGTTTTTTGTTTTGTTTTTATATTCTGAGTTTGAACTCAGGGCCTCAGATTTATATTCTACCACTTGAGTCACTTCTAGTCCTTTGTCATTTTGTTTGATTTTCAGGTATGCTTTCATGCTTTTGCTCTGTATAGCCTTGGTCTATGATCCTTCTTCTTCTACCTCCCAAGTAATAGCTGGGATTATAGGTATGAACTACCATGAGATAGGACTCTTCTAACTTCTTCTCTGGCTGGCCTTGGTCTGTGATCCTCCTCCTACCACCTCCCAAGTAATAATCTAGATAGAGAGACAGATAAATAGATAGATACATACATACATACACATATATACACACATACACATACATATATATTTCTAAATTATGATTACAGACCACACCACTTGACCCCCTCAATATTTTAGCCCACACCTCTTCAGGCCAAAGACATAATCTTAGGTAACAAAATGTCATTAGCACACCCAAGAAATGTATCAGCAGTGTCCAGTACCACCTAATACCCAGCTGCCAGCTCTAGTGTACTGAAAGTACATGCTACCCTACTGCCTGGGCCTTGCCCCTTGCTCTTCCAGAACACAAAGCCTGACTCAGTGCACTGCTGATTCTCTGCCCAGCAGCTCAGGCTCCTGGCTGCTAACACCTTCCCATACCTCTGGAATTGAGCCCACTTTTCTCCATCTCTGTGGCCAGCACCCCAGTCAGATCGGTGCTCCTTAACCTTGGCCTGTGGCCATCTTGCAGCTGACTACTGCTACGTGAAATGGTCAGTAATGCTGTAACAGCCCAGCCACAGATATTTCCAGCTTGTGCATCAAGTTCCAAGAAAAAAAGGCTTTTAGTAACACCCGTGAGCTTGAATTTCATTAATATTCATGTCAGAAGAGAGTGGCTTATGAAAGCCAGTGCATTTCTGCTTCTTGGTAAAAGGGTAGAGGAAATGCTGCATGAATGAAGATCATATTGTGGAAGGCTGTGAAGGAGTGAGCTGCTGGGCACAACTCCCTGCTTCCTCCGCTTCTCAGGCTAAGCCCACCTCCTGCAGCAGGGCCAGAAGACCAGATTCTTTAAGTCCCATCAGCCATCTGCATGGAGCACAGTGCCAAAACCCTGCACCAGGACAAACAGCTCATGTGACACAGAGATATACCAGTCCCTGTCCTGGCTAGTTGAAGGACCAGCAAGGACTCAGTAGAGCCTTTTACCCTTGGGCAGAGGTTGGGCAGAGATTCTGGCTTCTCAAGAGCCACAGCTCATGTGAAGAGGGAGAACTCATTCCTGCTGCAGGGACAAAAAGCCTGAGAGAAAAGGAAGTGACAGGAGACTGAATAAAAATAGAAACAGCTCAGTGCTCTGACAAGAGGGATGCTGGATGAATCAGGTCCTTCTAGTAGTGGAAATAACTCATTTAAAGCAAAAAACCCATGGACAAGCTTTTGGGCTTTCTCTTTTCACCACATTAACACCCCGACAAAGGGCTGTAGCACTGCAGGAAATGAGGGGGTGAGGACTCTGGCTACATTCTCCTATCCTCCCTGTTTCTGCAGACAGTCCTGGAGGCGGGGTGCTGGTTGCCCAGGCAACAGCTTGGATGTAAAACTCCAGAATATGTGCTGTCAGGCAGTAGGAGATGCTTTTTTTTTTTTTTTTGCTAGTATTGTGTGATCTCAGGGAGGGCATTTTCTTAACCCTTCTGAGCCTGTTTCTTCACACATAAGGAGGAGGTGTGAGTGTGTGTGTGTGTGTGTGTGTGTGTGTGTGTGTGTGTGTGTGATAGCTGGCTATAGAACCTAGCAGGCACTCAGTATAGCTTTCTTTTCTTCTTCCTACCTCCCAGCATGCTGACTTCCTAGGCACCAGTTGGATAAACAGAATATGTACATGATATAAAACGGTTTGGGGGCTGGGAAGGTGGCTCAGTGGTAGAGCACTTGTCTACCATGCATGAGGCCCTGGGTTCGATTCCTCAGCACCACATAACCAGAAAAAGCCAGAAGTGGCGCTGTGGCTGAAGTGGTAGAGTGCTCGCCTTGAGCTGAAGAGCTGAGGGACAGTGCCCAGGTCCAGAGTTCAGGCCCCACGACCAGCCAAAAAAAAAAAAACAAATAAAACGGTTTGGATAATAAATAAGAAGTTAACTCAATTTTTGTGACTAAAATGACCTACAAAGCTCAAAAAAGTTCATGATGTGGTGTTAGAGAATCAAACTTTTGTAAACTGAAAAACCATTCATCACTTCCATAAATTTGAAAAGATTAAGTTTAATATTTTAGTTTCTGTTTGAGTAAGCATAACTGCATAGTAGGCATTGATTCCTCATTAAGAGCACTTGCTTTTTTCTCTGTTTGCTCAGAGACAAATGGAAGATGGATGTGGTAATCACAGACAGCATCAGCATTGTGGCCACGGAATTGCTGATCGAATGCATGTTGCTACCTGTGTGGCAACAACAAGCCTTCTAATGGCATGCCTCAGTGTTGGAGAGAATTCACACTTGAATCACAGGCAGTGATGGACCTCCCAGCCTTTGCCCCCTATTCTCGGTCGAGTTTCCCCACTAAGCTTGTGTTTATGTGGTATAGAGCATACCCTCTCTGTGACCATCAAAGTCATACAGCATGATTAGAGGATGTTGACTAAAGTGCATTAAAGATCTCAAAGAGTTAAAAGTAAAGATTTCTTTCCTGGGTGCTGGTGGTTCACACTTATAATCCTAGCTGCTCAGGAGGCTGAGATCTGAGGCAGGAAAATCCATGACTCTTATCTCGAATAAACTACTCAGAAAAAGCCATGGTTCAAGTGGTAAAGCGCCAGTCTTGAGCAAAAGAAACTCAGGGACAGAGCCTAGGCCCTGAGTTCAAGGTCCAGGACACTCTTTCTCCCTCCCTCCCTCCCTCCCTCCCTCCCTCCCTCCCTCCCTCCCTCCCTCTCTCTCCTTCTCTCTCTTCTTCTTTCCCTCCCTCTCTCTCCCTCCCTCCCTCTCCCTCTCCCTTCCTCTGTCTCTCTCTCCCTCTCTCTCTCGCTCATGCACACACACACACACACACACACACACACACACACACACACACACACACATACACACACACACCACAGTAAAGGTTTCCAGTTTAATTGACAACATGCATGTGATATAGACTGCTGGATAAACCCTTCAGGGTCACAAGGTGGTAATCTCCCCAGATGCTGCGAGCTGGGGCTCTCAGGGACTCCTCTTGTAGATCTGTCTCCAGCTAAACACAGTGGCCTCCCCATGCAATGCCACAACCCCCTCCTTGGGGATGGCTTTTATGATGATGGTAGGCTTTTGGGTCCTGATGGGTTCTACTCTCACAAAGGGATTAATAACATTTTCATGGAAGAAGGTTATCTTTAGAACATGAGGCTATAAATACATTCAGCAGTTTTCTTCTTTCCTCTCCTACATATTACTCTTTTCATCTTTTCTTCCTTCCTTCATCTCTTTCATCATCATCATCGTTATCATCATCATCATCAATCATTATTATTGTACCAGTTCTGAGTCTTGAACTCAGGGCCTGGATGCTGTCCCTGAGCTTTGTTGCTCAAGGCTAGTGCTCTACCACTTGAGCCACAGCTCTTCTTCCAGCTCTTTGATGGTTAATTGTAGTCAGTCTCACAGATTTCCTGTCTGGCCTGGCTTGGAACCACAGTCCTCGGATTTCAGTCTCCTGAGTAGCTAGGATTATAGACATGAGCCACAGGCGCCCAGCAGACTCCTTCCATCTTATATCATATTATTGTGTATGACAAAGGCCTCTCCAGAGGCCAGTCAAAAGCCAGGTTGATGCTCTTGAACTTCTCAGCTTCCAAAATAACCTTGCTGTAAAAAAAAATCATCTGCTGTCATGTATTGTTATAGCAAAAAATAAAAGACTAAGGTCCTCCTGTCATGATTTATTGCTATTTGTATCTTATTATAAACTTGCACAGAACTAGTTCAGAAGTGAAGCAATGGTGAGTTAAATCCAGTTCTTCTTCAAGTCAGTCATCTTATCACATCCTAAAGGGACTTTAACTCAGTTGCTCAATGCAGTTGATCATTAACAACTGCATTAGCATCAAACCTACTTGCATATGGTAGTTATAGCTTATTGATCATAAGGTCAATGTTATACCACATCTCAAAACAGTAACCTAAAAAGATAAGAGATAGAAATGTTGCCACATTGCCAGAGACCCACATGGTCATTAACAGTCATTCTAGTCCATTGCATATTTTATGACCAAAATATCTCCTCGAGTGACAAAGTTTGAAAACTCTGTCAGGTTTCCAAAGCAGATGGTCTTAGCACTATATGCTTTGATTCTTTCAGACATCTGCTGTAGCTGAGCTAAGAGACAATGTGGTCTTTTTCTCTGAGTCTCTGAAGGCATTAATAAAAACACTGATTTTCCCTTATTGTATAAGCCAATATTCATCCATTTACTCTCAGCTACCTTCCTTCCTCTTTCTCTCCAGTGATCATTTTATCTTTACCAAATATGTCCACCTTTGGAAAGGTTAAAAGGTTTGGTCACCGTGCTGGGAAAACTGGCCAGAAGCAATCAATATAGTGAACATGTCTCCTTCTGTCCACTCTCATTCATGTAGGGCACTAGTGGCCCTAGTTAACACTGCTAGGTAACAGCTGCATTCAATGTTAACCCAGTTCTGCCAAAGGAGATGAACTCATGCTGTTGGGCTCTTAGGAATTTTGACATAATAGGTATAGTTGCAGTTTATTGTGTAGTAAGTTACTGACTTGGTCCTGAGGCCAGTACATCAGGTAGGAAAAATAAATTGAGATGCACATTAGAGAATCACATAGTCGTACCAACATTTTTTCCACCCCCTCTTCCTGAAGTCCACAGAAAAGGAAGGAATCTGTCTAGTGTGAACACTTATTAAGCCCTTGCATGTTGAATGTGAACACGAAGGCATATAATGCAGCCCTCTATGATATTATCACCCCATGAAGACAGTGAATGTTTAAACTGCCTATTCCAATTCTGCACCCAACTTTTATCCTGAAGACAAATCCATGTATCTTAACCCAAAGACACATAACTTTGTGGTTTCCATATTGGAGCAAAATCTTCTATTCTTGTCCTTTTGTAGTAGATTGAACATTTGCATCCAACATTAGCCAATGCCTAGTCTAAAGTTAGTGTCTACTTCCAACAGGACTGTTTTACAGCCTAATCTGTTTGACATCCCATTCCTTTACATAAAATTTCTGCAAGTTGTTCTCATCAATCTCTTATCTGTTTAATTCAGATGGTTTCAGATTACTGAGACCAAAATTATTCTCCCAGTCATAATGATCCTTTTTGATGTGTGTGTGTGTGTGTGTGTGTGTGAGTGTGCACGCATGCATGTGTTCAAGCCATAAGGCTTGAACTCAAGGCCTGGGCTCTGTCCCTGAGTATTTTGTTCCAGGTTATCACTCTACCACTTGAGTCATGGCTCCACTTCTGGATTTTTGGGTGGTTAACTGGAGATAGGAGTCTCATGGGCTTTCAGTCTCTTGAGTTGCTAAGATTGCAGGTATAAGCCACCAGAGCAAGGAATTAATTTGTTTATATCTGTTTGGATCAGGTTTTAGTTGGCCATAGGGTCATACAGATGAGCCTAAATGTAATGACATATAACACAATCATATTGTTTCCATCTATAAAGGAGCCAACACTGGGTGGGCATACAGTGCCATACAGAGACAGCTGCAGCTATGGTGGTGGCTGTTGGTGGGTATGGATGTAAGAATATCTCTCTGTCCTCATTACTGCTGCAACCTCATGCTGGACTTTGTATTCTTACAATGGCCAGCTCATTTTACAGCTGACCTAATGCCTTTCTGGGCTCCATCCCTCCCTAATTGGTGCATTCTTCCATGATCAGTACTCTGAAGCCAAAATGGATAACAGTGATAAACCTGTGCTGTTGAGGTTTGTGTGGGGCAGGCAACCAGGAACCACTGGATTTAGCCATATTTGGTACTGCTTGGAGTGGCAAAAGACCCGCTGTGTTCAGTTTCCTATAAGCTGCCCACTTCTCCTCTCAGCCCCTCCCACCTTCCACAATATGGCCGTTGCTCTGTGGATTTCCAAGCCCCTCTGCAGCAAGCAGCTGCTGCAGGAAATGGAGGGCAGCAGCTCTCTATGCTCTTTTCCACTGCTACCGTTCAAGGCCATCTTTGGTGACACTTAGCATTCCAGACCATGACATGATTCAATTTCATCTCAGTTTTGGGAAGTCATCAGTGATGAGCATGGCATCGACCCCACTGGCAGTTACCATGGCGACAGCGACTTGCAGCTGGAGAGAATCAACGTGTACTACAATGAAGCTGCTGGTAAGTGTTTGGATGGCAACCGGGCTTTCAATAAGCGGCAGAGGAAAGGACCTAGGAGCATACAAATGATAAGGAAATGCTGTTTGCATAGTGTTTTCAATGTCAACTGCAAAATAGTCTGTTTAGTTGCTGAAGATTGCTGGGTGAAGCATGCTCAGTGTGTCCATTTCTGTTTCCTCCTTTTGTCTCAGTGCTGGAATTTTCTGTAATAAATGATGCTGTGAGAGTTACCTATGACTTATGAGCTCTGCTCATGACTTGCTTGCCAAGCACAGGTCTAAATCAGCTCTTGTTCCCACAGGCAACAAATATGTCCCTTGGGCTATCCTGGTGGACCTGGAGCCGAGTACCATGGATTCAGTGAGGTCGGGACCATTTCGCCAGATCTTCAGGCCAGACACCTTTGTGTTCGGTTTGTCATCATGGTTCATGGGACATGACCATACACTCCACCATTCCCTATGTTTAGTGTTGAGCTAAGCCCATATCTGCACAGCCTCAGTCCTGGCCTTAACCTTCCCAGTATGCTGAGGTCATACTTCAGACCACTCCGACAGTTCAGAGATCAGTGCCAGCCTGCAGAGGCTGGGCTAGCCCTCCATGACAGAGCAGCTTCTGAAGCAAAGAACAGAGAGTAAGGGAAGCTTCCACCAGGGCTTTACAGGCTCAAGGAATTTCAAAGGGGCAACAGCTAGCTACCTCAGGGTACTAAAGGTCAAAGCATAGCTTATAACCAAAGTGCAGACAAATGCTTGGTGCTCTTCTTACTCTCTGATCACAGTTTTCTTCTCTTTCCTTGTTTAATTAAACCTAGAGTATTTATAGAATGTTCAGTTCTTCCTTTTAGAAGCTCTCTGGGTTTGCTCAACTTGGATTTGTATTTTATTATGATCTCAGATCTTTCCATTGATAGAGAAAGAAAATAAAATTTGTAATAATAATAAGGTACAATGAAGTTTCAGATACATGTGTAATCTTTAAATCAGATTAAACATCTTTATCTTCTTAAAGATCTCTTTAGGGTAAAAAAAATCCCCAAATCCCATCTTCTAGTATGTTGCCATGCACTCTTCACTGTTGGCTATGGACACAACACCAGGCCACAGCATAGCGGAGTTGTTCTTGTCTATCAGCCACTTATAACCCATGACCACATTTCCTCATTCCTGCTGTTCCCAGCAGTTCAGTATCTCTGATACATCAAAAATTATCTTTTAGGTAAAAAACAAAAAGAGAGAAAAAAAAAACCCATTGTAGCCAAAGAAAAGAATCTGCTACTCTAAAACCAGTCTGGCCTTGTCTATGGTACAAATGATACAGTGGGCATTTATTGAGTCCGTGTCTTATCATTTCTTTTCCCCTGGCAGGCCAGAGCAGGGCAGGCAATAACTGGGCCGAGGGCCACCACACAGCAGGAGCCGAACTGGTGGAGTCGGTGCTGGATGTGGTGAGGCAGGAGTTGGAAAGGTGTGACTGTCTCCAGGGCTTCCAGCTGGCCCTCTCCCTGGGAGGTGGCACCAGGTCAGGCATGGGCACCCTGATTCTCAACAAGATCCGAGAGGAGTACCCAAACCGCATCATGAACACCTTCAGCATCATGCCCTTGCCCAAGGTGTCAGACACTGAGGTAGAGCCTTACAATACCACACTATCCATTTACCAGTTGTTGGAAAATACAGATGAAACCTGTATTGAGACATCTGTTTCCCCACCCTGATGCTGACTATACCCACCTATGGAGACCTCAACCACCTGGTATCAGACCATGAGTGGGGACAACCACCTGCCTAGGTTTTTCCGGACCAAGTGAATACAGACCTAAATGCAAGGCCTTCCTGTGTTGGCACATGTGCCAGAGTGTTGAGGGAACCCTAAAAACCAGGGCCAATTTGGGGTTCTTATGAAGATCCAGACTGCACAACCAAGGAGGCTGAAGATTAGACATCCCCATATCATAAATGCTTTAGACCCAAGGAAGACCTTCTAAAAATTGTCCTCAATGTTATCATCTAGCTAGCTAGAAGAAGACCCTTCATATTTGAGAGCATTCCCCCCTGGCTATTTCTTGGTTTGGTGGTGGGATGCTTGTTGCTCCCACTGCAGGCTGCTCTGAAAGCAATGTAGAGCATGGTGGGGGCGGGCAGGGAGAGGCTGTTCTGCAACGGTGTGGGTATGGCTTTGGCAAGGCCTGGCATGAAGGGAGGGGTCTAAGGAAAGAGTAGACAGGGTGAAAGCCTGTGGGCTGGGCCTCTGGTCCCAGGTCTCCCCCTTCCTATTTGTTTTAAAACTCTCCCCTGCATACTTTCAGCAGACATGGATTTATTAGGCTCTCCACAGCCACTTACTTTCTTACTACCAGGAAAATGTTGACCTCACCTTTTCCATAACTGATATTTTCCCTGAAAGTGAAATGGGGCAGATCTTGGGCCCTAGAGCTTCTAAGACAAATGACTGGGGCTCTTTCTGCACTGGTGTGGCCAAATGGAGGGCAGCATGACCAGCCACACCCAAATCCTTGGCAGCCTAGATCTTAGTGACGTGTGAAAAGAGCCTGTGCTCAGAAAATAGGTAGCAAGGGAGCCAGAAAGCTGGGAAGTGACAGGAAAACAGGCTGTCCAAGGTTTCCTGGCAACTCAGGGAACTGGGGGTTATGGAACCCAGACTTGCGAAGTATAGGATCACTCACAGATCTACAGGTTCTCTGGGTGTGGGTAGGTGAGGAGCAACCAAACAATGCCTGAACTCACTTCTGAGGGCTGCTACCGCTTATTTATATCTAGAAATCCTTTCTTGTTTTGGGCCAGGCCCAACGAATACAACAAGGAAGCATGCACAGAAGGAGGGAGCTGTTTTGCCTAATAAGAGTATCACACAGAAAGCGACTGTTAGTCAGCTTTCTGTGACTGTAACAAAATACGAGGGGGTTGGGCTGGGAAGGTGGCTTAGTTGTAGAGTGCTTGCCTAGCATGCATGAAGCCCTGGGTTGGATTCTTCAGTACCACATAAACAGAAAAGGCTGGAAGTGGTGCTGTGGCTCTAGTGGTAGAGTGCTAGCCTTGAGTAAAAGAAGCTCAGGAACAGTGCCCAGACCCAGACAGTGCTCAAGCCCCACAAGACTTGAAAAAAAACAAAACAAAACAAAAAAACAGGTAAACTGCTGATGAGGTATAAAGATTTATTTTGAATCACAATTTTAGAGATTTCACACCATGGCCACTGGGTTTATTGCTTTGGGGCATGTGGTTGCATGGTGCATTATGGTAGGAGCTCATGGGGAAGGAAGCTGTTTACCACATGTTGGATAGGAAGTAAAAGAAAAGAGGGAAAGATCCGATTATCTCCTGAAGGGCAGATCCCCAAAACCTAACTCCCACCAGGCCTACCTCCTGAGAGATTTACCACCTGCCACAGGATAGGGACCATGCCTTTAACACATAGGCAACTGGGAGACACTCACTATCTAAACTATAGCAGCAATACTGAAGTTGAGTCTGAATTTATAGAGAAGAGCTTTAGGAAGGAAAGATGGAAGGAGAGAGGGAGGGAGGAATAGTTCTAATTGTAACAGCTCAGGTTTCTATACCAGTTATTAGGTGACCAGTAGTATTGTAAGTATTTTTACATAATAGTTTATTCAGTCCTGTAACAACTTCAGTGGATACTTATAGTTGTCCCTTGGTATCTGTGGTTAACTAATTCCAGGTTCCCTACAGATACCAGATCCTCAAATGTTCTAGTCCCTTTTATAAAGGGACATAGTATTTGCATAGAACCTACACACACACACACCCTCCTGTATCCTTGAAATAGTCTCTAGGAAGAAAGGGGAAAAGGGCCTGTGAAAGAAAATACACTTGGAGAACAGTGGAAAGGTACACTCTTGTTCTTTAGTACTTTCTAAATTTTTATGTTTTATCATCAGAAAATATGCAGCCTAATGAGAATTTAACACCTGACCATGGATAGCATTTTTTGCTTTAAAGACCCAGATTAGCACTTGTCATAAGAATAGATGTGACACTTCATAGTAGATCAGGCTCACTCCCTGAGGTGATCTAATGTCCACCTGTAAGGGGACCCCTGTCATCAGCATTATCCACTCCGAGGCTCATTCTCTGCTCCTTTTGGCAATAAACTTTGCAATTGAATGAAACAGTAAAGGCTGACAGGAAACACTGCAATTAGTGACATCACCCAGAGCATAGACTTTCTGGAAGGTTCCAGCTGATAGTGAAGAGCTAAGATGTGGAGTTGGAAGGTGGTGTGGAGAGAAGGTGAAGGCTAAGCCCTGGATCCCTGGGAAGAGCATGAGTGGACAAGCTGTCCAGGGGGCCAGCAGTTTGAGCAGGAAGAGGAGAGAATGTAGGACTTCCATCCTACTCTGAGAGGAAAGACCAGGTACCCACCTGCCTGCTGAGAGGCCCCTGGAGGTCTGGCCTCCTGATGATGTGACTTAGCCCAAGAGATGACTCACTTCTGACTAGCTTCTCCCTTCTGTGATGCAGACCAGCTGTTAGTACGGCAAGTCAGATTCACGTTTTAATGACAGCACTGTCTAGGGCTTATGAAAGCTTCTTTGCTCCATAAATTTAATCCCCTTTCATACATAGCTTCTCATTTCCTACTCACAAAGCCAGCTCCAAGCTGTCTATAATTACTGTTGTTTTATATCCAGAGAGGTAAAATGTGAAGGCCCCTGTTCACTTGCACATTGTTCATGATCTTCATGGAGAATAATTCAGGTTAGCCCCAAACTCATCCTGCCCAAGCACGGGACAGTCCAATGGGCTTTCTCTTTGTAGAAGGACTAGGGATTCCTTCACTCACCAGCTCTGTGGAAGGTCAGGTCTTTCACTCTCTTTCATGCCAGTGAAATTGGGCTCATATAAGCTGAGTCTAGAGAAGTGTTGCTCAGTAGATATGTGAGCTGTGACTGTGAGACATATCTGTATTTTTTCATTTTCCTACCTGTCTCATTTTATCTTTCTGTCTCTGTCTTTCTTTGTCTTTCTGACTCTCTCTCCCTCCCCTCCCCCCCTACAGGTACTGGGACTTAAACTACAGGCCCGGGTACTGTCTCTTATTTTCTGTGTTCAAGGCTAACGTTCTACCACTTGACTCACACTTCTACTTCTGGCTTTTTGGTGGCTAATTGGAAATCAAATTCTCATGAACTTTCCTATCTGGACTGGCTTTGAACTATGATCCTCAGATCTCTTCCTGAGTAGCTAGGATTACAGGCATGAGCCACTGGTGTCTGGTCCTTTCTCATTTTTTAAGTTAAAATAAAACAAGTGAAATTAATTTCAAAAATACATCCCAAACATCATTTTGATTTGTAGTCAATGTAGAAATAAGCAAGGGAGTGACTTACATGGTCATAACTTACAGAGCCTATGAAAGCCAGTGTGTGCTTCACACTCGTTGCTGTAACATCAATTCAAACTTCCTACATTTCAGCTGCTCCATGGCCACACGTGACTGTATAGTGCAGGTCTATGAAATTCAGTGAGGCTAACGTGACCTAACACAGGAAATGTGCACATCGCTGACCATTCCATGCTGCTGTCAAATCCCTTCATTTGACACACACACACACACACACACACACACACACACACACTGAAGCGTCTTTTTATTACAAGGAGTCCCAAGAGCTCCAAGCAGACTGTGACAAACCCAACACCCAGCACTTCTCCAAGCCCCCAGCTTTACTTGTAGAGGTGTTTAGTCCCCTGGCCTCCATCCCTGTCCTTGAAGACAGCCGCCCACCTCCTGCTACGACGTCCCCACAGAATGGACTGAGGGCCGGTCACAGCGTCCAGGGCTTGGCGGGTTACAGGAGTTCCGGTTCTTGGGCAGCCTTGGCCTCCCCAGGCGCCCGGGGAGGAGGCCGGCGCTCGGGCGTAGCCCCAGCCCCGTGCAGGGCCCGGGCTCCCCCCATCCAAGCAGTGAGCGACGAGACAGGGCTACGAAGTGACCTACAGACCCAGCGAGGGTGCCAGCCGCGCCCGTGAACGGAGAGGGCAACCGGCGGGCTGGAACGAGTCCTGGGCACCGCCCTAGGCCGTCTCATGCCAGGGCCCGGCGCCCTCCTGGGATCCAGCGGCCCCGGCGACGTGCCCCAGCGCCCCCGGACCTCGCACCGCGCCCCGGCTCCCCCTCGCGGTGCCGCAGTCCCGGCCGCGCCTCCCGCAGCCCCGCCCACCATGACGTCAGCGTGGGGCGGGCGGGCTGGGGTATAAAAGGCGGAGCCGGGGCGCGGCGGCAAGCCTTTGCGCCTAGGACCCTTCCAGTTCGCCCCGCGCGCCCCGCCTTGACAGACAGCGCCTCCACCTGCTCCGCAGCCGGCACCATGCGGGAGATCGTGCACATCCAGGCGGGCCAGTGCGGCAACCAGATCGGCGCCAAGGTGGGCGCGCCGCTGGAGGAGGGGAGGGGGTCTTGTGGGGTCGCTGTCGGGAGCCAGCGGTCCCCAGGTTATGTGTTGGCAGGGCGGGGAGGGTGCAGGGCCTGGACCCAGCAGAGCCTGCGGTGGTCCCTGGCTGCCCAGGCGGCGTATTCCGCATGGCAAGGCTACTTTCTGGGCTGAGTGGCCCAGGAAGCCGCTCGACCTGCCGGGATGCCAGTAGGCGACTCGTGTTGGCCTTTAATCTAGGGCTTTTAAATTATCGAGAGGCAACACCCTTCTGCAGGGGTGAGTGTGCATTCCTCAGCTGCATCAGTACTGCGAGAGGCTAAGATCATATGTAGCCATGGTCTCATGTGAATGTTGTTCATGCATTTTTGTCCGGTTTGAATGAAAGAAATGCAGTGTCATTGGGCTGACAGGTATAGAGGCTTCTCTTTAGGTCAAAAGACTGGTGTCAGATAGGCAAGAACAGTTCTTTTCTGAGTGAGGCTTCATTTGCTACCCCATTTCCATTAAGATGGGCTGTTTTCTAGCTCAGCGTTTTCAGTGTTTCAGTGAAGATCCCTGAGATGGTGTGAGGCCAGACTCTCTTTATATAATCCAACCAGAATACAGTACTGCAATAGACTGGATACAGATATGAGAGGCCGAATGCCTTCTAATAAGCCAGATAGGGAAGAGATTAGCAAAATTGTGAAATGACACCTTTATCATTATTTTTATTTTAGAAAGCACATTTTTATAAAAACGTGTAAATTAAAATGTGGTTGTGTGCTTTAAAATGATTTAATAAGTGTCTTGCAATTTCCTTAATGTTAGTTTTTAATGTGATAAATGCCAATGAGAAAAAGTGAAATTCTCTGAATCCAGGCACTGTCTAGACATGATCTAAAGGGAGATCGATGGTCTTACTCATCTTTAAGGAGGCAGGTGACTGCACTGGGTGGGAGCTGTCATTCCTGATGGCAGCTGGAGGCAGCAGTGGGCATGGTGCATGGGTGTGGGCAGGCACCCCTACAAGGACATGGTCTCTTTCAAAACTGCCATAGTGCCAATCTTTATGTCCCGCCCCCTTTCCTGCTGCTGATTCACAAAGGAGACTGCCTCATGATGGCCAGCTTCCTCCACTGCAGCCCAGGCATCTCCCAGGATTGTGCCTGTTTTTCCCAGCCCACTCTCAGCTGGGAGTCAGTGCTCAGAGGCCAATATGTAGGACAGTAGCATAAATCTGGCCTGTTGAAAGCTGTATGGGGGTCTGTGCCAGATGCCATTGAGCCCTGGAGGTAATTCTGGGTGAGACCACTGGAACCTCTTTCTTACCTGGAGCAAATCATCAGCTTAGACTAAGCCCGGTTTCAGTTCTTTTAGAGAGATGGAGCCTTCTCCTTACACAGCTTCCTAGAAAGGGATTTTCTATGCCCTCACCCCCAGGCTCCTCCCAGCCTTTCAGTCTGTGTTCTTAATATGGCCGATGCGCTGTGCTGTGGATTTCCAAGCCCCTCTGCAGCAAGCAGCTGCTGCAGGAAATGGAGGGCAGCAGCTCTCTATGCTCTTTTCCACTGCTACCGTTCAAGGCCATCTTTGGTGACACTTAGCATTCCAGACCATGACATGATTCAATTTCATCTCAGTTTTGGGAAGTCATCAGTGATGAGCATGGCATCGACCCCACTGGCAGTTACCATGGCGACAGTGACTTGCAGCTGGAGAGAATCAACGTGTACTACAATGAAGCTGCTGGTAAGTGTTTGGATGGCAACTGGGCTTTCCATAAGTGGCAGAGGAAAGGACCTAGGAGCATACAAATGATAAGGAAATGCTGTTTGCATAGTGTTTTCAATGCCAACTACAAAATAGTCTGTTTAGTTGCTGAAGATTGCTAGGTGAAGCATGCTCAGTGTGTCCATTTCTGTTTCCTCCTTTTGTCTCAGTGCTGGAATTTTCTGTAATAAATGATGCTGTGAGAGTTACCTATGACTTATGAGCTCTGCTCATGACTTGCTTGCCAAGCACAGGTCTAAATCAGCTCTTGTTCCCACAGGCAACAAATATGTCCCTCGGGCTATCCTGGTGGACCTGGAGCCGGGTACCATGGATTCAGTGAGGTCGGGACCATTTGGCCAGATCTTCAGGCCAGACAACTTCGTGTTCGGTATGTCATCATGGTTCATGGCACATAACAAATTGATCCTCTTCTTCCTAAACCCATGCACTCTACCATTCTGTGTTCACTGTCGAGCTAAGCCTGGATCCATACACCCCCAGGCCTGGCATCACACACTCAGTATGTTGGGGTCATGCTCCAGGCCCCTCAGACATCTCAGAGATCAGAGCTAGGCTGCAGAGCCCTGACCAGTCCTCCATGACAGAGCAGCCTCTGAAGGGAATAAACAGAGAACAAAGCAATCTTCCACTAGGGCTTCACAAATGCAGGTAATTTCATGGAACTGTGGACAACCAGTAACCATTTGGGGATGTCAGAGGTCATAAGCTGGGCTTATGACCAATGTTTGGACAAGTGCCTGAAGCCCATCCTCTCTGACCACATTGTGCTTCCTCCCACTAGCTGTTTTGTTTTGGGGAGTACTGGGGTTTGATTTCAGGGACTTGCATATGCCTGGCAAGTCTTCTCATATTCTAGTCATCTGTTTTATTTTTATTTTTCAGACAGGGTCTCAATTTTTTTTTTTTCTGGACCCAGAGTAGCCTTGGACCAGGGCTCTCCTTTTCCCACTTCTTGAGAAGCTGAAATACAGGCATGGGCTGTCATGCTGGTTCAATTGCACCTAATTATTTATGATGTTCTGTTCTTCATTTTATTTCTTTTCATCTTTTTTTCTTTTGGTCTGAGATGAGGACTCTAACTGGGTACCTGATGCTTTTGCTCATTGGTTAGCACTCTACCCACTAAGCCATGTGCCTCTAACTCCTCTGTTGATCATTTTAGATGCTCTTTGGTTTGGTTAAGATGTTTCCTTTCTCAACCAGCTTCTTTATCATGATGCCTAGAACTTTTGAAGATCACTGACATACTGAAAATATTCTCTTCATGTAACAAATGTGTGTATAAGAAAATATCAAAGGTTTTCTAGGAACTCATACCTTATCCACAATTTGAATGACACAAGTCAATATCCCTTGAGTCTGTGTCTGAGATTCTCTTTCCCCCTGGCAGGCCAGAGCGGGGCCGGCAATAACTGGGCCAAGGGCCACTACACAGAGGGAGCCGAGCTGGTCGACTCTGTCCTCGATGTGGTGAGGAAAGAGTCAGAAAGCTGTGACTGTCTCCAGGGCTTCCAGCTGACCCACTCTCTGGGAGGTGGCACCGGGTCAGGCATGGGCACCCTGCTCATCAGCAAGATCAGAGAAGAGTACCCAGACCGCATCATGAACACCTTCAGCGTCATGCCCTCACCCAAGGTGTCAGACACTGTGGTGGAGCCCTACAATGCCACACTATCTGTCCACCAGCTGGTAGAAAACACAGATGAGACCTACTCCATTGACAACGAGGCCCTGTATGACATCTGCTTCCGCACCCTGAAGCTGACCACACCCACCTATGGAGACCTCAACCACCTGGTGTCAGCCACCATGAGTGGGGTCACCACCTGCCTGCGCTTCCCAGGCCAGCTGAACGCAGACCTGCGCAAGCTGGCCGTGAACATGGTGCCCTTCCCCCGCCTGCACTTCTTCATGCCAGGCTTTGCCCCCCTGACCAGCCGGGGCAGCCAGCAGTACCGGGCCCTCACAGTGCCCGAGCTCACCCAGCAGATGTTCGACTCCAAGAACATGATGGCTGCATGCGACCCCCGCCACGGCCGCTACCTGACGGTGGCTGCCATCTTCCGAGGCCGCATGTCCATGAAGGAGGTGGACGAGCAGATGCTCAATGTGCAGAACAAGAACAGCAGCTACTTCGTGGAGTGGATCCCCAACAACGTGAAGACGGCTGTGTGTGACATCCCCCCGCGTGGCCTCAAGATGTCGGCCACCTTCATTGGCAACAGCACGGCCATCCAAGAGCTGTTCAAGCGCATCTCCGAGCAGTTCACGGCCATGTTCCGGCGCAAGGCCTTCCTGCACTGGTACACCGGTGAGGGCATGGACGAGATGGAGTTCACTGAGGCTGAGAGCAACATGAATGACCTGGTGTCTGAGTACCAGCAGTACCAGGATGCCACTGCTGATGAACAGGGGGAGTTTGAGGAGGAGGAGGGTGAAGATGAGGCTTAAGAACTTCTGAAATAAATCGTGCACCCTTAGTGAACTCTTATTGTCCTCCAGCATGGTCTTTTATTTGTATACCATGGTGCTCAGTTTTGCCTCTGTCAGAAATTCACTGTTGATGTAATAAGTGGATCTCCTTTAAAGATTACAGTATTGTCTTTTAACACACCTATGCTAATAAAGAAGCATGTGTATTATACCTGTACTCTTTATTATCCTTTGAATAGCTTTTATTCTTTCACATATGTTTCTTAAGTACAAAGTTTAATCTTTTGTTTTTCTTTCAAATGTCAGCTCTGGTGCCTGAGTTCACAGCCTCTCACACTCACTTGGTTTTTTTTTTTTTCCTCCATGCTGGCTCACTATCACTTAAGCCACATCTCCACTTCCAGTCTTTTGCTGGGGAACTGGAGGTAAGATTATCACAGATTTGTCTTCTGGGGCCTGTTCTGGACCTCAATTCTGAGATCTCCACCTCCTGAGAGCTAGTATTATAGGTGTGAGCCACCAACACCTGGCTCAATGTTTAATTTTAATAGCAATGTAGGATTGCTGCATCAGCACTTTTAACAACTGCATACCTGTTTTAGTAAAAAGATTAAATATATTTTATTTCCCCTGGCCCAAAATATTAAAAAAAAATTCTCAATACTAAGCCAATGAAACCAGAGTTTTTAGTCTCTAAGCCCAAACTCTTGGAGTTCAACACATCAGATCCAGCCACTCACTTTTTTTTTTTTCAGTTGTGGGGCTTGAACTCTGGGCCTGGGAGCTGTCCCTTAGCTCTTCAGCTCAAGGCAAGCACTCTGTCACTTGAGCTACAGTGCCACTTCCAGTTTTCTGGTGGTTTACTGGAGGTAAGAGTCTCATTGCTTTTCCTTCCCCAGGCTGGCTTTGAACCATGATCCTCAGATCAGCCTCCTGAGTAGCTAGGATTACAGGCATAAGCCACCAGCGCCCGGCTCCAGCCATTCACTTCTATATACCAATAAAGAAGCATGATAAAGGGCAGAGAAAGATTATATGACACAGGAATGTCACGGGAAGGCAGCATTTCAGTATATGCTTTTGGTCTTCTTTGAGATTTAAAAATGAGCTTTAGGTTAATAAAGAGATAGGGACAGGGCAAAACAGTTATGCATAAATGCATAATTATTAAACAGTCCTGGTCAAAGTATGGTCTGGTTGATCATTATTTCTGTTTTTACTTTGGGAAGGGCTCTGAAGAAGTCATCACTGTCCTCACTGCTGAGGATAAACAAGTCATCACTGTCTAGTGGGTGGGCTGTCTGGAGGAGGCTCTATTGTTCCTTCTATCCCTGTTGGAAAGATATTACTGACAGTTCTTCCTGGATTCCAAAGTAACTGCAGAGAGAATGGCTAGAGTGAACACAAAATGGAGACAAAATGCCAAGCTTGTCTACTGCTTATAGTTAATTAATGGGCCCAGCAAAAGCAGCTTTGATGGAGGGGATTTGAACTTGGGGCCTGGGCACTGTCTCTGAGCTTCTTTGGCTCAACACTAGTACTCTACCACTAGAGCTACAGCTCTACATCCCAAAGGCAGCTTTTATACACCTCTTAGTAACCAAGAGTGAAGAGTAGTTTGGGGATAAAGTAAACCTGTCCTTCTTTGCTGTTTTCTTAGATACCCTCCAAATCTGCAGAAACAGAGTTGTTGAAGATTTTATTTCCTTCCTTTAGAACAAGGTAATGAATACAAGTAAAGACAAGCCCATCTTTACCTATAAGATAAAGGTATGCTGTGAATTCTAGATCCATAAATAGACACGAATAAATTTTCTACTTGAAGCATATCTGAAAATAAATCATGGTAGGAACTTATTTTTAAGAGAATGATAGAAATCCACAATAGAATGTTAAAGAAATCAGTCTTCATTTTGGAGCCATTAAAACTTGAGGTTTTTCCGTATGTCACGCAGCCCACCTGATTTGATCACATTGTAGGGAGGACAGGACTCTTGGGAACTGAGGCATGATGGGAGGACAGAGGGCAGTGCTGAGGTATCTTGGTGATGGAGTCACATGATCAAGGCCCTCATCACAGAACCTCTAGTCCACAAAAGTCCTCAGATAGAGTTTCATTGTAGAAAGTCTTCCACTAACATGTTGAATTCTTTCGCAAAACGTAAGTGCAGGTTGTGTTTGCCTTCTGGCATTAGATGCAATCTAAACAAATCAAACAAAAATTCTTTTAGCCAATGGCAGACATACCACTTAAAATCATTTTCCTTCAACCTTTTATTAAAATCTGAAGTGAAAAACCGCCAATTAGCACTGGGGAGCCATGGAAAGAACTGTGTAAACTTTCTATGAACAGACAGGGGCTGAAACCACTATAGGCTCTGAGCACCTGGGCTGACTGTCACTCTACGGTGCTCACCTAACAGAGACAGAAACAGCATATTTGGAATCACAGCCTGTAACATATGGTTTGGACAAAATGAGAGAGGTGGTTTAGTGATTACTTTTAAAAAATCTTTTCTAATGAAGTTTATTTAAAGAGAGAAGGCAGAAGGGCAATAAGAAAACAAAAACATGTCCAGAGTCCACTGGGTTGAGCAAGTGAGCCTCTTGGACTTATCTGCATAGTAGGAAAGAGCAAATAAGAATTCATCACCCTAGTGTTCCAGGTTCATGTTTTTAGTACTGAGCAAATAAGCCTTCTACCAGCCACCAAACAGATGGCAAAATACCTCAGGACAGTTATGGCTGTTATCAAGGCCTGAGCCCAGAGCTACTTCTATAGCTGTTGAAGCTCATCTTATTTGTAACCTCTGTCCTGTTACAACTTTGGATTTGAGTAGGAGGAGGCTTAGGATTTGGGTCAAAGAAGGCTGGTTTGCAATTCCTTTAAAAAACAACTGTCTCTGGGTTCTGCATTTTATTAGTTACCAAAGTGTGGAAATAGGGGAAAATTTGAACAAATTAAAGGTTGAAGAATGTAAGCACAAGTTCAAGCTATTATGTCTACAGTGACAAGTAGATATAGCAAGGACTACATTGGGGAAAAATTCTAGTATGCATTGTGTAAACCCCTTACTACCTCAGTAGTAGGTAGTGAGAATTCTACCAATTTGAGCTATAGCTCTATTACCTAGCCCTTCTCTGGGGAAGGGAGCTGGCCTGAGAAGGTATCAGACCCATTGTAACTCTGACATGAGTGAAGGATCCAGATATCTTCCTTTCAAATTGGAAGATAAGGCCAGGCGCTGGTGGCTCACACCTATAATCCTAGCTACTCAGGAGGCTGAGATCTGAGGATCACAGTTCAAAGCCAGCTCAGACAGGAAAGTCCATGAGACTCTTATCTCTAATTAACTACCAGAAAACTGGAAGTGGTGCTGTGGCTCAAGTGGTAGAGCCTTGAACTGAAGAGCTGAGGGAAAGAGCCCAGGCCCCACTACCGACAAAAAAAAAAAGCAAGAAAGCAATGTATTCATTACCTGTTATGTCACTGTAACCCCTCTGTACATCACCTCTATAATGACAATGAAAGTAGCAATAATAATAAAAAGAAGTGACAGTTGAAAAAAATAGGGAAAAAAGGTATGACTACAAAGCCACAAGACCTCACTGCGAGAAGCCCCACTGAAGAGAGGCTGTGACTGAACGGGTACGCTGGCAAGGGAGGGCCAAGGGACAGAGGGGTCCAGGCAAGGACCAGCATTTGTACTTGGTTATGAAACCCAGGCACTGGTCTCTGCTGGGTCCCTAACTTATGAGGTCTAAAACACAGTCATGGGCTGAATTGTGCCCTCTAAATTAATACATTGAGATGTCAGAGTCTAATTTGTTCAAAATGAGGCCACATGATGACTAGTATCCTTATAAGAAGAAATTTGGACATAGTTGCAGAGGAAAGATCACATGAAGATATGAGGGAAAGAAGGGTATCTACAACTTGGGGAGAAAAGACTCAACAGAAACCAAACCAGCCTTGTGCTTAGACTCCAGAACTATGACAAAGTACAGATTTATAGCCAGGTTCTGCCCCAATAAACCCAATAAAAGTTGACAATATTGATGATGAGGATGTAACTCAGAACAAATGGTAAACATCTGTGATGGGACAGACTAAGTCTATAAGTATAATTAATAATGCATCTGGCAAGGGAATGAAATCTCAATTTCATTAAAGCCTATTCTCCTGAGCTGGTCTCCTTGTTGTCAGATTGTACACCATCACAGTCGGACTGTAGAACTCCAGGAATCCAGCTTCCTTTCATGGGTTTCCAAATAAGCCAAGAATGTAAAGGGCTCTTTTAGAAGAGACAGTGGAAAACACAGGCCAGTTTGAGATAATCATCGCTAATAACACGTTACCTCAGGCCATTTGTTCCAAGCTTATGTTTGTAAGAAAATGATCTTCCACAAGACAGTCTACTGGAGCAATTAATTCTCACACAAGAGGGTGCATTTTTGTCTCATATCTATGTATTCTGTAGCTAGGCAATGTATCTGGAAGAGTTGCCATACTGAACTTTCTCATAGCCTGACTTTACTAAAATGCTCCCTCTGAATTATCCAGAAAATACTGTTTCTCTAGAGCTGGATGACCACTAAGCAGGCCACTGACATATCATTCCAGGCAGATGACCACTGCACTAGGAGTATGTTTACAAGAGACAGCTGGGCTGTAGTGAAAACACTATGTAGTAGGAGAAAATCCAAAATTTGTCATTTACTGCTGTACCACCTGAAAGATATTTAACATAGAATAACCTTGCTTTCTATCTGTAAAATGGATGTATTATTTTTCATGAGTTTGCAGTAAAATACAATTAGGTGTTTTATGCCAAATACCTTTTTTTATTTAATATATTTTTTTTTATTGTTAAGATACTATACAGAGGGTTACAGTTACATGAGTGAGGTAATGAGTACACTTCCTCTTGAACATTGTTACCCCCTCCATTGTTTTCCCCTTACCATCCCCTCCCTCCCTACCTTCCCCAAGGTTCTTTTTTTTTTATTGTGATTAAGTGATTACATAACTTCCGGAATTTCACAGTATTGTGGAATAATGATGCTCCCAAATACCTTTTAAAATATAAAATGCTATGAAGAAAATCATGTACATATTCTAAAAATATGAAATTATATTAAAGCCCAAAGACAGATTATACAGAAAACTTTTAGGAGGATTAATGAAAGGATGAATCTAATAGTAAAAACATTTGACACAAAATTATGTTTCAATTTTAAATCCCAACCATGATTTAGTATTCTAATTTTATAAAGCCTAATTTGAAAATATCTTACTGCTTATTAAATCAACTTATAAACTTGTCTAAAAATCTGAAGACTTGTCTAAAAATGTGATTTTTTTTTGGTGCCAGTACTGAGGCTGGCATTCTACACTTGAGCCAAACCTCCACTTCAGCTGTTTTGGTGGTTAATTTGAGTCTCATAGACTTTTCTGTCTGGGCTTCAAACTACGATCCTCAGATATTAGTCTCCTGAGTAGCTAGGATTACAATGTGAGCCACAGTGCCTAACCACAAGGTGATGTGAATCTATCAGCTCTCTTTGCTCCTTACTGGCTCTGCACCATAGCCAGTGCATGCAGACGTTTGCAGTTCGTGATAACAGGTTTCTCAGTTTTGTGTGTACACATTTAAGACTGAAATACATAAAAAGTTTACAACATAATTTCAGGTGAGAAACAAAGCAGGTCTCAGAAATATAGATTGTGGTTACATCATGCATAAAAATGCTAATGATGGCAGTATTTAAACCTGTAGCAGGACTAACATTATGTTTTCCTGTTTATTCATTTTTTCCTAGATAGGTAGTATTTTTATAATAAAAAACTAAAATAAAATTTCTCAAATTATACAAAATTGTCTCAGTTAATCAGATGGATAAAATCTAAACAGTACCAGGAGCCTCAGTTAATAAGACTGATAAAATCTAAGCACCCCCAGGAGCCTGTAGCTTATACCTGTAATCCTAGCTGTTCAGTAGGCTGAGATCTGAGGATCAAGGTTCAAATCCAGCCCAAGCAGGAAAGTTCATGCGACTCTTATCTCCAATTATCCACCAAAAAGCTGGAAGGTGAGCTGTGGCTAAAGCGACAGAGTGCTAGCCTTGAGCAAAAAAGCTCTGGATGGTGTCCAGACCCTGAGTTCAAGTTTTAGGACCAGCACCAAAAAACTCCACTAAAACTTGGAAAAAAATCATATTAAGTGAAGCCAGACCCAAAGAAACATAGGTCCCATGGTCTCCCTTATTAATAATAATTAGTATACATCTAGGGTAATCTTAGCAGATGAGAAGAATAGCTCAATAGCTATATACATATGACCAAAAAGATGATGCTAAGCAAAATGAATTTCAAGACATAGACACAAGAGGTTTTCCTTTGTTGTTCTCAATGTACTACATGATTTCTTTTTACTTTTTACTTTTTTACTACCCTATAGTTTATCTCCTGTTGTCGCTGCATTCAATTTTGGTACCCTGGGAATTGCGTATATGTTTATCAGAACTAGGGATGGGAAGGGAAACAACAGAATGGTGAGATAAAGGACAAAGGAGGAACCAATGCAACAGCCATACGCACAAGACAGATGTTGGCGGGGGAATGGGGAGAGGGAAAGAGGGAGAAAAATGAGGGAGGGGGTAACAAGTTAGACAAGAAATGTAATCACTACCTTACTTATGTAACTGTAACCCCTCTGAACATCACCTTGACAACAAAATTATTTTAAAACCCACAAAAATCAAAAACAAAAAACTAAACTTGGCTCCCATCTGCACATTTACCCATTACAAGAATCAGAGAGGCCCTTTCTTCTCAGCTACTGGCTTCCTACTGGTCAGGGTTGCTGCTGTCCACGTCCCTGTGGTACCGGAAACACACTGCTACTAAATGGCTGAATGGATACACTCCCCACCGTTCCTGCTTCCTTTCAGAGATGCTGAGGCTGGACTCACCTTGACCTTTTCACATGCTCATGTATGAAGTCGGCATGAAAACGTGGAACCAGAGGGTCCTTCTCGCCATGCACAATTAGGGTGGGGCACTGAACCAGGGGCAGCAAGTGCCGGCAGATATTACCTGCAAGGTAAAGCCCAGAATTGACCTCAGTGTAAGCATTCTAAAAGAGGAAAAAACAGCTCACACAGCCACACTGACGCAGTCTGGATCGTCTGGTAATAAAGGCTTGGATCCTGGAGAAGGGCTATGGGATGTGGTGGAAGCTGAGCACTAGTGTAAGTTTTTAGGTCATTGGAGTGCTTGTCAAGGAGATTGGAGGGTCCCATCCCATCCTCTCTTCTGTTCCCTGACTTGTGATGTAGGTCAGTATGTAATGTCTCATGTTCCTACCACAATGCACTGCCTCAGAGACCAAAGCTGTGGGACCTCTTTACCATAGACTGAATCCTTCAGAACTATAAACCAAATAAGCATTCTTTTCTTATAAGTTAATGAACTACCTTAGGTATTTTATTAGTGATGGAAAGGTGACTAATGCCTACCTCGGTGGCTGTTTCCCTGTCTGTGAAAACTGGTTTGAATTTGTGACTCCCTCCAGCTCTAAAAGCCTTGGGTTTCTATTTGTATTTCTCTACGCTTTTGTGTTTGTAAGTTATATTAGCAAACAAACTGCTTTGCCTAATTTAAATTAATGCCTTACAAATCAAACAAAGAAAACTGCCACTCTTTCTGTCATACAGGGCGGCCCATCAGCCACTGGGCAGATGTGACACTCCTGATGGCCTGTTATACAGATTCATATTGGAATTGCAATGTGCTCCTGGGAAACGGCTGATCTTTACTGCTAGAGCCTGGGGGATTTTCCTGCCTCCCACCCTCTGAGATCTGAGGATCTGGATCTGGGCCTGCTGAGAACAGCATTACTGAGGCAATGGTCAGCTTGTGCTCCAACTTCTGCCTAGGACCCCTTCACCATGAGCTTCAGTCTCAAAACAGAAATAATCATAATTCTGAGAGCCACATAGAAGCTTCTGTGTAACCCTGCAGATAACTCTTTCCTTCACCATCTCCCACCTCTGTCTGTATTGAGAGAAAAGTGTGCTACCACAGAGCTAGCTGGGAGCCAGCTTCATGCTGCTGCCCATAAGGTACAGGCCTAGGCCTCTTCATCTGCAGGTGGCTCGCCACTAAATGAGAAGTGGCCTGGTGACAGGGGAAGTAGATGTCTAGGTCTTTGAAGCCTCCTTCTCCTGAGGCTTGGATGGCACACATTTGCCATCTATTCAGACCATTTTGATACAGCCAAGTACTCCCTGTGTACCAGGAACAGTGTGCTATTAAATACTTATAAAGGTTACACATTTTTACCTCGCTCAGTAAGTCATTATTTATAAACTGAACACTTCTATAATAATAGAAACAGAAATTGTTCATCAAACGCTGTAACTGCACTATGCTAGGCATGTATTATTCCACTCAATCTGCACAACTTTATGAGGTAGGTATTACATTGGCCTAGTCACAGAGAAGAAACTGAAGCACAGAGAAGTTAAGTCATCTGCCTCCATCTGTTTTGACAGCAGGCCATGTGATAGAGCTGTAATTCAAATGCAGACCCACCTGATTCTGAAGCTGTACAATTAACAACTCTGCCAATGCAAGCATCCATAAATCTTAGAGAACAATTATAAATAAAGGGATTTTGCAAGGTACTTTTACACTATTAGATACTCCACATCATACTGTAACTTTGAATCATTGTTCAAACTTTATTTCTGCCTTGGATCTTCCTATCTTTTAATTGCACTCTTCTATAAAGTACAAAAGTTTACATTTCATAGTGTAAACTCAGGGGCTGGGGGTTTAGCCCAGCGGAAGGGTGCCCGCCTGGCGCGCACAAGGCTGTGGGTTCGGTTCTCAGCCCTGGTTTAAAAAAAAAAAAAAAAGACACACAGTGTAAACTCATTGTTTTATAGAAGTTTCTTCTAAGATCAGAGGAAAATACATCTCAAAGACCTGTTTATATGGCAGATGCTACATTAGAACAGAATCATTGCAAGGCATGCATCTGCTGTTTTGAACTTAAACCAGAAATGGAACATTTCCAAAGTCTTTTCATTGTACAAATTTTAATATGCCAGATGCCTGGAAGCATTGGAAATTAACTACCAGTAGAACAAATTAGTCCTTCAACCACAAGTATTCTGTACCTGAAAGTCTTCCCAATTAAATTCTAGCTACTCTATTTTTTTCCATGATTATAAAAGAAAAAGGAGGCAAGGAGAAAGGTAGGCAGGGAAGCAGAAATAGCAAAAGAGGGAGGGGGAAGGAAGAGAGAGACGGAGAGAGATATGTGGAGGGAAAGGGAGAAGGAGAGAGAGAGAGAGAGAACAGATTCCAAGGCTTATAAAGATTGTTAAGGCCCCTGAAAGACTTGTTCCTTAGAGTAGCACCAGGTGGGGCCTGGAAGAGGTCTTCATGTCATTAGGGCACACTTTCTTTTTCTTTTTGACTTTACAGCCATGAGGTAAGTGGCTGTGCTATGCCATGTGCTCTTGTCATGATGTTCTACCCACTGCCTCTCCCTCGTCATGGACCACTGTAAAATAAAATGTCTTTTCTTTGCTAAGATGGTTATCTATTATACCTGTGGAAAGCTTGCTCATACACAGCCACATAAAAATAGACTTTAATTCAGAAGGGCTCTAAAATATGTCAAGCTTTACTGCTCATGAGAATCTCCCTGATTCCTCAGATAAAGGGAGTCATTGGTTCATGGCTAAGGTCATATCACCTGGTTCTGAAGATGCTGTCATCTCCAGAAAGATGTCAGTGCTCTCTTATTTACAATAATTCTACTAGAGTGAAAAATCATGACATAATTACCCATTCTGGAATTAGAAAATAGAAACAGAGGCTTCTAGAGAACTATTTTGTCATCACCTCCACTGAAGGGAAAAATGACATTTGCTATAAAGGCTTAGAAGTGTGAACTTTCACACATGCAGCTCTGCTTTGAGTCCAAGGCAGACTTGCTACACAAGAGCTCATATTGCATACAACTAGTGTCCTCTCCGTGAGGAACATGGTGGGATTCCTGGGACATCAGAGAGGAATGCACACATTCATCTAATCAGCAAAGGAACCATCATAGGCCACCTACCATCTGGCAGATGTTTAAACTGTGATATGCCATCCACCCATTTTTCGCAGGTACTGGCTAGGTAGTCATACCCATACAGGACTTCCAGGGGCTTCCTTGCTTTCTCACTCCATTTAGAAACATCTCGGATACCTGAAAAACAGAAGTGTGGACAGGATGGGATTAATCTCTCTCTAAGATACTTTCTTTAACTCTCCCTAGCATATGTTTCTTCTGAACCTTACATTAACTGAGCTTGCAAGGCTCCCCAGGGCCTGTATGGGCCACACCTCACAGCTCTGCTCAGAGGTCAGGAAGCCTACTTCATCACCTTTCTTGTCTGTTCTGCTGAGCACCGGCCACAGCCCTGCAGTGTTTCCTGCATTCACAGATGATCATCTGTCTCCCTTCAGGACGTACACTAAGGGGAAGGGCATCTATACCAGGTCCTAGGCCCATGCCTTCTACTGAATGAAAATAGACTGGCCCTGAAAGCATAAAAGGAAATAGTCCCTTAACTTGACAGCATAACAGTACTGTTAAAGATTTCTCTTGGTGTCTGCAAGGATTGGATCCAGGAACCCCATAGATTCAAAAACTAGATGTTCAAGCTCTTCCTATATACTTTTTTTTCCCAGTCCAGGAGCTTGAGCTCAGCACTTGGACACTGTCCCTGAGCTTTAATTTTGCTCAAAGTTATTGCTCTACAATTTGAGCCATAGCTCCACTTCTGGCTTAATTTTTGGTAATTTATTTAGTAATTTACTTCCCCACATGGGCTGGCTTTGAGTCATGATCCTTGGGTCTCAGCCTGCTCCGTAGCCAGAATTACAGGTATGAGTTACCTGCTCCTGGCCCTCCCTTTTACTTTAAGTCATCTCGACATTATTTACTCTAGCTAACACAATTTAAATGCTAAACAAAATACTGTGTGACAAAAAGTCTACCTAAGTTCATCACAGACACACAGACATAATTTTCCTAATATTTTCAGCCACTCTTTCTTTCATTTCTCACTATTGGGGGTTGAACTAAGGGCCTTCTACTTACCAGGCAGGTACTATATTACTTGAGCCACACCCCAGTCCTTTTTTCTTTCATTATTTTCAAATGGGGTCACACACTTATGGCCTAAACATGATTTTCCTATTTTCACTTCCCTCATAGCTAAGCAAGTACCACCACACCCAGATTTTACTGATTGAGATAAAGGTCTTAAGAACTTTTTGCCCAGGCTAGCCGCAAACCACAATCCTCCTACTATGTATCCTCATGAACAGCTGGGATTATACGCATGAGCCAAAGTACCTAGCTTCAATTATGGTTTCTTGAATCCACATATGAAGAACCCCACAGATACAGATACAGACACCAACTCTGGCTACATAACAGCATTTTTCTGGCACACTGAGAAACACAAATAAATTACTAATTTTAAGTTATGGTATGGAAGAAATTGGGTATGAAAGTTAAATACAACTCTAAGCTATATAATAGATGATTCATTAGTAGAAAAGAAACAATAAACTCTGCCTTTAAATAGATCAATGCAAGTATATAGGTCAATATTTTCCACATTTCTTTAAGTACTGTGATAAAGATTCCAGTGTTCTCCAGCATTTTAGATATTGCTTAATGAAAGCTTGCAGAAGAGTAACTGAAACACAATATCTGAAAAATAATATAAATGAGTTGAATTCAAGTCTAATCTATACACAGCTCCAAATGGTTCTCAAGCAGACACTCAAAGGGAACTTTGCGAATGAGGAAAGACTGCTATTTACAACTACATCTCTCTTCTGAAGCAGTGGACCCCATTACAGCAGGCAGCTTGCTTCTGCCTCTGCAGACTGGTTTAAATATTCAGAGAGAGGCTGCAGTGAGGTGAATACAGAGGCTTTGAAGAGGTAAACTACTCCATATAGTAACGAAAAGACATCAGAGCGGCGAGAAGAAGCTTCCTGAATAGATTTGAGGAGTATAAAAAAAAAAGAGATTTGCAGAAAGAAAGAAAGAAACTGCAAGACAATATTGTAAAAGCCAGTGAAAAGATTCACTGTAGAGAGGCTGCAGGAGCAGCTCAGTGGCAAATCATACGCATGCCTGAGGCCCTGGGTTCAATCCCTAGCACCCTCTGCCCCAAATAATAAGATGATTCTGTAGATTCTTCTACTTTAGGCTATGGGGCAGAGGACAGCTTATGAGGGGACTTCTTGCAGTGGAACAATTGCATCATACACAGGCTGTAACTCTGACGCTGCGATGGCGTTGCAATGGGTGATAAAAACTAAGTAATGAGTAGAAGTAGATAAACAACTCTGCAGAAAAGAAAGAACCCTAAAAATCATTAGGGTAGCATGGTAACTCCACGGGTAGGACTACTCTAGGGGGAAAAGCAGACATCAATGGAGAGAAGTACACTAATTAGTCTGTTTTCAGATTAGGAGTGATTATTCCTCACTTGTGATGTAATTTCTGCACACAGGATCATTAGCAATTTCACCATGAGTTCTTATCCTGGAGATTCTACCATTCCTTCACCCAGGAAAAGGTAGGAGGATGCTCACAGCAACATCAGAGATAAACTAGCTATCTGCTAGTGGTAAAAGATTCAAAAAATAAGACTGCCATAATTACCCAATATTGTCCGTGAATACAACACAGCAATGACACTAAATGCTGCCAGTAGCATCCCAATAGATGTCAGAAATGTAAAGTACAAAAAAGAAGTCCGAGAAGGCAATATTGTTTTCATAAAGATACAGGACAGGGTTGAAGGGTGCGGGGAGGAAGAGGTAAAACGAGGAGAGGCAGTAAGACAACAAGAGTGTACGCAATGATAGCTCCTGGGCTCCACAGCAGGCGGACGAACATCATAATTCACATACGGTTAGGAACATAGGCTTAGAAGTCAGACTGCCTCAGTGTGAGTTCCAGCTCATGCACAGGTCAGCTCTGTGATAACTGAGCACGTTACTTAGCCTCTCTGCTAGTTCCCTCATCAGAACCATAACAAGTCTGAAATAAAGAAAAGTACGTTAACACCTGAACTATCAAATAGCAGTGCCTGGCATGTAACATACATTCAGAAATGTTCTTCATATTTATATATTTACTTTTGTTAATTTATCTCAATGGAAGACTGTTTGGCCCAAAGCATAATTACCACCAAAAATTAGGTAGTAATTATATTTAAGTTCTCAAAAATAATTATTTGAATCAAATTGTATGTTGATTCAGAACAGAACAGATCTGGATTCGACTTCTTTTGTTTAAGGCTAGTGCTCTACCACTTGAGCCACAGCTCTACTTCTGGCTTTTTTTAATATAGTTTAGTAGAGATAAGAGTCTCAAAGACCTTCCTGGTTGGGCTGGTTTGAACCTTGATCACCAGATCTCAGCTTCTTGAGTAACTAAGATTATAGGCATAGGATTATAGCCACTGGCAGCCAGCTGATATACTTTCTTTTTAGGCATAAAATCTGTGCTAAACCCTGGAACTGTAATAAGGAAAACTTGTTCACTCTTCATTAACAACATTAACATTATGAACCAGTTACAGCCAATATATACTCGGATGATACAAGGGTCTGCCTCAAAGGCCTTACAGTCTATTCAAGAATTTTTAAACAGCAGCCATACTGCAGCAATCCCTCCTCTCCATGAAACACAGATGCTTGAAATCGCAGATAGTATAGGACCCTATACATGTTTTTTCCTATGCATCTCCTATACTGTATATAGGAGATGTAGTGAATCAATTCACTACATATTCACTACATACATTCCTATACATACACACATGATAAAGTCTAATACATAAACTAGAAACAGTATAGGATCAATAACTACTAATAAGGGGCTGAGAAGGTGGCTCAGTGGTAGAGCGCTTGCCTTGCAATGCATGAGGCCGTAGGTTCAATTCCTCAGCACCACATAAGCAAAAAAAAAAAAAAAAGAAAAAAAGCCGGAAGTGGCGCTGTGGCTCAAGTGGTAGAGCACTAGCTTTGAGCTGAAGAGCTGAGGGACAGCGCCCAGGCCCAGAGTTCAGGCCCCACAACAGCACCCAAAAAAAAAAAAAGAAAAAAATAACTACTAATAAAATAGAACAACTATAACAATATACTGTAATAAAAATTTCCAGCAGTGTCTCTCAGGCTTTGAAGCCATATTAAATAAGCCATTATTGAATACAAGCAGTATGTTGTCTTAACTGTTGATCTTGTAACCAACATGGCTTCCTGTGACTAACCGGAGGATATCATACATGGTGTATATATTCTGGACAAGGACCACTCCTTGGTCCTTGGTCCTGGACAAGGACACTCCTACTCCAGAACGTAGTAACACAGACCAGGTCACTGAGTAGAATGGTGCATAATTTAAATTTATTTCTGGAATTTCCCATTTAAAATTTCAGACCAGGAATAATGAAAACTTGAAAGTAAAATCAAGTAAAATGAGGAACTACTGTATTCCAATGTACAAAAATGTAACAAAAGAGAAATCCAGCAGGAAGAAAAGGTCTATGGAAAGAGTGTAAGTTCCCATTTTAGATGTATATTTGAGGTATATCCAGAGCTACCAGATAAGAGAAGTCAATACAATGTTAAATGTCTGCGATTCAGAAGTTAAATAAAGCCAGGGCATGGGGGTAAGAGAAAAGTGCTAGACATGATGACACACACTGTAGTCCCAGCTCTTGGAAGTCTGGGAAGTCTGAGGCAGGAGGATTGCTTGAACTAGGAGCAACACAGCAAGGCTGTATCAGAGAGAGAGAGAGAGAGAGAGAGAGAGAGAGAGAGAGAGAGAGAGAGAGAGAGGCAGAACACATCAAGGGTGATATCCAAAGACCCCAACATCTCAGTCCCACAGAGAAGAGTGAGGACACATCAAAGCCAAAGAATGACCAAAGAGAAAGGGCAATGTCCAGAGAATACAGCAGCCTGAACTTCAGCACAGAAAAGCCTCAATAAGAGGAGTGTGGTCGATATTGCACACATATGAGCAAACACTGCAGTGAGCCTGCTGAAGGATCAAAGGACTGAAGGGCATCCAAGTGTCCAGTGGATTTGGCTATATATAAGCACTAGCTCCATTGGACCAGTGGGTTGGAAGACACCTGGTCAAAGATCAGACTAGGGGATAACATGGCAGCAATGATGGCCAGAAAGGGAAGAGATGCCAAACCAAAGAATAAAGACTATGGTGAATTTGAAAGACAGATTTATTTACTGTTCAGAGAGAAAGGAGAGTCAGAGCTGCACAAAGGTGAGCTCACACCACAGTGAGTGACACAGTCTTGAGGAAGAAGGACCACAGTGCAGGTCTGTGCAAGCGCCGCAGGATCTCTGAGGGAAGCATCACCAGGCCAAAGGAGTCTGGGATGCCTTCTGAGACAGGGTCTGGGAGCAGAGTATAGCAGTAAAAAAACATGGCTTTGAGGGGGATGTGGCTAGAAAGGAAGGCATATGCACAACAGCAGGTCCAAGGGCACAGGGAAATGAAGGGAAACGCAATGGCAATTCATTCCATGAGGGAGATGCACAGGATACCTCCTGTGAGCCCAAGAAAGGTTACTCTGGGGCTCTGGCTTACATGCCTGGGAAGGTCGTGGCTGATAGCTAGAGATAGTGCTTAGGGAAAAGAACAACTGAGCAGGATGGAATACGGAAAAGGTCAGGGAATAATGAGTTCAATTTTAGACCAGGGCAGATCATGTTCTGGGGAATAAAATGAGCTTTAATGAAAAGAATGAAATCATGCAAAGTATGTTTCCTGAATTTAATGGAATTTCACTACATATCAATAGCAGAAAGGTGTCTGGGAAAGCCTAAGTCTTTGGAGATTAGATATTATTCTTCTAAATACCTGAATCTCTATGGGTGAAAAAGGAAGTCTGAAGGGATATTAGAAAATATCTGAACTGACTGGAAATACAACTTATCAAAATTTGTAGGATGTTTATATTCAGTAGTGCGGGGGGGGGGGGGGGGAGTTACAGCATTAAAAGCTGAAAGAAGAAAGGTCTCAATGAGCCAAGATTCTACTTTGAGACCCAAAGGAGAGTGGGTGTTTAAAGCTCAAAGCAACTAGAATGAAGAGCAGAGCAGAAACAATGAAACTGAAAACAAAAATAGCAAAATAAATCAACAAAACCAAAAGCTGGTGCTTTGAATATAAAATGGCCCCAAAGGCTCATACATGGAAGTCCTGTCCCTAAGAAGGTGGTGCTATTGAAAGCTGGCTGGATCCTGAGGGTGCTGACTTCATCAATGGATAATTGGTAGATGAGTGGTAGAGGAATCAAGTCACTGAGAGCTTGTCTTTGAAGAGTGTCATGTTCCTTGCCTCTTTGCTTCTGTCCTCCATGAAGTGAGCAACTCTGTTGTGCTACATGCTCCCACAGCCAGGAAATTCTGCCTTGCAACAGATATACAGAAGTAGAGCCAGCCAAGCATGGACTGAAACCTCTGAAACTTTAAGCCAAAATAAGCCTTCCTTCCCTTTAATTGGAAATTAGACATTCAGGAATTTTGTCATAGTACTTGGAAAACTGACTAACATAGGGTTATTGCTTCAGTTCACAAAAACTTTTGCAGGGATGGGGAACATCTGGTCCATGGACCATATAACCATTTGCTATATGACAGGACAGACACTTCTTGTCAGTTGCCCATATCCTGTCTGCCTATGTTGATAATATTGTTTGGCTTGTGAATATTTGTTATAAATATCCAAATGAAGGTTCAATGCCTTCATATAAAATAACATTTATCAACGTGAACTCCAGGAAATGGAAAAAATAAAAATCAGTATCAAAATGCAAATGGCACAGAAATTCTTTTAACCAAAATACAAGGTTTCATATTCAACTACAATTTTTCCTTAACACTCATGTGGTTTTTCTATTTATTTTTGTTTTGTGGCGATGGATTCTCACTATGTAGCCCAAACCAGTTTATGATACACCTGTCTCAGCCTCCTGAAAGCTGGAGTAACAGGTGTAGACTACCGCTCCCAATTTTCACATTCTTTTAAATGAGGTTATGACCCACATTTCATATTCCTTCTCTTTCTTTTTGTGGTGGGAGTGCAGTTCAGTTGTGGAACTTGAACTCTGGGTCTGGGCGCTGTACCTGAGTTCTTCAGCTTAAAGCTAGTGCTCTACCTCTTGAGCCACAAAACCACTTCTGGCTTTCTGGAGATAAAAGTCTCATGGACTTTCCTGTCCAGACTGGCTTTGAACCATGATTCTCAGATTTCAGCTTCCTGAGTAGCTAGGATTACAGGCATGAACCATTGGTGTCCAGCTTTTCCTATTTCTTTTAAGATCATTATTCATAGGAGTAAACCAAGAACTGCCTTTCTTTGGCCTTTTTCTTAGTTCTGTGACTTTCCTAGGAATCCAATATTCTTCTGATATGAGATATGCAAACTGAAATGGACATATCAGTACATGGTTGGACTGAGACAGAAAGAAGTATAAGAAGAATCATCAGTTGGGTAATCCTAGCTACTCAGGAGGCTGAGATCTGAGGACCACAGTTTGAAGCCAGCCCAGGCAGGAAAGTCCATGAGACTCTTACCACCAATTAACTCCCACCCAAAAAAACCAGAAGTGGTGCTATGGCTCAAAGTGGTAAAGTGTCAACCTTGAGTGCAAAAGCTCAGGTACAGCACCCAGGCCCTGAGTTCAAGCCCTATGACCAACCGGAAAAAAAAAAGGATCATCATTGTGACATCTCCAATTGGCAGGACTTACCCTGATAAATCCTTTCATCTTCATCAGTGACATAGGCATTTGCTCCCCAAATCACCATCTTGCTGATGTAAGATGGGTACTTTGCAGCAGCAATGAGTGCGGTTATGCCACCATCACTCCAGCCCAGCAGGGAAACTTGCTCAAATTGCAGTGCCTGTGACAAATACAGAACAATGCAAGACACAGGTTATTGCTCCTCTCTAATAAAGGAGCCTGAGTCAATACTGATGAGAACCACTACAGGTATATTATCAGGAGGATCACTTAGTAGTAAAAGGAAAATCCTAGAGTCTTCTACTTGAGAACATGGTGCTTTCTCTCTATTAACTTGGGTATAAACATAATTGTCATAAAAACTTGTTTTGGATTACATGGGAACTATGTATCTTCTGGTTGGATGAAAATGTGCCAAGGAATAGGAGCAATGGAAATCATTTATACTTGGATATAACACCCATATTGGTGTGTGTGTCTGAATAAGGTTTTGAGAGCAAACCTGTGGATTTGAGAGGGAACTTGAAGTCACAGGCCACCCCTGGGGGAGCACACAGCTACAGACAAGAAGGAAGAGAATGGCAAAGCAGCATAAGTCATCAGTGAGACAACCAGGATTCTGAAAATGTGTTTGGCAAAGAAAATGGACACAGCCTCTGAGAGATGTTGCCTAGAATAAAACTAGAATGACTAGAAAGATAAACTGAAGCATTAACAAATATTACTCCAAGACATTTGGATGGGATATTGTGGCATAACTACTATAGATAATCATTTGGCACTAAGCTATAAATGAATGTATCTTCTATAACCCAATACATTGTCTCCCAAATTCACATGAAATTCTGGCAACTTATTTACAATGTCTACAATATTCTTCAGAATAGCAAGGAAAAAGAACTAAATCTACAAATAACAAAGTGTTTATTATACTTCTATTTATAATTAAAATCCAAATTAATTAGGTAACATCATGGAAAGACACAGTGTATCTACACAATGAAATCTGTAGGGGACAGGTGGAAGCCCCACAGTGAGTGCTGTTAACACAGACAGTTTTTTCTACATGTATGCAGAACAGAGTGAGTATGAACCAGGGGATGATTCAGATTCCAGGTGGATGGGAGGTGGGGGAGTGAGGCAGTGTGAGATCAGTACTCCGAATGTCATGGAATTTAAAACTTATGATCACAATAGTAAAAAAGTTCCATTTCAATTAAAAAGTTACATTTCAAAAAGCTAAAAGAAAGTATCTTGAAAGTTTTTATCATAAAGAGGTGATAAATGTTCAACCTAATTTGAACATTATATAATGTATAAATGAAAACATGCCATATTAATATGTATAATTTTATGTTTTAATGTATCAGCTAAAATAAATTAAAATTTAATTTTAAAAAGAATTTAAAACTTTATGAAGCTAGGTGCTGGAGGCTCATGCCTATAATCCTATGTAGGAAGCTAAGATCTGAAGACTGCAGTTCAAAGCCAGCCTGGCTGGGAAAATCTGTGTAACACTTATCTCCAATTAACCACCAAAAATCTAGAAATGAAACTGTGGCTCAAGTGGTAGAATGATAGCCTGCAAAGACCTCAAGGACAGCACTCAGGCCTAACTTCAAGCCTCATAACTGGTGTACACACACACACACACACACACACACACACACACACACCCCTTTATGAATTATTCTGGAATTTTCCACTTAATATTTCTAGACTGCATAGAAAGCAGAACCATGGGTAAGGAGGACATCTGCAGCCTGCAGCTACTGTAAGACAGATGCAAATGCAGCTACTGTAAGGAAGAGGTGTTTCCTTAACAAGTTGGTCACTGAAAACAAAGAGTTGGAAGAATGTTAAATATAGTGCATGCCATCAGAACAAGTGTATTTATATATGACCTGTCAGAAAGGCAAAGCCTTAAAAGTCTTTGCAGTGGTGTCTTTAAGTACTAGACTGTGTGATATATCTACTTACTTCTTTGTATCTCTTGGAACTCTTTGGATTCTCAGGGGTGGGGAAACTTTCTTCTCCCAAGGGTCATCTGGATATTTATAACATCATCCCTGGGCCATATAAACTTATCAACATAGGCAGATGGATGGTAGACTAACAAGAATGTTCAGTCACGTAACAAAATTGTTTTGTAGGTCAGATGTTCCCCATCCCAGTTCTACAGGAATCATAGAGTATTGCCTTTGTTTAAAGAATGACAAAAAATAAATGAAGACAGTCCCAGCCATCCCCCCTCTCCTAAGTAGTTCCCTGGAACCCACCTTCATCAAGTCAACTGCATCTTTTGCATCTCTTTCAAAAAAGTCCAGTGGGAAGTCTCGATCTGGAGGTCTAGAGTGTCCATAGCCTCGAGGATCCCAGGCAATTACTGTGAAGAGCTTCTTATTCAGGCTGCTAAGCTGGGGTGCAAAATCAGTCCCTCCGCTTCCTGCAAACCGCCATTGTGTTACACACTAATTAATGCTTTGTTCTATCAAACACATCAGGGTGAAAAAAGATGCAATAATAATCTCAAAACAAGGGAGTTAGCTGCTATTCTGAACATAATCAGGAAAGTAGTCTCAGAATGACTCAATCATTTACTAGGGGCTTGTAGCCTTGCTGCTCATTGCCCCCTAGTGGCTATTTTCAGGACAGGGGTCTTGACTATTCATTGAATCTAGTATTACTTCCGCCTTTAAAAATTAATGAAACTGTATGGAAATAAACATACGGATATGGTTTAATTCTTTATTGCCTGTCTTCTCATAAGAAATTACTTATAAATAAGAAATGTCACAATAAAATCTGTAATGATCTTTGACCCAAGTTATTCAAAGGAAATTCTAAACTTCCAGACGGCATTTTACTAAGCTAAAATGAATAGTCCTGAAGATTTTATTCTATTAGAATTAGAAACCAGGAAATAAGCCAAACACCAGTGGCTTATGTGTACAATCCTAGCCACCCAAGAGGTTGAAATTAGAGAACTGAGGTTCAAAGCCAGCCCAGACAGACAAACCCATGTGACTCTTAGCTTCAGTTAACACACAAAGCTCAAAAATAGAGGTGTGAGTCCAGTGGCAGAGTGTCAGACTTGAGCAGAAAAAGCCAAGATAGAGCTCCATGCTCAGAGTTCTAGCCAAGGAAGGAAGAAAAGAAGGAAGGAATGAAGGAAGGAAGGAAGGAAGGAAGGAAGGAAGAGAGGGAGGGAGGGAGGGAGGGAGGGAGGGAGGGAGGGAGTAACTAGGAAATTAAACATTGAAATGGGAAAAGAAGGAGGTTCAACTATGGAAAAAATCAAATTAAGTTTGCTTTATCAAAAAGTACAGAACAGTTTATGATAGCAAGTAGAACTTTTCTCAAGTTTGGGTAACCTTGACTGACAGTTCCCAGCTAGCCATATGGTCACATAGCCTGTGGTATGCACACACCCACTGGGCAGCAATGGAAAGAAGAGCTCAGTCCTGTAACAGATAGGCATTTACCAGTAAAAGTTACTTGATTCTGAAGACACAGAATTTAGGCCACAAAGGGACTCTCAGAGCTGTAGCAATGTCTTTCCAGTGGTGAGGATCACTAATATTATAAAGGCCATTATTCTTCCTTTCAAGGCACCCCTTCCTAAAAACCAGGTAAATCAATCACAATGCCCAAGCCAAAAAAAGCAATGGATTTCTAGCTGTGTCTATTGTTCTGACACACAAGCTTCTCCTATGCCCCTGAGTGGAGGGCGCCTCTGTAAGGAACTGTCCTAAATGCAGGGCAAAAGACAGGGAGATGGGGGAAGGGAACAAGCTACAGAAAAATTTCAAAATGACAAGACATTTTGGCCCATGTGTATACATTTGAAAACCAAGACCAGGAATAGTAAACTTTTAAACAAGTGTTAAAGGAGCATATATTCGTTACCAGGAAATAGTATTTAAGGGCTCATGGGGAGGAGGACTGAATATGGAGAGGAGAAACACTCTTATTTTTCATCTGAAAATTTTGGAATCATGGAAATGTTTTCTATAACAAAAAAATGGTAAGTTTTTGTGCCTGGTTAATTATTGATGTACTAAAATAACAGAACTCTAACTTGGTAAATTGATTTTAGCTTGACATTACCTAATGTATCTCATACAGTGACATCAGAAAAACTCAGTCATAAATACCACCTACAAAGATGCTTCCCTAGCTACAATGGTATTGTATCTGTTCAAGCTTGGACAATTAGAAAATCAATTGAGAAAGAACCAAAGCACAAGGAAATAAATATATACTTGGATTCTTAACTAAACAAAAGATAAAGTGACAATCCTAAGCCTCATAAAACTAACATGTGGATATCCTGGGCTCACTATAAATTTTCCCTCTGAACTTCCTACATCTGGACTACTGTGAAATGAAGTTGAGATTCAGTGGGCTTTACTATTCTCACACATTGAGAATGGGCAATATGTTAATCTCATTTTAATTTAAAAAAAAAAAGATTTTATACTGGCTGCATGTGGAAGGAAGCCCTTATAATCCCAGGACTTGGGAGACTGGAGCAGGAAGATGGAGAGTTTGAGCCACCTTGCCTCAAAAAAAGAGGCTTTAAGCATCTTGTTCTTAGCTCTAATCAATCATGTCAACCACAACAGTGAGCAATCATCCTGGTTTTAGCTCTACGGAGCCCATACTATGGAAAACTTCTCAATCTCCAGACAACTGGAACAGCAGCTCATTGACTCCTATCACCTGCCCCATTCTCCCACGCCCCTTTTCCTGACCACTGTCGTCCTCAAAGGTAACTGGTTTCACAGTGTTCTCAATGGGTAAACTAAGTACTTATAGGAAGCAAAAGTATATACAGTAGAAACAGATTTATTTTCTGAATAATCCTAATGTGACTCTAGCAAATATCCCTTAAAACATTTTGGCATCGTACTAAGATTAACCATCAATGTTGGACATCTAGTAACATGATTATAGCATAGAGAACACAAAGGATGCACTCAATATATCCATTAAAAATATCCAGACCAAGCATCCCAGGAAGCAGCAGGACTGCATGAGCACCCTCTCCTGTCAGCTGATAATGAAGGTGAACGCCATTCACAGCAACTTTGGCAGAGGTCACAGTGGTGCTAAAAGAAAAAGAAAAATCCCAAAGGAAAATCATTTAGTACACCAACCTTAAACTTAATATGAAAGAAATGCCTTTCACAAGCATGAGGCGGCACCACAGCCCTCTCAGGCATCACGGATAGGGAATTGTGCGTCAGCTTTTAGCCCCCCACTGTAATATGAACAGCAGATCTGTATCTTCCCATTGGAATCTGCTGCTGCAGCCAGCCAGGGGCTTACCTGACAAAAGCACCACGAGGGTTGCTGAAATCAATACCCATCAGATATTCCCACAGTCCTGAGGGGCTGGAAGTCATCGGTACCCACATGCAGGTTCATATGGAGCTGTGCACATTGAAATATAAGAGCTGGCAACAGGAACAGAGACTGAAGCTAGATCTGTACCCCAGCAGATCTAGATCAGCTATCTGGACCTTCAGCAGCCTTGGAAATACCCTCAAGGTGGGCTTGTCACCAGGGGTCCCCAGTGAAGGCCCTGATCTCAAACTATTATTTAGGGGCAGCACTTCTTGTGTCACCTGGCTACCTGCAGCAGGACTTAGGAACACCAGATGTACTGACATGGTCTTGCTGATTGTTAACATGCAGATATATTTCTGTATGGAACAGGGCTTTTCTAAATCACTGAAGTGTGGCATGGCACACACATACTCCTGTGTACCCATGGGTGGACCATTCAATTCCACCTTCCAGCACTGTGTCATGTGTGCCCAGGACAAGGCCTCAAAACAGGGCTGCTGCCAGTGTCTGTCCTGTCAGAGGCTCTATATGCCTTTCCCAATGCTCCAGAACAGACCATCCAGGGATATGCACTGGTACTGCCTGTACCAAGCTCCTATGCCATGCTCCAAGAGCTTTCCCAACCACCTATTATACAGAAGACAATCATGTGTACAGGAGATACATGACATGTCAGGAGAGATGCTGAGAGAAACCATATGACTACCTCATAGACATCCACAGTGTTTTTAAAGGAAAAAAATCCCGTTTCCTCATTTCCTTTCATCTGACTTGCTAACTTCATTCAAGTAATGAGGAGAACAGGAAAAAGGATATGTTGAATGGACTAGTACATCAAATCTTAACTCAGTTTTTGGAAAATTGTAAGATGAAATTGGGAAGAAGATGTGAGATAACATAAACTCCTTATCTGCAGAAATATTACTAAATCAGCAATAGTAAAACCATTAAGCAATGTCAGTACAACACTGATTCTACCAATTTCCTAATTATTAATCTCCTATTCCTCTAAAATCTACCTCATTGTTAGGATGACATCAGCTATCTCAGGATCAAAATAGAAATAAATCAATGTAGTCAGGAAATAAAGACTCACTTTAGCACACATTCATTTATTGATACATCTGTTTTGGTCCCAATTGAGCAAGGGGGGCAATAAAGACAGGGGAGATTTGCTCTGCAAACCTTCAAGAGGACTAGTATGATTGAGGAAAAAAGCTTGAGACACCTGGATGGGACAACAGTTCCTGATGGTATTTCCTGTATTTTCTTAAACAAGGCCAGTCCCTGAGGAGAGCGAACAGCACTTTCAGGGTTTGCATTAGCTATACCAGAAGTCAACCTGTACTCTCCCCATCTTTCCCAATGCATAAAACGCATGGCTTCAGGTTAAGGTTGCTGGTAGAACTCCCTATACCTCTGCACCCCTGCAGAGCACCGGCTCACAGGCTTCTTTCCTTCATTTTCTATGACTATTCCCATTTCTCCTGTAAAAACCTAATTTCCCTCAGCTGGAAGGATGCTTTGACTGCCCATTCCAAATGTGCCTTTTCTAGTTTTCACTGTCCCCAAATCTCTTGGCTGTCTAAAAGAAAATCGGAGTCAAAAATCAGGTAGGCTTTAAAGTTCAGCTTCATGGGAGTCAATGCTGGGGAAGGATTTTCAGGGCATAGGATTTTGAAGGTGGCTCTGGAAGAGAGATAGCTCAGGTCAAAGCTGGGTAGGATCTGGAGAGAAGAAAAGTAGCTTTTGAGATGAATTTCCAAAGATGGGTAAAATTCTGAGAAAAGAATGTCATAGTGAGGGCACTTCAGAAAACCTAGCATGACCAAAGGTCCAAGTTCAACAGAAAGAATGTGAAGGCAGAGGGAGCCAGGGTTGGCATCCAATGGTGAAGGGTTTGCAGCTAGAATAAGGAGAGAGGCTTTCCCTAGTGCTCTGTCTACTCCTCCTATAACTAGTGCACCCAAGGGACCTGTATCGACACATCAGCCCATCCCTTGGGGATGCCACACATCTTTCACCCATCTGTGAGTAAGTGTGTATAAGAGGGAGAGTAGAGGACTATTTGTTCATAAATAGAACAAAAGCAAATCAACTTCAAACAAAAGGAAAAGGTTTATTTTTAAAGACAACAAGGTTACTGAAAGCTGTATTTCCACAGAAATGCAGATATCTGGACTGAATATAACACTTTTGCTCCAGCTTATCAGAAGGCCTCTTAAAACAGGCCTCAGATTAACAACTATGTGCACACTGGAAGAAAATTAGATCACACAGACAAGGTCCTCAATAGCCCTAACAGCTATTTACTATTTGAATCACATTCGAGATAAAATTTCCCTAATATTTGGATAGAAAAAAAAAGAAACAAAAGACAAAAATCTATCCTTTTCCTCTGGCTGTCAATTTGTCTTTTCCAACCTTTCTCCCTTCCTAATAACATCTCTCAAACCCAAGTGTTCCAAAGGAGGCATGTTAATTAGGATTACTTAATAATTTACTTACACACACAAACACACACATACACACGTGCATGTGGGCACACACACATACACACACAAACACACACACACAAACACACACTGGGACAATCCTGAGAGACATTCAATAATCCTGGGGTAAGCCCTGGGAGCCGCTTTCAAAACTACCTAAACTTCTACCAGCATGGTGGTATGCACCTGTAATCCTACTAGAGAGGTGGAGACCGGAGGATGGCTCCTAGAAGGTGGCAGAAGCGAAAAAGTTAGCAGACCCTATCTGAAAATAAACTAAAGAAAAAAGGGGCCAGGTGCTGGTGGCTCATGCCTATAATCCTAGCTCCTCAGGAGGCTGGCTGGTCCCAGTTCAAAGCCAGCCAGGCAAACAAATCCAAAAGATTTTTATCTTCAATTAACCAGACAGAACTCTCTCTCAAGAGAGAGCCAGTACCAACACATACATGTGTGCTTGTCACACACACACAAAGGCTGGGGTGTGGCTCAAGTGGTAGACATTGAGTTCAAACCTCAATACCACCAAAACACACCAAAACTTTACCAAATTTATGTATTTCCTAAATACCTACTTTGTGCTAAGGCTATGTCTTTCTGCAGCCTGGAGTCAATCAGGAGATGAGTAAAGTAACCTTGCACTAACATTCACAGTGTATCACATGCAGTCCTATGAAAGAGAAGCTATGGGACAGAGACTCTGGAGTAAGGTTCAAGTCACCAAATTCAATCCACCTTCACCAACAGCTCCATGGTCATCTATTCAGTTCCTTTTTCACAAGAGCATTTCCTGCCTCCTACTATTTCAGTGGGGCTCAAACTTCAATCTGAATCATCTGCCAAACTCCTAAAAGATCCCTGGGCTGCACTACATGAAAACATCAAAAAAAAATCTGGACTGGAAGCTAGGCTACTACATTATTTTAATTTCTCTAGGAAATTCAAAGAAGCAATCAACATTGAAAACACATGTACTAAGAACGTTAATTTCTTGGAAGATAAAATTCCTACAATTCCCTGAAAGCATGCTTTCCCACCTAAGATTTGTCCTTGACTTCCTTTTCCGAAGGGCTACGTCAATTTTGTGACTGGGAAGAGGGTAAGAAGCACAATGGTACTGAGGGGGCAGAGCTGCTCCCCTCAGAGAGAGACACGGACTCTGAGGGAGAGGGAATGACATTACAGCTTTAGCAAATAACTAAATTACAGCCAACATTTGTCACTGAGTCTGTACTCTGTCTACTGGGAACTTATTTAATATCACCCTGAAGTGCACATTACACTTAATATTACCATAGAGGAAGTGTAGATTAAAGGATCAGGTAATCCAATCAGCACTCACAACTTGCCGTGCAGAGAGGAGCATCTGAGGGATTCAGCTTCACATTTAGCTTAGCAACAAAAAACCATTCTCAGTTTACGCTCACCTATCTCTTATAAACTAGCCATCTTTTGTAACGAAGTATTAGTTAATCTTAGGACTTGAATTCACATGAATATTGGGAATTAACGTCTATACTTTTTATATATTGTATCATTACTTACACCTTTATTGCTTGAATTGTTACTAAATATACCTCCTAATTACTGATTATTTATGGCCCTAGGCCATTCACATTCATTATTTCAAATTCTCACAAACTCTGCAAGGCAAGAGTCTAGGAAGCAGTAGTAATAGTTTTCTCTCCAATCTCAGTGCAAAGTGTCCCCAGCAGGGCTCAGGCACTGGGGTAACATTCAGTCTGACTGCCAGGTAGAGGTGGTGGCAGGCACTGGGGAAGGATAGGACCAGGTCTTTGACAGGGTGTCCCAAGGTTGAACTCAGAATTTTTTTTTTCATTGAGGGAGTAGGGGATGAGAAAGCAATAGAGTTATTCTTAACATTATATATATATATATATATATATATATATATACATATATATGTAATATGCCTGAAACAACACAATGGAATCCTTTGGTGCAATGAATACAAAAACTTTAAAAAGAAGAAGGAGGAGGCGGAGGAGGAGGAGGAGGAGGAGGAGGAGGAGGAGAAGGAGAAGAAGGAGAAGAAAGAGAAGAAGGAGAAGAAGAAGAAAAGAATGACAGGGGAAAAAAAGTGAAACAGGTTTGGAAAAGGGTGAGGTCCAGTGGGAGGAGAGGAAGAGTAAACAAAAGCAGGCGGGTGAGGAAAAATATGGTTAGTTTATTTGCATGTTTGAAAACAGATCCAAGAAACCTATTGCAATTGTTTTAAAATGGGGAAGTGGGATGGAGAGAGTACAATAGGGAGTAAGGCTGGTCTGTGAGCGTTGTTCACATGTGTGGAAATGGCACAATAAAACCCCTTGTACAAATAATGTATGCTAATAAAAAAAACCTTTTAGCAGATTAAGAGTCTGTAAATATTAATATTGTAACTGAGCACACAGGAAGAATATACTTTTTTTTTACTGAGCCAGGAACAAATTACCTTTGAGATTTCAAAACAAGAAAAGGGTGGCAATTCCAAACAACAGATTTACAAGCAAGTTTTTGGCAAACGGCTCAGTTTCAAGTTCAAAATACAAGCTGTTTTGAAGCAGTTTATTTCAGAAATGTTTTTACCCACTTACATGGGGCTGCCACCTCTTTTAAGGATTAGCCAGCACTACTTGTATTCAGATTGTGCTGGGTGATGTTCAACTGCATTGATAGGTGGCAGTGGAAAGTCCAGAGAAACCTGTTTCTTAAGAGAAAGGAAGAATGGTCTACAGAGGGAGCAAGGTGGCTAGGGTCTGCCTGCAACCATTACATTGCCTATCCTATCATCAGAAGTATGATACAGGTGCAACACAGTAACCACATCCAATCCCTTTCTGCAAATAGGAAACTAGATAAAATGCCTGGTTATCAGTCAACTTACATAACTGCAGCAATTGACATGTTTGTCCACCTGGACCAAAAGTCCTGAAAACCTTCTAAAAATTCTAAAGTAGTGAAAGAAACCCAAGTCAAATATGAAACTCAAGAGCTGGTCAATTACACTATGAAAAATGTTTAAGCTGGTCAGATTTGCTGTCCTTTCTTTTTCCAAACTAAGCTTTTTGTTTTTGTTTTTGGTTGGTCTTGGGTTTTGAGCTCTGGGCCTGAGCACTCTCCCTGAGCTCTTCAGCTCAAGGCTAAAGCTCTACCTCTTGAGCGGCAGTGCCATTTCCCAAACTAAGTTTTAAATCAGTAGCTTCTAAAGTAAAATCCTAAATGCCAGTAGAAATGCATGCTAACTGCATACATGCACTGTACATGTTTGTGTATGAGTGTGCACGTGTATGTGTAGGCATGTTAACTAGACCAAGAACTATAGGAGACTTCAAGTTGCTCCAACCCTGCTGTCTCTTGAGACTGTGCGCAGTCATTTTCTAGAGAGCAGGTCAGAAATGAAGCCAGGTTTCTTTTGTATCACTGTTTCAGCTGAAGGGAGGAGAGAAGGATTTCTGGGAAAAGATTAGGAGACTTGGAACCTACGGTTTCATGACTTCAGTGTGATCAGCACTCCAGAGCTAATTCTTAGGCTCTTCTTCCTCTTGGTGGAACTGTGGGTTTGAACGGAGGGCTTGTGCATGTTAGGCGGGCAGGCTTACTACCACTTGAGCCACAAGCCCAGCTCTTTGCTTATTCCTGGGGTAGGCCGGTGCTGGCGACCCTACCTCCACTGCCCGCGAAGCAGAGATTACAGGCGGCCCAGGCACACCCAAGGCAGGAGAGGAGGAAGGGGTCCGGGCAGAGCGCTCCTGGGCGCCCCTTCCAACCCGGGAGTCACGGGGAGTCGGTGCTGGCGCGCAGATTTACCTCCCGGGCCCCCGTCCGAGCGCCGACCACGCCGAACGACCCCCCGACCCTCCAGGGCCGCGGGGCGACACGTGCAGCCAGGCATGCGCATGCGCGGCCGCGGCGCTCGCACCCTGCCTCGCCGGATGGCCGAGGCCGGCTGCGGCCGACGCCCCGCCCGGCCCGGCCACGGGGCCGCCGCGCCCCTCGCGTGCTCCCCGTCCCGAGCGCACGACGCGGGGGCTCCCGGAGGAGGGGGCGCCATTACCGGAAGGCGGCCGCGGGCCTAGCTCGGGGTACGTGGAAGCCCGGCTTCAGCGGCGAGAGGAGCCATTTCAGCCGCAGCGCGCCGCGACAGCCCAGCGCTGCCGCCGCCATAGCTCCAGTCGGGGCGCCGCCACGAGTGCGCACGCGCGGTGCCCGGTGGCTGCTCTGGTCCGGCCCAGCTGAAAATCCCGCCAGGCTCCACGCTACGCCCGTCACGCCACGCCCACTGTCGTACGTCATGCCCTCGGCCAGACACGCCCCATCCGTCCCGCGGGCCTCCAGGCCACGTCCTCTGCTGCTCAGACCATGCCCTCTCTTAGCCAGCTGCCCAGGTGACCTGAGCCATGGGGAAGGAGTCCACCTGCCATCCTGCCTTCCCTGGCGGGGCCTCTCCTAACTTCCTGACCTCCCCATCCCCAGTGACCGCCTGCTGAACGTACTAGTGCCTGGTTCTCCATGCCAGTTACATCCATTAGGATGGTTACTATAAAAAATGCAGATTGGTGTCAACAAGGCTGTGGAGGAATGGAATTCTTGTACATGGTTGGTGGGAATGTAAAATGCTCTGGGGAAAGATAGTGGTTCCTTGAAAGGCTAAATGTAGAATCATTATATGATCCAGCAATCCTACTTTTGAGTGTATTCATAAAAGCATAAAGCAGGCTTTCCACTTCTTGAACATTAGTGGCCATAACAGAAATAGTTACAAGAGCCTAAAGGTTAAAGGTGGAAGCCACACAAGGGTTCATCAACAGATGGATGGTATACACAGCGTGGTGCACCCATGCAGTGGAACCTTATTCAGCATTGAGGAGGAGGAAAAAATTGACAGATGCTGCAACATGGGTAAATCTTGAGCACATATTCAAACTGAAGTAAGTCACATGTAAGCTTCCTACCATGGTGAAATCCACAGAAAGTCTAATGGGGGTGGGTTCTAAACCTGACAGATGAATGGAGAGCTAGTGCTTGAGTTACAGTTTTGCAAGATGCAAAGAGTTCTACAGATGGATGGGAGTGATGATTGCACAGCAATTCAAATGTATTAGTTCCCCTGAAGTGTACTCGTAAAGGTAACTAAAGTGAACCAGGCTCTGGTGGCTCGTGCCTATAATCCTCGCTACTAAGGAGGCTGAGATCTCAAGGTCACAGTTAGAAGCCGGCCCAGGCAGGAAAGTCTGTGAGTCTCTTGTCTTCACTTAACCAGCAAATAGTTGGAAATGGAGCTGTGGTTCAAGTGGCAGAGCTCTAGCTTTGAAGGGGAAAAAATAAAAAGCTCAGAAACTGTTCCCAGACCCTGAGTTTAAGCCCAGGATTTGTGCTCGCACACACACACATGCGCGTGCACTCACCCACCCACCCCCACCCCCACATACACACACACACATACACACATATAGACACTAGCTAAGATGAAATAGGACAAGATGGTAAATGCCTGTGATTCCAGCACTGGGAAGATCTTGAGTTTCAGGAGAGCCTAAACCTTGTCTCAAAACAAAGTAACACACACACACATACCCCCCCCCCACACACAGAGTAAGTTGGTAAATGTTATATGTATTTTGAAAGTATGATCTGAGCTTTGTTAAGGTTATAAATATCTGCAATTAAAAACTCAATGGAGAAATGCACAACACAGAACCAAAATTCATAGCACACCATGTTCCTCATATCAGGTTGTATTCTCAGGCAGCTCATCCTGATAGGGAAGCAGGTTTAAGAGAGGCCATCTGTGGATTACAGTAACACAGGTTTCCAGTTGGATCTGCTGCTCCATTCCCTACCTTCTCCAAGAGAGAAGCTCAGGGAGCAAGGGCTCTCCATGGCCGGCCATCCTGGCTGGGATACTCCAAGTCATAGGAGCCTCTGTATGTTACCAGTGCCTATATATGTTATGGTGATCCTCAGCTTAAGGTTGTACTTAAGATCCCCAGCACACAGAAGCTGACCTGTCCTTTCCATTACAATACATTTGTGAGGACTCTTTTCAGTCCCGAGGAGCCCCTAAGCCCCTTCTGCTTGGTCCTGTCAGTTGGCCAGCAGCAAACCCTACAAGGATTCTAGATGCCAACTGCTTTCCATCCTAAAAATTTGTGTGGAGAAAAAATTCAGGATGAAAGTATTCCAGACTTAAAGCAAAAGTCTCTAATTGTGTCTTTCTGAGAGATGCTGGTGTAAGGAGAACTGTAAGTAACAGAGAACAAATTTTCTTCTAGTATCTTCATTTTTCTCTCTTGTTTTTGGGACTTCCTGCCTTTCTTTTCTTTTCTTCCTCTTTCTTTCTCTCTTTCTCTCTCTCTTTCTTTCTTTCTTTCTTTTATTTCTCTCTCTCTCTCTTTCTTTTTTGTAACAAGGCTTCAACTCAGGGCCTCACACTTGCTCAGCTTGTTTGCTCAGCTGGTGCTCTACAATTTGAGCCTCATCTTCCGCATCTTTGCTGGTTATTTGGAGATGGAGTCTTATGGACTTCTCTTCCCAAGCTGGCTTTGAACTTCAGTCCTCCAGAATATCAGCCTCCTGAGTAGCTGGGATTACAGGCATAAGCCACTATGCTCTGAGACTCAGCTTTCCCAGCTCTGCTCCACTGTGATTGTGTGAAAGAATGATCTGTGCGATTACAGGGTGTGGAGGGAGAGCAAATATTACACATTGAGGTGATATCACTATAAATCCCAGTGTAGTTATAAGCCAAATGTGTAACACACTTAACCTGTATATTATCGCTATCCTATCCTAGCATGAACATGCTCAGAACACTGACATTAGCCTACAGTTGAACAAAATATTCTAAACAAAGACTATTTTATAATTAAGTTTTGAATATATTATGCTACTTATTGAATACTCGTAGCCTAAAAATACTGAAATCACAAGTACAGTGCCAGGTGTTTCCCTTCATAACCCTGTGGCTGGCTGGGATCTATGGCTTAATGGCCCCACCTAGTGTTCTGAAAGTGTTATACAGCATATCCCAGCCTGGGAAAAGATTAAAATTCCAAATTCTATGATGTATCACTTTTGTACAATCATAAAATTGTAGTTGTAAGTCATTCTGGCATTAACTGGGCACTTCTATCTCTAAATCCCTATGATTAGTGAGGTGTTTTTATTCATTTTATTTATTTATTATTTGATACTTATTGTTACATAATACAATCATAACTCTGGGCTGTGATTTTCAGGTACTTCCCACTGCCCCTTCTTTAGATAAGATAGCCAGGCTAAAGAAGGTTAGAGTTGGGCATTTCTCCATCCCCAGGGTGTTACACTGTGGGAAAGACTCGCCCTGGTCAGACTCTGAGACAGCTTCTCTCCAATGCATGCCGTTGTTAATGAGTTCTGAGTGTGTTTCACCATGGTTACTTTTCCCTTTCCTGTGAAAAGCAGAAGTATTTCCCAATGTTTGGCATCTCAAGAGCCGCTGTGGCCTTATGAGAACTTTCTAGGCTCCCGCTAGAGCATGAGGCTCCTGTTGAATCCATACCCAGCTGAGCACCATAGTGTTCTACACACTGTCCAGGTATTGTGCTGCTTAAATGAATGGTATGACTCCTCCTGGAGTCTTAGAAGGGCCAGAACAAGATGCTCCAAACCTCTTTTCTTTGTCATTAACCATTGTAGGGCAGGTTTCCACGGAGGATCTTGGATCTCTACCCTGGATGAATCACAGGCAGCAAGGCCTCGATGCAAAGTAGAACAGGTGCAAGGATCCTGAAGTGGATGCTCTTATACTGATGCAAGTGTGGCTGGACACCTGTGAGCTGCTCCCAAGCACATTGTCCTTTTGCCACCAGGGCAAGCTGAGACTTGAAAAATCAGCCACTCAGTTTCCTCACTCCTGTCCACGCGGCAGTGTGGCCTGCATGGCTGATGATGCCCATTCACCCAGCACTCTGAAGAAATCACACCTTCATCCCTTTGGAGAAACTTTCTTTTTTTTTTTTTTTTTTTTTGTCGGTCGTGGGGCTTGAACTCTGGGCCTGGGCACTGTCCCTCAGCTCTTCAGCTCAAGGCGAGCGCTCTACCACTTGAGCTACAGCGCCACTTCCGGTTTTCTGGTGGTTTATTGGAGATAGGAGTCTCAAGGTCTTTCCTGCCCGGGCTGGCTTTGAACCGCGATCCTCAGATCTCAGCCTCCTGAGTAGCTAGGATTACAGGCGTGAGCCACCAGCGCCCGGCTTGGAGAAACTTTCTTGAGGAACTCTATCAAACGATCAGGATGAAGTTTGGCTGCAAACATGATTTTGCTGTTTAGGTTTCTTTAACATACCCACTAGGCTCAAAATCGAAAGTCTGCTCTTCTACATAACTCTTTCTCTGTGCAACATGGAGCAGGTATTTGTAAAATTCCTCTGTAGTCTCCTGATCTGTGGAGTCTGCCTCACTTGCAGGTTTAATATTATTCATGTCCAATCATATTTTGACACGTGTGAGCCAGCCAGCACATGGAAGGTTTTCCTGACCCTGTGTTTCTTTGGCTTTCAGCTTTACAACAATATTGACCACTAGTTTTTACCAGATGTCATCTCAGAAATCCAGTCTCACACAAGGGGGATACAATTATATTTTGTAACCATTGGTGCAGTAAGCAGGGTAGTTTGGGCTTTAGGCTAGAATAGTATGTCACTCCTCTGCTCTTATCTGCTTCCAGCAGGTGGCCAAAGACAGCCTTGGTCTATAGTGCCCCCTGCTGGTGATCTAGGGCTCCACTTGCTGTTTGTTTCATTTGTTATTTGTTACTGTGAATTCCCAACAAACTGGAATTCCACAACCATGTTCCTCCCTGTTCCAGTCCGAGTTATTTGCCTAGATTCCACGGTGACTCTCTTTGGGACGTTCTATACTGATAGACTAGATTTATTAAGTTTTACTGATACTCACAATGTAAGCAGCATTCATACAAATTTCAGTTGAACCTGGTGGCATATACCAGCAACCAGGGAACTCTAGAGGAAGATGCAGGAAGATCAGGAGTTGAAGACTGGTCTGAAGCCATGTAGTGAGCTTAAGCATAGGCTTCCTAGTGAGATCCTATCTCAAAAAAAATAAATAAAGATATAATGTTAGAGAATGAGCAATCCAAATATATTGCATCTGTGTGTGAAAATGGCATAGCAAAACTCACCAAAAGCTGGCGGATAACAGAGGGCAGTGGGAATGGGGGAATAGTACAATACAGGCATGTATGAAATATCACAGTGAAAATTCCTTTGAACAATTAACATACACTTAAAAGTGAATGATAGAAATGTAAAACAGGTCCTCTCCAAAGTATGGCTTGTAGTGCAGAGGGCGGGGGAGAAAACAGAGGATGAAGGAGGGTGAATATGCACAGAATACTTTATGTACCTGTGTGAAAATGAAATAAGGGGGAATGAGGGAGTGTGGTATCAGGGGTGAGTCTGATTAAAGCACATTGCACACATATATGGACATGTCAAGAGAAAACCCTTTGTAGAACTCATTAATGCTAATTAAATAAATAATAAATTAATGTCAGATAAAGCAAATCTCATGCCAATTTGTAATAAACAATCTGTGTTGAGAAATTTCCACCATCATCACAATGGGAAATTTCAGTCCTTGAATGTGACTATATAATGTGAGGATTTAAGATTTATGAGTATTGATCTGTTAAGGCTTAGACATGGAAGATTTCAGGAATCAGTGTACTTCCATGCATTTAAATCCTCCCTAAGAACACTCACATCTCCCTCTGTGAGGAATATATGGAAAGCACCTTCTTATGGAAGTGGCTCTAGGTCTTCTTCTGCCTACAACAATATATTCCACTTGCCCACACACTCATTTCTTTGAGGCCTAGGCTCTCATGGCTGGACCCAAAGCTTTGGGGCTTCTGCTTACTTACAAATGTGTTTGTCTTCCCACATGCCCACATGTCCACATGCTATGTGCCATAGAAGGTCAAAGTTGAGGCTCCCGTGTGTTTTGAAATGTGACGAAAGCATGGTCCCTGGAAAGTAGAGAAAGGTAAACACAGTGAGAATTCCCACAGCAGCAGAAAGTAGAGCCATCTGGGACAGGAGATGCCCTGGGATCGTAAGCAGGGCTAGGGCTACTGTTTACTGTCCTGACTCCACAGTGCCGTCACTACTGATTACAGATGAGCACAAACTTTGTAGTACAACAATGTGATCATCTGGAAGAAAAACCCATGTCAAAACACCTGTTAGTGTGCCCCGCTATTGCCCTGCTGTCACAAATACAAGTACCCCGTGACTTCTGGGCATCACTTCTGTGCACCATGGTCCTGTCCAATCTTCACCCACAATCCTCTGTGTGACGTCTACACTAATCTCAAGAGTTTAGGTGCTGTGAACATTGTTTAAACACATTGGGAAGGGAGCTTTGGGACAGGGAGAAAATGAGGAGAGGAGGCTGGGCTGGGGAGGTGGGCAGGGAAGATTACTTTAATACTGGTTTAATGAGTACCTAGTATGTGTACACAGTTCTGTATCCCTAACAGCTATGTGTTTCATGTTCTTATTAAGATTCCATTTCTCAGTCACAAGAGTGTGAGCTTCTTGAAGGAAGGAATATGTGCTTTTTTTTTTTTTATCAAGTAGGCATGTGTTAAATATGTGCTAAATCAATGAACAATGAACAAAAGCACAATGCTAACAGGTAATCACAGCCAGCATTACCATGCAGCAACACACAGGCTAGGTGGAAAGCAGTTTTGCTTTTGTGGCAAAGAAGAGTCAAACATTACTGCAGTGTCTATAACAACTCCATGAAGTTGGTACTAACATTCTCCAAATTTACAAATGAGGAAACGGCTGTTGAGGGAGGTCATGTAACTTGCAAATGTGGCAGCTTTCAAGATATAAACTGAGATTTTTGCCTCCCAGATCTTTAGTTCAGACCAAGGCTCCAATATCACAGTCTGGGGAAGTTAAAAAGACCGATTTAGACTGGTGATAAAGTGGATGGTGATGATGATGTGGTGATGATGATGGTTTGATTGTCAGGCTAATCAAATCTACTCTGGAAAGCTTATAAGTTATCCTGATAGAAGATTTTGTGGCCAGGGGCTCGTGGCTGAGATCTGAGGATTGTAGTTCAAAGCCAGCCTAGGCAGAAAAGTCTCTGTGAGACTCTCATCTCCAATTAAGCACTCAAATACTGAAAGTGGTGCTATGGCTCAAAGTGGTAGAGTGTTAACCTTAAGCACAAAGAGGCTCAGGGACTGTGCCCAGGCCCTGAGTTCAAGCCCCACCACTGACCAAAAAAAAGGTTATGTGAATTATGTGAAACATGTTAAAATCTTGATCAGACACATAAATAAAGCATATTGAAAAGAAGATTCCAACAAGATGAAGAATTTTTAAAGATTTTTAAAAGCTTAAAATCTTTCATAATAATTCCTCATACCTTTGGTTTTAAGAAGGTGGGGAGAATCCTTCTGATTGAGCTGCTTGCTTTCCCTCATAAACCAAAGCATAATCTTCTTTAATGGGGTTTTAGAAAGAGTTGCAATGAGGAGCAGTCAGTTCAAATTCTGGCTTATCAGTTTACTACCTGGGTAGTAGCCTAGGTCTATTTACTCTTGTGATAATAGTATTGATGAGACTGGGTAATTAATCAACAGTGAATTTTTATTTGGTTCATGGCTCTGGAGACTGGAAAATGCGTGGTGGGAAATGTATCTGCTCAGCATCTGGAGAGGGCCTTCTGCTGCATGGCCTGTGACATCACATCATGGGACTGGGCTAGTTGTGTTGGATTGAGCCTTGCTTCCTCTTCCAATAAACACACAAATGCCATCACAGAGGCCCACTCTTATGACCTCGTCTACTCTACTTCCCATAAGCCCCACTTACAAAACCCATACGAATTTGAGGATTCAATCTCCAACACATGAACTTTTAGGGGACCCATTCAAACTATAGCACTGGGTGAAATTTCACCAGTGAAATTCAGTTCTCCTCCCTTAGTCTGCAAGATCTACCATTGGGTATAATAGTCTCTCTCTCTCTCTCATAAGCGCGCGCGCGTGCATGCGCGCGCGCGCACACACACGACAGTAATAAGCACTGTCCTTTGCAATGCTAGGTGCATATTGACAGGGATGCTTCAACTATATTAGATATGCTACTCTTGGCTTCTCTGGCTGAATAATTTGGTTAAACAAATCATTTGAATCAGCCTAGATTTCTTTTCTAAGCTCTTAACGTTCTTAATTCTATTAGAAGGCATATATGTAGAAGAAAAATGATCCAGGTCATATTTTGTTTTGTTTTCAAATTCTTGGCCAGTTTGTTCTTTTGCCCAGCATCAGTTAGATTGATAAATAGGACCTATGGAGCTATAAAACTTGATCCCTTCAAGGCATTTTTCTTGGAAGTTTCCATTGCCACATTGAAATCCTTAAAAATAAAAAATCACCGGGACTTTAACACTTAAGCAAGCTAATCTGTTTCCAAAAGCTAAAAAAGCATTTGAGGAATTGTTGCTGAAGTGCTACTGTTCTTTTAAAGTAGTAACACATTTTAAACATTTTTAAGTTCCTTGACATACTATATATAGTTTGAGAGAAGAGATTATTTTCCCTTTTATTCTGTTAGGGTCTGTGGCTGGGTTCGAGAATTAAATTTATAAAAGATAGAAAATAGGAGAGAGGCAAATTCTACTTGCTATGAATTTATCTTTATTTTTTGCTGGTCCTGGGGCTTGAATTCAGTCTGGGTATTGTCTCTGAGCTATTTTGCTCAAGGCTAGTGCTCTGTTCTTGAGCCACAGCTCTACTTCTGGCTTTTTTTTTCTTTGGTGGTTAATTGGAGTCTCACAGACTTTCCTGCCTGTGCTGGCTTCAAACCTCCACCTTCACATCCCAGCCTCCTGAATAGAATTACAGGCCTGAGCCACTGGTGCCTGGCAACTGTGGATATTTTTATGTCTATTCAGAAACCTTCATATATAAGAAATGAAGCCCTAGAAAAGCGGGTGGGTCTGAGAGGTTTCTCAGCATGTTAGCAAAGCATGGTAAATATTATAGGAGATTGCATATTATCCTGACCATTTAGGTCCAAGCTCTTTATGTATCATTGGCACCTAAAATTAAAAGACCAGTGCTACTTAATGACAAAGTCAGAGGAGAAACTGCAGTCTTCTAGTTCTGGGTTGTTCCAAGACCTTGTCATTGGCCATTCTGCCATGATACCTGGAAATTCTCTATCCTTCCATTCTCTACTTGCTCTGCCTATGTGCAAGAGAGCAGAGCAGATGGAGAAATATCTAATACAATGGCCTAAATCTGGCTTTGGCAGACTTGGTTGGTAATCTGACAAATAGTCCAGATTTTTAGTCTATTCAGTCATATTTTTGGTGTTGGGCAGCCTGGTCAAGTAAACAGCTGAACTACTCCATGTTACACACGGGTGGCCTGTGAGCTGACTGAGACCTTTGGAGATCTGACAAAATTTGAGCTAGAAATAGTAAGGAGGGGTTTGAAGAAGTTACATTCAACATCATCGTGGTATGTCACCTACGTGCTATTTCTGGTGTGAGTACAAAAGGCGAAGTTCCTTTCCAGTGACTTCACTTCCCAGACCATACCCAGACCTGGTGATCAGAAAGATTTCAGCTCCAGCCCTTTAGCTTCTGCAAACAGAAAAGGAAAAACCATAACCTGTCCACATGGGAACCCTGTTCAACTTGCTAGTGATTCATGAGGGGAAAATAATATTTTAATAAACAACTATGTTTGGGGTAGTTTATTATGTAACCAGAACAATTAGCAAAACCAGAACTCTCTGAAGCCAGTGTCTCATACCTGTAATCCCAGCACTCAGGAAGCTGAGGCAGGAGGATCATGAGTTCAAGACTAGTTTTGTTTTGTTTTGTTTTTTGCCAGTCCTGGGCTTGAACTCTGGGCCTGGTCACTGTCCTTCAGCTCTTCAGCTCAAGGCAAGCACTCTACCACTTGAGCCACAGCGCCACTTCTGGCTTTTTCTGCTTGTGTGGTGCTGAGGAATCAAACCCAGGGCCTCATGCATGCAAAGCAAGCACTCTACCAGTGAGCCACCTTCCCAGCCCTCAAGACTAGTTTGAACTACGTAAGTCTCCATTCTCATACCCAACCCTTGACTCAAAGCTAGGAATCACTGCATACCAGGAGTCATTTAGCAGCTGAAGCACATGATATTTGCAGTAGGTCTAAACACATTTCTGGGGTAGACTACCGGGTCTAAATTTCAAAAAATTATTTTTGCAAGTTGTATCATTTAACTACAGAAGCTGCTTGACTTCCAGTGGGGTCCTGAAAAGCACCTTGTGTGTTGGCACTGTAGTAAGTGGAAAATGCATTTAACCCACCTTCCCAGCTACAGGTCCTAGTTTAACCATACAGTATGCTATAAGGAATTCATTGTTTCCCCTTCATGAGCATTGGGAAGATCTGCATTCAAAATCTGAAGTGCAATTGCTATAGAGTATGTATGGCTTTCACATAATTGAAAGCAGAACCATTCCTAACCACCTATATTAAGATCCAACACAGACCCAAGCCCCTGTTTCAGGGTGGAGGCCTGGAAGAGAAGTGTCCCAGAGTAGAATGTATAATGAAGGCCAGAGAACACTATGGCTTCCACAAGGTACACAGGAGGCAAGGCAGGGGATCCCACAGTTCCCTCGGGCCTCAAGTGACACACTTGACCACACACTTGACCCTCATGCTGCTGAAAAAACAGTAACCCTTTCCGTTCCTTTCCAACCCCAGGCTCTCCCCCTCTTCTTCTGAGCTGTTAGATCTATTAAGGTATAATAAAAATAGGTGAAGGTGGGTAATTCCATCCTCAAGCTTCACTTGATTTTAATTGACTTTAAAGTCATTAATTTTGGAGGATGTGTGTTATGTTGTTTCTAGTCTCCCACTGGTTGAACTATAAATAGCACTTCTGACACATGGACCATGATGGCAGTGGTTACTTAAGTAACTCAAGCCAGTGTCTGTCAAAACCACCAAGTCTTCACTTGGGACTGTGTAAGAGTCTAATGGGTGAGCTTTTGATATCAGAAGGACAGAAACTCCTTTTTGTGTGTTTTTTTTTATTGTAAAAATAGTGCACAGAGGGGTTACAGGTACATGAGTAAGGTAATGAGTACATTTCTTATTGAGCATTGTTACCTCCTCCTTTGTTTTTCCCCTACCATCCCTCCCTACCTCCACAATACTCCCCTCCTCCGCAAGTTGTAAAGTTCATTTTCAACATCTCATTTTTACAATGCACCAACCTATATCCTTATTTCAGCATTTTGTTATTTCCCTTCTCTTCTTCAAATTAGAAAAATGTATATACAAGATGCAGGGCACTTATCAAATACAGTGAAAACAGGGGTTATACCATGGGGAAAGAACATACAAAAGAAACAAAAAAATCATAGTACATGTTAAATACATTAAAAACAGCAGCAAGAAAGAAAAAACAAGTTGTGTCTCTATCTTGGGGTTCATTTCACTTAACATTATCTTATATGGTCATATGTACATAGCTTTTGACCTTTTCTGCTTGTCCTAGACATATACTAGTTATTGAAAATAAGGGAAACCATGGGACCTATGTTTCTTTGGCTTGGCTTACTTCACTTAATATATTTTTTTCCAAGTCTTTCCATTTCCTAACAAATGGGGCAATGTCATTCTTTCTGATGGAGGCATAGAATTCCATTGTGTATATATACCACATTTTCTTGATCCATTCATCTACTGAGAGGCATCTGGGTTGGTTCCATATCTTAGCTATGGTAAATAATGCTGTGATAAACATAGTTGTGCTGGTAGTTTTAGTATAGCCTTGTTTGTGATCATTCGGGTAAATGCCTAAAAGTGGGATTGCTAGGTCATAGGGGAGTTCTATGTGGAGTCTTTTGAGGAACCTCCACTCTGCTTTCCAAAGTGGTTAAACAAGAAAAACTCCATTCTTTCAAAAAAATTAAATTAATATTTTACTTTGCAGGTTCTGTGAGCTTATTGGGCAGCTCAGGGCAGGGAGGGTGGAAGGTGTGTGTGGGGGGGGGGGCGGGGGGGTGCCAGCCCTCGATCTCCTCAGCCTTTGTGATCTTCATCACTTTCTGAACATTTGCTCTAAGAGCTACAAAGGCTGATGATGCATATGCAGACTGATTACAGGCATGCACTACCACATATGGCTCCACCATGTGGCTCCACTCGGCTTCTTTATGCAATATTTATTTCTATATTTAACTCTATTCTCAGCGAGGCAGGTGAGAAACAAGAATCTTCCTATTCATGGTTGGCTGAACTGTAGGGTTTTTTGTTTGGTTTTTTTTTTCAAAATCCATTTCAGTGATAAGGTACTGTCAGGGCTTTGTCCTAATGAATGATTTCATCCATGGGTGTATTCAAAGTTTGAATAGATTATTCGGTTGGGGTGGAAGGTGGGGTTGAAGGAATGGATCACTAAAGATGGGCCAGTCTTGGAGGAAGTCTTATCCTTGACTCCTTCCTGCTATGGTTCTCTGCTTCTTGGCTGCCAGGAGGTGAGCAGCCTTTGCCTCTCTTTCCTACCACCCTACTATTCTGCCTCACTTCCAGCTAACCTTGGACTAAAACTTCTAAAATCATAAGCTAAACAAACCCTTTCTCGGGGCTGGGAAGGTGGCTCAGTGGTAGAGCGCTTGCCTTGCATGTCTGAGGCCCTGGGTTCAATTCCTCAGCACCATATAAGCAAAAAGAAAAAAAGCCGGAAGTGGCGCTGTGGCTCAAGTGGTAGAGCACTAGCCTTGAGCTAAAGAACTGAGGGACAGCGCCCAGGCCCAGAGTTCAGGCCCCACGACCGGACCCCCCCAAAAAAAACCCTTTCTCAGTTATTCATATTAGGTATTTTGTCATATTTACCCCAAAATCTAACTATACAACAAGGTACCATTTGATGTCAGAAAGAACAGCTTTTCTCTCTTGGCAATCCCAGCTCCAATTACTTGCTACTGCGTTACCCAGTTCAAGTCCAAATCCAAAGGGGCTTCTCCTGGGTCCAGAGTGCACCATGTTGGATTTTCCTCCTAAATATCTCTCAAATCTATTTGCCCCACAACCATCTTTCAATGTGAGTTTGATCACCCTTCACTTCAATGATTGGAATATCTCCTATTAAGTTGGCCCCCATTATTTCTACCCCCAGCAATCAACTCATTATTCTGTATTCAGAATTCAATTTTTTTTTAAATTCAAAACCATGCAATGGCCTCCTACTACTCAAAGCTGGATCGCTGGCCCTCCTTGCCCTTCTAGGTTTTTGTTTGTTTTGTTACTGGGGTTGGAATTCAGGGTCCCATGCTTGCTTGTTAGGCAGGTGCTCTACCACATGAGCCATGTCCCTGGTCCTATAAAATTCTAATTATTTTTAAAATATAGTCTTGAGATTTTCCCCTAGCCTAGCACAGATTTCTATTCTTCTTATTTACATTCCCATATAGCTTGGATTTCAGACGTGCACCATCACACCCAGTGTGTTCATTAACTATCTTTCTTTGCCCTCGTTGTCTTCAACCATGATCCTACCAGGGTCAACCATGATCTTGCTTCCTGCTCCTACATATAGCCTTTAATGGGCTCTGATGTCCTTTCCATAGCATCTAGCGTGGCTGAGTTTGAATGAGTGTTGACCTCCTTTAGTCTATTGAGAGGTCCATAAGGGTAGGGACCAGACACTTGTATAGCCCTGACAGTGATGGATGTCTTCTTAAATTCTGTGTTCTAGCTGAGTCACTTGCCTCCTCTAGTACCTTTTCTAGAATCAAGTCAACACATCCCCAAAGAGGGAGGTAGTGAAGTAAGGAGGTCAGGTCTGGCTGGTGCCATATTGACCACATGGTGGATGGTAGGGTCTGGCATCTTGTCTTCATGTTGGGGGAAAGAAACTCCCACCCCATCCCACCATCACCTGCCTCCCAGGCATGACTTAGTGCCTGGACCCCTGGAGGCAGGGGCAGGTACTTGGCTGATAGCTAACTGAATCTGTCAGTCCAGTGCCTGGGACTGGGAATTTCCTGAGGAACTGCCCCCTGCGCCAACCTATTTAGGCTCCAACCAGCCCAGCCAACAGCACTCCATGCCATGTGTGTCTCTGTGATGGTGTCCTGTGTCCTGTTTCCTGCTCATCTCCAGTCATCATGGCGTCCCAATTCAGCTCTCCATTGGAGCTGAATTGGCTTGTTGGTACTGTTTTTGTTATTTATTTCCTCTTTAGCATGTTTCCTAGCTCTGTTACTGTGTTTGTGTACTGACTGCAGGCCTTTGTAATAAATGGCAGCCTGCAGCCTGTTAACTGTATAATAAAGACTCCTGTATATATATATATAATTATATTTTGAAATGTGGCTTCTGGGATGATTTACCTTACAACAGTAGCCTAAAGGGTCAACCCAACCTCAAAATGTTTTTGAAGTCCTGTTTGTCTTTAAATTAGTATGTTTACATTTACCACTAAAATATAAAAAATATTTTACTCCAACTTTTTCTTGTTTTGTCTTGGTGGTACTAGAGTTTGAACTCAAGGTCTTGTGCTTACCAGACAGGCACTCTACAACTGAGTTATGCCTTTAGTTCTTTTTGGCATTGGTTATTTTTGAGATAGAGTCTTTCTTCCTGCCATGGGTGAGCCTGGACCATTATCTGTCTGGTTTAGGCTTCCCATCGTAACTTGAATAACCCACAACCATGTCCAGTTTTTATCCATTGAGATGCAGTCTTGCAGCCTCTTCTGCTGGGACTGGTCTGGATCCTTGATCCTCCTAGCATGTCAGGTAGTTTAGGATGACAGGTATGTACCACTACACCCAGCTGTAGGTTAAAAAGGGGTCTCCGAAACTTTTCTGCTCAAGGTAGTTACAAACTTTGGTCCTTCTATTCTCTATCTCCCAAATAGCTAAGATTACAGCTAGCACCTCTCTTTGTGCAATTTTAAAATGCTCTTTCCTGAAGTGCCATTCTCAGCCCACCAAGTAGTTAGGATTACAGACATGAGGCACCAAAACCAGGCTTCTTCCCCAAATACTGAAATTGGTCCAGGAAGGTAGGCCAAGTAGATCTGGTACTTTTATATAAGCCTTGTGTTGAAGATGAGGTGAAATTACAGAAGTCCACAGGGGTCACATCATGATGAGCAAGACCCCAACTTCCTCATGACACCACCCAGCCCATGCTGATTGGCAGTGGGCAAAACTTCTATGTGATTGTGGGGATTTAAGTTGCACTACAAACTAGCAGCAGTGTTTCTTTCCCCTAGTGATGCAGATGACAGTGAAGTTGATCAAGACAAAAGGTAGCTGTAAAAACTCTGACCAAATAGAAGGACAAAGGGTGAACCAATGCAGCATTGGACACTATGTTGAAAATGAATTATACAACTTGTGGGTGGAGATGAGAGAGAAAAACTGGGAGAGAACAAGGAAAGGAGTGACATTAACTGTAAAAAAAAAAATGTACTTTTTACCTGACTTATATAACTTCAACCCCTCTGTTCATTACCTTTATCATAACAATAACAAATAAAAAAAACAAAAAACAAAACCCTGCCACCAAGACTGGCAACAGTTCATACCTGTAATCCTAGCTACTGAGAGAGGCTGAGATCTGAGGACTAGTTCGAAGTCACCCAAGCAGGAAAACCCATGAGACTCTCATCCCCAATTATCTCCAAAAAGCCTGAACTGGAGCTATGGCTCAAGTGGTAGAGGATTAGCCTTGAGCAAAATAGTTCGAAGACAGTACCCTAGCTCTGAGTTCAAGCCCCAGGACGGGTACAGAACACAAAACAAAACACAACCCTGCAGTCCACTTAGGAGGTCTGACAATCAAGGCCTGAGCTAGAGTGTCAGGCGCTGAAGAGGGAGATGGTGCGCTGGGAGCCAAGAAGGCGACCAGCCGCAAGGGAGGTGGTGCGCGGGCCCCAGCAGGGCCTCTTCTCCTTCCCCACTCCGGGCAGATCGGCGGGATGGGCGGGCAGGCGGGTCGAGGCGGCGGGGAGGGACTGGGACGTGCTCGCTGGCGAAGCACGAATGACCTCCGGCCGCACTCAGCTGTCAGCCGCGTGGGCTCCGCGCGATCCCCAGCCCAACCCCTCAGAAGCGCCGAGGGGCCAACTGCAGACTGGAGTCCCTAAGTTTGGGACTGGAGTCCCAAGCTTTCGGGAGGCCGCACCGAGCCTCCTCGCTCCCAGCGCTCAGGACGCCCCGGGCTGACAGCGGGGGGAGGCTGCTGGGGACCACCCTCCTCCGGCCGGCAGACCGATCAGCCCTTTGTCCACGTTCTCATCTCTGAAAGTTGAGCTAAATTGTTTATCTGGGACTCTGCAGAGGTGAGGCAGACTCGGGCCCCACTGGGGAAAGGGGGGGAGCTGGGTCGGGGGGAGTGTCAGGGAACCTGCGTCCTTCGGAAAGTCTTCTCATTTTCCACTAGCCCTCGGGAACTCGCTTCCAGGTGTTGGGGCGGCGGCTCCTCCCCTCCCCTGACCCTCCCCTGCGGGCAAGTTAAACTCCAGAGCCAGCCCCAGCCCCGCACTACCCTCCTCCGTCACGAGTCGCAGCCGCTAAAAGCTGCAGCTCCCCGGGCAGAGCCGCCTTCCCTAGGCCCACGGGGGCAGGGAGGGCGAGCCCCAGCGGGCGCTGGGCGCCCCTTCCACCGCCCAATGAGAGAAGTTTCCAGAGGCTCTTTAAGCCATGGATTCGCACCAGGGCCGGTCTCGGGGTCAGGTGGTATCCATGGAGGCCCCCGAGGCGCAGCTGCCGAGCTCAGAAGCACCGAGCCCTGCACTACTTGGAGATCCCCCGCCCGCCGCGGAGCCGCCCGGCTCGGAGGTCCCCTTCGTGGAGAGTGACCCTTCGGAGGCCTCGAGCCCAGACTCCCAGCTGGACACAGATTTGTCCTCGAAGGCCGAGATCGCTGTCCCGGAGCAGGAGGAGGCGCCCTGCCGCCGGCCCCGCGCGCGCTCCTTCTCCCTGCCGGAGGACCCCATCCTGCAGGCGGCCAAGTTTCTGCAGCAGCAGCGCCAGCTGCTGGCCCTGCGGCCGGACGCTGGGGGCGAAGAGCAAGCGGACGGCGCGCTGCACGGCCCGGACCTCTGCTGTTCCAAGTGCAAGAAGCGGGTGCAGTTCGCCGATTCGCTGGGGTTGAGCCTGGCCAGCGTGAAGCACTTCAGCGACTCCGAGGAGCCGCAGGTGCCGCCCGCCGTGCTCTCGCGCCTCCGCAGCTTCCCGGTGCGCTCCAAGGACCTGGAGCAGCTCGGGGGGCTGCTGGCGGCGGCCAAGGCGCCCGCCCCGCTCCGGGCGCTGCCACGGCTCCGACCCCTCTTCCAGCTCCCCGGGCCCAGCGCCGCAGCTGAGCGCCTGCGGCGGCAGCGCGTGTGCCTGGAGCGCGTGCAGTGCTCGGCTTCCGTGGGCACGGAGGTGACGGGCGCTGGTCGGGTGATCAGTTGTCCGGGACCCAGGACAGTGACCGTGCGCTACACTTTCACCGAGTGGCGTTCCTTCCTGGATGTGCCCGCCGAGCTGCAGCCGGAGGCCAAGCAGACACGGCCACCAGAGGCGCCATCGGGGGTCTCTAGATCCGAGTCTGGGGACGTGGAGGAAGAGGCGGCCTGCGAGCGCTTCCACTTCTCACTCAGCTTGCCTCCCGGTCTGCAGCCCAAGGAAGGGGAGGACGTGGACGTGCGCGGCGTCGCTGTTCATTTCGCTGTCTGTTACCGATGTCAGCAGGGAGAGTACTGGGACAACAACGCGGGGGCGAACTACACGCTGTACTATGCGCGCTCCCCGGACCGGCTTTGAAGGCCAGCTGGGGGTCGCTTCAGGGATCGCGGCCAAGGGGGGTGAGCAGCCCTAGGATGATCAGGCGAGAGTTGGAACGACTTGTTGGGAAACTTCTCTGTGCCAACGGATGTGGAGTGAGTGGACCTTGGAGGGAAAGGGTGAGCCAGCACCGAGGGTCTGGGGAATGCTCCGAATCTGTGCTGTCTTCTTTTACCAAGCTATCTCGATGACTTCCAGAATCCCCAACCTACTTTAGAACGGAAAGAGATCCCTTACACCTTCAAGCCCCCGCCCCAGCAGCTCTCTACAAATCCTGAGCCCACAGCACAGCTCTGACTTGTGTTAAATCGAGATGTTGTATTTCCATCCTGGCAGCTTGATGGACAGCTGTAAAGAAAGGACAAAGGGCTCTAGAGAGGGAAGGTGCATTCACGGGACTGTAGCCTAATTTTCAAAGAAATTTGGGTGGGAGCTGGGTCAGCCTGTCTTTTAATTGTGATCTTGAAGCTTTTGCCCAATCTTGAAGTTAGTTACTTGTGCGTTTGTCTACAAACAACTTGTTCAGAAGTAAAGACCACTCGCACATGCTAACCTGCTGTTTGGTACTTTGTATTTTTATCACCTTTGGGAAGGCCTTGGAAGTCAAGCATTATCAGCCAATGTGATACCTACACTTTAACAACCTGTTAAATGGCAGATTTAACAGATTTCTTTCCTTCTAGCCGTACTCTGTTGTGCTTAATGGCTCCAACTCCCCATACTGGGTGAAAATGTTCTTTAAAATATTTTGTAAAAGGTGTTCTGTCCCCTGTTTTAATAAGATGTTTAGTGAATTAAAATACCAGAGTAACAAAGTAGGCTTTAGCTGTGAGCTGCAAGAGCTTCCCAAGTCCCAACTCTTTCTGCGAAGACTCTGGGCCATTAGCAGTCAGAGAAGCTTGGCCTTAACAGGCTGGACTCCAAGTGCAGGGGGTGGGGGATGGGAGGGTGGCTCTTTGTGCCTCTCAGAGCCATCAGTAGTGGTGACTTGATGGATAATGAAGCATGCTCAGCAAGTAAATGCTGCCCAGAGCCAGATGGCACCTTGCACCAAAGGGCCAGAGGCACAAGGGACAGGATTGTCTTCTCCATTCACTGTTGGTTTCTGTGGTTCCAAGATGACATGTTCAGGTGTAAGGACTTCATTTATTCATCCCTGAGTGTAAGGACTTCATTTATTCACCCCTCATCATTCACCCCTTCATCAATGTACCATTTTTAGCTTTTTAAGTTTTCCTATTTTGTAGCACATGGCTAGTATAATCCATTACTTTGGGGGTGGTAGCCAGGAGGTAAGGTTTTTTTTTTTTAATCATTACTCTAGAGAAAGGAGTCAGCCTACAAAGACTGTTTTGCAAGACCAAAGACTTATGAATGGTATTTTTAAACAGTTGAAAAAATTCAAAAGACTATTGTTATTTTATGACATAGATATGTGAAATTTAAACTTGAACATCCATAAATAAAATCTTGCTGGACACAGTTAGGTGTGCTCACGTAGGAAATCTCAGTGGCTCTTCTCATCCTGCTGTGGCAGTTAACCTAGATGTAACAGAAACCATATTGCAAAGTGTATATTTTCTGTCCTATCCCTTATTGAAGGTATGCTATAACCCTGCTTAGTATTTTTTTGTCAGTTGGGGCTTGAATTCAGAGCCTGTGCACTGTCCCTGCTAGCATTCTACCACTTGGAGACATAGCACCAATTTTAGTTTTCTGGTGATTAATTGGAGATATGAGTCTCACACTTTCCTGCTTGGGCTGGCTTCAAACAGCAATCCTCAGGTCTCAGCTTCCTGAGTAGCTAGAATTATGAGCCACCAGAGCCCAGCTCCTGATTAGTGTTTTTAATACTACATGCTGAGTTAGCCAGTTACCCTTTTAATCAATTTTGCCACTTGAACTAAATATCCTTTGTGCAAAGGCAAAGCTGTTTTGTTATTCCTGCTAGTCTAAGATACTGGAAGGACAATGATTACTGTAATATGTGTAAGAGTGGGGTGGGGGCAGAGTGTACCAGCTGCTTTTTATCTAAAACCTATAATGGATCACTATAACTGAAATAAATTAGCACTGAACTAAACCTGCCAGATATTTCTTTGCCTTCATCTTTCTTATTTTATTATGGCTTTAGCATCAGGGATGGAGCCCAGGTCTTATACATTCTTGCTACCACACACACACACACACACACACACACACACACACACACACACACATATATATGAACACATTAGTACATATATATGTATAATGTATATATACATAATACATATATATGTATTATGTATATATACATTATACATATATATGTATGTATGTGTATATATATATATATATATATATATATATTTGGCAGTAGAGGGGGTTTGAATTCAGGGTCTAGTGCTTACATTGTGGGCCCTCTACCACTTGAGCCACATCCTCAGCCCCCACCTCCATTTTCCATGGAGATGAATGACTTTCAGCTGGGGCTGGCCTAACTCTATAATCCTCTTGATCAATTTCCTTTATCAATTAGGATGGCAGGCACACAACATTGTATACAGCTATGGATTGAGAAAGCATCTTGGACACTTTTTGCCCAGGCTGGCTTCAAACTTTGTCCTCCCAAATAACTCTGATTACAGCTGGCACCTAGCTTTACACAATCTTTTAAATATTCATTTTATTTTATATAGTGTCAGCTTTTCCTTACAGACTTGTAGCAGATGTTTTCATTTCACCTATTTATCTTTTTTGATGCTGAGGATCAAAGCCAGGGCTTCAGTAGACAAGTATTGTACCACTGAGGTATACTCGTCAGCCCATCGCAAACATTATGTAATAATATAAAGGATGTTAAAAGTTTAATTTTTTTGTCAGTTATGGGGCTTGAACTCAGGGCCTGGAGGCTGTCCCTGAGCTTTTTTTTTGCTCAAGGCTAGTGCTCTACTACTTTGAGCCACAACTTTTTTTGTTGTTGTTGGTGGTCCTGGGGCCTGAACTCTGGGCTTGGATGCTTTCCCTGAGTTCTTCAGCTCAAGGCTAATTCTCTACCACTTGAGCCACAGTGCCACTTCTGGCTTTTTCTGTTTATGTGGTATTGAGGAATCGACCCTAGGCCTCATGCATGCAAGGCAAGCACTCAACCACTGAGCCACCTTCCCAGCCTGAACCACAGCTTTACTTCTGGATTTTTGGTGGTTAATTGGAGATAAAGCTTTCCTATCTGGGCTGGCTTTGAACCAGGACCCTCAGATCTCAGCCTCCTAAATAGCTATGATTACAGGCTAGAGCCATCAGCACTTGGCTAGGTTTTGTTTTTGTTTTTAAAATTACTTCAACATTTACCAGAGTCAAAAAATACTTAAAAGTATATTTCCTGAAAGAAATAAAAACACACATATCATAGGCTGGGGTGTATGGCTCAGTGGTAGAGTGCCTACCTACCAAGTGCAAAGCCCTGAGTTCAAATCTCAGTACCACCAAAAAGCAAAAGAAACAAGGGCATATTTTGAATGAAATGTATGTTCTCCTCTAAAAGTTTCCAAAGCAATGGCTAGAAGCCTGAAGTGTCTTCCTGGAGAACCCTAGATTTGTGAAGCTAGATGAGCAGCCTATTCTAAGAGATGCCAAGGGAGGCCACAACCCTGCTTGCAGAGTGGGCAGTGGACCTGGGGGAGCCCATTGAGTTTTGAAGATTGGGCATCTATCCAGAAGCAGCAAGTACCATGGCTCAGGAAGCCTTCCATGGCAACTGGAAGTGGGACAGCTATTGTTACCCATAAACCTCTACTTGAGAGCATGGGATTTTTCTCCTGGAGGAGTGGACAAGAGTTTCCATTGTGACCCTCCCTCCACCTTCTTCTTCTGTTTTTCTCACCCTGATCCAGGTACAGGGGAATTCCCTGTCCACCTGGGATCTGGTCACTCATTTCAGCTTGGAAACATTAGTGTTAGATTCTCATGCATCACTTCATAGGTTTTCCAAAGTTCAGCTTTTGGCCAAACATGTTTTGTATATTTTAAGAGATGAGATTTTAAAAAAAATTTTTAACTCATTTGTGCATCCCTTTAGTGCACTGTCCCCTGATTATGACTGAAAAGATCACTTGGCTAAGCATGACTGGTGGCATGCGTTTTTTTGTGAGGAGTAGGAACAACCCAAGAGAGGATTTCTCTCTTCTATCTCTATTTCTCTTTTGCTTTTGTTTCTTTCACCTGTCCCCTCCCTCACCCTCTCCTTTCCCCTTCCTCCCTCCCTCTCTCTCTCCCTTTCTCTTTCCTTCTGCTTGTCTCCCCGCCCTCATCTGTCTGTCTCTGCCAGTACGGGGGCTTGAACTCAGGGCTCTGTCTCTGATCTTTTTGCTCAGGATAGCACTCTATTGTTCGAGTCACATGTTTTTTATTTTTTAAGTGATTAATTGGAGATAAGAATCTCCCAGACTTTCCTGCCTCAGTTAGCTTCAAACCTTCATCCTCAGATCTCAGCCTTTTTAGTCACCAGGATGACAGATGTAAGCCACTAGCATCCAGCTGAGTTTCTTTTAAGATCTGCTTGAGGGCTGAGAATGTGGCTTAGTGGTAGAGTGCTTTCCTAGCATGCATGAAGCCCTCGGATCTATTCCTCAGCAGAAAAAGCTGGAAGAGGCGCTGTGGCTCAAGTGGTAGAGTTCTAGCCTTGAGCAAAAAGAAGCTCAGGGACAGTGCCCAGGCCTTAAGTTCAAGCCCTAGGACCTGCAAAAAAAAAAAAAAAATCAGGATTTGCTTGAAATATGTGACATGGAACATCAGACAGAAGTAACAGATTTCTGTGAATGTGGATGTGACAGTATTTATTTAAACTGAGAACTACTATAGTCCAAAACCCAGTTTTCATTTTCTCCCTGAGTCTTAACAGTATAGTTAACAATCAGTGATTTGAAAATGTCTTTTCAATCATAGAGGTTATTTATTTATTTTACTTTTTATTTGGTTCCCAACTGCACGGCATTTTTTCCCTCTGTTCATGTCTCACTTAAAAAACTGCAGAAACAAAGTTCTATCTTAATAAGAAAAATCCACCTGGTACTTTAAAAGAAATCACTGAACTATTGGGGAGATGGTATTAGATACAAGTTGGACATCCCTCATGTGATAATTCAAAAAGCTCCAAAATTTGAAGCTTTTTTTTTTCTTTTGGTGGTCATGGGGCTTGAACTCTGGGCCTGAATGCTGCCCCTCAGTTCTTCAGCTAAAGGCTAGCACTCAACCACTTGAGCCACTATGCCACTTCCTGTTTTCAGTGGTTTATTGGAGGTAAGAGTCTTACGGACTTTCCTGCCTGGGCTGGCTTTGAACTTCGATCCTCAGATCTCAGCCTCCTGAGTAGCTAGGATTACAGATGTGAGGTATGGGTGCCCGGCTAGAATTTGAAGTTTTTGAGTACTGAAATGATTCACATGGGAAATTCCACCTGTGATCACATGTGCCATGTCCTAGGGAGAAAGCAGGCACATGAAAAAACACTAGGTAAAATGACCTTCAAACTACATGTGTGACGTATATATGAAACATAGTGAAGTTAGTGTTTATACTTGAGTCCTGTTCCCAGGAAAGATCATTATACATATCAAAGAGATTTTTTGCTTTTTTCTTTTCTTTTTTTTTTGGCTGGTTGTGGGATTTGAACTCTGGGCATGGGCACTGTCCCTCAGGTCTTCAGCTCAAGGCTTGCACTCTTCCACTTGAGCCACAGTGCTACTTCCTCAAAGAGATTGTTAAAACGGAAAAAAGAAAATGTAAGTCTAAATCACTGCTGATTTCAAGAGTTTTAGACAAGATACTAAACATCTGTACTAGTGTTCCATGGACTGAGCTCATGTGCTGCTAACCATCCTTCCCTTCCACAAATACAGTGAAAGCAGGGGTTATGTCACGGGGGAGGGATATATACTGCAACAAAGAAATCATCTTATAAATATGGTAAAAAAACAATTGCATGAAAGAAAAACATTTGAATACTTATCTTGGGGTTCATTTCACCTAACATCAACTTATCTGACCTTTTCTGCTTGTCTCAGACATATACTAGTTATTGCAAATAAGAGAAACCATGGAACCTATGTTTCTAAGTAAGCCTGGCTTACTTCACTTCATATAATTTTTTCCAAGTCTTTCCATTTTCTAACAAATGGGGCAATGTCATTCTTTCTGATGGAGGCATAGAATTCCATTGTGTATATATACCACATTTTCTTGATCCATTCATCTATTGAGGGGCATCTGGGTTGGTTCCATATCTTAGTTATGGTAAATAATGCTGCAATAAACATAGTTGTGCTGGTAGCTTTAGTATGGTCTTGTTTGTGATCAATAAATAAGTGGGCTAAAGACTTAAAGAGAAACTTCTCTGAAGAGGAAATAAGAATGGCCAATAGACATATGAAGAAATGCTCAACCTCTCTAGCCATAAAAGAAATGCAAATCAAAACAACATTGAGATTCCACCTCACCCCAGTTAGAATGGCTATAATCAAGAACTCTAATAACAACAGATGCTGGAGGGGATGTGGACAGAAGGGAACCTTACTGCATTGTTGATGGGAGTATAAACTTGTTCAATCACTTTGGAAAGCAGTATGAAGGTTCCTCAAAAGACTCTACATAGAGCTCCCCTATTACCCAGCAATTCTACTTTTGGGCATTTACCCGAATGATCACAAACAAGACCGTACTTTCCCTTTGGTATGCTTTCTTGTTGTGGGCTTAGGAATGGTGTCTGGCCTTAGGCTGGCCCATTTCTCCCTCTTTACCTTAACCCTGTCTTCACATGTGAGCATGTAAACATAACCCTACATGGAGGCATATGGAACTATCCCTCTGCACACCTACCTGTTTGGTAGTATCTTCTGAGACCAGCAGAAATTGTCCCCATGTACAGTAGTGTGCACAGATGTGAACTAGAGACATGTACAAGAGAACAAGATTAATATCCATATTGCTTGTGACAGGAAAATACTGGAAGCAATGAACACCTCAGTCTGAGCCATCTGTAGAAAACCTTCACATCCCATTAGAGGTGGGGTGGGAAGGTATAGGGGGAGGTATAGATTTACTCATCCCACCTTGTATCACCATGATGTAGGTACCCATCAGAGCCCCTGAGGTCCCTAACATGCCCACTGTGTCTCTTGCTTGCTGATGAGAATGGCTGTTTCAAGATGTTTATTCCCGACGGGACTGCTCATCAGCCCCAACATTTGGATTTTGTCTCTCTCTCTCTCTCTCTCTGTGTGTGTGTGTGTGTGTGTGTGTTATTAGGATTTGAACTGAGGGCTTTTTGCCTGTTAGGCAGGTGCTCTACTCCTCAGCCACACCTTCAGCCCTTTTTGCATTGGTTGTTTTGAGACAGGGACTCACTTTCTGCCTAAGCATCTGGACTATGATCTGCTTATTTCATGTTTCCTGCCAGTAGTTGGGATGGCATGTGTGAACCACCAGGCCTAACTTCTTCCATTGAGATTGAGTCTTGAAAACGTCCTCTACCTACAGACCTGGAAGCATGATCCTGACCATTTTACCCTCCCAAGTACCTGGTAATACCTTTTGATTCATTCTTTTCCCTGCATAGAATCCCCACTGCTACTGTCCTCTGCCAGACCTGAGTCCCCCTTCCTCTCAGTGACTGCAACAATTTCCTGGCTTGCTCTCTCCTTGAAGTCATTCTGTCTTTGATGTTGGAGCACACAGCCACAGTTCCCTTGCTTGGTGGTAACCTTTATTGTCAGAGCAGCTACAAGTCCCTAGCCTAGTGTCTCTGATCTTCAGGCAGTGATTCTCCTTCTGAATTCTACTCCCTTCCCGTTGCTCCACTTTGTCTCCTTGTAATTTCCAATGTAGACTTTGTAAAGCTATTGGCACATAACACACATGCCTTCAGTATAGTGCTAAATAGATTGCAACTAAGGGAAGAATGCAGGTTTGGTCACTTTCAATATCCCTTAAACTGTCTCATACAGTCTCTAGAATGATCAACATAAGACCGTTAACCCAGTGGAAGAATGTTGTGTTTTGTACTTCAAATCCTTACAGCAACTCTGCAAGGTAGAGAGATATGCTTTTAGCTCCAGCCTGTGGATGAGGAAATATGAATTTTAAATACACTTCTTGCCTACACTGCCAGGAAGAGGCAGGCCTGGAAGACAAAGGATGGTTGACTTTTGAAGTTGTCCATTTCTGGGGCCTACCTGGACACCTGTTCTTATTTATGAAGATGTTGTACAAACCAGGATCCAGGGAACCCTCCCCTTTGGGTTTACCTCCTAGTCCTACAATGGATATCTCCTGTTTTTCTTGCTCTAACATTTAATTTTCCCTGTGAGGTTTATTCAGACCCAAATTCCTTGGCATTTTCTCTGTCTATCCCTTTGCTCTTGTACAGTCCAGCACATGGTCATTCTCTGAATTCTCTACAGAGGCCGGCTGTTCTCTCCAACAATGCAGTCAGATGCCTTTAGACAGGGACCAATGGCTCATGCAGGTCCTCAACATGTTTCCATCCTCATCACTCCTCAACAAATACATTCAGCACTATTCCTGCCAGACATAACAGTGCCTGATTATCATCCTAGCACTCAGGAGGAAGAGACAGGATTGCAGTTCCAGGCATCTAGGTTACACAGCAAGACCTTGTCTCAAAACAGAAAGTAAAAACAGACTCATATTCTAGTTATGCAAGTAAACAGTTACTCTGGGGAAGGAAGAGGTAGATTGAGTAGTTTAAATTCTGAAGTACTAATGGCAGTGGGCAGAGGAAGACGGAGAGGAAAAGGTTTTTTTTGTTGTTGTTGTTGTTTAGTCAGGACTGGAAACACATTTCTGGGTCAGATGTTTGCACAGAGGCTGGTGAGGATTCCAGTGTCAAGGTCCTTCAGGAGTCTGTGCCTTTGCCGAGGACCCAGCTGGCTTCTCTGCCCATTTTAATGCTACGTGTGGGTTCTCATTGCGCAGTGGCTGGGCCAAAAGTTCTGGCCTATTTGATTTCTTGCAAAAGCTAGCATTTAAAGGCATGGCTTCCTGCTTTTTCATTAAATTGGAACTGCAGACTCTTGAAAGTTGACAGTTCTTGGTATCTGTGCATACAATCTGCTCACAGAAGGAGCCCCTGTGTGTGTGTATGTGTGTGGCGGGGGATGGGGGGACTTAGGCAGCCCTTTGGACCCTATGCACTGATCTGTCCTGTCCTGTTCCATCCATTTTTTTTTCTTTTTGAGTGACATAGTCTCCCTATGTTTTCCAGTTGCATGTTGTACTCCTGGAGTCTACAGATTTTGTTGTTGTTGTTGCTGGTTCCAGGGCCTAGCAAATCTCTTCATGCTCAAGGCTAGTGCTCTACCACTTGAGGCACAATGCCACTTCTGGCTTTTTCTGAGTAGTTTTTATTGGAGATAAATCTCATGGGCTTTCCCGCCTGGGCTTTGAACTGTGACTGTCAGACCTGTCTCCTGAGTAGCTAGGATTATAGGCATGAGCCACTTGCTCCCGGTTACCAGAGATTTTTTTCTCCTGCTTCCTGTGTAGCTCATAAATAGGTAGGACTACACATATACATCATGTTCAGCATGTTTGTTTTTAAGAAATGTTTTAACTAGCTTGACCTACTGAGATATCCTTTCTGTACCTGGAACAAACCACTATTTGTACAATACCACAAGAACTGTAAGGTTTTGCTTTAAATATTTTAATGTATGCCAAATCCTGGTAAATTAATAATCCTAAGTAAGTAGAAGAGTTTACTGACAACCAGACTTTTGTCTTTAGCATTATAGTTCTGATCCAATGTGCTATATCACACATACACACATCAATGAAATATTAAAAAAATAAACCAATGTTATTGTTAATCTAACACAGATGAAGTAACAGAATTCACCAGGTGGTCTATATGAAGTTCTAGTGAAACACCTTAATAACATGTAAGACATTTAAGAGAAATTCCCAAAGTAAGGGAAGTTCTGGCTGACGGGAGGTTTTGAATGAATATCACTGATATTCTAAGAAAGCTGAATAACACATACTGTTTCTTGGAAGCTGTTTTCTTTGGAGTGAACTTTTGATAAAATCCTTGTCATTCTGAGGAGGTAGTCACTGGCCACACTGTGGTGTGCCAGACATATCCAGTCTGAGACCAGCTGGTCATAAAAGACTCTGACTTGTGCAATTCTAGCTCTAATAGTGTCAATAATTCTTGTAATTTTAAGACAGTAGGATACCAACTTTGCTGTGGTGACAATGGTTCCCCCAGGTAAAGAAAGTCACATTCATTGCCAAGAGTTCTTTTGGGGGCGCTAAGATTTGAAACCATGTCCTTGAGCAAAAGTAATAGCATCCATTTTACTCCCTGGATGAATATCAACACAAGAAGCAATTTTCATCACTGGCTCCCTGAAGTACTAACAAGGCTACAAAGATTGAAAAGTGAAGGTCTTAATGTCTTCAGAGGGATGGAAACTAGGCCACATAGATACTGGTAAACAATCTGACAGTGTGAGGCATCCATGGACTTGGGATGCATGCGAAGTTCTGATTGGCTGTTTCTTGTTTGTAATGAGCATCTCAGTGAGCATCTCATCCATATGGCCTTACCCATCTGCTTATCTTGATGATGGAGTCAATGTGGCTGCTGTGTGACTTCTGGATCACACCTTGGACCACTGGCACAGGTTATCACAGAGCATTTATAAATGTCCTCGAGACTAAAATGTCTTTTGTCATTATCTGATCATCTGGGATCAGACACTTATCAAGGGATTTCTTTTTTATTTGAAACTGTGGGTTAGGTACCAGATTTCCCAAATTATAAGAGTATTAGCTTCAGTATAGGAAGGCTGTTACCTTCTGCTCTTTGAGCCCTTTTCTTCAGCTTCTGGTAAAGAAGCAACTGGCAGTTTTTGTGAAGTACAGTGGTCCCTTGGTATCTGCATAGGACTGGTTCCAGAATTATCTATGGATACCAAAATCTGTGATGTCAAGTCCCTTATATAAAAACCTATACATAAAAACCTTGCACAAAACCTATACATCCTCTTGTACATTTGCGTTCATCTCTAGACTATTTACGATTTCTACTGCAATGTAAATGTCATGTCAATAGGTTGTTATGCTGTACTGCTTAGGGAGTAACGACAAGCAAAAAAGGTCTGTGTATATAATGTTTCCCAAATATTTTTGTACTGAGTGTAGCATAGTGCTAGAGCACTTGCTTAGCATGCACAAGATCCTAGGTTTGATTCCCCTGTGCTAAGAAAAAGTGTTTTGGTTCATGGTTGCTTGAACCTACGGATGTGGAATCCAAGCTTATGGAAGGTCTGACTGTACTGAAAAAAGGAGGCTCATTTTGTCACTAAGTAAATTTTTGTGCTTTCTGTAAACTTGATATTTTACTGTTTTATTCCTACTATTAGAATCAAGCCAACATGAAAACCAGTCTTCAGCCTTAAAAGAACCACCCAGGCCTCTCATCCCACCCCACTGAAAAACATAGGAAAAAAAAAATCCACTTACCCCTTATTGATGTTGCTAAATACCGAAGGCTTTACTTAGAGGGGGAGATTTGTTCTGCACTTTTACAAGTCAAATTTCTTTGTAACAGGCTTTCAACTTGCTTTACTCCTGTGGATTTTTAAAACTGTCAAGCATGAAGGTACAGCTCAGGGGCAGAGCTCCCTGGGTTCCACTCAGCACGGGTTAGGCCATGGAGGGACAGAGTTAAAGGTAACTGCTTTTCGGTAAAACAGAGTAGATGTAGATTTATGTCAATTCTGTTTCTTGAATGTATGCAAAATCATGTTAATTCCATGATGTTCCATTTTTATTAGTCCAGGGAACAAGAGCCACCAGATCAACAGAGCATTGCAATTGGTCACATAAACTTTCTGGTGGAGTAAAGACAGTTTTGTAGCCAGGACAACTCAGTATCATCTCTTAAGGTCTAGAAAATGACTCTGCTTGGCCATTTTTTTTTCCTTCAGTACTTCTAATTGAACATAGGCCTTATATGCTCGTGTCTTGCTTGCGGTGTTAATGCTCTACTGCTTGAGCAAAACTTCCAGCCCTGCTTTTTTGCTATTTTGAGTTGGGGTTTCATAGATTTTTCTTCCTAGGCTTGCCTTGAGTCACCATTCTATCTCAGCATCCTGAGTAGCTAAGGGTTACAGGTGTGAGCCATAGGTGTTTTCTACTTCCTTTTGCCTTTTGTTTTTCAGATAGATTCTTGAATTTTGAACCATAACACCTGACTTTGACTAGTGTTTATTGCCTCTAGAGAGGTGAGCTTCTGGTGGCATTTTTCATTTGCTAGGTAATACCAAAAGTAATCTCCAGACCTCAGTCTAAGATCTCCTTCAGAGCAGTCATACCCTCAGGAGTTCGGAGGCCAACTGCAGGGATCTCTAGAATCAAGCCCTAGTGTTTTGTATATGAGGCTCTGCCTGGCACCTGAAGCATAGAGGACTACAATTGCTGTGGTTTCTTATGTCACAGAATTATCTTTCATGTCTGCCTGCAGAATCTAAATTTGCTTTTCATTTTATCTGAGTTACAAAAATGAGGTCTGCATTATCAAGGCTTGGACTTGTCTAAACCCATTCATGTGGTTTAATTAACACCAAAGCAGTCTGCCATTAAAGGCTGCAGGACTAATTAAGGTTGCCCTGAGGCTGCCTCTGAGACTAACTGTGTTTGGGGGCTAACTCCTAAGAGCTGTTTCCTTGCTCACAATTTAATGCTTTAAAGGGAAGGTTCAATTCTAGACTTAGGTTTTCAAGTAACAGAGGCTTAAATTATTGGTAAATCAGAAACACCATTCATTAGCAGCACCCCTGTTGGACATCCAACCATGGCTGGGTGTCTCATCCCATGACAGGTGAAGGGCAAGATTGTCTTTCCCATATAGCCTGTGTTCACCCAGGCAAGGCCCCAATCATTCTAATAGTACAGCTCCCAAGAATGAGTAGTGTATTGTATACAACAGATCCCGAACCTATGTTCCTTATTAGCCTCATGGGATGAAAGGACTTATTTTGAAATCAGAAGTGGCAGTGCTAAATAGAGTGGTTAGCCATTCCATCTATTAATCACAAAATCTACACTGTATTAATGCCACTGGCAGCCATGACTTTTAAGATGAGGTCTGACTGCTCATGTTTGACTTGTATGACCAGGAAAATTAAACTGAGGGTGATATTGTCATAGGTGTTGTAGGACTTGCAATTTAGGAACTGGTTCAAAGATTAACTTGAATTCTGACCCCTCTTACCATCATACAAAAACAAAACAAGGAGCCACTGTGACTGGTTCTGGGGGTCCTTATAATCTCTCTTGCAAGCCAAGCAAGCCACAGGGTTCATTTTATATGCTTGAAAGAAACTCATTTGTCAGTATGGAGTGGCACACATGGTTATTATGTGTAAGTTAATCAGAGCAGTAGTTTTCTAAGCTTGCGAAACACTGGAAATGCTGGAAGAATGTATGTAAACTGTCCTGAGTTAGAACTCATAGGGATAAAAGCATCCAAAGATTTGTCTCTTTAAAAACACTGCAAACAGGATTGGGTGAGGGGGTTGGGAGGTGGGGGGAGGATGGGAATGGATGGGAAGGGGAAACAAAGGAGGAGGCTACAATGCTTGATAAGAAATATACTCATTATCTTTGCCCATGTAATTCTAACCCCTCTGTACAGTACTTTCACAATAAAAAAATACCCCCCCCCAAAAAAAAACCCCCACTGCAAACAAATGCAGCAGTGGTACTCAGTAAATGCTATGATGAAAATGAACTATACAACTTGTGGGTAGGGATGAGAGAGAAAAATGGGAGCAAGCTAGGGAAGGGGGGACGTTGTCTAAAAAGAAATGTATTTATTACCTGACTTGTGTAACTGTAACTCCTCTGTACATCACCCTTATAATAACAATTAAAAAAATCTACTACAAGCCAGATGTTTGTGGCTTATCCTTGTAATCCTAGCTACTTAGGAGGCTGAGCTCTAAGGATTAAGGTTTGAAGTTAGCCAGTGTAAGAAAGTCCATGAGACTTTTGCCTCCAATTAACCACCAAAAAGGGATAGAGGAGTTGTGGTTCAGGTGGCAAAGTTGCCAGCCTTGGGCTAAAAAGCTAAAGGACAATACCCAGGCCTTGAGTTCAGGCCTCAGTACTGGCGGCAAACCCACTCAACCCAACTCTCCAGTGCTCCTCCAGCTGACTCTGACAATCAGCCACATGCAGACCCCAGGGCTGTGAATAGCCCTTTCCAGACTTCAATTAGTGTGTAAGGCCTCCTCTGGGTCCTATGTGCAAGAACTGTGTCCAGCCTGTAGAGGACTGAGTCTTGTGCATCTACACAATTGACCTTTTTTTGTGCCAGTCCTGGCGCTTGAACTCAGGGCCATATAGTCCTGAGCCTTTTTACTTAAGACTAGCTCTCAAGTGGTAACTTGAGCCACAGCTCCACTTTTGGCTTTTTAAGAGTCTCATAGAGTTTCCTGCCTAGGCTGGCTTCAAACTGTGATCCTCTACTAGGATTACAAATGTGAGCTTGGCACCATTACTTTAAAAAGTTGGATAATCTCTTGGATTTGTCTGCTCTGGTTGGCTTTGAGCCTCCATCTTCAGATCTCAGGCTCCTGAGTTGCTAGGAATACAGCTGTGAGTCACTAGTGCTCAGCTATCTGACACATTTGTTGTTGCATTGGACCAGTTGTAAGACACAGGATGCATTGTGTATCCCCTCACTTTGATCTTACCACTGCCCCCAAATCTCAACTAATACTTGGACTTGCCTTCACAAGGGAGTCTTCAGCTCCAAGTGGGGTCGCCTTGCCTCAGCACAGAATGAGCATGCATTAGTCATAATGGGTTTATATGGTGCAAAAGGATAGGCCACAATTCAATTTATTGTTAAGGACCAAGAAACAAAGTCTTGCAAATGTTCTATACAAATGTGGATGAGCTGCAAGATGGGGATAGGGTGGAGAAGAGACTCAATAATACATGGTATTATTGTGAGTGACCTCCAGCTCTTCAATCTAACACTTGAATAGAGGAAGGACAGCCATTCTTTCACACTGAGGCTGCAATAGAATGCAAGTAAGATTCAGTTTCATCTTCTATAGGTCAGGTGAAGCAGAAAGCTATGTTCAGCTGGTGTTGGAAGGCCCCAGGCTGCACACAGAATGGATGCTGAAGGTGGTCCACAGGCTGCTGCTGGTGACTTGGTCCCTAGGTCCTTGGCTTCTCTTGACTCTCAATGATAAGCTTGTCAGTTGAATACAGTTGGCCAATATGGACCTGAAGAGGCAAAGAAGAGGCACAGGTTAAGAACTGTGGGACTCATATTAGCTATGAATGATCATAAAGAGGATTTCAAACTAATAGTAGATCATTGTTTGTCACCAATATCAGCTCAAAAATGGATTAAAGATCTCAAAGCCAGACCAAAGTCAGACCTAAAATTTTGAAACTACCTCAAATTCTACTACATTAGAACTTATTGACATAGGCAAGGCCTGTCTGAACAGAGTCCGAGCAGTACAGCAAATAGAAGACTTAACAAATGGGATTACATCAGACTAAAAAGTTTCTGTACAGCAAAAAACATAATTATGAAATTAAAAAGACAGCCAAAAGACTGGGAAATCTTTACAAGTTATACATCCCACAAGGTCCTAATATCCAGAATATACAATAAGCACAAGAAACTAACTTCCCCCTACTCCCAAATTAAAAGCCCAATCAATAAACAGGCAAAGGAGGTAAATAGAGACTTCTCAGAAGAAGAATGGCCAATAAACAAGAGGAAATGTTCAATGCTCCTGACCATAAGGGAAATGCAAATAAAAACAACATTGAGATTTCATTTCAACCACAGTTACATTTGACTAACACTGAGAATTTTAACGACAAATGCTGGTGGGGAAAAAGGAATACATTGTTGGGATTATAAACTAGTATAACCACTCTGGAAGGCAGTTTGGAGATTGCTCAAAAACCTAAACACAGAGCCGGGTGCCAGTAGCTCACGCCTGTAATCATAGCTACTCAGGAGGCTGAGATCTGAGGATCACGGTTCAAAGCCAGCCTGGGCAGGAAAGTCCGTGAGACTCTTATCTCCAATAAATCATTAGAAAACCAGAAGCAGCACTGTGGCTCAAGTGGTAGAGTGCTCACCTTGAGCTGAAGAGCACAAGGACAGCGCCAAAGCCTAGAGTTCAAGCCCCATGACCGAAAACAAACACCCCCCCCCAAAACAAAACAAAACAAAAAACTAAACACAGGACTACTCTATGATCTAGTCATACCACTCTTGGGCATCTACCCAGAGCATTTTAAGTCAGGATATGGTAAAAGTACTTGCATATCCATGTCCATTGCTGCTCTATTAACAATAGTCAAGATATGGACACAGTCCAATTGCCTACAACAGACAAGCGAGTCAAGAACATGTGGTATTCAGGTGGACCTGTTGCAACAATGAGAAGTACAAAATGTCATGTCAAAACCAGCTTTACAATGTTGGTGTGGGGGGGAGAGGGGGGGTATGATTGGGTGGGGGGGAGGGGGGAGGCTGGGAAGGGAGGTGAAGGGTAAACAAAGGAGGAGGCTGCAATGCTTGGTAAGAAATATATGCATTATCCTGCCCATGTAATTGTAACCCCTCTGTACAGTATGTTCTCAAATAAAATAAAATAAAATTAAAAAAAAAAAAAAGAACATGTGGTACATATACACAATGGAATTTTACTCAGCCATTAAAAGAATAATATTAGGTCATTTGCAGGGAAATGGATGGACCTAAAACAAATTATGTTAAGTGAAATAAATTAGACTTAGAGAAAAATGGTGCATGTTTTCTCTCATATGTGGAAACCAGATCTAAAATATAAGCATATATAACATATACAAGGTCCAATGCATTTATACACAAACGAACTGACTAAAGGAGGATATACTTAGGGGAGGAATCCAAAGGTGTAACTCCTTTGAACTAATTTACTAATATCAAAATGAATACCAGGAAGTGGAAACATGTTTTGGGAGGTGGCAAAGAAATAAAGGAAGGGTAAGAAAATGCAGTTATTATATTTAATGTACATTATGTAAAAAAATGAACTATGTAACTTGAGGGTAGGGATGGGAGGGGTAAAATGTGAGAGGCCAAAGGAAGGGGTAACATTTTGACCAAGAAGCATTGTGTTCCTTTGTATAACTACATAATGATGATAACAAAAGAAAAAATTTTTTATTGTGGGGGCAGAGAGTATAGTGTGCATATATGTGATTATAGCTTTTTAGTTATTTTTCAGGTAAATTCTCACATTTTGGGGGTGTGGGTGTCTAGAAATACCCTGCATCTGGAACCTCTATTTATGCTCTCACATACCACGTCAAGCTTATTGACTGAGATGGGGTCTCGTTAACTTTTTTCCTAGGCTGGTCTTGGATGGTGATCCTCCCAAATCTCTACCTCCTGAGTAGCTGGGATTACAGTAAGGGGTGAGCCACTGTATCTAGCAGGACTCAAACTTTTGATCCCACTGCCTCAGCCTCCTGAATGCTGGGATTGCAGGTGTTTGGCATCACATCCGGCTTCTTTTCTAACATTTAGATTCAAATATCTGTTATGATAGGGTTGCTCCCTTTTGGAAACTACACTGTGGAAGGGTTCTTGCTTCCGCTATTTTCCCTGGCCAAGGGAGTCAACGTTTCTGTCTCTGAAAGGGTACCGGAGACCAGCCATGGTAGCTGGGGCTGTCTGTAGTAAGTGAAACCATCTGCCATACTCCTGGCTACAGGTACAGCCATCCATGCATGTGCACACAATCCCCCTCCTAGGACTCCTCCCATTAGGAAAATCTTTCTGCATAAAACACATTTGTGCTCTATCTAGGCCAGCATGTTAAAGGTTGTCACACTGAGGGTAGTGCAAACAATGCTTAGCTATTTTCCCTGGTGGGATTGAGGATGGCAGTCTGTGTTCACGTGTCTCCTGGCTCCTATCTGTGTGTTCAGTGTCCTTTTAATCAGGTGTCTCTGTGAATGCCCAAATGTTCTTGCTGTCCTCAGATGGATGCTGGAGCCACTGACATAGGATTACAGGCTATCTTTCCTCTCTCACAAAGGGTCTTTGTCACAATTTTTTCTCTACAGGCACATCCTGAGCAACACTTTTTTTTTTTTTTTTGAACAAGTAGAACTGGTGAAGAAAGGACTTCATATTATGAAGTCTGGTTTCAGAGAAGCTGGCCACTCTCTACTGGCAATCTGGGGAGAGTAACTGTTCTTTAAAAAGGCAAATGACAGAACATGGTTTCCCATCCTCCTTAATCCTCTATTTTGAAATGAAGGCTCAGGATAAGCCAGATGGCATTAGGAAGGTGAGTGTTTAATAGTGGTACTCGCCCACCAATGCAGCCCTGGTGGGCTTCTGGAGTTCATGTTCCTCTACCCACTTGCTGCATCTTCTCCCTGTACTTGCAGAGATGCTAATAACTAGCAGGTGTTGCTGGGTGTCGTTGGACAAAGCAGTGGTAAGAGCAGCTATGTCATCTGAAAAGAAAGCCAATGAGAGAGAGGTTTGGGGGCTAAGTGGCTATGCTGGTTCTTTCCATAGCAGTGAGTTCCTGATATGTAAGGCAAGGATGGTGGTGATGGATAGGAGAATGAGCACTCTAAGTGATTCCCAACAAAATCACAGCATTAAGTTTGCTCCTTTCCTCTCATCAATGCAGAAGGTGCAGTTGATATGGCCACTGCTGGTCCTAGGACTGGACTGTTTCAGTAGCAAGGTTTGAAACCATTCTGAGATTGCTAGGATCAGCAGGATAAAGTTTCTTTTCTTCTCTCTTCCTATAGTCACTGTTTCCTGACTGCTTGCTTGCCTAGGTTACTGTCAATGTAAAGAAGGAAGAAAGAATTTATGAGATAAGAATATGGAAGAACTCTCTCTCTCCCTCTTTCTCACTTTTTTTTTTTTGGGGGGGGGGGTTAGTCCTGGGGATTGAACTCAGGGCCTAAGCACTGTCCCTGAGCTTTTTTGCTAAAGGTCAGCCCTTTACCACTTTGAGCCTCAGGGCCACTTCTGGTTTTCTGGTGGTTAACTGGAGATAAGAGTCTCATGGACTTTCCTGACTAGGCTAGGCTGCCTTCAAACTGCAAAATCCTCAGATCTTAGCCTCCTGAGTAGCTAGGATTACAAGGCATGAGCCACCCTTCAGTGCCCAGCCCACCCCTTTTCTTTGATATTGGAATGGGGAACAAAGAAGAGGTGCCTGGACAACCATGGTGCCACCATTTGAGCTCTGGAATTCATATAACCAGTTTATGTAGAAGAAAAACCATTTTTTTTGAAAAGGCTATGGTTATTTGGATTTCTTGTTATATGGATAAATTAATTTGTAATAGACTTCAATGCACACTGTAAATTTCAGTTTTTGAGCAAATTAATGAAAAAAAGTGCTGAGAAGTGAGATATGTATTGTGATAAATGGAAGCCATGCCCATTTCCTAAGAGGTGCCATTGTCACACAGCATCCAAGTTCCCAAAGCTTAAAAAACAAAAAACAAAAAAATGGGCACAGGGACTTTCTATTAAGATTCTGTTTCTATTCTCCTTAAAGATTTCATTGCTTGCTGGGTGCTGGTGGCTCATGTTTATAATCCTAGCTACTTGGGAGGCTCAGATCTGAGGATCATAGTTTGATGCCAGCCCAGGCAGAAAAATCCCTGAGACTTATGTCCAATTAACCAAAGTGGTGCTGTGGCTCAAGAGGTAGAGTGCTAGCCTTGAGCACAAAGAGGCTCAAGAACAGTACCCAGGCTCTGAGTACAAGCCCCACAACCAGCCAAAAAAAAAAAAAAAAAAAAAAAAAAAAATTCACTGCTTTCCAGGTGCTGGTGGCTCACACCTATAATCCTAGTGACTCAGGAGGCTGAGATCTGAGGATCTTGTTCAAAGCCATCCTGGGCAGGAAAGTCCATGAAACTCTTATCTTCAATTAACTACTAGAAAACCAAAAGTGGAGCTTTGGCTCAAAGTGGTAGATCACTAGTCTTAAACACAATAGCTCAGGGACAGTGCCCAGGCCCTGAGTTCAAGCCCCACAACTGACCAAAAAAAAAAAAAAAAAAGATTTGATTGTTGTATGGATGTGATTATTACTATTTTTTTTTTTTTTTTTTGGGTCCGGTCGTGGGGCCTGAACTCTGGGCCTGGGCACTGTCACTCAGCTCTTCAGGTCAAGGCTAGTGCTCTACCACTTGAGCCACAGCGCCACTTCCGGCTTTTTTCTTTTTGCTTATGTGGTGTGCTGAGGAATCGAACCCAGGGCCTCATGCATGCAAGGCAAGCGCTCTACCACTGAGCCACCTTCCCAGCCCCTATTACTATTTTTAAAATCACTTTACTGACATGTTTGAATTTTTATCTTAAATTGATTATTTTCCTTTTTTTATTATCTTTAAGTAGTTGTACAAAGAAGTTCCTATTCTTTCATGCGATTGTTTCTAATGCACTTATAAGATTATTTCTTTGTTGCTTTGTATGTCCCTCCCCCGAGGTATAACCCCTGCTTTCACTGCATTTGATGTCGGTATAATTTGTGGAGGGGAAGGGGAAAAACAAATCATTTAAATAGGGATACAGGTGGACCCATTGCAACAATGAGATGTACAAGTCGTTATGTCGAAAACGAACTTTACAACTTTGGTGCGGGGGTGGGGAGTGGGGGGGGGGCGGGAGGAGCGGGAAGGATTGGGTGGGGGGTGGGGAGGGAGGATGGGAAGGGATGGGAAAGGGAAACAAAGGAGGAGGCTACAATGCTTGATAAGAAACGTACTCATTATCTTGCCAATGTAATTGTAACCCCTCTGTACAGTATTTTCACAAAAAAAGTTCCTATTCTACAAAACAGTATATATTCATACAAGGTGTCTGACAACATTCTGATTATTACTATTTTATAATTTTTATTTAGTCTGTTAAATCATATATGGGTTTAATACTTAAATTATATTTAACTGTAACTATATTGTAACTGGCTTTATCTATTTAATTTTGTGTTATGATCCTTATGCCATTAACTTATTTGAAAGGATATTTTAAGTAACTGGATATCTGTTCATAAAGATGTTATCAAGTGGGGGGGCAGGGGGGAGGATGGGAAGGGATAGGAAGGGGAAACAAAGGAGGAGGCTACAATGCTTGATAAGAAATGTACTCATTATCTTGCCCATGTAATTCTAACCCCTCTGTACAGTACTTTCACTATAAAAAAAAAAGGTGTTATCAAAATTTACTTAACCATTTTCATGTAATGAATCTAATGTAATGAATCTTACTTTATTTGATTTTGATACAAAAGCTTTCTAGGTGTAGAATTACAGGGCCCATGAGTACAAATATTTTTAGGGCTTCTGATGGATCTTACAAAATGACTTTCCAGAGATTCAATTGCTTTTAAGCTAACACTCCCTCTGGTGGCCAGTTTGAAAGCTTCTGTAGCATATACATCATGCTACAGAATACATCATATCTGGCCCCACACAACATGCAGTGTGGACCAGGGCATGTCATGCTCAGTGAACTAGCTAGAGGAGCAATGAAGGATTTTCCTGTGGTGTGGCTGTCTGCTGTGATCTTAACCAAGACCCCAGTGTGATAGGGAACATGATGCTTGCTTTTTTGATCATGTCTGCCAATCTTGAGATTAGGTTTCTGTGAGAGAGGCACCCTCCACCTGACACAGCTGTAAGGTGGACAGCCAGGTGCCAGTCAGTCAGTCCCATGCAAATGCCTTCACAGACAATCCGGCAGGAGGAAGAGCTGGGGGCGATCTAAGGGGCCTAGCTTTATGAAACCTCCATCGTAAACTAAACCAAACTTGTATTCCATCTTGACTGACGGGTGAACTAAAAATATCCATTCAGGAAGTGGCACTGTGGCTCAAAGTGGTAGAATGTTAGCCTTGAGCAAAAGAGCTCAGGAACAATGCCCAGGCCCATAGTTCAAGCTCCTTGACAGGCTCCCCCTCACCCACTGCAAATCCTTTCATTTTTACCACTTGCTTCCCCCCAACCCCTTTTCAGACCCTTGTGCATGATAAACAAATACTCTAAATTAAGCTATGTTCATAACACTTCATTTGAGTACAGCAATTTTATGGTTTTTGGAGAAAAAAGAATCTGACCTTCATATTGGTGTTAAGGAGGCATAAAGATAAATGTGTTTCTGTGTTTGTATCTCTTCAGGACCTCTATCTGCTCTTCACAGTCTTCTTGAGGCTGTCTACCCTCCCTCCTTGTGGCCTGTGAGTTTCTCACTGACTTCTGCCAGACTGTAAGCCTCTAACTTCAGTCTTTTCCTAGTCTACTCTACCAAGAAAAGCTCATGCACATTTACCTGCAATAGCTCGCTTGCTCTTTGATCCATAGTTAAATCTTTTCTGGTTCCCTTTATAGAAAGGGCTCTTCATCCACATGACTACAGTCATGTACTGTAGAATGAAGTTTTACATAAGGACTGGAATGTGTTTATGATAGTGGCTCTGTGTGGCCATATTGCCTATAGTGACATTGTAGCTTAGTTTGCATAAATACACTCTATGATGTTCACACAGAGACAAAATTGGCTGGCAGCATATTTATTTCATTAGTCAATGAAATAATGATGCATACCCTATCATTAAGTGATGAGAAATTGTACTCGATAACTAAAAACATCAGTGTCTTGTATTTCATGGCCATTATGAATCTATACCTGTTACTTAAAAAAAAAATCTAAAAACTTTGAGTACATTTCTTTTTGGACAATGTAACTTCTTTCCTCTCTCTCTCCCAGTTTTTCCCTCCTATTCCCACCCTCAAGTTGTATAGCTCATTTTCAACATAGTGTTTAGTGAGTACCACTGCTGCACTGTTCACCCTTTATCCCTCCATTTTTGAGCCCCTTATGCTCCCCAAAACAGATAAATGAACAAAAAAGAAAATGAAAACAACTCCATTTTCTGGAGCCCATTTCAATAAATACTACTTTATATGATCAGAGGCACATAGGCATTGCACCTTTGTGTTCATTTCCTAAGAGTATCCTCCTTTGGTCTCACTATTTGTGAATACCTAGAGTCCTATATAATTTATCATGTCCCAGTGTATTTTATTTTTTTTTGGTATAGTCGTGGGGCCTGAACTCTGGGTCTGGGCGCTGTCCCTCAGCTCTTCAGCTCAAGGCTAGCACTCTACCACTTAAGCCACAGCACCACTTCTGGCTTTTTTATTTTTGCTTATGTGGTGCTGAGGAATCGAACCCAGAGCCTCATGCATGCAAAGCAAGTGCTCTACCACTGAGCCACCTTCCCAGCCCCCCCAGTGTATTTTAGATATAGCTTCCTATGAGCCAAAACATGATGTTTGTCTCTCTGAGTCTGTATTTTTAAAACCTAGATTTACTGGGGATCATAGAGCTTTTGTGGTGAGTTCTACTGGAAATACAGAACTGATAAAGGAATGAAGGCTAGTCAACAAACATAGCAATCAGACCACTTACTAAAATAAATATTTACTGTTACTGAACCAAATGACTTAAAAGTAGGCTAGTTTTAGGTTGTAAGGGATTAGTCCAGAACTATTACAGAAGAGGCAAGGGAAATAGTTCATATAGGAAAGAAATTCTAAAGTTATCTCAAGGAGGGCTAAAGATAGAGACTATCAATGTTATTTGGCCTGAAAAATGTGTCAGCACACACCAGGAGGCCAGCTGGGATTGATGTTGCGGTGCTAATGACAGATGTTGCTTCCAAGCTGCAGGTGAGAGGGTCTGGGGAAGGAAATTGAGGAAGTGCAATTAATAGCTTCAATTTATATCCCCCCAGAATCCCAAATTGACTTACATGGCTACAGCAGACTAGTCAATTGCATCAACTGGTCATTAAAGCTGATCACACTTTTATTCTGTAAACGTTAGGAGCTGGCATTAGAGTCCATTAGAAAAACAAACAGGTTACTCATCTGAGAGCAGGAGGCTGACTGGACAGTCCAGAAACATTTAGGAGCCAAGACATTCATTAGACAAAGAACCTTCCTGGGAGGAGGGAGCAGGATCTAAGAAAACAAAATGAAGCCTGTGTGTCAGGTTTTTATTGTGGATTGTTCAGAAGCTGTGGAACACAACTCTGAGATCTGATGGTAAGGAGGGCTGGGAAAGGAAGGACCCACCCCTCAGCTAGTACCCCTTGTTTATTCACAGGGTAGCAATGAGAACCAATTACATTCACTAACAGAGAAAGGCCACTTCAAAGAACCCAGAGGTTCTTCTCTCCAAATACATTCCATTTTCATTCTAAATGTAAATCTAGAATTTGAGATTTGAACATTTTTGGCGTGGAGGGGAGCAGTGAGGAAATAAACTTTTACTTTCTGTGTGGTTGCTGGAAGAATGATTAGGAACTCTCTTCCTTAATTCCCTTGCCACAGTAAAGTTCATGTGTCTCTTCTTATTTACAGGAACAAGACCACAACCAGATGCAAGATGGCATGCCCTCATTAGCACAACTGTGGGTCTGGTTTACATAGACTGCAGAACTGTTAGTAATAGATATTTCTTTCACTGTCAAGTATCCTGTTTGGACAGTGGACAGGGGATTAGAAGGCTGCCTTCACTGACTCACTGCTGTCAGCTTTCTGGGCCATCTTGTTTTCTGCATGTCTAATACCAGTTGTAGAAATAAGCCCTCTATGAGATTTTTTTTTTCCTGCATTCTAGGTCATTATAGTAAAGGAGACAAAACTATTTTACGGGACCTTAGGGAACTGTGGCTGACAGAGCCTGAAATCTAGGGAGGTACAGGGGTTCCCATTTCAACAAACCTTCTGTTCACTCCGCAGGACTGAGCTCATTTCGAATGGATACACACATACGGGAAGAGATCTAAGGACCCTGCACCAGAACCATGGGTCTGGCCTTTCAGGACATGACTGAATCCTGGGGGTTTCTCATGACTAGCTCCATTCTTCTGTTTGACTTCCTTGATGATAAATGGCAAGGAGTGCTACCCTAGGGTGAGGACTTAGAACTTTTGAACTATTATCAACATTTTTCCCAATGAGCAAATACTTTAAAAACCAAAGTAAGTAACTATATTTTCCCACCAGATGAATTTTTTTTTTTTTGTTGGTCGTGGGGCTTGAACTCTGGGCCTGGGCGCTGTCCCTCAGCTCTTCAGCTCAAGGCAAGTGCTCTACCACTTGAGCTACAGTGCCACTTCCGGTTTTCTGGTGGTTTATTGGAGATAGGAGTCTCACGGTCTCTCCTGCCCGGGCTGGCTTTGAACCGCGATCCTCAGATCTCAGCCTCCTGAGTAGCTAGGATTACAGGCGTGAGCCACCAGTGCCCGGCTCAGATGAAATTTTGAGTACAGTCATTGCAGAAAGTAGGGCCATGGATGACAAAACTAGATGGAAGAGACTTATCTTTGTTCCTTTTTTACTGTCTATTATACCACTCAGTAGCAGAGAGGCTGGGAATGTATCTCCCTGTCTCCCACACATCTGCCCATTCTTTCTTTCTTTCTTTCTTTTTCTTTCTTCCTTCCTTCCTTCCTTCCTTTCTTTCTTTCTAACTAAAAGAGCTAACAGTTTTATTTTCACATTTCAAAATACAAATGAAATCTCTACTTTTTGTCCCACTTCTCTCCTCCAAATCTATTCTTTTGATAAAAGGAAGCAAGTCTTCCTTGTCATGCTGTTGGAAAACATACAGTGTCACCAATGATCCCCTGGTGAAGTTGAACAAATAACATAAAACTGATAAGGCCTCCCCCTTTATTCTTATCTGTCTGATTGAGTCATTCCTGGCCGAGTGGGCACCATCATGGGAGGGCCTCCCATGTGGGGAGCTGGTATCATTCCAGGGTGAGGAGGACCTGGGAGACTGGGAGGAGGTGGGATCATTGCCCCGGCAGGAAGAGGAGCAGAGAATGGAGTGGGAGGTATCCCTCCTTGTTGAAATGCAGCTGTTGTCTTGTTAATCAGGCTCTGAGCCTGCTCTTCCATCCATTTCTGATAGTAGTCTTTCATATTCTCTTTGTGTTTCCTACCAGTGCAGTGTGTCATGGGTGAGGTATGTGTCACAGCAGTCACAATAAAACTTAGCCATGTTGCTGTGTGGGCCATTGCCTCTGTGCTGCGCCACCAGGAAACAATGTCCTGCCTATTCTTTAGAGTGGCGCGCTTGTCTAGGACCATGGTCTTAGCTCTCCCAATACCCTCTCCATTCTCTACTGAGGAAGGGAGGGGCAGACCACCATATAGGGACAGTGAACAGACAGCTGCTGGCTAGGAGTCCACTGGAGCCATGTGGAGCATTTCATAACACAGGCTCTGCAACATGAAAGCAATCAAGCATTCAAGCATGAGGTCAACATTGCTACAACTCTGTCACCTGGTCCTTCCTGGAACTGGGTGATACTCAGGACCCAAACATCACGTCAGAGTAAAACTTGGAGCTTCCTCTGTACAGTGACCAGGGCTGGGGTAAACTGCCAGAGAAAATGTACCATCAAAGGTCATGCTCTGCACTGAGGGTAAGAGCCACGCTGGGCAGCACATCAGCTTCAGGTCACCAACACCAGAGCAACAAGGCCAAAGTTCTGGCCCACTATAATTAGCAACAAGGTGATGGAAATGTTGAGGCCAATCATTCCTGGGAATGTGTGCCCAAACAAACAAGTTCCTGACTTGTTTGTCCCCTGCTCTGGGAAATATTTTTGACAAACACTCTTGAACAACTTAGCTGCTTCTTGTTATTTTATTCTTTCAGAGAGACATCTTTTTTCAAGATCAACCAGCTATGAAATATTATTTCCTTTAGATGAATATAACTGAGAAGCCAAGCTTAGCTGAACCTTGCAAAAAAGGGGCAAATACTGAGTGCTAATGAGACCTGAGTGCTACTTCCTACCCCTCGTGTTTGGAGATGTGAGGACCTACTGTGCTTCAGTAGGTTTTGCTCTGCCACTTGTGGGAGGTGATGGCTAACAGCACAATACTTAGCGGGGCACTGTACAGCCTTGTCATCCACACTGCTGGCTGTGATTCGCCAAGCTATTCTTGGGGTCTTCTAGATTTGAAGAACAGCATATTTGAGATATCATTACTGCTAAGAGTCACAATTTTCATCTGAACATAGCAGAATCCAAGCCAAGGTTACAGCGCCAAAGCAATGACACTCAATGCTGAAAAGAGTATAAGAATCAGGAATGATGCTTATATTCCTTTTTTGAAATGTGCTATTAAAAAAAACTCTCTGGACTGAGTTTGTTGCTTTCTGGGGTTCATTTCATTAGAAACAAACAGATCCTCATGAAAAACAATGAGTGCTCCCCTTCCTGGCTATGTTTCCTCCTCTTGTAGAACCAGAACTTTCTGGAAGTTTCTCTGGCATAGTTAACACCCAACTGTTTCTGACTGGATGCCACGGCTGGTGACAGGCAGCTGCCCTATCTACCTCTTGTCTCATGGACTGACATCAGTCACGCACATGCAAGAAGTGGTAAAAAAACAAAGAGACCACAGTCAGAATATTCTGCAGCTGTCGTATCACACTCAGTATCCCGGGCAGCCTTTTTTTTTTTTTTGTTGGAACACATAAGTCTATTTCTTGCTAACAGCTGCACTGAATTTCTTTGCTCACAGCCCCACAGGGAGCTGCTGCAGGATCTCCAGGGACTTCACAGCAGAGCTTGAGAGCCTATAGAAGTATCACACCGAAACAATACTAGACTCCCATAAAGGAGGACATCTGTTATCTGGGCTCCCTCTGCTGGTCCCCAGCGGTCAGGTTAAAGAGTGCACTAAATGTTCATGCCAGCAAGAACCAGACTATGGGGCAGGCCTCACATTCAACACCAAGAAGCTCTAATTGCCAGCCTTCAGGATCCCATTCAGCGCAGCCATGAGGAGACAAGGGCTCTGCTTCAGGACACCTTCAGGAAGAACTTGTCATGGAAGATGCAGGGATTGGGGACACTGCATGTCACCAGTGAAGGGCAGTGCTTCTGCTTAAGTGACTACTCCTGCATGGCCAATTCTCAGTCATGTTTCCACACCACCCAACCCTGGGGTTTGGGAGACATTTTAGTACATATGTAAGCATTCAAGCTACTGAGAAACATCTGGAGGAAGAAGTCTCCTGGACAAGGACCAGGGCAAGGCTGTGTATAACTCACTTGTTAAAATGTTGATTGGCTCCAAACTTTTGGTAAACAGCTGCTCCCCAGGATTTTCGCATTACCAGAATCCTCTCCCCTTTCTTTCCCCATCTTCTTCTTCTTCCTGGATGCCTGGTCTTTACGCTACAGTCCTCTCCTCCCTTCCTCTTCCCAGATGCTTACACTGAGCATCCAGTGCTGGTGGCTATACACTGGTTAGCAACCACAGGCAAGGAAGGGTACTCTCTTGCCAAACACAACCTGGGTTCTGGGAGTGGCTGAGGATGCAGGGAATTCACAATTGGCTCTGCAGTTTTGCCAATGTTCCTTCCTTCCCTTGGGATGAGATACATCTAGAAAAAGAACGGATGCCCACAGTGCGCCGCAGACCTCCACATCTCCACCATCCTTAGCATTAGCACACTCCTCCTTCCATTCTGCTGCTGTGCCTACTGCTGGGCTCCCAAAGTGATTGATGATGGACTTCAGAGACTTGCACAAGGCAGAGCTGTCTTTGATGATGAATTATACATCCTCCTCCCATACATCTGGCAAAGGGAACTAGCATTCAAGGAGCCAGCTGGTAGCTTGGCTATCTGGTGAGGGTACCATGCCTTTAATCAAAAGCCCATGGTAGCTATGGATGCCTTACCAGTGCTCTGCAGCAGCCAGGTACTTGCTTTCATTCACCCAAGGAGCCTAGGTAGTCCTGGGCTAGCCTCCTGTGCAGACAAGGTGCCCAAACTAGTCTCACTGGGTGTAAGTGTCCACTTGCCAAATGCTTCATGCTTTAGAAAGAAGGCCACCCAAGCCGGGCGCTGGTGGCTCACGCCTGTATTCCTAGCTACTCAGGAGGCTGAGATCTGAGGATCGCGGTTCAAAGCCAGCCCGGGCAGGAGAGACTGTGAGACTCCTATCTCCAATAAAACCACCAGAAAACGGGAAGTGGCGCTGTAGCTCAAGTGGTAGAGCGCTCGCCTTGAGCTGAAGAGCTTAGGGACAGCGCCCAGGCTCAGAGTTCAAACCCCACGACCAACCAAAAAAAAAAAAAAAAAGAAAGAAGGCCACTCACAGTGGCAACTCGAGCCAAGTTGCAAGTAACTTTTACCTCTGAAGGATATGCACTGCTTCTTTAAATGTGTCACCTTTAATTGCTATGCAGAGAGTGTGATAAATTAATCTCTTTGTCCTCCCCAACTTTTCACTGAGAAAAGCTAGGGATTAGGCTTTTCTCCAAAACCTTCAATGTGTTCATGAGATCACATTGTATTTATTGGGACTACAATCTCATAGTTCTTTGTGAAATAATTAAACTAATTAACTAATATCTGACTAGTACTTGTACTTTACATACTATATGTTATTAGCTCATCTGTTCCTTGTAAGGTATGTAGAGCGGATATCATCATCATCATCATTAATTATCATCATCCACCTCTATTTTATAGTTAGTGATCAAAGGCCTAAGAGGTAAAAGTATCCAGCTTCATAGGGTTAATATTTTCAGGGTTACTGTAACTTGAAGTACATTTCTAAATTGAAATTCCTTAGTCTTAGTAGTTAATTCTGTGAACATGATAGGTTTTGGTTTTCTCACCACTGAGGATTGAACTCAGGGCTTCAAGCTTGCATTACCCCTCCCTCCCTTCCTTCCTTCTGGAGGGAAGAGTGGTTATTCAGTAGCAGGGTTTGAATTCAGGGCCTTGAGCTCTCAGCTTTCTTGCTTATGGATGACATTTTATCACTTGAGCCACACCTCCAGTCCAGCATTTCATTGGTTAAGTGAACATGGAGTCTTGTAGACTCTTCTGCCTAGACTGGGTAGCTAGAATTACAGGTGTGAGCCACTGGAACCTGCTTGCTACATTGGTTATTTTCAATGTAGTGTCTAAAGGTAAGGTTTCACTTTATGCTGGCTACCCTGGGCTGCTGTCATTCTACTTCTGTTTCCCCATGTCGCTGGGGATGACAAGCACATACCAATGTACCCAGACGCTATGCTTCCCTTAAAGCTGGGATGACAGGTGCACTCCACTCTACCATGTCTAGCGATTGGTTAAGAAAGACTTACAAACTTCTTTTTTCCTAGGCTGGACTCAAATCCACAAGGATCTAGGTTTATAGGCTTGAGTCATCATACTCACCCTTGAATATGGTAGTTAAAATTACTTTAAAGAGAAATAAAAAAAAATCAACTGTAATTCTATTATTACAGTGACCTTTATTTTTTGCATCCTAATTTTGTCACATTTCCATGTGACCAGCCAAAGATAATTGTTCATATACTACTTGATGATACCCATGGCCTTACCATGAATCCATAAACCCATGAACCCATGAGTCATAAAAAGGAATAAAGTTCAAAGAATGAAGTTTAAAACAAAGTAGAACAGGATGAGCCCCAGCAATAGTACACGACATTCAAGAAGCCAGATATAAAATGCCACATATGAATACATTTATATAAAATACAGACCAAGCCAGCTACTAGTGGCTCACGCCTGTAATCCTAGATACTCAGGAGGCTGAGATCTGAGGATCACAGTTCAAAGCCAGCCTGGGCAGGAAAGGCCATGAGACTCTTATCTCCATTAAAGCACTAGAAAACCAGAAGTGGCGCTGTGGCTCACGTGGTAGAGCTCTTGCCTTGAGCTGAAGAGCTGAGGGACAGGCCCAGGCCCAGAGTTCAAGCCCCATGACAGGCAAAAAACAAAAACAAACTATATATATATATATATATATATATATATATATATATATACACACACACACACACACATATATACATTCATACATATATAGAGAGAGAGAGAAAGAGAGAGAGAGAGAGAGAGCAGGCAACTCTGTCGGGATGAAGCATAGCAAATTAATGGGTGGAGGCGGACAGAGTGAATGCAGAGTGACTGAATAGGTACAGGGTTTCTTTGTGGGCTGTTGAAAATGATTTAAAATGGATACTAGTGATGGTCTAAATAAACTAAAAACAGTAATACAGTCTAAATGGCTGCATTTTATGCTACCTGAATCTCAGTAAGATATTAAAATACTTGCAAATGTAGCCCTACTACTCTCTTATATTTTTCTATGGGACACGTGCAGATTTAGAGCTTGTTATAAACTGAGAAGCTTGTAAGTATTGGATGCACATAGGGTTTTAAAGATGTAGCTAAAAATGGTAAAAACCTTACTAGTATTTCTGTACTAATTACATGTTAGAAAAACAATATTTTAGATACACTGGGTTAAAGAACATAGATGAATTAAATCTGCTTGTTTCTTTTTTTCTTTTTCTTTGTGCTGATCCTGGTACTTGAACTCACAGAGCCTGGATGCTGTACCATTAGCTTTTTCATTTAGGGCTTAGGGCTGGAGCTCTACCACCTGAGCTACAGATCCCCTCCCAGATTTTTGGTAGTTAACTGGAAATAAGAGTCTCATGGACTTTTCTGTCCAGGCTGGCTTAGAACCTTGACCCTCAGATCTCACCCTCCTAAGTAGCTAAGATTTTAAGTGTGACCTATGCCCAGATGGCTATTTCTTTATAAAATATGGTAACTATTACACATCTGGCTTACACTTATAGTGTAAGCATTACATTTATAGTGGATAGTGTTGATATTATGCCTTATATCTAACTTTTTACGTTACTTGACTTTTTAGAAGGTTTAAATGTTTAAAAAACATGTTATAATCTACCAAATTACCTTGACTTTTGTTTTTGAAATATACACTTAATAGGAAGCTGCCTAAAGTGGTATATGGAGAGAACCTATGTGCCTTTTGTCCCCTGAACAGAACAATCCTGCAGAAGGACATGACAAAATTAAAATCAGAACATTAAGCTATGTGTGATCGCGTATGCCTGTTATCCTAGCACTGTGGCAGCTGAAGCAGTGGGATCATGAGTTTGAGGCCAGTCTTGGCTATGCAGTGAGGGGCTATCTTGAAAAACAATTAAAAAAAAACACAAAACAAAAAACAAAGCAAATCTCTAGACAGGTGCTAGTGGTTCACACCTGTAATCCTAGATACTCAGGAGGCTGAGATCTGAGGACTGTGGTTGAAGCCAGCCCAGGCAGGATAGTCTGTGAAACTTTTATCTGATACAATTAATCACCAAAAGGCTGCAAGTGGAGCTGTGGCTCAACAGGTAGAGTGCTAGCCTTGAGCTTTAAGCTCAAGGGCAGAGCCTAGGTCCCAAGATCAAGCTCCATGTCTGGTGCATGTGCCCACTCACCCCAAAACAAACCCAAATCCCAAGAAACAGATTTGACCACTCTCTTACAATTCAGATGGACCACAATCAATCCTTGGTAGGGAGGACTCTAGGGATGCAGTGTTATGCCTTTTGGAATAATAAAATTAAGTGGAAGTCCAAATATAGGTTTCTTGCTGCCTTCAAAGAAATATTTTATAGAACCTGCAGTGATTCCATTTGTGCCTGGTGAGCAGGGCACCGATTACTGCCTGTATTCTTGCTCCCAGCTCAAGGTGAGAGCGGCACGGAGTTGCAGACAAAGAGCATGCTGTGTCCCCATAGAGTCGTTTCTCCCTCTCAGCAGTCACTAAGGGCTAAGTGAAGCTGTCAGGCTTGCAAGTAGCTGAGCACATTCTCCTGGACTCACAGTAGCAAAGCTGCTGGGCTGACAAAGGCAGATGAAAAGGAACCACCTTTCACTTTTGCCTCTCAGAGAGAAATCACCTGTGAGGACGTCAGGGCCACTCTGACTGTCATGAAGAGGATTTGGAGCTTGTGCCTCCCTCTTCTCTGCCCTCCCCACTGCATTCTGTGAACCTGTCTTCTGAGCCTGCTTACTGTTCTGCTTTTCTTCCTGTTGCAACCGTAGACAGTAAGTATATGGGAAGTGCCCAATTCATCAATCCTACTTTCCCTTGTGTTTTGAGGGTAGCACTACCTTAACTATATCATAAGGCAAAGCTGCCAGCACAAGACTGAGAAAAATGTTCCACCAGAGATTCACCTGGGGACTATAGGGCAGGGCCAGGGCCCCATGTCCAGCAAAGCTTGCTTCTGCCTCTCCAGAGCCTCTGGATGCTGTTCACATGTGAACTTGCTCAGAGCCCCTCAATGTCAACAAAGAGCATCACTTCAGAGACATCCATGCATGTGTTATATGTAGGAACATACAGCCACCAGGCTGTTCATATCCAGCCATGCCTCCAGGTCATTAAGGGCCACTGCACATTTACACAGTGTGGTCTTAGTTAATCCTGGTGCTGCCATGCTCTGAGCTATGCTATGTGCTGCATTGCTACACATGCTTTCATGATAGCTGGAAATAGGGAACCCTTTCCTGTCTTAAAAACAATCAGAATCAATCTTTTCTTTAGGTTTTAAAAAATTTATTGTTAACCAAATCAAACAACTAGCTACTCTGGATTCAGATAGAAGGATAGTGATTTCAGGCCAATTCAGGCAAAAGGTAGTGAAACTCTATCTCAAAAACAAGCCAAGCATGTAGCATGTGTCTGTGGTCTAGATACATAGGAGGCAGTGGTAGAAGGATTGGGCAAAAGCTTAAGACTGTATTTGACAAAGTACAAAAGCGGGACAGGTGCTGTCATTCAAATATAATGCTTAAGGTCTTGGATTCCATCCCTAGCACCTGGATAGTGATTCTGATTGAGGCGTCATTTTCAGGGCTTAAATGCTTTCTCTCTCTCCCACTTCACCCCCATTCCCACATCACTCAACATATAGTACTGGAAGTACTGGAGTTTTGTGTTTGTTAGGCAGGTACTCTTCCAGTTGAGCCACGTTCCCAGTCTCTTTTGAGACAGAGTCTCACTTTTTGGCAAGCAATGGCTAGGACCATAGTTGCATACTACCATGCCTAGCCTTTTCTGTTGAGATAGGGTCTTGAGAACTATTTTGCTCTGGTTGGCCTGGGAACTGAGATCCTCCCAGTCATAACTTCCCCTCATGGCTGAGATGACAGGTGCACCACCACTACCCACCTATTGGTTGAGATGGGGTCTCACAAACTTACCTAGGCTGACTTTGAACATCAGTCCTATCAATCGCCACCTCCCAAGTAGCTAGTATTACAGGTATACATCATTGGTACCTGGTAGCTTTTAGAATTTTCTGATACTAGGGATTATACTTCAAACATAAAAAATGTGGCAAGGATAGATAACCACAAGTTTACTTTCTCTACTGCTACTCCTGTTCTGGACAGTTCACACAATGGACTCATCCAGTGTGGCCTGTCCCAGGCTTCTTCACTTTGTATGTTTTCAAAGCTTCTCCAGGTTGTGGCAGGCTTTAGGAGCTAGTTACTTGTGAGGCCTAATGATAACTTGTGGAATGGATGCACCACATTTCCCTTGTCCTTTCCTGAAGGGTAACTGGGTAGTTTTCATCTTTGGGCCTCTGCAAATGGAGCTGTTGCACACATTTGCATACCAGTTACTATTTGAACACCTGCTTTAATAATCCTTTTGGAATGGGGCTGCTGGGTCATACAGTAATTCTGTTATCTTATTTAGGAAGCCAGAAGCTGTTTGCCACACTTCAGGATTCTAAAAGCTCCCCAGGTGAACCTAACATCTGGCCAAGGTTAAGAACAAGATTGGTCAAGATTCAGCTATCAATTTTGTTTTACCGAGTGTTTTGAGACAGGGGCTAACTATCTGGCCTGGTTGGCCGGTAACTCACAGTGTAGTTCAGTTTTGCTTCAAACTCATGTTCTCTTTCCTCAGCCTTCTGAGTGTTAGGATTATAGGCATGCTGAACCATACCCAACCTCAATCATCAATTTTTATACAGCTGAAGTATCCAAACAAAGTTGAAACCAGAGAAATTAAGAAAGAAAAACTAACTTCTTCAGCAAACTAATTACAAAGAAAATGAGAACAATAGAAATAAACAGAGTTGTTAGATTTTTCCAGGAGACAATGCAAAGACATATCCTGTAGAATCTTATTTAAATCCTAATTCAAACACACATGCAGTTGAAAAATTCTATTTGTTAGACAACTTAAAATTTAAACTGTGTATTGGATAATAGGAAGTTACTACCTTACTAGTGCAATAATGGTTTCAAAATTATATTTTAAGAAGGAATTTTCATGCTTGCCCTGGTGGCACATGCCTGCCCTCCCAGCATTCAGGAAGGGAAGGCAAGAAGATTGTGAGTTCTAGGACATCTTAGATACTAGAGCAATGCCTTCTCCCCACCAAAATAATGAAAAGAAAAAAGAATCTTAATCTTTCCAAAAATGTGAACTAACTTTATAGGACAGTATAGAAATTTTCTGTTAATAGTACATACAAGAGGGCATGGGCGACTATTTAGGTGATAAAGCAAAAACTGTGGCCATGAGCATAGCATCATTAAAGGTGGGAGATGGTAACCTAAGATTCTTATACTATTTGATTTTTGTATATGTTTCAAGTATTCACAATAAAAGCAAATTAACCAACAATCTCTGCCATTGCAAACTAATAGAGGAGAATATAGCAGAATAACTGCTTAGGGAAATTCATCCCTACTCATCTGTCTCTGCTCCCCAGGGCTGCCAAGTACAAGTCTCCTCCAGGTGTGGGTTTTAAACTAACAGACCTGGCTCCCTAGGCGGGGTTCCCTCAGCATGCCTTAGGCCTTGTCTCCTTCAAAGATTATACTTTCCTTTTAAGTTTTCCTGTTGAGTCCACTCAAAAAACTTTTCAGCTTTAGAAGCTGAAATAAGCAAATATTATTCTTTTGTTTTTGTATGTGTATATGGTAATATATGTAAGATAAAATCTAATGTCTTAATCACTTTTAAGTGTACAGCTGTGTGGCATTATGTACATTCACATTCCTGTACAACCACTTCTGCCATCCTTCTCCAGACCTTTCCAGTTTCCCCAGAGGAGGCTCTGCTTGGCTCAGCACCACCTTCCCTGTACCTCCCAGTGCCTGCTCACCAGCCACCTTCCTTCTTGTTTATGAGTTTCATTACTCTACATATCTTGTATTGGTGCTTCTGTGACTGACTTATTTTACTTGGCATAATGTCTTCAAGGTTCATTCAGGTTGTATAACAAGAAATGAAATTGTGAATTCAAATGTACAAAAAATCATATTAAGTCATTTTCTTTGCTTAATTCCAAAACAGTATCCAGTAAGAATGACTTATCAAATATATGAATTCAACACTGTCACAAAAGCCTTATAAACTGTCTATGACAGATCTGTATAATCAAAGGAGGCCGAGCACATTCCCCACTGAAAATCAAGAAGACACCGATACAGTAGAAAACAAACCTGAGGCCTATATGAAGTGTGTGTGTGTGTGTGTGTGTGTGTGTGTGTGTACGTAAAAGGACATTTAGAGATCTCACAGGAGGGTTTTGAGGTTTCACAGAGAAGTACTAGAGATGTTTAAGAACAATTAAAAACAATAAATGAGATTAATCCTTTAGACACAGAAATTTTGCTATCTATCTCATGTTAGTCCTTATAAGTCTTTTTTTTTTAAATTTAATTTTATTTTATTTGAGAACATACTGTACAGAGGGGTTACAATTACATGGGCAGGATAATGCATACATTTCTTACCAAGCATTGCAGCCTCCTCCTTTGTTTACCCTTCACCTCCCTTCCCAGCCTCCCCCCTCCCCCCCACCCAATCATACCCCCCCCCCCCATTGACATTGTAAAGCTGGTTTTGACATGACATTTTGTACTTCTCATTGTTGCAACAGGTCCACCTGAATCCTTAAATGACTTGTTTGTCCCCGTCTCCTCCACATGTTATACTGACATCAAATATAGCGGGGGTTACACTGTGGAGTCCTTATAAGTCTTAAACACTCTTTTGGGCAACCTGATAAAGACTTCAAAGGGGGTGCTACAGATACATTTTGACAATTTAATCTCAAAAGAAGAATCATATTAATGTTCACTGAGCACCTAACATGTTGTAGGCACTTATGCTAAACACTTCATACACGTGATTAACTGTTGCCCTTGTTAACATCCCAGTTTGTTTTCTGAACATCACATTTCCTTTGTCCATTCATCTGTAGTGGAAACATCAGTGGATTCCATATGGTGGTTATATGAACAGTGCAGCAAGAAACATGGGTGCAGGTATCTCACTGACATACTAACTTTACTTTCTTTGGATATAGACCTAGCAGTGGACTGCTGGGTCATATGAAGGACCCATTTCTAGCTTCTTGAGAATTCTCCACACTGTTTCCAATAAGTGACTCTCCTAATTTACATTCCTACCAACAGTGTGCAAGAGCTCCCCTTTAAATATGAAATGTACCTTGGCCTCTGTATTATAGGATAAAGTTAACTGACAACATCATGTTAAAAAGCCTGGCATGCTTTAGCAGCTATGCCACTTCCAGTTTTCTGAATGCCCTTACCAAAAGAACTTAGGCATCTAAGTGCATGAACTTAGTCTGCCCACCTATTAGGTAGTTCAAAGACTATCACAGGTGTGGTCTATGGCCTTTTGTAAGCATTCCTATGTCTTTAACTATGGCTCACTATAGGGTTGAAATTCGGATATTCCAGCTTTCATCAATCTTTGAGAAGCTGGAATGCCATATGTCGTTTCAGAGCTGGTGAGAAAACCAGCAGGATGGATGTCATTTTATGTTAAGAATGGCTTATGGGTATTGCTGATAAATCACTGTTGAAGGCTCCAGAGATATCCATTGGAGCTCCAAGCCCTGAGGCCATGTTAAAGAGGCTGAGAACTGTATCACCAGCAGATCTTCAGTATAGAGAAGAGACTTTTGTCTCATCAACATACCACTATCATTCTGGGTATGGCCATTCCATACAGGCGAGTAAATTTGCCTGCTGACTCACAAAAACCTCAGGGACAGAATTTTGCTTTTGGAAACAATTTCTAGGCCTGCAATTATGCCAGTCCATGCTTAATTATGGCAGGATTCACTGGTGACAGTAGCATATCCTATTCCTTTGATGTAATATATTGGTGGTCATAAAACAAAGGCATTGGAAGTTTAACAGTTACAGTAACAGCATCCGTTATAACAACAAACTAAATACTGACTCTTTGGCTTTCAGATGCAGACTGGCATGGGTCTATATTCAGAGGATCCAGAAAGTGTGTACAGATGGTACAGAGCCTAAGGACAGAAATTGGCCTTCTCATCTCTCCCTATCATATTTTCTCTGTTCTGCCAGAGTTTTTAAGGGTGTTAAGGATTTCTTCTGTAAGCCCACAGCACAAGCAATTCAGCTTTGGTGGAGGTAAAGTGCACCACAGAAAAACCTGAATGCTAAAGAAAGATGTGGTGGTAGGGGAACAAAAACTAGAATAAGCAAGGATTTACAAGACTAACATTCACCAGCAGATGGCTGTAGAGGACCTTGCAAGGGATTCTGGCAGCTGAGTTCTTTAATGCTGGCAGGTAGCTCCAACAGCTATTGTATAAGTGATTTATGTATTTGGATTCTGCTCAATGTTATATATGCATTACTGAATAAAACATTCACAGTGTATTTTCCACCAGCAGCTGAGCTCCAATTCCAAGCTTCTGAGGCTTAATTCCCAAGGCTCAAAGGAGCCTCTGACATCAAATTGCTTTTCTTCCCAAAGAGCTGCTTCAGACCCCAGAAAAAGAAATACTTAGAGGGTGAGAAAGATTTGATGTGACCACATTGTCGGAATAGCTTACTGGGTATGTGTGAGGGAAAGCAAATGCTTGTCAGATGGCTTCGTTTTGGCTAAGCCGTCCTGGGCTTCTGTACTCTGCTGCTCCCATTTCCTTCTGGCTAGGCCTGGCTTAGCACCTCTGTAACACACAGGCTGGTCTTGGGTGAGAGAGGGCTTACTTCAGCTCACACAAATATGGCTTTTCCTTGGCCAAGTGAGATTCTTACACAGCTTTCTTCCTTGGAATTCCAGCTCCTCTTAGCCCTGGCTAGCATTATAACCAGTACTGAGTTAGATTTGTCTGGAAGCAGCTGTATGTGTATGTCTAGGAGCTGCAGTTTAGCTATTACTATAAGCCTCTAGGTCTGTTCAATGTCTGGCAGGTTGGATATTTGCAAGTATCATAGTGAACAGGTGCGGGACCTACAGTTTCTAGAATAAGCTCTGTGTGTAACTTGGCTTGATAGAGTGGTTCCCAGAAAGCATAATTGTCACAGAGTACTGGTCTGAGAGGCTGAAAGGAAAGCCTGCCCTTTCCATCTGAGGGTACCTGAAGACTATTTCTAGAGAATACAGGTTAAGACAGGTATGGTACTGTGGGATATGTAATCATTATTTCAAATGCTTGATTGGTGCATATTTTATCTTATTAATGAGGTTAGAGGCAGATTTTCCCAGTTTCTTCTCATATATATTTTATTTCTTTTTTTTTTTGGACAAAGGAAAGAAAATGTAGTTATGGCTTGTAGAGATAAAAGCTGATGTTTTCTGACTATGTACTCTGCAGGGTAGGAACTGTTATAATCTCATAATCTCATTTTGAAAGAGTGGAAACAAGTTTACAGAGGCAAGAAGATGTGCTGAATTTTACATGGCTAATTCCAGGTGGATCCAGCACTGTTGAACAGAGAGAACTAAGATCTAGTATCTGACAGCTGTGCCAATGTTCTTCCTCACTATGACAGTGAGGACAGTGGCCTTCTGGTCCACAGAGCAAAGAAAACAAGCTTCATCTAAAGGGAGGAAAGCAGTGGCACCCTAGCCCTTATGTTTGTGTGGGGATCACAAGAGTGGTCATTGCCAAAGAACAGAAAAATCATTTCATTCCTTCCTTCTTCATGCATATTATTATATACAACATCACCAACATGTTTTTCTTAAAGTAAAATCAACTACCTGCGGTCTAATTTACACACAAGGATTCACTCTAATGATAATGATTGTTAAATCTATTTTGCTGGAGCAGACCTATCTCTTGCCAAACCAGAATATTCAACCTTCAAATTATCCTTAGAGTTCATACATCCTATTCAATTCATCCCTTTCTCCAGCACTCAAATCATCTGCTTGAATTAGATCTTCTATTTGCATACTATGCCTCCACAATCAAGTTTCTACTATTACTTTTTCTCATTACTGCAATTTCTCTAGCACATAACATTTTATACTATCACTTCACACCTTAAAATATTCTAATCCCTTCTCACTACATATGGCGCTTATAACACTTTACGCAGACCTGCCTGCCCCATAAGACTGCAAGATGCTAGAATACAGGCTATCTTGGTAGTGGTCCTTCCTTGTTTCAGTCTTAGTGAGTAAATGTATATGCATGAAATGAACTGTGCAAAGTTCCGAGAGCTCTCTTACCCTTCAGATGCCCTACCCTTAAAAACAGACTATTGGGGGGCGGGGAGGGTGGCTCAGTGGTAGAGTGCTTGCCTTGCATGCGTGAGGCCCTGGGTTCGATTCCTCAGCACCACATAAGCAGAAAAAGCCATAAGTGGCTCAAGTGGTAGAGCGCTAGCCTTCAGCTGAAGAGCTGAGGGGTAGAGCCCAGGCCCAGAGTTCAGGCCCCACAACTGACAAAAACAAAACAAAACAAGCAAACAAAATAACCAGACTACTGGAAACAAGGAACAGGCCTGTGCCAGGTGCTTGTGTTCATCTTATATATCATTTCATCTTCTCCACGAGATACTGTTATCTTCATTTTTAGAGGCTGAGTAAACTGAAATGCAAACGTTAAAGATGGAAACTTGCTCAGGATCCCAGAGCTAAGGGAGAGCCAGGAGTCAGACTCAAGTGCTTGCTTCTCCCGTACCATTAGGCAATATCAGCCACACATGTTCAATAGAGGTTCCCAGACCCTTCATAGTAGTAGATCCACTGTGGCAGATGCTGTCAGTGGCCCATGCCACACTGGCTCCCTTCCTTTTCTTGCTTCCCCAACAAAGTGCCAAGCTGTTCAGTCCAGTATGACCCAGGGGAAGCCTCCCAGTAGGTTCATGATTTCAACTGTAAATGACAAAAGGCAATCGGGTGGTTTCTATGTGGATGGTGTGGGCACAATCTGCCAATGTAACCAGCAGGTGCCGTGGCTGGAGTCTTTTGAAAAGGTTTCTACACTTTTTTTTTTTTTTTGTGTGTGTGTCAATCCTGGGGCTTATCCTCAGGGCCTTGGGTGCTCTCCATGTGCTTTTGTAATGGAAAAAAAAAAAAAAACCAAACTCTTTTGAGTTTTTAGGCTAGCTGCACTCTAGTAGCACTTGAGCCCCAACTCCACTTCTGGCTTTTTGATAGTTAACTGGAGCTAAGAGTCTCGCAAACTTTCCCCTCTAGGTTGGTTTTGAAATCTGATCCTTGGATCTCAGTCTCCTGAGTAGCAAAGATTGTAGTTGTGAGCTGTTGATGCCTGGCTTGGTTTCTTTACTCTTAAAAGACACAATCTTGATATGATCATTGCACAAAGTAAGAAGTACTGAAGTGCCACACTAGAGCCCATAAGTAAGAGCAATTAATAACAAATTGACAAAAGGAAGAGAGAAGTTAAGGGTCTCTGAGCCCCTGGATTAACTATACTAGAATTTTTAATGTCTTTACATCAAACATTTGAGGATGAGGGAGGCAAGAGAGATAGGGACACCAAAGATGGTAATTTTTGACCAACTCATAGAAAAGCAGAAGAGAATGTAAGAACGTAGCACTGGAACCAATGGGATGCTTTTGCCCTTATTGGTCTCAGAGGCAGGGGCTCTTTCCAGACAGGATACAAAGCCCCCAAACTGGCAGGAAGCTATGGCCACTGGTATCAGGTGAGTAGCTTGGAGATTTCATGATGCACTTAGTTGGGTAACAGGTAAGCTTTGTTATGAGATTTTCCTTTCTTTAACCTGGTTAACTAATCCAGGGAGCAAATGTGTAGTCATAATCTAGCTGGACCTCAGGATAGATAATAAAATGTCGAATTAGATTACCAAGAAACAATCACTTAAGGCCAGACTTCAAATATGACCAGAAACAGGTGTGTCTCCTTTCCCTGAGAATCAGTGAGGTTATGGTTGAGATTGTGGGTTGGTTATGAGTGTCTACAAAATATATTATTGCAGGTTAAGCAAACAATCCTTGGATTTGCTTACCCCAATTTTAGGTGTATTTACAAGATTGTCTTATGAATGTATTATTCTTTTAAATCTCTGAAGAAAGACAAAACATAGATAAAAAATTTCTTGATAATAAAATATTTCAGCATTGGGCAGTCTATTCTCCTTCTCCCCAGGTTTACCTTCCTAGCCTAGGAAGCCAAGACAGGCGCAGTTAGCCGCAGATCAAATTAGGCCCTTCTGTCTCACCTCTCCTTCCTCTTTTATTTTCCCAGGGAGGTAACAGTGTGGCACTTTGTTAAACGTAATTTTCCTGGAAGCTCTGAGTCTCATTAACAGCTGCACTGATGAGAGATTATTGTTCAACCTTTCTTTTGTAAATTGGTTGGCAGCTGAGGTTGTAGAGAGAGACTTCCCTTCCATGTGGAGCTGGCAAACAATTCCAGTTTTCTTTCAGTTTCTGGAACAGAACAAGCCCTTTAGCACTCAGGGTCCCTGTGTCACATATGTGCCATGAAGTTTGCTAGTTTAATGTCCAGTTGCCTTGGGAGAAGGGACCCACTGGGTGCCCTAACATTGATTGAAACCATGAAAACACAAAGGAGAAGCAGAAGCTTCACCCTATATATGTCTATACATATACAGACACAGGTATTATAGAGAAGGGGAATGCTCAACTAAATGTACTCATATGGATCAACATTTCAGCTAGGGCCTGAATAATGCCTGTGCCTTCTAAGTGGTCTTAAGATATGGATAAAACAATTATGAACAAGACTTTTTAAGGAGAAATATTTTCTGATTAGATGACAGGTAATATTTAGAAAACATACGCACGCGCGCGTGCACACACACACACACACACTAGTCACTAAGAAATCAATGCTCCCAAACTGTACCAATAATAATTCTTGAAATAATTTTCCATTTATATGTATGTATCTGAAAGATATACTGAAATACTTGCTAATTAAACTGATAAATATTTATATAAAATGCCATGTCATTTATAATACTTTCAAGGATGAACTTAAACGTGGGCTTTTTTTTTCTAGAACTCCAGTTTTCATTTATTGAGTAGCTAGAATAGTTCCTTTAACAAGATTTTTTTTGACATGATGCTTGTTTGATATTTCAAACTACTTTAAGCCCGAATTTTCCTGTTAATTACTGCATTTCTTGGGTTGTAGGATGACACCATATTTCAAGTAAATGACTGGATGGGCAATATTTAGCCAATTTAGTTTCTGTTGGAGGTACAGTCTTTGGTGCTCATTAATAATTTAAGTAACAGCCATTAATGTGTGATATTTTTAGGTTTTCAAAAATATAAGTGAAATAGGTACTAATATGGTGATGATCATAAATGAGGACCTGCAAGAAACTATGCTAAGTGGGAAGAGCATGCAATCCAAGAGGCTGTGCCATACGGAGACTTCCTATGAGACACCAACCCTTCCATCCATTACTTTACAAGTGTTTTATGGCATCTGTTCATTATTCTCTGTAGGTTCCAAGGACTTGGTACCAGGAATGGCATCTGGTTCATTATCTTAGACACTGAAACTGAGGTGAGGGAGACTTCTAGTGGTTACCCAAGGTCGGGCGGCATGTCACAGAGCTGAGAGTCGAACCCTTTTAGATGTCTGCTTTCAAAGTTTTAGCTCAAGCCATTGGTCCTTACTGCTACTCCAGAGACTACAGTGATTACATTACAGTGGGGGGGGAAAATTAATCTGAAAACCTTGAAATCTCTTCTGAAAAAGGGCTCTTACTAAAAGTGCTATGTTGACTGGAGTATCACAGGAGTTTCTTATATTTTAAAACACAAAACAATGTGTAGTCAGTTGCCAGGACTTCAAATACACCCTCTTCAGAGCTACAATTGGAATAATAAAATTATGAGAAAATAGCAAATCTACATTAATTTATAAATAGTATGTAGACATTATACATGTAAAGTAATTCAGGCACATATCTCATTTAAAATCATAATGAAGTACACATATCCCTTATAACACATACAAATACACAGAGAGAGAGGGAGGGAAGAAGGGAGGAAGAGAAAGAGGGAAAGAGAGAGGGGGGGACGAGAGAGCGAGAGAGGGAGAAGGGGAGGGGGCAGGTGGGAGCCAGTGTAAGGACATATCTTACTAGCACATCAGGGAACTAAATTTGTCACTACTACAACTGACTTCCTAGAAGGAAAACATTCATCGCTTCAAAAAATGTCCAGAAATTCTAGTATAAAAGTAACAGAACAGCTAAGGTTATTTTGGTGCACAGGAGCAGCGGAGCAGCTGTAAGCCTCTGGCATCCCTTGGTCTTCACTGGCATTCAGATGGGCATCCTTGGTTCAGGATGAAGAAATATGGGGTGTTAAGAGACAACAACACACCACAGCCCATCTGTTCCATAAAAGCTCAATATGTGAGCTTTGTGGAGGGGAGATTATTATTAATAGTGGTGAACCAGGCATATATTATTCAAGGAACTCATTCTCAATCTTTATTTTCAAAGTTTTAATATACAGACAGACCAACTCTAGCTGTTCTTTTTGCTGTTGTTTCTACTTTTCTAGTCTTACTTTCTCCTACATAGCATATCATTTCCTTCTCTGTTTAACAGACTTGGGTACCTGAAGGCTCTTAGATCTGAGTTCCAGTCACAGAGTGATTACTTTCTAGTTATCTCCTGCCTATGTACAAAGGAGGTAATAATAACCCTCATTCCCTAGGGATGTGAGGTCTGAGGCATGTCAAACCTGATCACAGTGCATGGCACACACAAGCATGCATTGATTGTTATCTATTAGCATAATTATTCTTTAGGTTTCTCCTTCAGAATCTCACAAAGCTAATGAGATACTAAACACGCATGAGATTGGTCCAATCAGATGACATTTACCAAGTCATCTCAACTCAATCCTCCAAGTCTCTCCTACAATCACATGGTCCTGCCATGATTAGGCTTTAGTTTAGCTACTTGCTTGAGTTCCACAATTATAGTTGAGGCAATCTCTGGGTCTCAGATTCACTAGAACTGGAGTCCTTATTGTGTTCCTCAGTTTTGTTCCTGTGCTTTGGTTTGGTCTTTTTGATGTCATTATCTTTTAGAGAATAATACAGATTTCTCCTCCTGTCTTCTCTCCTCCTAGGATATCCATCTTAAAATGCAAGCCCATAATACTATGCTCACCTCTTTTGACACTAATACTGTTGTGGCACAGCAAGATATGATCTCTATATATTCTACATACGCCAAATCTTCAGTGGATAAACAAGGTCTTTTATACCTTCTAAAACCTCCAAGTCACCCATCATTTTCCATCTAGCTTATGCCACTCCTGCCTAGGTGGTGCTCACAGGACAAAGAATACACATGAATTTCTTCTACCTCCCCAATGCCTTCTTCCTCCATTGCTCAGATGGAAATGTTCTCTCCGGCACACACATTCCAATTCAGGCCCTCGAGCAAATGACATCTCGACCAAAAATGCCATATATCATCTCCTGTTATCAACTCTTTGAGCATTTTATCAGGATGCCCCATTACCCAAAAAAGAACATGAGCTTTGAAATCAGAAAGACTTGTTTCTATACTCTACTTCAACTCAAAAGCTAAATGGCTATAGGCAATTTATTTTCTTATTGCTTGATTTCTAACCTTTAAAATGAGACAATAATACCAATATTTAGGGATTACTGTAATCAACGATTTCAGTGGGTTCAATGATGCACTGCCTACAACAAGTAGCCCAGCCCCCAGGACATAGAGCTGATATACATTTAATTAATGAATTCATGGAAGTACAATTTCTACGTTATTCCCAATGTGAACTCCTTCATTCAGTAAACTTGAGACTGGAAAGTTTCTTAGAGACAAATTATTAATCCAATTTCATTCTATAAATGAGTCAGCTTTCTGTCACTGTTGAGAAAATATGTCAGAAAATCAACTTAAATGGAGGAGGAAAGGTGTATTCTGGCTCAAAGGGTTCAGAAATTACAGTATATGCTGATTGGCCTTATTTCTTTGGGCCTTAGGTAGCAGAGTGCATCATGCATGGTGGGACAGTGTGGTAGAAGATGCTGCTTGTCTCAAGACAGCTAGGTAGCAAGGAGGGAGACAGGTCATTCCTCCAGTGACTTAAGTTCCTTCTAAAAGATCCATCATTTCCTAATAGCACCATGGGCTGGTGATCAGGTCTTTAACATAGGAGCCTTTGGAGGCACATTCCAGATTCCAACTAAAACAATGAGAAAACAGGAGTTAGGAGGGTTGCTTTTGATTAGTATGCAAATAAGGAGTATAAGATGTTCAGTTATGTGCTTCTGGCCTATCATGTTGTTTTCCTCATCAAGGAGATATGACTAGCAGGTGTGTGATGCCTACAGCATTTCTTAGGAAAATGATACTGCTCATATAACCTATTCGGAGGTATCCACAGACAATAAACAACATGTTATTGGACAACACACTTGCTATATCTCTATATACATACTAGATGAAGCAAGAATTGAGAAGTGGCTTTTAACAATTTGTATTTTTTAATCCAAATTAAAAAGTATATCTCCTTGTATCTTTCTTGGTGAAAAAAATAAAAAAAGTTGGAAAGGCCTGGCTGGCAGAGGTCAATCAGATGTAGAGGTAGCATCTACCTGGCTGACACCATCAGACTGTCTGTCCATCTCTTACTACACCCTTTCTCTCAAGGTCTCATTACAAAGGTTTATTTTCTCACTGCCTGAGTTGATGACTAGCTCACCTTATAACCCAGCTTACGGAACATGCTAATGGGACCTGTTCCCAGGTGCTGACACTGGATCTTCCCGGAGGAAGCCCTCCTCTGCAGAGAGCAAGGTGGTAACTCAGGCAGATCAGAGGGTTAAATGTAATCATGCGTCAGAGCCCCAGAACTCTCCCCATTGATGTGTGGCATATATTAAGAGCTAACCTAAGAGGTAAATACTAAACATATTTAGCATTTTATCTCTAAACCATATAGGTGATGACCAAAGGTAAGTCTTCTGAGCTACCATGCTCTTTAAAGGAAGGAAGTATTCACCTAACTTTGTCTCTCTATAGTCTTATGACCAGAACTGTAGACAGTGACTTCAGCTTTGTACCGATAGCATGATAAAAAACACAGGTCATACTACAGTAGGTGCTTTGTGCCTGCCTACCTTTGGAAGCAGGCATCTGTAAGCTGAGCAGAAGTACTGCTAGGAGGTGTGACTGACTGCTCAGATATCTAAGCATCCAGGGCCTCAGTTGCTTTCACTGTAAAACAGGGGATCATCACTAACAGGTAGTACCTTCCTCATGATGACTGATATCAAACGGTGTGACAGATAACCTGACACTGTGGCTGGAACCTGGGATTTTCAACAGAGGGCTCATCAAAATAATCTCTAAGTCTTAAAACACACACACACACACACACACACACACACACACACACACACACACACACACACACAAAAACACACACACACACACACACATGCCTAAAGTCTTAAAGTAAAAACTGCTATATAGCATTCTACATACATTATGAAATCACTGACATTTCTACAGCTACTCGTGAACACTTGAATACAATGAACTCATACCCTTGAATATAGAAGGATACAGAAAGAACATAGAAGACATAGAAAATATAGAAAGACAGATTCTAATAATTCTATAAGAGAAACGAATGCTTGTCCCTTAGAAGTAGAACATCCCAGACATAAATATTAAATTGAAGTAATAAAGCCTGAGAACATCCTGTACAAGGATACATAGAATATACTTCGATGTGAAATCACCAGCTCTTTCCTAAATCTGGTATAGAAAATTACCTGCTGAATTTGTTATCATAAGTGCTGGGCTAACATCTTTACCTATGCTACAGAATAAGGCAAAAATAGAAAAAAGAAAATCTTGTAAATTAGATATTCTAAATCTTCAAGCACCTAATTTTAATCAACACCATCTGGAAGTTTTAAATGACTTTATACCGAACCTCTCCCCCCATCAACTAATTATCAGAAATATTGATTTCATTTTATACAATCATTCTTATAAGCTCATAAAATATTAGCCTATTAAGTTAAAATAAAAATACAACCAGATGGAATTAAACAGCAGAGGGAATTTCATATAAAGACTAAAAATTAGGTCTATATAAGGCTGATGTTTAATATATCACAGACACCTCCCTTTCTACCTTCTCAGTCCCAGGATAGGTGAGAAAGGACGTCACAAAGGGAGATAACACATTAGACATTCCAGATATAGAATATGTAGCATGTAAGAACTCTGTTCACACAGGAGAAAAGCGAACAGTTAAAACAATTCCAACCCTCAATATTTTTGTGCAGAAGTACCAAAATCTCAACCTTGCCTATTATTAGATTGTTAATACATAATGCAACAGAAACATAGGATAGTGTTTAGAGTCTGTCTTTACTAGGCTACTTCTCAGCTACCAGGATCATAAACAGAAAGGAAATTACTGATCCTGGCAATTTTGCTGTTTTTCAATAACTGGATTTCATTGCCTCTTTATATGGGGGCAAGTAGTTGTGCAAACTTTTAGGCATCTTTTAATGGTCATATATTTTTGATTCACAAGGTTAGGGAACCTTCCAGAAAATTGGGATTCTATGGCCCTTCCATACCTTGTAGCATACTGCTGGCCTGTTTTCTCCATAGTAAAAGGAAATGACCACTACTTCCTACTACAATGAAGGTCACAAGGACAATGTATAAGAGTGTGCTTAGAAAGGTTTAAAGAATTAAGCAAAGCAAGTGCTTAATTGGCATCTTCTAGCTCTCAGAATTACATGTGTCCCAAAGTGCCATACATGATACAAACCCTGTGAACATATCAATTGATTTCTGTTATCTAAAAGGGCCAGAGAGACAAGTCTTGAGCTATACTTGGAAGCTGGACAGACAAACTGTTATCACTTCATATGCTGTTCTTTAGAGGTAAGATTTATAGTTTTATTCCACTCTGAATTACTCTCTTAAATTTTCTGCCTTTCTTAGTTTTGTTTTTGAGACAGGGTATCATGTATAGTTCCAGCGGCCTCAAATTTGGTATCTCCTTCTTCATGAGTTCTAGGACTACAGGTATGCTACAGGTATGTACTATGCCAGGATAACAGCAACTTCTCAATGGGAATGTATCATCCATCTTCTACAATGTTTGCCATAACAGAAGACAAATGTAAGAATGACTACTCCTTATTGCAGCTATGACAATAGAACAACTATGTTAATTCTGAAGATGAAAGGCAGTCCATACACACAGTGGACTGAGTCTCTTAGCCCATTCTCTGCAGATGGACAAAAGGGCAGCTCATTTTACTCAAGGTTCAAGCTTCAGGGTCCTGCTAAATAGTCCAGGTCATTGCAGGGGGTGGGGGTGGGGTAGGCATTCTTCCCACTGAAGTAGCACTTTGAAATGGAGGAGGTCACTGCATCTTTAGCAGAAGGAATAAACAGGGCAACAGTATGAATGGGCCCATGTTAGGAATGGCTGGAGTTGCCATTCCAACTTGAAGAACTTCCAGTCTGGGTGGGTGGCTGCTGAGGCACCTTGCTAGGGTCCAGAATAAAGTCCTATCCCATACGATGTACAGTTATTAGGTACCAAGCAAATTGAGAACAAGAACAATAGAGGCCCCATTCATCCCAGATGTTTCATATAAGCTGACCCTGAAATTTCTATAACCTATCTGAAGGAGAAACCCAAGTCCTTTCTAGGAGGGGTGTACAGGGTAGGAGTGGTTGGTTCCTGACTACCCAGGAGCAGGTCTGCAGCTGTCCCTGAACCTGCAGGTATTTCATACTGCAAATGACATCTTGGGAATGTCACAAGACTTCCTCCTGACCTCCCGCTTCAGCTCATGTCTGTTTTTTTGAAGGAAGAAGAAAAACCATAACCACCTACCCCATTCTGAAAATCCTGGTCTAAGTAGTAGGAAAGCAAAGCTAAAGCTGCTCTCATGACCTTTCCTGTTAACCTTGGATAAACAGCACTAAGTGACAAGGCCACCGAGGTTGTGACCTCACAAAAGACAGTAAAGCACTAATTTTTTAGAATCACAGGGACTTTTGCTCATTTATAAAAACTTCAATGAAGATCATAAAAAATGACTAGTGTAGACAAAAATCAACATTTACTCCCTTTATTACTGATAGTTTCATTTAAAAAAGCATTTGAATTAAGAAGGAGCTAAGAGTCTGCTGCAGATTCTGCAGGTGCTCTATCTCTACGTTCCAACTGCATCTTCTTTCCTTTAAGAAGGTAGATCTACAGCAAGTGCTTCTCACACAATTAGATAGTCTCAGCCAGTTACTGTTAGAAAATGTATAAGCTCTGCAAAAAGGAAGCAACTAAGTAATGTATAAAGCTAAAACCAAAAAGAAGGCAGAGATTTTATATTTTTACTAGTATGCCTGAACTACAGAAGAAATCATGTAGGTCACTTTAAAATAGAAACAACAGTGAAATTCCCAGGGGTGGTTTTAGAAGTGAGATTTGGTTTTCATTTCACCTGGCTTAATAATGAAAACATGAAAGATGGCTTCCAATTTCTCCCAAACCAACATATTAGTCCATTTAAAGAAATGCCACAGGAGACTGTTCCTACTACTTTTCTTTAGAAGATAGATTTTGTTTGTTCTTGCTGAAAATTGAGTGTATCTTGCAATTTTAACAGTGCCTGAACCAAAGTGGGTAACACGAGGGGGGTTTAAATGAAGCCTGAAGACAAAAGATTGCAGTGCAAACACCCAGCTAACCAGCTACCGGCCACCACTCAGCCCTATGGGCCCTGCTGTCATCCATGTCTGATGAAGGCCTTTTAGAGGGGGGCAGCACTAAATACCAAGGCAACATAAACATAAACCCCTCTATTTGCTTCTGGGACAAGATTACACAGAAGGAAAAGAAAAAAAGGAATAAGAATAAACCTGTCCCCCCAAAGTGGTATTCTGTAAGCATGTACACATATTCATCCATGTGGATGTACATTATATATGTGCAAACATGTATAGGCCTATATATTTATGTATGTACACAGTAATGTACTAATGTATATATGAATATAATAACAACTCAGTAGTTAAAAATGTTTCAAACCTAAGAAAATATGAACAAAAATTACTATAGCTATGAAGATGACTGTCAGGTTATAAGCCAACAGTGGCAGCCATATATAGACAGATTTATCTTCTCTCTCTCTAGTGACAGTATCAGGGTTTGAACTTGGGGCCTGGTGCTCTTACTTAGTTGACATTTTCATTGATGGCTGGCACTTTTATCACTTGAGCTGCAACTCTAGTCTGGCATTTTTGCTGGTTAACTGGAGATTTAGTCTCATGGACTTCTCTGCATGTGCTGGCTTTGAACTATCCTGAGCAGCTAGGATTAGTGGCATGAGCCACTAGCACCTGGCTGGGAGAAATATTCCTTTCCAAAGCACTTGCTTCAGGGAGCTAAGTTGGCTGTATGGCAGATTTACTCCTTTGGAATATAGTTCTTGGGTAATGTGTAAGCAGAAATTGTACAAGAGAGTTTCATTGCCTTTGGTAGGTCAGAAGAGATGCAAATCCAGAAAAAAAAAAAAAAAAAGCTAAGACAACATGTTTAAAAGACCACAAATTTACTTCCAAGTGTATGGCCAGACTCTAGCTCTGGCACCTTCAGGCTTAGAATGGGACCTTAGCTGGACCACATGGGACTGCTGGGGGTGGGGAAGAGAAGTTCAAAGGCTGTAAAAGGAAGTGATGGGAGGGTTTCTATCTGTAGTAGAGCCAGACTGGTACCACCTTTGTTCTTTCCTGTGAAGTGTCTAGTAGATAGGTAGTCATTGTATTGTGTTCAAATAATTCTATATCACAACCCTTAGATTATTAGATTAGTATTATATAACTTTACTGATTATCATTTAGAATAACTTTAATATCTACTGAAGCAGGATAGTATAAAAATTATACTATATTATTTTTTTGTTACTGAAGGGGAAAGCAAGTAAGATTTCAATCACTGAAAAAAGCTGTTATGAAACTCTATAAAATATGTACATTTTCTAGTGAAATACTTTTATTACAATATATCCATATTCAAATGGCATTTAATAAATAGAAGTTAAGATAGGTACTATAAGCATGTTTCTCACTTGGGCTCAGTGCATTCATGGTATAGACATACTTGAGCTGCACATGTGAAATTTTCCTCAGTGGAGGGAAGAGAAGAGGTAAGGCCAGGAGAGGATAGTTGGGTCTGTCACTGGTTGACTCTTGCTTGAGGAACTCTCCCAGCAGACAGCACTGAGTACCTCCTTATCCTCAGGGATGTGTTCATGGGGTTAAATTAGGAAGGAATTAGGAAGAGAATTTGAGCCTGCTCTTTGGAAGACAGTTTTATCACTTCCTGTTGTATATTCTCAGGATTTATAAGCTCTGAAGAGGAACTGTAAAAAGAACAAGGATCCCACTCCCTCCAACCAAGCCTAATCACAAATTAAACAGCTACATAGGGATATTGTGAGGCCTATCCTCAGATACAAGGTCTGAGGGTGGAAGGGACTTGGTGCCAGCCTGGGCTCCAATGCAGCAGCTCGGAAAGCTATCTATATGATCCAGTTAATCAGCAGGCAGAAAAACACAATGCCAAACCTGTCTTTGTTCTATTTTTTTTTTTTTACATGTACTTTACTTATCTAAGAAAACCAATCCACTAAATCTTTCAGTTTTACACAATTTCCAGGCATATCACCTGTCATTTTCCCCTGCCACTTAATGTGTCCCTTCAACCCTAGGGAGCTCTGTGGCTGGGGGTCCAGGATAATATACCTAGGGCTGAGTGGGAAAGAGGGAGGGAAGCACAAGAAGAGGAGGAGGAGTAGAAAAAGGAGGTGGTACAGGTGGTAGGGGAGATGTTTGCTCACATTTCATGGTAATGGAAAAGCTAAAAAACTTTTTAGGGTTAAAGTATGTATGAAACCATCTGTTGTGCCCCGCTGTTACATACTTTAGATTCTGCATGTTTTTATGTCTGTGTCTTCAAAACATCATGAGCTTTAACCAGCAATATTTAAAGTGTGTTGTATTTTAATGGAATCATACATAATGCTGATGCTTCAAAAACACAGTTTTGGAATGTCAGTAGTAGGAAAATATTTGAATTTCATATATATTCTCTTCTTACAAGAGAATATGAAAGAAAAAAGATGGAATCCTCCTATGTTAATTAGCCATCTGGATACTACCCTTGTACATTGAATGTTCATGTCTTTTAATCATTTTTAAATTTAGCTTTCAGTCTTTTAAACTTGTTTTGTAGAAGTTCTTTATATATTGTTACTAGGTCTTTTTTTCATGTGTCTTCTTCCATTCTGCATCCAATTCTTAATATCAGAATCTTAACAGGGTCCAAAGTAGTAAAATTTTTCCTTTTATTGTTCACTTTTGGTGTCTTGCTGGAGAAATCTTTGTCTGCTCCAAAGTAACAAAGATGCTCTTTGTTCTCCAAAACTTACTCTTTCCTATTAAAATCTACGCTTTGTTTTATGTATGATATGAGGAAAGGGTCAAGACACTTTTTTTTTCTCCAAACAAGAATTGGCTGAATCCAATTTATTGCAGATGTCTTGCCCTATTAGGTCGCACTTCCATTAATCATGTAACTGCATATCAGTGCATCTCTTTCTGCACTCTGTTCAATGATCAACCTGTCTATCTTTGCACTAATACCACACTAATTTAATCACAAGAGACTTGTAGATTGACATCTGCTAGTGGCAATATTCAAGGTTTGTTTTTTATTCAAGAATGATTGCCTAGCTTGGAAAAAATTATATTAAGTGAAGTAAGCCAAGCCCAAAGAAACATGGTCCCATGGTTTCCTTTATTTGCAATATCTAGTATATATATGAGTCAAGCAGAAAAGGTCAGATAATGTGATGTTAGGAAAATGAACCCTTAGATATATATTTAAAAGTATTTTTCTTTCATGCATTTGTTTCTAATGCATTTATAAGATTATTTCTTGTTGTTTTGTATGTCCCTCCCGCACAGTATAACCTCTGCTTTCACTATATTTGATGTCAGTATAATTTGTGGAGGAGATGGGGAAAAACAAGTTGTTTAAGGATACAGGTGGACCTGTTGCAACAATGAGAAGTACAAGTTGTCATGTCAAAAACAAACTACAACTTTGGTGCAGGAGGGGGGGCAGGGAAGGATTGGATGGGGGGGCGGGGGGAGGATGGGAAGGGATGTGAAGGGTAAACAAAGGAGGAGGCTGCAATGCTTGATAAGAAATGTATTCATTATCTTGCCCATGTAATTGTAACTCCTCTGTACAGTATGTTCACACACAAAAAAAAGAATGCTTGCCTAGTGCTTGCTTTGCTAGAATATATACTGAAATTGGAATGATACACAGAAAATTAGTATGGCCCCTGAGCAAGGATGACAAGCAAATCTGTGAAGTGTTTCATATTAAAACAAAGCAAAACAAAAACAAGACTTTAATTATTATTGACCATTTATCTTTTCATGTGACTTTAAATAATAAGTATCTCAGTTTCTACAGAAGGAAAATTAAAAGTAATGTGACAGACCCAGGCACTGGTGGCTTACGCCTATAATCCTAGCTATTTAGGAGGTTGAGATCTGAGGATGCGGTTCAAAGCAAGCCCAGGCAGGAAAGTACTTGAGACTCTTATCTCCAATTAACCATCAGAAAACTGGAAGTGGTGCTGTGGGCTCAAGTGGTAGAGTGCTTGCCTTTAGTTGAAGAGCTTAGGGACAGTGCACAGGCCCAGAGTTCAAGCCCCACAGCCAACCAACCAAACAAAAAAAGTAATGCGACAAGGACTACATTAAATCTATACAATATTTTGAAGAAAACTGAGTTTGTAATATTGGTGTCTCAATTCACCCTCTATCTACAGAACAGGAAAAGATTCCCATCTTCATGAGGGCTAAGGGAAATTCAAATGAAAGCCACCAAATCCATTGCAATAGTTAAAACAAGCAAACAACCAGAAGGCTGAAAATACTAAGGAAAAGATGTGGAAAAACTGGGATGCATATTGTCAATAGGAATGCAAACTTTGGGAAACTGCTGGTAGTATTCTCTAAAGCTGAATCTATGTAAACCCTGTGATCTACCAATTTTATTTTTAAGGTGAATAGATTACTAATTAAAATTGTAACACCAAAAACCCTCATCACGCTATGTGATTTATCAAGTTTATTTCTAGAATAGACTAAAAGTACATGATGGTTTTTCATGAGCAGTATTTAAAATAGCTCCACACTGGAAATAACCCAAATGCTCAACAAGGGTAGAAAGGATGAGAAGCTTGAAAAAGTACAGAGCTGAGAAGGAAATCACTTATGCCCACATGTACTAATGTGAAGGAATTTAACAAACAGCACTGAGTAAGAATGGTTTGACTTCACTGACACAAAGAACAAAACCAAACCAAACAAAACCCAGCTGACATCAGAACTCTGGATCATGGTTACTCCTAGGGTACAGTGGCTGCATCTTGGAAGCTAATAACTTTGCCATAAAAAAGCATACTGAGCTGTTCTTGGATGGTACTGCCAGTTCTGTATGTGTATATGTTTAACAAAAAGAGTTTTGAAAGTGATGGAAGGGGTGATACTGTTCAGAAAGAAATGTACTCATTATCTGGCTTATATAACTGTAACCCCTTTGTAACACCTCTGAACATCACCTTTACAATAACAACAACAAAAAAAGTAATAGACATTAAAAAAAGAAAGTATTTTAAGGGAAGACAATTTGGTTTTCATTTAAAATGGATTCACTTCAAACTATGCCCCTTCCCTTGGGTGTTCCTTCTTCTAGAGTTTTTTTTTTTTTTTTTTTTTTTTTTTTAATATAAGGAGAAATCCTCAAAAAAATTACTTGTTCCAAATACATTTTTTAAAATTTTTCCAAACTAGACAATGGTTAAAAATTTAATGTATTACTTTTATATATTGTATCTTTATAATCTAAATAGAGCCATTTCTTTATAAGTGTTTTTTTATCTGTTTATTTTTCAAATAAATGCAATGTTATAGAAAAGGCATGATATTTTTAAGGATCTTTTTTAAAACACATTTCTGCAGATTAGTTAGTTACTCTAAAACATCTTTTGTCCTGATTTGGTTTTGTGTGGATGAATCTATGTATGTAATTACAGCATTCTAGGACATTCATTTTTAGGTGTGGCACAACCCAATTTCCCAATAAATTTGTAGAAAAAAGACAGCTATTTTCTTTCAGTCTCTTTCTAGGAAATAACTCTGAGACTGAGTTTTGTACTTCTATAATCCACCAAATGGGAATATGAAATGAAATTAAGAATTATGGAAAAAGCTGATTGTTTAGCATAAACTGCACTGAATTGCTGGCTGGGTAATTTTAGTTTAACTATGAAATTATAATAGACTTGTGACTCAATTTTCAATAAAAATAACAAAAAGTCCTTACACTAGAAGAACAGAAATTGTCCTATGATAGAATAGCTGGTGCTGTGAAAGAGCTATGAGAGGAATATTTGTTTCAGGTTTGTATTAACTCTGGCTCTAGTAATTGCACTTCAAAACCTTAAAGGGAATATATTACAAACACCATCACTACGCTAAGCTTTGTGGTTGTGTTAAAGCCATTCATGGAAAGACTGTTTTTTATCCACATTAAATATTTGGAGGGTTCATTTTAGAAAGCACAGAAGTTACCCAATGCAATCATGTGATCTCAACAGTACAAGAATTGAAAGAACAATAGGTGCTCTAAAAAGCTGTATCATATGATATTCTGGCCTATGTTGTTGTTCCTGTACTATGATTCAGCGTGTTGAGCTCTCACTTGACTATTTTGCTCACAACGGGCTCTTTATCACTTGAATCATACCTTTACTTCTGGCTTTTGGCTGGTTAAATGTAGATAGAAGAGTTACCAGGAATTGCCTGCCTGTACTAACTTTGAACTGCTACATTTAGATCTCAGCTTCTTGAGTACTTGGGATTGTAGGTGTGAGCCACAGGTGCCTTGCTTGGCCTCCTTTTAAAACTATATTATACATTTATTCTTAAATTTTTCAAAGTGTGTTTATGAGTCTGTTGATTTTGGAGGTCGTGCAAGAAGTGGAGTAAGAATGCTGTTCCCAGTGGCTGAGCCTTTTCCTACTTGTCCCTATTTGCTTCAGGACTTCTGCTAGAGAGTACAAAAGAGAAAGTCATCTTACCACAATCTATACTGGGATATTTAATACCATCAATCACTACCAGATAAGATTTAAGTACAGAGGCCTAGCTTCATATATGTAACTTCTGAAGACAAAGGAAAGTGACAGATAATTTTCTTAAAACCAAGAGGAATAAACTGTTCATTAACCAAAAAACCTCCCTTGGTGACTAAATCACTGGAAACTGGAATCATCATCTGTACTTCACTGAATGAAAGCTGAATTATTCAGAGTTTGACTTTTTAGAAATATAATTTCCTAGGGGCTGGGAAGGTGGCTCAGTGGTACAGTGCTTGCCTTGTATACATGAGGACCTGGTTTCGAATCCTCAGTACCACATAAGCAGAAAAAACTGGAAGTGGCACTGGGGCTCAAGTGGTAGAGCACTAGCCTTGAGCTGAAGAACTCAGGGACAGTGCCCAAGCCCAGAGTTTAGGCCCCATGACTGCCAAAACAATAAAAGATAAAAAAATATATAATTTCCTAATAGTTAAACACAAACTTAATCAACCTATAAAAAACATTTGGGACATTTTGTTCTCAAATGATATGTAGTTAGAATTTGAGACGAAGCATTGTTAAGTCTCCAGAAGTGATGTCAGCATGATACCCTAAATAAAGATGATGATTCCAATTCCAAATTTTTACTTTAAAAAGTAGTTGTAGTAAAGCTAGAGATACCATTTTTCTTTTTTCTTTTAAATATAAATTTTGTACTGGTATCGGGGCTTGAAGTCAGGGCCTTGTCATTCATTCTTACTTGGCTTTTTCTTTCAAGGTGGTACTCTACCACTTCAGCTATACCTCCACTTCCTAGAGATGCCAATTTTTGAGGAATATAATTTCAGAAATAGATGAAAATAGCCGAGCACCGGTGGCTCACGCCTGTATTCGTAGCTACTAAGGAGGCTGTGATCTGAGGATTGAGGTTGGAAGCCAGCCCGGGCAAGAAAGTCCCTGAGACTCTTATTTCCAATTTACCACCAGAAAACTGGAAGTGGCACTGTGGTTCAGGTGGCAGAGTGCTTGCCTTGAGCTGAAGAGTTGAGGGACAGTGCCAAGGCCTAGAGTTCAAGCCCCATGACAAAAAAAAAAAAAAAAGAGACGAAAACAAACTTATCTAAAAAAAAGACAAAAACAAGTAGCTATTTCTTGACTGTTTAAAAGATAACTTCTAATTACAGTACTCTTTTTTTAAAGTCAAAGAATCTTAAGCTAGACTTAAGCTAAGTCTTAAAAATGATATAACTCTCCCAAATAATTCCAAACAAACCTTTTGGTGTGTGAAAGTTATTCATATTCTTTTTTTTTTTTTTGTTGGTGGTGGGGCTTGAACTCTGGGCCTGGGCACTGTCCCTCAGCTTTTCAGCCATAAGTACTTGAGCCACAGAGCCACTTCAGGTTTTCTGGTGGCTAACTGGAGATAAGAGTCTCAATGGACTTTCCTCCCAGGGCTGGCTTTGAACCATGATCCTTAGATCTTACCCTCCTTAGTAGCTAAGACTATAGGCATGAGCCACTGGCGTCTGGCAAGTTATTCATATTCTTAAAGCATACATAATTTTATTAGGAGCCTAGGGCAGCCTTTTCCTGAAAGATCAGTTCTAACTCTAATCTTACTATGCTAACTCCAATCTTACATGCTTGGGGCTTAAAATTTCTTATTCAGTTGGCAGATACTCCTTCTCATTGGTTCAAGTTTTTTTGTTTTTTGTTTTTTTGTGCTATTCCTGGGGCTTGAACTAAGGGCCAGGCATTGTTTCTGAACTTTTGTAGTCCAGGCTAGTGCTCTACCACTTGAGCCACAGATCTACTGGCTTTTGGGTTGTTAATTGGAGAAAAGAATCTCACAAAATTTCCTGTCTTGGCTGGCAGTGAACAGTGATTTTCAGAGCTCAGCTTCCTGAGTAGCTGGGAATATAGGCATGTGACACTGGCAACTAGCTTAGTTCAAGCATTTAAAAAAAGATAAATACTAAATTAGTTCTTTTACTGTCATAGTGATAATATGTAATATACAAAGGGTATAAAATAAAAATGTTTCTCTTACCCCTTTTGTCCTCTTTTGTGAATGTGTTGACTTGTGCCTGTAGAAATCCAGCTGTCAATGTCATTTCACTTGCCATTTCAATCTGCCACATTCTGCTCTGTCCTTTCTTTGCTACTACTGGTTTCTGTAACCCTAATAAAGTACTGCTTCATGTAATTGCTTTTAAAGATTGTACTTTCATTTAGTTTCATTTGCCTTCAATAGTATCTCTTCTTACATTTACAGTAGCATTTGGTGTATACCATAAAATATAAAACTACCTGTCTGATCAATGTTTTTACATTCTGAATTAAAAGCACAGTTCACTCCTCTTTTCCTGCTGTCATGGAAGAGGCATTTCACACACAGTGCTGAGTCAGATATTTCTTACTGTTACTCACTTCACTAACAACAAGTGCTCGCTTATTTGGGTTATTAGCAACTAGACTCTAATCCAGAAATCAATTCCATAGAAAATACACTGCATTTATTTTTAGCTACAAATGGGGTATACTTCATTATATGTCTGTTTAAAATACAATGCTCTTCTCAGAGTTTATTACTGTAAATAGAACATAACAGATAGTTGTATGATGTTTATTACTGGGACAAAGCAAAGGAAAAAAACACTTCGTGTCACAACCAAGGAAGCCTCAAAGACTAGTAGGCTCATGCTGATGGGACAAAAAAAGTAAGAGGAAAGGGCTTTGAACATCTAAATAATGATGGCAGGGGTTATAACAATTGTATTACACTCCCCCCCTCCCCCCCCCCTCCCCCCCGCAATCTGTACAGGTCACACACCCACAACCATTCATGTAAGATTTCAGGCAGACAAGGGTCTTTTTCAATGGATAAAGCATCTGGGTTAGAGGTTGCTCCAAAACACATTTTCATTCATTAATTATGAAGAGAAAAGCAGACCTCTAGCAAATACTCAAACTTCACAAATTAACGTGATCAATAATGGCACAAACTATAAGCTTGTACCTATTTATTTATTTATTTATTTATTTTGGTGCCAGGATTCACTAAAACAGTTAGATATTATCTGTGTAATAAAAAAGGCATTGCCAACAAATCTTCACCAACCACTGATATTCTTTTCCACTCTAGCTCCTGCTGAATTCTCCTTTCCCATCAGGAGAAACACTAAAACACTTTCTTGAGCCTCCTTTATCCCTTTAATTCCTATACGTTATCAGGGTGAATCACTAAAGATATTCAGCATCCAGTATTTGGAAATTATTCCAGTTCACCAGAGAACAATATACCAGTGTCAAAGAAAACATGAGTGATTAGGGTGGTGAAACCTCTCATGGAGCAACTTGTGGAGATTTCATACCATTATCTTTGTAATGTGAAATCAAACATGGCATATTTATACAGAATCTGTAGTTCTTATTAGGTTGAAAATAGAAGGGAAGAATTATGAATGTGGTAAGCCTACTCAGATATCAGTTTCCAGTACAGGTCTGGTGCTGTAAATCGCCACTTCAATGCAAGAAAATTAACAGTGACAGTCTGAAAGCAATGTGGCAGGCCTGCTGTGTCTATGTCTCTGGCCATAGTCTTTAAAACCATTCCTTGGTGCAGAAAGCAGTCCTGTCATCACAAGTACCACAGGCTGTGAATAGAAAAGTTCTATTTCTTGTACCCCAAAGGTGCTCTGAAGACACATGGATTACCTGATCACAGGATGGCAGCTGTGGAAACACAAGCTATTCACTTATGCTCTAACATGCTGGAAAAGCACCCTGAGATCCATCCTGCTTACATATAGAGACTGCTACCTGAAGAGCAACAACTTTGAGAAAGCCCAGGAACAAAATGGAGGACCTAGTGTTTGGTGGTGTATTTCCAACACTTTTGAAGGAGAACAAGCCTTGAGTTGTTCAAGAAGTGTAAATGCAGTTCTATGAACAGGTAGTTTTGCTTGGCTGTGAATCAGTCACCAAGCTGCCTTGCTCCCATTCTATTTGGCAAGATGAGGCATGCAAAGGAAAGCTTTTCTCCTCTAGTGTCAAACAGTTGAAGAATCTAACCTCCTTCCTGAGGAGTGCAGACAGACCACTGGAGAGGCCTAAAAAGGCTCCCCAATACCATGCTGCTCGCCACACAGGGATCAAACTATGCACCTGAGAACAAACCTGATAAACCCTCCAGCTTTCTATGTTTCTAGTCTCTTGCTTTCACCACTGATTTTTAGAAGCTTCTTAGCTAATAATAAAGCATTAGACTCCTCTGATGTGTGTGTACTTTGAGAAACCTCATCTATGATGTTTTTCTGGAATTTGGTGGTAGCCTTGTTCAGATAAACAAACTGAAATCAATGACCCTTCACTGGGGGCTGTTGATGTGTCCTTTTCACATCAAAGATATAAGAGCAGAGATCTGCCATGAGATCACACTAATGGTACCAAATTCTAAACATGTGTCTTATGAAGAACCAAGAAGTTTGATTATCCATGCGGAGACCACCAATTCCTTCATTTCCTCTTGTCTCAAACCATTTTCCCCCATGCATCCTATTACTCTTTTTTTTTTTTTGTCTCATAAATATCTCTGAGCCTTATCCTAGCAGAGGTAGATCTATTACTTGGGGCTCTCACCTCCTCTCTGCCTTTTGAAAAGTCTCGGCTTTAGTGACTGGCATGCTTGACAAGCCTGTCTGGTAACATATGCGGCAAAAATGATTCTCTTATCTATGGCAATAACCTTGACATTAATTCTGAGATATTAAAATTATTCTGGCAGGGCTTACAAGTTGATTAGTTATCCATGCTGCTTAAAAAGTGGATTCTGATGATTTACAGAAATTTAAATTTCACCTCTTCCCAATATCTCTAAAATGTACCAGCGAAACAATAGGCATAATTTCAGGAATCTGTAGGACTAGTACCATTATGCTTTATTCTTTGGGGTTCCATGATAAAAATATATCTCCTACAATGATCTGACCAGGTAGCAGTTTCCTTACTCTCAATAAATCCATTTTCTAATTATATAGAAAGGCATGTTGTCTTTGGCCCTGATTACATTGAAAATACCACAAGTATTATTGCTTTAATGTGCATTACAGAAACATGACTCCCCAAATGAACCCGATCCATTAATAACATCTCTTTAACTGCTGCCTAATGATTTTGCAGACATGGAATCGAATATTTTACAGCTCTTTTCAACCATCTGTCCTACTTTCTTTCAATATGAATTTGCCTGAGATATGAAATTTCCTGTGCTTTGTGCCATTATGTTTGTTAATATTAACACACCAATTAGATATCTCAACATGGATACACATGCTGTATGCAGAGCTAAGCTCTGAGTAGTGTTCAAAGAACCAGAATCTTCTATCTGAAGACCCTCTTATGCTACTCTTGAACTAGCCTGAGGTTCTACATGCGTGGCAGCTCATTCAGCTTTGTTCTCAAGGGCCAACGTACCAAGGTCTGAATCAGTCAGAGTTGTTCAGCTAGAATAAGTAACTGCATTCAGGTTGCGATACTTTAAACCTAATTTTAAATCACAATCCTTTTCTTTTATAAGAACAGTAACATATATTAATACATTTGAAATTCTATTAAATTATGCTATTGAAGAGAATGGTTAATCAGTAGACTGATCAATAATATATTATGTTTTCAGCTTATTCCATTTACAAAGTTCCTTGTTACTGAGTGGTGATTATGTGCCTATTTATCACTTTGGTAGCTAAGTGATGAATGTGGGACTCATGTTTAATTCATATACAAAAGTTAATACATTTAATAAAAAGGCCTATCTTAAAGTAATGCACAAGCTTTCAACATATATAAAGATACAACCTGCTTGAAGGCAAGTTAGACAAGAGTTGCTTTCTATAGGAAGCTGTCTTAAAGGTAAATGCAAAATTCTAACAGTCTTGATTGCTGAGAATAAGCAGACATGGGAAGTGATGCTGGAAGCTACAGATGAAAGGACCCTTTTCCAAGGCATGGTGTAGCTGATAGTCTGAGGAAAGTTCTCCTGACCATAATCATCCCTTCTGGCACTGAGCTCTAGGGTTCTGTGAGGTGGGAACCATGACCCAATGGGAGAACTGCATAAAGCTGCCTCCTGTACAGCTCTCAGGTCTCTATTACTGCTGGGCCTCAGCCTTTCTCTAAAAGATTCTCTATAAATAACCCTGACTGTTCCCTTTCCTCCTCAGTGTAGTGTAGAGGAGCACAGAATCTAAATGTATTGAGCTCTTACAATACATTTTGCAGTGAGAGGCTGCAGAGCATGGAAACATCATTACAATTTCACCTCCACGGAGAAAAACAACTAATTTTACTCCTGCAGGGCATCTTCCATGTTACTAAGGATAAAGTTGCCTTTAAAATCAATTACTGTGGTTAAAATGAGGAGTATAACCATCTTTCCCTATGCCTGGCTTCACCCAGAGGCAATAATGAATGGAACTAGAAGGAAATATGACTACAGGGGTGTTTTCACAATTATTCAAGGTTCAAAAGGGAAAACAAAGATTGTTTAATGACATCTTGCTTGGTGTCACTAGCACATTTTTTCTCAGAGGGAGGGGGTTATTTATAAAATCTAATGATTAGTTTAATGAGGGCAGGAGAAAAAAAATAAATCTTACCCACTTCTTAAATCTTCTTTTATCTTATCTCTTTTTCTTTAGTTTTTAAAAAATAAAAGCTATTGGAGGGGGGACCAAGATGGCGACGGGGCAGTAGGGAAACGCCACAGCTCTCTCCAACCAAAAAGAGAGTTCGAGTTCCAACCTTTAATCTCCCCAAGAGACCGACAACAACAAAAAGACGAACACTCAGAGAAAAACCAGAGGTGGAAAATAACAAAAAAAAGAAAGAGAGGAAAAGAAGAAATTCAGAACAGAGAAGAGCGAAGACCCCTCCCCCAACCTTTACTGGCCGCGCGGCAGTGCGCCAAGCCGCCGGCCAGCCGGCCCGGCGGGGGCTGCCGGAGCCACAGAGACACAGGGGGCTGCTTGCAGATCACCAGGTACCGGATTGCAGAACAGCGGATCGCCAGGAACAGAGAAACCTACCAGCCGGGAGTCTCCAGGAGGATCCCACCCCACCCATCACTCTCCACCGGAGCGGAGAGGCTCCATCCCGCCAAAGCCGCCCGGCACCAGCAGCGCCACAAAGGGACCTGTCCGCAGACCACCCGCCCAATCGCGATGGCAACGACCCGGCGGGGGGCCGCCCAACCCAGCCCGCAACCTGAACAACCCACCCCAACTGAACTCGGACTGCAACAACAACTGACAACCTACAGGGTGAGTACCCATCAGGGGACAGGGAATCCATCAAGGGAGACCAGAGCTGGAGGGAATCCCCAGACCCTGACCTAGACTCCCTACCCCAACACCCGGACCACAGGACCCACTAAAACTGGGAACTGTTCGAGAGCTCCACCAGCCAGTGGAGCACACTCTGCTGGCCAGGCCAGAGCAAGAGCGCCCCTGGAAGGGAGCTTAAATGCTCAAGCCAGGAACAGTGCCCCTGGGTCAAGACTACCAACAGTAGAAGAAATTTGAACTGTGTCCTCCAGGCTGCATAACCAAGGTGGTATACACATTAGCACAGGCCTAACGAGCGCGCTCCAGGCTGGGGCCGGAACCAGGCCAGGGGACCGGCGCCTGAACAAAGCAAAAAGGGTCAGAAGTGGGGCTGTGGCTCAAATGGTAGGGTGCCAGCCCTGAGCTGAAGAGCTGAGGGACAGCACCCAAACCTAGAGTTCAAGCCCACAACCAGCCCAAAACAAACAAACAAAAACACATCAGGAGCCCATAGCAGACTCCAGTATTTGGGAGAGTGCATCCAGAGCATCTGATCTTCCCAAGAGCACCCGCAGGAGCAAACACAAGCAGTCTAGGCTGCTCAACCCTTCCAAAGGCGGGAATTGCTACAGCAGAGAGCTGAGAATCCTAAGTGAATAGCAGCTGGAAATAGGCTCCCAACAGAATCCAGATCAGGCACAGACTCTCTCTACCAATACAGAATCAGCAACCAAGCAAAGACAGACACACCAAAACAAGATTGAAGAGCAGTCTCCTGAACCCCCATGCGAAAATCACAGAGAAAAATCACAAGGTTTACCACTACCCAGGACAGCAAGCTCACCTCAAAAGCCAGCAGCCACGCAGGGGAGAGCCCCAGTGGGAGCAAAGCAGGAATGGAAGACAAAAACTACATCCAAGGGTTGCTGGAGGCAATGACTCAAGAAATAAAGCGAGAAATGGATCAGAAATTGAAAGAGCACAAGGATGAACTATCAAAAGATATACAGGATATCAAACAAAAATTGGATGCAAAAATAGAAGCTGCACAAACCTCAGTAAGAAGTGAGATAAACGCCAAATTAGAGGTAATGCATACTGATCTCACCTCATTAAGAGGTGAGATCAGTACTCTGAGAACCAACATTGAATCCATAAAGGGATCCATTTCCACCATGCAAACCACAATAGAAGCCACGGTCAACAGAGTGAATGAAATGGAAGGTAGAGTGTCAGATACAGAAGACAGAATACACCAACTGGACCAAAAAGTGACAGATATGGAAAAATCACTCAAATTAAACCAAAGGGAAATTCAAGAGCAAGCAGATAATGCTAAAAAATTTAACCTTCGCATAATCGGAGTGGACGAAGGTGAGGAATTCCAGAGCAAGGGAATGCAACACCTATTTAACAAAATAGTCAATGAAAATTTTCCCCACCTCAAAAACGACCATCTTAACTACATCACAAAAGCTTATCGAACACCCAACAAGCAAGATCCCAGGAGAAACACTTCTAGGCACATAATAGTAACAATGATGGATCTGAATAATAAGGAAACAATCCTGCATGCAGCAAAAATGAAGAAGGAGCTATACTACAACGGGAAAAAAATTAGAATCACTGCAGATCTCTCCACACAAACAATGAATGCAAGAAAAGCCTGGGAAAGCACCATACGAGCCCTGAGAGCCAATAACTGCCAACCCAGACTGATATACCCGGCAAAGCTAGCATTCACATTCGATGGAGAACTGAAAACTTTTAATAGCAAAGAAAAACTAAATGAATACATAAACATTAAGCCAGCATTACAAAGAATTCTAAGAGGGGGGACACAACCTGAAGAAAGCAACCAGGAACTGGGACTTGCCCCAAACAGGCATTACTCAAAGTCTAACTGAGCAAGCACAGGAGGAAAGGAAAGAAGAAAAACTTAGGAAAACGGAATGGCAGGGACAACAATGCATCTCTCTATACTTTCTCTTAATATAAATGGGCTGAATTCGCCAATTAAAAGAAAACGAACTGAGGACTGGATCAGAAAACAAGACCCATCCATCTGTTGCCTTCAGGAGACCCACCTCTCAGCCAAACATACAAACAAACTCAGAGTGAAGGGGTGGAAAAGGATCTACCAATCAAATTCCCCCAATAAGAAAGCAGGTGTAGCTATCCTGATATCTGACAAAATAAACTTTTCATTAAAATCAGTACAGAAAGACAAGGACGGACACTACATATTAATAAAGGGAACAATCCAAGAGGAGGATATAACCATCATCAACTTATATGCCCCAAATATTGGTGCACCCAGATATGTTAAACAAATGCTCTCAAACTTACAGAATAAAATAGATCCCAATACGATAATACTAGGAGACTTTAACACGCCACTCTCACCAAAGGACAGGTCTACCAACCAGAGGATTGGCAAAGAAGCTACCGAATTAAGTGAGGTCATACTTCAAGTGGAATTAACTGACATCTACCGAGTATTTCACCCTAAAACAACACAGTACACATTCTTCTCAGCAGCTCATGGAACTTTCTCCAAAATAGACCATATCATAGTTCATTCAAGGAACTTAAGCAAATACAAAGGGATCGACATAATCCCCTGTATCCTATCTGACCACAGTGGAATCAAGCTAGCTCTCAATAACAAAGCATACCGCAGAAATTTCTCTAATACATGGAAATTGAACAGCACACTCCTTAACAAGGCCTGGGTAACAGAAAAGATCAGAGAAGAAATAAAGCATTTCCTAGAACTCAATGAAAATGAAAACACCTCACAAAGAAACTTGTGGGACACAGCAAAAGCAGTCCTGAGGGGCAAATTTATTGCCCTCAGTGCCCACATCAAGAGAATGGAGACAGACCAAGTAAATAATCTCATGTTGCAACTAAAACAGCTAGAAAAACAAGAAAAAATGGGACCTAAAGCTACTAGACGAAGCCAGATAACCAAATTGAGAGCAGAGATTAACCAATTAGAAAATCAGAAAACCATAACCAAAATAAACCAAACAAAAAGCTAGTTCTTTGAAAAAATAAACAAAATTGATGGCCCGTTGGCAAGATTAATTAAAAAAAGAAGAGAGGAAACCCATATTAATAGGATTAGGGATGCCACGGGAAACATCACAACACGTACCCAAGATATCCAAACAATTCTAACAGACTACTTTCAAAAGCTATACTCTCTAAAGGAAGAAAATCTGGCGGAAATGGATGCATTTTTAGAGAAATACAAGTTACCCAAACTGAGCAAAGAAGAAGTTAACCAATTAAATAAGCCAATATCCTATAATGAGATACAGGAAGCTATCAAAAGTCTTCCAACAAAAAAAAGCCCAGGACCAGATGGATTCACAGCAGAATTCTATAAGACCTTTAAAGAAGAACTAATACCCATACTCCTCAAGCTCTTCAGAGAAACAGAGAAGGAGGGAGCTATCCCAAACTCATTCTACGAAGCCAATATCACACTCATCCCCAAACCAGGCAAAGACCCAACCAAAAAGGAGAATTACAGGCCAATCTCCTTGATGAACACAGATGCAAAGATCCTTAACAAGATTCTAGCTAACAGAATCCAGAAACACATAAAAAAAATAATACACTATGATCAGGTAGGCTTCATCCCAGAGACACAGGGATGGTTTAACATACGTAAGTCAATAAATGTAATCCAGCATATCAACAGAGCCAAGGTCAAGAATCACATGATTATCGCCACAGATGCAGAAAAGGCCTTTGATAAAATTCAACATTCATTCATGCTAAAAGCTCTGGAGAAAATAGGAATAGAAGGAACATTTCTAAAAACAATAAAAGCCATTTATGACAGACCAATAGCCAATATTATACTTAATGGGGAAAAGCTACAACCAATCCTCCTAAAAACAGGAACAAGGCAAGGATGTCCACTGTCTCCACTCCTCTTCAACATAGTCCTAGAACCCTTAGCCAGGGCAATAAGGCAAGAAAAAGACATTAAAGGGATCCGCATAGGGAAAGAAGAAGTGAAACTATCCCTTTTTGCAGACGACATGATACTATACCTCCACGATCCCAAAAACTCCATCCCCAAACTTTTAGAAATCATAAGTCACTTCGGCAAAATAGCAGGATACAAAATAAACCCACAAAAATCAGTTGCCTTCCTATACACTGATAACGCACAGGAAGAGAGGGAAATAAAGGGAGCAACCCCATTCACAATAACCTCCCAAAAAATAAAATATTTAGGAATTAACCTAACCAAAGATGTAAAAGAACTATTTAATGAGAACTATAAAAAGTTAAAGAAAGAAATTGCAGAAGACACTAGGAAATGGAAAGACCTCCCATGCTCCTGGATAGGCCGACTTAATATAGTAAAGATGGTGATACTTCCAAAACTAATATACAAATTCAATGCAATTCCTATTAAAATCCCAATGACGTACATCACTGAAATACAGAAAACAGTCCAAAAATTTATATGGAACAACAAAAGACCTAGAATAGCCAAAACAATTCTAGGGGATAAAGACAATATGGGAGGGCTATCCATGCCGAACTTCAAACTCTACTACAGAGCTATAATCACAAAGACAGCATGGTACTGGCACAAAAACAGACCCGAAGACCAATGGAACAGAATAGAAGATCCAGATATAAATCCACAGGCCTACAGCCAGCTGATATTCGACAAAGGATCCAAAGACATACAATGGAAGAAACACAGCCTCTTCAACCGCTGGTGCTGGGAAAACTGGGCAGCCACATGCAGAAAACTAAAAGTGGACCCCAGCCTATCACCATGCACCAACATCAACTCAAAATGGATTAAAGACCTTAACATTAAACCTGAATCTCTGAAACTACTGCAGGACAGAGTAGGAGAGACACTTGAACTAATAGGCACAGGAAGGAACTTCCTGAACAGAGTCCCAGGGTCACAACAAGTTGGAGAGAGACTCGACAAATGGGACTACCTTAAAATAAAAAGCTTCTGCACAGCTAAATCTATCGCAACTAAGCTAGAAAGACAACCAACTAATTGGGAAAAAATATTTACCAGCAATATATCAGACAAGGGGTTAACATCCTGTATATACAGGGAACTCAAGAAACTAATCCCTCCCAAACCTAACAAACCAATTACTAAATGGGCAAGGGAACTAAAGAGGGACTTCTCAAATGAAGAAATAAAAATGGCAAAGAAACACATGAGGAAATGTTCATCATCCCTGGTGGTGAAGGAAATGCAAATAAAGACAACCCTGAGATACCACCTTACCCCAGTCAGAATGTCCCACATCCACAAATCAGCCAACGACAAATGCTGGAGGGGATGTGGAGAAAGAGGAACCCTATTACACTGCTGGTGGGAATGTACACTTATACAACCACTTTGGAAAGCAGTCTGGAGGGTCCTTAGAAAGCTAAAGATTGACCTCCCTTACGACCCAGTCATACCACTTCTAGGCATCTACCCTGAACAACAGGAACCAATATACAAGGACACGTGCACCTCCATGTTTATTGCAGCACTGTTCGCAATAGCTAGGATATGGAAACAACCTAGGTGCCCCACCACAGATGAATGGATCCAAAAATTGTGGTATCTATACACAATGGAATATTATGCAGCCATTAGAAATGACAAAATAATGGCATTTGCAGGGAAATGGATGGAGCTAGAAGGAATCATGTTGAGCGAGGTAAGCCAAGAACGAAGAGACAAACGGTACATGGTCTCCCTCATAAGTGGATGCTAAATCCAAAAGGTTAGGTGATACGACAAAACTAACAGGACTTAAGAAACAAAGAACTCCCGGTCATCTGGTTGAACCACTACTAAATATCCTCATGCTGCTGATCACAAATATGGTATATAACATGTGAACACTGTTATATATTACAGACTGTGGTAGACAATTTGCTCCAGGGAAGTTAGAATGAACTTGTGACTTTGAAATTATGTAATCATTTAATCACAATCAAAAAAAAAAAAAAAAAAAAAAGAACCTCGGGGAAGGGAGGGAGGGAGGGGATGGTAGGGGGAAAACAATGGAGGGGGTAACAATGTTCAAGAGGAAGTGTACTCATAACCTCACTCATGTAACTGTAACCCTCTGTATAGTAGCTTTACAATAAAAAAAAAAATAAAAAAATAAAAGCTATTAACTGACAATATGATGCTGACTTTATTTCACTGTGGAAAAGTTTGTGCTTCAAGGTAAGAAACCACAAATTTTTCCACAGTGAAATAAAGTCAGCATCACAAACCTTTTTTTTAAATTGACAATATGAAAGTCTATCTTAGTATGTATGTAAAAAATATTGTATCACCTCTTCCCCAACCTCCCTTGAGCTCTCCTCTTCCTTTTTCTCTGCACTACTGTGATTTGAGATGAGGGCCTCACACAAATAGGTGCTGCTCTACCAATGTAGAATGTCCCAGTTCTTTTACTCCTCTTTTCAACAAATGCTGTCATGCTTAAAGTAAACACCGCTGGCTCACACCTGTAATCCTAGCTACTTAGGAGGCTGAGATCTGAGGATTGCAGTTCAAAGCCAACCCAGGCCAGAATGTCTGTGATACTCCTATCTTTAATTAACTACCAGAAAACTGGAAGTGGCGCTGTGGCTAAAGTGGTAGAGCACTTGCCTTGAGCTAAAGAGCTCAGTGACAGTGCGTAGGCCCAGAGTTCAAGCCCCACGACCAACAAAAATAAGAATAAAAATAAAAAAACCGAGAATATAAAAACTTCTGAATGGAAGTTTTTCTTAAATTTTATGCAGCTTAAGAAGATCTACTTCCTAGCCAATTAGACTTAGAGACATCACATACTTAATGCCTTAAAATGCAGCCGTTCATGTACAGATGAAGGATGCTTTCTACTTACTGACAACCTAGATCCTCAGTTAAACATTTTCTTTGTAAGTATTATATAAAGTAAGTAGTATTTAAAAGAGGTGGATTTTTGTGGAAAATACTTGTAAACTCAGAGCCTGATGTTTGCTAGGCAGGTGCCATTGTGGCATACTTCTAGAATATACTTGCATATTTCATACTTGTTGTTTGACCCAGGCAATCTAATGGTGATGGAATGCATATAGAGTCCTTTGGTCCTTATTCCTGAACTGGAAAGTGAGGAAAAAAGTAGAATTATTAAGAAAAGTCATTTTCTGGGGAGTCTAGGATAATGTGTCAATGGAACATTAAAAAAAGGGGAATATTATGGCTTTAAAACATGACCACAAATTTTGTGATAAAATTTTTCATTGAAAGAGGGTGGTATATGGTTCAACTCATTCAATCTCAGCTTATTTTTTCTCTCAGATATTCTGCAGCTTTGCTCGCTCATTTTTTGAAAAGAGCCAAATCATTTAAGATAAATTATCATGCTAAAAAACAAAGTATTAATAATTACAAGTTAATATTACCAAAACCTGTGTAACAGATGAAAGATATGAGATGTAAAGCGGAAGAAGATATAAGCATCTTTGAATTCTTTGCCTAAGATTGGTCCTGTCTATCTTCCCACACATTCTTTTCTCTCCTTCTTCTCTGGCAGTTATTTAGAATACATGTTCTGCTCCCATACAGCTCTAGGAACATGACCTATTAGTTATTTTCTAATCTTTATTATAACTTCAGCGATTACTTCTAGAGTGGTTCTTTTGTCTTTGTCAACATACATTATAAAGAAAAAGGAAACAACTCCCACATGGCCCCAATCTACCCATTCCCCAAATTCTCAAACACTTGCTCTTCTTCCTCTGCTCTTCCCTACCAACCTATTCCTTCATCTTTGGTACCTCTGTGTCCTGACCATTCTGTATGCCTGTATGGCTTCTTCTCTCTGATTATTCCCCTCTAGGTAGCTGAGCTCAATTTCATCTTTCATCAGATAATTGGGCAGCCTCTGAGTTTAGGGTGCACATTTTCAAATGCTTGGTATATACCCAGAAAGTGTCTGACTTCATGAAAACTTCTACTTCCTTTACATAGATCTCTTTTGTTAACTGCACTTCCTGAACCAAGTGACAAGTACACGCACACCAAGTCACACTGATATAACAAGTCAACTTTGCCCTTAATGAGGTAGCTCAGGCTGGTGACCAAAGCTATGTTCAACAATTGGGTAGCAACACCTCCAGGTCCTGTTATTAGGCATTATTAAACCTAGACAGGTATAATTAATGTGACATTTCTGAGACCCCTAAGACATTGTATAGTAATAATGAGGACTGAAATTAAACCAATGATGCTAATGGTTTGCATAGGTTTAAGGTTTTCTATATTTTAGCTATTATTTAAGGTGTTTGAAGAATTAAAAAGCAGCAGCTACATTAGATTAACAACTGCTTTTTAAATTGGCTTTGAATCAATGCTTAAGTGTTTACCAAAGATCCATCTTACAGTTTCATTTATTGGGTATGTAAGACTAATAAGCTGATCATTAAATTGAGACTATAATTATCCATGGTCATAAGTCCTTTGTATATTAAAAAAATCAGTATTTGGGGCTGGGAAGGTGGCTCAGTGGTAGAGCACTTGCCTTGCATGCTCAAGGCCCTGGGTTCGATTCCTCAGCACCACATAAGCAAAAAGAAAAAAGCCGGAAGTGGCGCTGTGGCTCAAGTGGTAGAGCGCTAGCCTTGAGCTGAAGAGCTGAGGGACAGCGCCCAGGCCCAGAGTTCAGGCCCATGACCAGACCAAAAAAAAAAAAATCAGTATTTATGTATATATATGTATATAGCTCTTTTTGTCTTAAAAGTAGCTTAAGACCTTGGCTTTTATTTTATTTTGTATGTTTTTTTATTGTAAAAATACTGTACAGAGGGGTTACAGTACATGAGCAAGTTAATGAGTACATTTCCTATTGAGCATTGTTGGCTCCTTTGTTCTTCCCCTACCATCCCTAAGGTAGTTCTGATATATTATCCTTTTGCAGAACCACTGTTGAGATTCATCTTTTAATCAGTATAGAGTATAACAACTAGTGTGCCTGTGCACAGTATTTCAATTATCAGTCATGTATCATTTTGCTTGGTATCAGAGAATCTTCTATACTCTCTAGATGAAATGTTATCAGTTTTCAAGAAGGCTACAATCTGAGTGTGAGGAATATTTTATGTTGCAGAGTTTTTTTTTTTTTCTGTAGCTGTTTTTAGTCCGTACATATGATTTGCTTTTTACAACCCAGTATTTACTAAAAACAGTGATAGAACCTAAGTATTAAATTTTAAATGAGTCTATATGGTACACCTATTATTTAATTATTAAAGGCATCTATTCCCTTCTAACTCGACACCCTTCCATTATCTCCCCCCTCCTCCAGATTTAGGCTCTATGCGGAGAAAATGATCTATAGCCCATGTGCCTTTATTTAGAAAAGCATGCAGGGACTGGGTCTCTAGGTGGCTAAACCAAAGACTGTAGGTAAGTGGTTGCAGGAAGAAAGAAAATCTACATGTTGCATTATAATTTATAAATTTTCCTCCTTGCACAGTCTACCTCTGCATGCCACTCTCCATTTGGGGAGATGATCTTAAACACTTAAATGGGCAATCCTGCAGCTTGGAAAGATGTGTATTTTTTCCCCCAATTTGGCCAGTGAAAATGGAGTACCTAGTATCTGGTAACACAATAAACAATAGTTATTAATTATTATATTCAACAACTATTCAGTGAAGAAAAGATTCAGCAATGTAGTAAGTCTAGGATAAGAGTTGGATAAATTCACTGTTGAGTGATTCTGTATTATCTACACAATTGTTCATTTGGAGATTCCATCAGAACTCACTTCTCTACTCCTACAGCCTTCCACCTAGCCCCTTCACATTCATGAAATTGAGTGCTGGTACATAGGAAGAAGTAATGTCTCATTTATTTTTGGCTGTAAGAATACGAATAAAATCAGAGGAAAAAAGTCTGACAAGCAAATAAGGGACTCTAGTCCTTAAAGCTCTGAGGTTTATTTTTTATTTTTATTTATTTATTTTTGTCATGGGGCCTGAACTCTGGGCTTGGGCACTGTCCCTGAGCTTCTCAGCTCAAGGCTAGTGCTCTACCACTTGGGGCCCAGTACCACTTCCGGCTTTTTCTGCTTATGTGGTGCTGAGGAATCGAACCCAGGGCTTCATGCATGCAAGGCAAGCACTCTACCTCTGAGCCACCTTCCTAGCCCTCTGCTTGAGTTTTTAAGAAAAAAAGACCTGTTGGAGATACACTGTATAACATGGTAACTATTGCTAAAAATAATGTATTATATAATGTGGAGAGTATCAACATCTCAAATATTCTTATCACAAGAAATAAGGATATGAATGGATGGATATGGTAATGAGATTGAATATATCATTTTATAACATATGCCTTTCAAAGTATATGACCTATACTAAGTGTATAAATTTTATATATCTATTAAAAACAAAATCTCAAGAGTGTAGTGATATACACTTATAATCCCAGGACTCAGGAGACAGACAGGAGGACTGCAAGTTTAAAGCCAGTTTGGGTTACATATGTATAGAGAAACTTCGCCTCAATAAAAAGCGTATTTTTTTTGTATTTTGTATTTTTTTTGTATTTTTATTCTTTATGCTTCAAAGCTTTTATGTAAGGAACTAAAAGGTAACATAGTTTATTTTCTTATCTTTACACTTGCTTTGAAGACAAATGATCTTTCATATATTCTTGCTTTTGTGGTGCTAGAAATAAAATGTAGAACCTTGAACATGCTAGGAAAGCACTAAGCTACACGACATCATATATGTTCCTCAAGAAATGATTCTATAACGTCTGCATTATTGGTATTATAATGAGGAATAAATTCTAGAAATCAAAAGTAAGGTCATCTAAAGGTCATGTACCTTTACAATAAAGGAGTTCAAAATTATACTTCCTTCGTGAAAAGAACTATTCTTTTAAAAGAAAAACAGGTTTTTTTTTTTTTTTTTTTTTCTCTTCCCTCCTTGGAAGGTAACAGATACTAAACCTGGTGTTAGAATGGGACAAATTGCAATGTACATCTGTAAAGTTTGACTTTGTTTCATGGCGATCCTGTTAAAACCATACAAAAACAAGCATTTGCTTACATTTTATACAGATCAATCTTAGTTCAAAAAGCTAAAATAAAATATCTGGAGTTTAGAAAACAGATCTTGTTCTCTGAAGAAAACAAATACTCAGGATATAAATAGCTTCTAAGTGAATGTTTTTGGACAAAGGACAAGACATTCACTCATTTACCAGAAAAACCTTGTAGAAGAGATTATTGTTCATCAGGCCTTAGTTGGGTTCCAGTGCTGAGAAATAGTCCCCAATTTTAAGTCCCTTCTATAAGGTATCAAATGAATAGGATTTATGAAAACATCAGTACAAAAACATAAGGAGCTGTGGAAGTTTCAAAGAACAAATGCATCCTCTTGTCACACCTCCAATTATGCCCCTAAGTCACACCAAGATTAGGATTGTGTGCAAGGTCCTGTGGGGTCTCAGTCTCTTGCTCATCCTGATCTTGAAAGTCTTGGCTTTTTGTTTCTCATGCGCTAGACTTCAGGTGGCAAATGCCCTCTCTCTTCCCTGTACAGCACGTTGCCTGCCCTCTGTACATAGTGGCTTCATTGCAATCATCTCCTACATATCCTGTTGGAGGACCAAGTCTGTATTCTCTCACACCCCTTTGAAGGGTGAAGGTCTGTCACAAAGATAAATATTGGTGATGTGTGCCTGTCATCCTAGCTACTCAGGAGGCTGAGATCCGATGATTATGGTTTGAAGCCAGTCAGGGCAGGAGAGCCTGTGAGACTCTCATCTCCAATTAAACATCAGAAAAAACCACCAAAAAAAACCTAAGTTGACCTGTAGCTCAAGTGGCAGAGTGCTAGTCTTGAGCACAAAGACTCAGGGTCAGTGCCTGGGCCTTGAGTTCAAGCCCCAGGACAGACAGACAGACAGACAGACAGACAGACAGACAGACAGACAGACAGAGATACACACAGGAATGAGAGAAGCTGTGATCAGTGGTACAGATAGAAAGCTATGAAAGCCAGTGAGATGACACAGTGGACGCAAATAACACAAATATTCCAAATGGTTACAAAGGAAAATTAAAAAAATACCCCATACTTTGTCTTTTTGGTAGTATATATACCGACAAATATTGGGCAGGGATGGACTTTGGATTCAAATTGCTCTGGGTTGAAATGGAAAGGGAATATAAACAGTACCCACTTTATCATAGATGAGTGATAGTAAAAGCACTATATAATACCTGCCACAGGGTAAAAGCTAGTCCAACTTACCAAATGCCCCCTAGACAGAGAGACTCACATGGAAGCTGGGAGGCAGTAAAGTGGCTTTCTCTATCTGCTCAGTGGCAGAGCTGAGATCTACGTTAGTCTAGTTTCCAAATCTGTGTTCTGAAACAGCACACAAAAGTAAGAAGTCACAACTAGACAGACTTGAAAGCTGTCATTGCAGGTAACAGTTGAGTCATGGTGGTAGATGTGACCATTAGGAAAGAGATGGACCAATGATAGATATATGGAACACTTCTTAAGTTTAGAAAGACCTAGAGGGCCAGCAAAGGAGATGAGGACAAAAATGTCAGGAGGGAGAATGGGAATGAGAAGCAGCTGAGAGGTATGACTGAGAGTGCTTGGCACTCAGGTTCCTGCTTTAGTGTGGCAGCAGGGGGGTACAGTTTGGATGATAGCAAGTTATGGTGACTATAAATGATACTACAAAAATTGGTGGAAGAGCTGGGCTGCATATGGAAACAAAGAGGCTGGAAGGCTACTTCTGGATTAGGGAGACAGACTGGAGAGAGGGAGAGTGGAGGCTTAGGAGATAATTAAGGAAGGGGGATTAGCAGTCTACAGAAGAGGAAAGCATGATATCCAACAGCAAGGAAAAACCAGTAGATTGGAAAAAGAAAGGGATGTTTCTTTTCTGCAGAAAAATGAAGAAGATTGGGGGCTTTGTGGTTTGAGGTTTTGGCATACTTATGAGCAAAATGTGTACTTATTCTCTAAATGGTACTGGGACAAGTGGTTATCATTTAGAAGAAAGTTAGGTTGAAAATATATTTATAATCCGGGTGCTGGTGGCTCACATCTGTAATCCTAGCTACTCAGGAGGCTGAGATCTGAGGATCCGGTTCAAAGCTAGCCTGGGCAGGAAAGTCCGTGAGACTCTTATCTCCAATAAACCACTAGAAAACTGAAAGTGGCGCTGTGGCTCAAGCGGTAGAGAGCTCGTCTTGAGCTGAAGAGTGCAGGGACAGCACTCAAGCCTAGAGTTCAAGCCCCACGACCAACCAAAAAAAAAAAAAAGAAAAAGAAAATATACTTATATCAAAATAAACTCTAAGTGCTTCAAAAATTAAACATTAAAAAAAAAAACCTATAAAACTACCAGAAGAAAATTTGGAGAATTTTTATAATCTTGGAGTGGGAATTCAGCATGACACAAAATTCAAAGGCAAAGTATTACTGCACAAAAATTAAAATTTCTAGGAATGTTCAAGTAACCATTATTTTACTTAAGAATGGCTCCAAAGTGCAAAGGTAGAGATGCTTGTTCCTTCACATAGAAGATCTCTAGAGTATTACGATTGCATTTAGATATGTAAAGAGCTTCTCTTACTTGAATATGCATAGAGTTCTGTGTTCTACACTCAAATAAAAACAAATTGAACAAAAAAACCTTTCATACTTACTGAGTGATTTTTTTTTTTACATAGTTTTCCAGAAATTTTCTGTGAATTTACGGAAAGTGTGCACATGCTGGATTCGAACTTAGTACCTGCTGATTTCGCTCATTGGCTAGCACTCTACCAACTTAGCCATGCCCCCATGTACTATTTTTTTGTTTGACACAGATGAGGTTGTACCATGAATTCACTAGCCATACACCCATACTGACCTTATCCACAGAGGATATTTCCTAACCACCAGTGGATGCCTAATAACATGGGATACATACATACCTAGAGATTAACATCTGCCTACAATAGATTTTAACAGCCTCAGCATATGAATTTTTTTTTTAAATTGAGAACCTTCTCCTTTTCAAATAAAGAAAGCACATATCTAAATTGCCATCATACTCTAGAGATCTTTTAGTTAAAGGAACAAGCATCCTTCCCTCTTGTACTTTGGAGCCATTCTTAAGTAAAGTAAGGGTTACTTGAACATTTTTATAGATTTTAATTTTTGTGTAGTTACACTTTACCTTTGAATTTTGTGTGTCATTTTAAATTCCCACTCCAAGATTATAAAAATTCTCTAAATGAATATAAATTTCAGAGAGACCAAGTTATTCAACTTGTAAATCAAAGGGAAAATAATTGGAGATAAATTGGTTGTGATTGTTTCTTTTAATTTTAAATAATGATGGTCATAACAATTGTAATTAAATACTGGTTAAGTTTGTGCTGGCTTTTACTTATTGAATGACCACAGGTAAATTAATGTTTTTAAACTTCAGTCTTCTCATCTCATAATACTAACTGAAAGATAAAATAAGACAATGCATGCAAATTACTTCCCGTACAGCCCTGTACATAGTACACTGTTGAATGAACATGACCTATTACCACTATTAATAAAATTAATGAAATTCCTTTGTCTTGCTGCTTTCCAGGACTGATATAATAGTGTTTGGATTGTAAAGCACTATTATTCTGTTTCAACTTCATAACTGTCCCCATTTAGAAATTAAGTGGTTAGCCTAAGGTCATAGTCCTAAAATTTGACTTTCTACTCCTCCAGTTTGGCTGTTTAAAGACCAATAAATCTACTTAGCCCCTCATTCTGACATTCATTTGAGTTGATTACAAAATCCTAAGCTTTAGGGAGCATGAAGCTCACAGCACAGCAAAAACCTACTTATGACTAAATTTTGTTGATGATAATGGCTTTCTTTAAAAGACTTAAAAATCGCCTGAAATGTTACTGCTGATAGTATAGAGAACTAGAAAAAATATCAGAAAACACAATAAATCAAGTATTAACACATACTTCATCTAACAACTGGTATCTAAACTGGAATTTGTTGGACTACCCCTACTGTTTCCAATATATCTTTATTTAACAAAAGGTGAACTGATTCAAAGTTTATTTTATAGGTCTAGCAAAGTAGACCAATACTAGTGTCTCCACTTAATAGAACAAAGAAAAGTTATGTAACCTTTTGTTTTGTTTTGTCGGTCATGTGGCTTGAACTCTGGGCCAGGGTGCTGTCCCTCAGCTCTTCACCTGAAGGTGAGTGCTCTACCACTTGAGCCACAGTGCCACTTCTGGTATTCTGATGGTTAATTGGAGATAAGAGACTCACGTGGCAAGAGCTGGTAGCTTATACCTATAATCCTAGCTACTCAGGAGGCTGAGATCTGAGGATCTCCTGGTTCAAAGCTAGCCCACGCAAGAAAGCCCATGAGACCCAGAGTTCAAGTCCCACAACTGACCAAAAAAAAAAAAAAAAAAGAAGGTCTCAGGGACTTTCTTGCTTGGGCTGGCTTTGAACCTCAATCCATAGATCTCAGCCTCCTGAGTAACTAGGATTACAAGTGTGAGGCACTGGCACCTGTCTTTTTTTTTTTTTTTTTTAAATTTTGTGTTCCTGGAACTTGAACTCCGGGCCTGGGTGCTGTCCTGAGCTCTTCAGCTCAAGGTGAGTGCTCTACCACTTGAGCCAAAGTGCCATTTCCTTATGTAACTTTTTAAAGCATCGTTAGTGACTTAATGACACAAGCATATCTGAGCTTACCACCTTATGCTTTCTAATTTGTCTCAAAAGTCACACAAAGAGATTGCTTCTTCCTTGCTTTAATTTTTTTCATAGGATTTTCCTGGAATCAGTTCCAAGTTTACTTTGGCATAATGAAGTATTACAGTAAGCACACAGAGTTACTTTTACTGGTGCCTCAGTAAATTTGTTAATAGACTCAAAGCAATTCATTTCTTTGAAGCTTTAAAATTTTTTATTCTTTAAAAGTTAGCTCAAAGTGAAAAGCCTGAACATAGTTTTTTGTTTTGTTTTTTTTTTTTTTAAAGCCAGGACTTCTAAAAGTCCTGTTTCTATATTGATGTATTTTAGCACAATGTAACTACACTTGAGGGACAAAGCCCATAGAATAAAGTTCATTTAGTATTCAGGAGTAGTATTGTACCTGTTTTCAAGTTTCTTAATGAGGAACCAATTGGATATTATTGCTCCAGTAGGTTTTGACACTGAAAATTTAATTAAATGGGACTTAATTAAAATTAGCTCTCTAATATACATGCAATACATAACATGATTTTCATGTGACTCAAAACATTTGAATCCAGAAACCATTTAAACAGTTTGTCTTCCACTAACATCCTTAAAGGTATTTTAGATAATAAACTCTTTCCTGGGACACAAGTCAGTTAAGAAATATTTGTGTGTGTGGGAGGGTAGTTGTGTAGCTGGAAGGGAAGGGATGGTAGGGGGAAAACAAAGGAGGAGGCAACAATGCTCAACAGGAAATGTACTCATTACCTTGCTCATGTAACTGTAACCTCTCTGCATAGCATTTTTACAACAAAAAAGTACAAAAAAGGAAGTATTTGTGTCATATTTCAGTTTTCCTGAAATGAGCAATTGGAGGAACAGGAGACTATAAGTTAAAATGGCCATGTTTAATAGAGGAATGGAAGGATTGCTCCATTGAGGTCCTGAGAATCCACTAACAATGTTCCATCACCAGTTGATAAAAATGGTCAACATGTGTTTCAGACATTCCAGTTCTCACTGTATTTCTAGGTTAGAATCCCAACGGGGACTTGTCAATGTTTTGAACTGTCCAATGGAAGATTCAATAATCAGTTTTCAAAATTATACAGAAGTTAAATAAGAATAATTGATTTAGTGTAACTCTGATAAGGAAAATTTACTCCAAAGTGTGATCTCTACCTCCTTCCCTTCCCCTATGGTCCCCTTCCCTCCCCTTCCTTTCCCTTTTCTTGCCAGTCCTGGGGCTTGAAACTCAGAGCCTGGGCTCTGTCCTTGAGCCAGTCTGTGCTCAAGGCTAGTGCTCTACCACTTGAGCCACAGCACCACTTCTGGCTTTTTCAGAGTAGTTTATTGGAGTTAAAGAGTCTCATGGACTTTATTGCTTGTGTTGGCTTTGAACTGCAGTCCTCCTGAGATCTCAGCCTCCTGAGTAGCTAGGATTACTGATGTGAGACACTGATACCTGGAAATCAAAGTGTGATTTTGAAAACTGTATAACCTTACAGTTATTTGAGCTTTGGTTATAGCAAGGTAAAATTGATTATAAGAGGTGAACTGCTCACAGGATTACAAGAGACACTGAAGGAACAAATTGCAAACATAAAATATTCTTTCTCTATCCTCACAAAATGAAAATATGACAAATGTTGATTTTAAATATTTATCAACACATCACAGAAAAGTCTGTTTATTAGAATTAAATCCAGTGCCTGGAGCTATAGAATGATCTGATTCAAGGAAGTCTGAGAAAGCTTTATTTTCATTAAAAGTGGGCTTCACTGTGTTTTACAGAAGTCAACTAGTTGATATGAGAAAATAACTTTTTTGTGACACTAATGTAAGAAATGATTCAGACAATTCATTTTAATGGATCTGAAAACTACTGGCAAAGGGATTATTTATTAATTATAGATTATTAATTGTAATGAGAAATACGATGTTTGCAGTGGGACTATCTGGTCAATTCTAACAAATGACCAATTTTACTATGAACCTATAATGGTACAAATGACATTGTGGACCTAATTATGCAATGGGAAGAATGCAAACTACCTAGACTGTTTCCAGCCAGGTGTTACTGAAAGAACACATCAGAGAATGATATGACAAATTCAGAGTGGGGAACATTGTGGACTAAATATGTTAATGTCATGAAAGACAACAAAATCTTCAGGGGAATTCTACATTAAAGATTACAGAATACAATGCTTGATCTTTGAACAGATCATGGATTAAAAAAAATCCACAAAAAACAACACCAAACAAAATCAGGCTGAATGCCCCAAGTCAAGAGATGATTCAGAATGTCCTTCTCCTGGTTAAGCAGTGTTAAATAAAATCAAGAGTCTAACCACGATGGACTCAGATAACATTGTGTCTGAGCTCTAGTCCAATGAAGTCACTGTTTGACTGTAGGCAAGTTACTTACAAGCCTCCTCTCAGATATTCCTGTGAAAGTGATAGCAACATTCCCTTCTTTCTAGGGAACACTGTTCTTTTGTCTCTAGATTCTCTCCTCAAGAGAAGCCTGGCCCAGCAAATCACTCTCAGGGAAGATGTATTTTTACTAATCTGGATGGTGACACTGAACTTTATGGGAATATATTGTCCTGGCTTTGAAAATAGCTTTCTTCTATTTCCATTGGAATAATTTGGCTCTTTAACTTAAATTTTATATGATGACACTGACTCAGCTCTATGTCTCTTGTGCAGTTCCTCTATTCTCAGAAGAAAAAAAAAATCTCATAAAATCAATTTACAATATATCAACAAAACTGGCAGGAATCTTAGGTCCTAATGTCTGAAATTATCTGTGGCTATGATTTATTATACAAGTTTCACTGTTATAACCTGGCAATTAGGAGGTATTGATAAATGTAAACATATTATTGATGTCAATTAAAAAAAAAAGCACAAGACTGATGAGTGCTCCAATGTGTTCTGACACAAGCAGTTAGATAGTAATGCCCATCAATACACATTGAGCTACTACAAACAGAAGAAATTAGGCTGCCAGGAAACAAAGGGTACTTTCACATTAGATATGAGATTATTTAAACAGATAAGCAAGTGTTTAACAGGAATTTCTTTTCTTTTTTTTAATTTTAATTTTTATTTTTTGTGAACATACTGTACAGAGGGATTACAATTACATGGGCAAGATAATGAGTACATTTCTTAACAGCACTAATAGGCTATAGAAAAACACAGCTCATTGGAGATTCATAGAAAGGTAGGCAAGGAAAGTATTTAAGAAGGATCAAAGAACATGATACATTGACTTAGTTAATGGGTAGGCCAAGGGCTGGGGCTAGTGCTTTCTGATTATTAAGTGATGACCATCCACCACTCCAGAACATAAAGAAAAAGGGTTTTCAGAATAACTTACTAGGACATATTTTAATATTTGTAGGTGCTCTGTGTTTTGGAAAACCTAAACAGTGTTAAATTTATTTTCACATAAATAACATCATCAAAGTTCATTATCTATGTGTAGGGGAAAGGGTACAGGTCTAAGTTATTGAGAAAATAGAATTTGTTCAAAAAAGGAATTAAAACCAGGTGTGGTGGTACATATCTATAACCCCAGCTACTAGGAAGGCAAAAGCAGGAGGATCGAAAGTTTAAAGACATCTGAAGTGGTAAGCAAGATCCCATTTCTAAATAAAAACAAAAGGGCCACGGACATAGCTCAAGTGGCAGAGAACTTGCCCCAGCAAGTGCGAGACCCTGGGACAGGGGGGTGGGGGGAAGGGGAAGGGGAGAAGGGAGGAGGGAGAAAGAGAGATATATAATAATTCAGCTTTGGTCAAGATGAATTTCAAGTGTGAATATCTCTTAGGCATACAGGCCAACATTTTGAGTGAAAAAAACTGAAACTGAAATTTCAGAAAGGAGATATGGTACAAGACATCAGAGTTATATTAGAAGCCTTATATGCTGCTGCAAATAATACAGTGTTGGTAGAGTCATTTTGGGAAACAGACTGGCAGTCTCTCAAAAAGTAAAAACATAGAGTTTTACATGACCTGATAATTCTATTTCTAGGTATATACCCAAGAGAAATAAAACTGTTTCCAGAAAACTATACAGAAACTTGTACATAAATGTACACAACAGCAGCATTTGTAAGAGCAAAGGAGTAGAAACAAGTCAGATGTTTACCAACCGAGTTTATCAACTGAATGTGAATTATATTTCAATAAAAACTGTTAAAAGTATTCAAATAAGTTGTGAAAAACATACTCCTGAGAAATTAACATAGCAGTGTTTTTTTCATTACCGGACTGAAATTATCATAGAGATTTTCATCAGTGAACTAGATATTCAGTAGTCTTAAAGTTAAGAAAAATCAGAGCATGAAATTTCTAGGCAGTTTCCTTAGAAAAAGCTTGCCAAACACTGGTTTGGCCAATCCATTCTAACTTAAGCCCTGAACATATAGTTCCTTCAGGTGTTCGAACATTTGGCTCAGTGCATTTGTGCTTGTCCCAGGTTTGGCTCCCCAAAGGCACTGTTCCCAAGATTCCTTACTGTTCTCAAGGTAATCTTAGACTTGATTCCGAGAATAATGTGCATAGCTAACAGCTGTGGATAGTTTCAGGACAGACCACAATATAGAACATACTCATAATAATTTAAAAAAAATTTACTTTCCTGGTATATGGCTAGTAATCTATCTTCTTTTCTTCCCACATATTCCTCTGCAAGGAGAGAAAATGTATGGCTATCTTAATTTCACCTACATTTAGAAAATACTTCCTATGAAGACACAGGGCACTGGATATTCTTGTTGTTATGGTTTATGTGACAAAATTGTTCCCAGAGTAAGGATAGAAAACCTATAATTTATATCATAGCATACACAGTAGTACTAGTAAAAATATTCCCCATAGAACATTAAATAACTTCTCCATGAGATAAAGACTCCATTCTTGAGGACACATCTTTGATATCCTTTTTGACACTACATCTTGTTATTTTGCTTGCTGTTAAAAATACTGTCTGGTGCTTATTTTGGCAGCATATACACTAAAATCATAACAATACAGGGAGGAATAGCATGGCCCCTGTGAAATTGTGAAGTGTTCTATATGCTTTTTATTGAAGAAATTAAGACAAGGAATCCAGAAGTTCATTGGAAGGAATCCAATGAAAATGAAAATATAACCAATGAAAATCTTTGGGATACAGCAAAGATAGTCACAAAAAGAAAGCCTTATAGCTATGAGTGCCCACTGTAAAAAAAACCTACAAAAATCCAACAACCAGACATATCAAATACCCTAATGATGTATAAGACAAGTAAGAACTAGCCAAACCCTGCACTAGCAGATGGAAATAATAAAGATTAAGACAGAAACTAATGATATAGGTTTCTAAAAACAAATAAACTATACAAGGATCAATGAAACAAAAGCTAGTTCTTCAAAAAGCTAAGTAAGTTGACAAATGCTTAGCCAATCTGACCACAAGGAGAACGGAAATGACACAAATAAAATTAGTGATGAAAATGGGGACATGACAATAAATAAAAAGTAAAAACCAGAATATCATGAAGAAATGTAAATATATACTCAAACTGGAAAATCTAGAAGAAATAGATGTATTTCTATATAAACTCAATCTACCAAAATTAAACCAAGATAATAACCACTTCAATAGATCTATTGTAAGCAATGAGATTGAAGCAGTAATAAAGAATGTCCCAACAAAGAAAAGCCTAGGAACTAACCATGATGAAACTGGTTTCATGCCACATATGCAAAGTTTGATTCAGTGTAGGCAAATCAATAAATGTAATACAATAGGTAAACAAGATCAGGAATAGACAAGGTCTTCTGCTGCAGAAGGCCTCTGACACAGTTCAACATCCTTTTATGACAAAAAATCTGATGAAAATTGGAATAGAATGAATGTATCTGATCATATTAAAAGTTATATTTGACAAACCAATAGCCAATAGTATATTAATAAGGAAAAAATGAATCCATTTTCTCTTAAATTAGGAATGAGACAAGAATCTACTCTTTCCACTCATTCACTATATAGTACTAGAATTCCTAGCCAGAGTACTAAGGCAAGGGAGAAATAAAAGGGATCCAAATGTGAATGGAAAAAATAAATTTTCCATATTTGTACATGATACAATTCTACCACATGTTCCTAGATCTTGACAAACTGTCAGCAATATAGCAGGATACAAAATTAACACACAGACCCCCACACACAGACCCACAGACACACACACCAGTACCTTTTCTGTACACCCAACAATGAACTGGATGAGAACAAAATTGTAAGAACAATTCCATTTATAATAGCTAAAAAATACTTAAGAATAAACATAGGCCAAGGAAGTGAAAAATCTCAACAATGAAACCTATAAAACCCTGTAGAAAGAAACTGAAGACACCAGAAGATGGAAAGACTTCCTATACTCACTGATGGTCAGAAATAGTATCATAAAAAGTCATACTGACTAATCTATGAATTCAGTGATCCCAGTATAGTTATTCACAGAAATAGAAGAATTCTAAAATTTACAAAATAGCACACAAAGTCCTAAACAGCCGAAGAAATTTTGAACAATTACAAAAAGTAATGCTGGAAGTATCACAATACGAGGCCTCAAATTATACCACGGTGTGACAATAACAAAAGTAGCTTTGTACTAGCATAAATACAGACTCCAAACCTGGTGCTGGTGGCTCATGCTGGTGGCTACTCAGGAGGCTGCGATATGAGGATCATGGTTCAAAGTCAGCCCAAGTAGGAAAGGCTGTGAGATTCTTATCTCCCATTAACCACCAGAAAAACCAGAAATGGCATAGTGGCTCAAGTGGTAGATGCTCACCTTGAGCTGAAGAGTGAAGGGATAGTGCCTAGGTCCAGGGCTAAAACCCCACGACACAAAAAAAGACTCCAAGACTGGTGGAACAGATTAGAAGACCCAGAAATGAATCCATGTATCCTAGCCATACGATTTTGATGAGAGCCTAAGATATATTTTGGAAACAAGACAGTTTCTCCAAACAGTGATGGAAAACTGAATACTCAGATACAGATAAATTCAAAGTTAATCAGGAATCTTTAAGTCCTGAAATTGAAATTACTAGAGGATAGAGTAGCAAAAGTACTAGAATTACTGGTATAGACAGTAACTTCCTGAGAAGAACTCAAGTAGCTCAGCAAATATAAATGAGAACAAACAAACTAAGCAGCACTAAGTTAAAAAGCTTCTATACAACAAATGAAGAAGTCAGTAGGCTAAATAGAATACAGACTGGGATAAGGAATCAATACATCAACAAGGTAGTAAAACCAGAGGAAGTTAAAAAAAAAGTGACACTCCCAAAGAATCATTTACTCAGCTAATAAGTGGGCAAATGAACTAAAAGGACACTTCCTGAAAGAGGAGTAAAGATGGCCAAAGAATACTTGTAGAAATGCTCAATATCTGAACACAAAAAATGTGAATCAAAACAGCACTGAGATTCCATATCACTCGAATCAGAATGGCCATCATCAAGAAAATAAGCAACAAAAAATGTTGAAGATGTGAGGAAAAAGGAAACATTATACAGTCTTGGAGAAAGCATACATTAGTGCAACTACTACAGAACTATGGCAGTCATTAAGGAGATTCCTTAAAAAAAAAAAAAAAAAGACCCAAAAAACTAAAAGTAGTAATACTACTGTTAAGCATTTAAAATTGCCCACATGATGAATGGTATATATTCACAAGGGAGTAAAATGAAATGGAAGAATAAAATTATGTTATTTGCAGGGAAATGAATCTGGAAATCATCATATTAAGTGAAGACAGGTTTAGAAGGATTAAGCTCATGTTTCCTATCATATAAGTATTGTAGACTTAAAAAAGTATACATACATATGTATGACCAGCCTGATTAAAGTACAATATATGCATGTATGAAATAACATGGTGAAACAATATGCACTTCAATAAAAATGGATGTTATGGAGTCCTTTCTGGGGAGAAGGTACTGTGAGTAGAAGAACAGGTAATTGGGGAGAATGAAAAAGGGCAAATATGCTAAAAATACTTAATGTATATGAATGAATACAGAGCAAAAAAGCTTGTTGAGATGGGTTTAGAAAGGAGAGTAGTGGAGGGAATGACAGAGGATGTAACACTGACCAGGACTCATGGACATGTTAAAATGAAGCCCCCTTCCATAATTAATTGACGCTAAAAATTGAAAGAAAGAAGGAAAGAAAGCAAAAGAAAGGCAGAAAGAAAGAAAGGAAAGACAGAAGGAAAAAAGAAAGACAGATTGTCTGGAAGTATCACCCTGAACTCAAGAGTGTTATCAGTAGTTTCCTACTGGGTGAAAGAACATAAAATTTTCAGTTGAAATGAATTTACTTAATTTATTAAAATAGAAGTCTGCATCGCTGTAAAAGCTAACAAAATAAAATTAATCAGTGGAACAAAGGTTTAGTTCTGCCCAACCTAGAGATTGCAGATGGTCATTAAGACATCAAAGACAACCTGCCCATTAGAAAGCAGGCTCTTAGTGTAAGGGTGATAGTCCTAATGGATTTACTCAGGGTTCCTTCTCAGCTTAGTGTAAGTTACTGGTCTCATAATAGCTGCACTCTGTAATCTCCTGGAGAGCTTCAGACATCCTGATGCCTGAGTCTTCCTTAGAGATTCACATTCAATCGATATGGAGTAGGAAGGTCACTGGGATTTGCAAAAGTACCCAGGTGGTCCTAAGGCAGTCAAGGCTGAGAATTGCTGGCTTAAGGTGAAAAGTCTCATCTTTGAAGATATTATTATTTTTTTTTTTGGTCCGGTCGTGGGGTCTGGGCACTGTCCCTCAGCTCTCCCTCAGCTCTTCAGCTCAAGGCTAGCGCTCTACCTCTTGAGCCACAGCGCCACTTCCGGTTTTTTTCTTTTTGCTTATGTGGTGCTGAGGAATCGAACCCAGGGCCTTGAGCATGCAAGGCAAGCGCTCTACCACTGAGCCACCTTCCCAGCCCCTTTGAAGATATTATTAAAGGCTTGAGAGTCTTTGGTCCTTCCACTGAGGCAGTACAAACTATAAAGTTGAATTTAATATCAGGTATGCTACAATCAAATATTTTAAAGTTAAGACGGATTTTTCTTTTTTTTCTTGGGAAAAATGTATTATGATTGTTTAGAAGCAAGCTAGTTATGGTTCTTTTTCTCCATATGTTACAATGTGTTCAAGTAATGAAAAACTTGACTTGTATAGGATTTAAAGGATCTGAAAAAATGTAGTTGGTATGGAATAGGCTAGTCTTCCTTTAGTTTACCAGTAAGGAAGAGGAATAAGCAATCAGGTAAAAGCTGGTCCTGTGTACTTTAATAAAAGGTTGTGGGAATGCAAGTTTGTGGGAGCTCTTTCTTGCATGCTTTTTCTTGTGTACACAAAAACTTTAGATCCCTGATGTTGGCCTAAAAATATGCTGAATCCATTAACATCAACTGTGAGTTGACTTGCTCATGCTCTCTTCTTTTCTTTGAGTGAATTATTTCACCAGTAAGAAATAATCTTTGTAGCTTTTTGTTCAGCTCAATGACTGGTATTCTGGCTAATCTAATCATTGTGTTTGCTGCTGTAGGAGGAAAAACTTATGTTTCTGATCCCACTAGCAGTGCTCTGTCTGAGGGTCACAGGGAAGATGCAGTCAGGAGTTAGTACCTTCTTCAGAGACCCACTGATTCTGAGTAAGTTGCTGGCTCGCAGTGGAAAGGATTGGCTAAAGTTATAAAGTCTATTTAATTCTAAGTTTTATAAAATTAATTCTATTAAAATGAAATAGGGGTAGGAATGTAGCTTAGTGGTAGAGTGCTTGCCTAGCATGCATGAAGCCCTATGTTTGATTCCTCAGTACCACATAAACAGAAAAAAGCCAGAAGTGGCGCTATGGCTCAAGTGGTAGAGTGCTAGCTTTGAGCAAAAGAAGCTCAAGGACAGTGCCTGGGTCCTGAGTTCAAGCCCCAGGAATGGAAAACAAACAAAAAAATACAACATAAGAGTATGGGGGAGTAACTTAGTAATACAATGCTTGCCCAGTCTATGCAAGACCTGGGGTTTCATCTCTAGCACCAAAAACAAAACAAAACAAATAAAAAAAACCCTACAAGATTAAAAAAAAACACTCAAAAAATAAGATTCTACCACGAGGCAACATGGCGTGGTGATGCACCTCAAACTTCATCTGTCTGAGCTGGTTCTGAACTTCCCCAGACTTCAGTTTTTTCACCTGTAGAATGAGATCCTACAGAGAAGGATAGAGTATAGTGAATGTCTCATGTCTGCTGCACTGGTATATAGTGGGAAGTCAATAAAAGTGAACCTTTTTCTTTTCTGTAGTCAATAAATGGCCACAATTTGAATCTGTTTCTATAGGCTCTTTATCTCTGATTATACTTTCATAGAAAATCTGAATTTTTTAATAGATTTGTGTAAGCAAAGTATCGTTGCAAAAACATTAATCCATGTGATTTTTCATATAATTCTCAGGCATGTTTGAATTTACATAGAATTCTCTCAAAGGTGAAGGTAAGTTGAGGATCTGTGTGTTTAAGCCACCTGTATTCCATGAGGCTCCAAAGACATAAATTGTGAGGCAAGGGAAGCCAGGCTCAGTATGTAGTATTTGGTTCCTTGTCTAATAATGCTCCATCTTTCTTTTTTTTTTTTTTGCTGGTCCTGAGGCTTGAACTCAGAGCCTGGTCGCTGTCCGTGAGTCTTTTGTTCTCAAGGTTAGCACACTATCACGTGAACTACAGTGTTACTTCTGGCCTTTTCTCAGTAGTTTACTGGAGATCAGTGTCTCATGGACTTTTTGCCTGAGCTGGCTTTGTGCCTCAATTCTCAGATCTCAGCTTCTTGAGTAGCTAGGATTACAGGTGTGAGGCACTGGTGTCCGGTTACAACTCAAACTTCTAACTTCCTCTTTATGGAGGAATATAAACTTCATATGCTATCCCAAGAAGTTGATGAAGGATGATGTGGGCATGGGAAGGAACATGGAATCTGATTTAGCAAATTGTTTTTCTTTGGATGCTGATTGCTTGTTTCCCTGGACTTTCCCAAAATGGGAAATGGGCTACCTCAACGTCTTGATTTTTTTCCCTAATTTCCCATCCACCTTAACTTGGTATTATTTAAACCATCTGTGAGCCAAGAGCAATCAGTTTTAACCTGAGGTCCTGGGTACAAGTTAGGGAATGAGTATTTACTGATCCATGGCTTGCTTAGATCAATCTAGAATGCACTCATTTATATGTGAAAAAGGACATAACCTGTTGAAATTAAACCTATATCTAATCTCTATTCATTTACTCAATTTAGGTCATTTGGGACAGATAATTCATTAATCTTACACTATGAGGAGTCTTGGAAATCTATGTGCCCAATTCCTTACTTTTTACAGGTTTGACTTAAGAGGGAGCCAGTGATTTCCTGGCACTGTTACACTGTACTAACTCAGGGTAGATTGTGAAGGGAAATTCTAGGAACTTAGTATGAGTTGCTGTCTTTTCCTTCCACTGAACAGAAAATAAGTGAAAAGTACTTCTAAGGCAATATGAAGTGAAAATATTTGAAAAAAAGGAAAATACTTTCAACTTATTTACTTCTATGTCAAAACTAAGATCACCATGTACATCTTAGAGAAGTTTTGAAGCTCATTTGTTATTTAGAACTGATCAATATTTGAAATGAATGTCTTAATTTCCAGATGGAGAATGATATAACATTTGTGATGTATTAACTGACACTGGTATTCAAAATTCACATCAAGTATAAAAGTAACAATTTAAGCAGGATAGATCTAGGGATGCAGCTCAATGGTAGACTACTTGCCTAGCATATACAAGGCCTAGGGTTCAATCTACCACATGGCAAAGAGAATAACATTAGATAAATGCTTTTAGAGAGATTAAATGTCAAATATCATGGATATTTAATATCATGGATATTCCTTGATTAAATACCAAGGAAAGACAGCTAGTGAGGTATATCTTGCTGAAAAACATTTTTCTCTTCGTATCTGCCTTTCCTAGTATGTCTCAGGGGAAACAAAGAAACATACTCAGTTTTATAGACCAAAAGATGTTTAATTTGTAGAAGCATCTCTAACAGCAGTAAGAACACTATCCTTCAGATATACATGCAGGTAATATTCATTAATTTGGAAAGAAAATTCAATTGCAGAGAGTAAGTGCTCAGAAGAATGAGTGTATTTCCTCATATACCTAGTGGGCACAAAGGTCAGTACCTCCCTGCCAACTCCCAGAAATACAAATTAACATAAGCAAGAGGAGCCTCTTTTGTTGCCCTCTCTAAGATCTGTGACACTGCTCCTTTGTCATCTTGCAGGAAGATCTGCATGAGCACTGGTGTCAACTCTGATTATTTGAAAGAACAAGCTAAGCAGTGAGGCATCAAAAGGTTGCCACTGAAGGGTCCTCCAGTGATTGCTTGTCAAGAAAAGCACAATTGAGCTGCAACCTTCAGATCTGTGGGGGAGATTCTGAGCAAACATTTCTTAAATAAGGTGGCTGAACTTTAACATTTTCAGAGAGGTTTTTCTTTTTCTTTTCAAGGCAGAGTTTTTTTTGAGAAAGGATAAAGGGGCCTCCTCTCTAGAAATCAAACTATTTGTGAGCCTACAGAGGGTGCTACCTTCTAATAAGAGTTTAAACAAACACTTATGAAAAGGAAACACATGTCTTGCTGCCTTCCCTCATCTTCAGTGTCTTGTTTGCCTTTTGTGAGGTACAGCAGCCCACAGTGTGAATCCTCTTCTGAGAGCTGGCTCTCAAGTGAGAAAAGATGCAGGCGGCCCTCCTCTTAATTGTGTGTCCGTGGAGAACCACTCAAACATGCCCAAACCTCAATTTTCTCAGTTACAAGAGAAGGACAATACTGTCTCATAGACTGCCTTTGTGAGAAAAGAGATGATGTATCTTACAGCTTAACAGAGTGGTATAAGACAGCAATGCTGACATACATCATTGGAACATCAACTTCACCACCCGCTTCCTCATCAAATACAGTCTCTTTATGAATGTGCTAAGTTAGGAAAAGAAATGACTCCCCAGATCATGAAGTAATGTTGCTCTGAGCTGAGACCAGCTGTTGTGCAGACCTCTGCCTATGAGACAAAGGTACTTTCTGTAGCAGATTTAATAGTAAATTCTTCAATGAATTCTACAGTGAACTGTGGTGGTAATTAGGAAGAATGGAGGAATACAATGGAGATTCCCTCCTGCAATTCCTGCAGAAGTTTTCTACATATGGTATTAACATAGCCTTATAAGCTTTTCTGCATATGAGGATATGCTACATAACTACTGTAGTACACAAAAGTAGCAGAGGCAAAGGAGACTTCTTCTAGAAAGGAAATGGAAACTTGTATTCATGTCAATCTTGGAGGCATCACACAAATTTAATGGACAATATCTAATCAAATGAGAGACATCCCTTTGATAGAGATGGATCACTGTGGGAATGTTACTGCCCCAGACTTGAACGTTCACTGGAATTCCTAGGAAAAGCAAATAGGAAGAAAATTACTTTAGATTCTTGTGTGAAGAGGTCTTTTTATAGCTGCAGAGGAGCTATATATTGAACAGACTAAAAAACTGAATGTCAAACCCAGGCCTGGCTATAAAACTAAACAACCTTTCTCATTGCCCTGCTTTCTTAAACTTCAAAAGGGGGCTAGGGAATTTTTCACTCATATTGAAAAATTCCATATATCAAAAAGATACAGGGTTCACTTAAGATCCAATTCTGCTCATTGTATATAAATGTGTGTTGCCTTCCAGAGGGCTTTTATTCAAGTTCAAGAATAATACTCACATCTCTAGTACCACTGACTGCTTTATTATCTTTTAAACACAGGTCAGTCCTTTGATCTAAGCTTAGTTGATCTATATAGGCACAAGTGAAAGCAGAGCTAGGATATGATTGTTAAACTCTAATTCTAGTCTATTAAATATGAGAATAGATGTTACCTAGACCAAAAGAGACAAATGAAAAAGGTAAGGTTTTGATGAACCTCAATTCTATTCCAATTCTGTGTCCAAAGACATTATAAAGTCAATTTGTATTATGTGGCAGAGTAAATATTTGATAAATACCTAGGGAAGGAAACCATGAGTGTAGAACTGAAAAATAAAAAGTGTAATTGATTGCTAAGAAGCTAGTCAGAAGTAAGAAGTCTAAGCAAGAAGAAACCAGTACTAGCATTCAGGAGTGGTTAAATCCTTCAAAGGGGACTTCTGAAGTATATCAAGACAACAGAACTTTGCTAACAAGCCCCCTCAAGTGAGGTATTTGATCTCTGTGTTCATTCAGTTATTCCACAGATACTTACTGAGTATTATATAGCTCTAGGCAGAGCTGACCTACATATAGTGAATACTAATCAGAGCAAGCACTTGTGTAGGGCTTACTATATGCCAACATCTTTTCAGGAGCTTTAAAATAGTAACTTACTTGATTCTCACCATAATCCTGTTATCCTTACTTGCTTTTTTCTGTTAGGCACTGAGAGGTTAAATATTGTGGTCAAGGTCATATAGGTGGCCAGCCAAGTCAGAACTAGCAGAACTAAGCAGGTTGGGTCCTAGAACCCCCCCCTTCCCCCCCCCCCCCCCCCCGCCCTGCTTTTACTCATAAGGTCAGTTCTGTCATGGCCCTAACTGTCTTATCAATGATAGGAAAAAAGAAGGCATTGAAGAGAATTATACTAGGCATTGCTAAGTGCTGTCATGAACAATGGGAGGGTAGCTGTTTTAGATCATATGGTCATGAAGGCCCTCATAAGGTGATAAAATCTGAGTGAAAAGAGGAAGATCCAAGGCAATCTAGGGAGGGATCCCTTGGGCAGAGGAGATAAAGGCTAAGAAGGGAACAAACAGAGTATGAAAGAGGGCAAGAAGGTAATGGGAGCAACGTGAGTAGTTGAGAGTTTCAGAGGACCTCATGGACACATCAGATTTTGTTGTCAGAGTGCTCCTGGAGGGAGGAAGGAGAGGGATGCTTTGAGTTGATTCTTTCTTTGGAAAAAGATCAATCTTATAATGTGAGAACAGAACAAGGGACACAGGGAGGCAAGTGAGGTGGCAACTATACTACAGTGCTATATACAGGATGGTGTGAGAGAATACCTGACTCTACCTTACTTCAGGCCTTTGGTTCACAGCCAATTCATACTAGCATGTATTGAAGTGGCTTGGGAGTACACCATGTTTCACCTTCTGGCTATCTGAATGGTTGCTTTACTTTGGGATGACTTGGCCTGACAGTAAATAAGCAGAAGTCAGCCAGCTGCTAAAGTATGTCAGGTAAGTTTTCTGAAGGGATGAGAATGCTGACTTTTGTCAAGCCTCTGTGAGGAGGAGATGACATGCTGTATTCCATTAGGTTATGGTAGAAGTGGTGGCCTTGTAAGTATTGTAGGCAACTAGAATATTTCATAATAAGAAGATACAGTTGCCAAGGTGTCCTGAGGAGGGTGCCCTCACGCTGCTGCTCTAGTCTGCTTTCAGTACAGATTATGACTTTCTAGTATGTATTCAGTAGAGACATACTGTGGATGTTAGCACAAGGATTGGTCCAATACCCTCTCCTGTACTCCCCTCCCATCCCCAGGTGTTGGGGATGGGACACAGAGCCTTTGTGTATGTGAGGTAAGCATGTTTCCATTAAACTACACCTCCAACCCTGATCTTTATATTTTAAGAACAGAGCATTCCAAATCAAGAAGTAACACAGATAATAAGACATAACACAAGAAATAGTGGCATAGATTATTTACAGGCCTTTTTTTAAAGCATTTTATTCTGAACACTTTCATACTAAAGATAAAAACCAGCCTGTTTTGGAAATGGTTGCCAATATCTGCACAGAGAAAAGTACCAACGAATGGAATCTGAATTTATGTAGAATACACACTCAAGCTGCTTACTTTTCCAAGTTGTACTGCTAAGGGATCCCCAAAATTTAACTACTGGTAAAAATGCAATCATTATAGAGTTTTCCAAATGGAAAATCGGCAACTCTCATTTAATGGACAGATTAGTTTTTTTTCTGATTATCCCATTTCTTTTCATGCCTTAGGTTAACCATCATTTCCTAAACCTGTTGAAATGAATGGGACTTATTCTATTGTGAGGTAAGTATGGAACTCAAGGATTCCATTATGTAGGCTATAACACCATATTTAATCTTGATATAAAATACAAATTAAAGCTTTTCATATTGTTTTGTGTTTGAATTCCTTTTTGAGTCATGTATGAAGGTGGGTCAGGGAAAGAATAGATCTGAAGTAATCTCAACCAATCAGGAATCTCCCAAAGTGCCAAAAATTCCCATTATAAAATATGGTAGAACTTTGAAAATAATAATGGTTTCACCTCTGCACTTTCTTTCTTTCTTTCTTCTTTTTTTTGTTTTGGTTAGTTGTGGAGCTTGAACTCTGGGCCTGGGCGCTGTCCTTCAGATCTTCAGCTAAAGGCTAGCACTCTACCACTTGAGCCACAGAGCCACTTCTGGTTTTCTGGTGGTTAATTGGAGTCTCACTGACTTTCCTGCCTGGGCTGGCTTTGAACTTGATCATCAGATCTCAGCCTCCTTAGTAGCTAGGATTACAGGTGTGAGCCACTGGTGCCCGGCTCACCTAAACAAATTTGTTGTAATAAGAGAGAAAAACAGTTGAAAAAGGAAATGGAGCTTATGGTATAACAACAGTGAAAAGAACTGTTTTCTTAGAGGGTAAGTAAACCAATGCTATAGGTTTTGACATTGAAATCCCTACCACCTGAGAGACCATGCTGCCATATGCTCCAGCCCAGAACAAGTTCATCTGTGGACTCGTACAGAGTGAAAACAAAACACCTTCCAGGGGCTTTATGCAGCATCATGCAGCTGTGTTTTATATCATACATACTAGAATATACCTTCCATGTGCACTAATTGTGGCTCATCACCCTTTCTGTTCATCCTGAATTGTGATGAAAAATACTAGGAAAAGGAGGATATATTTCTACTCTGGCATATGTCCACACATGCTGGTAAATATATCTTATAGACTAAGATTAAAAACCGGTTAAAGTTTTTCACACTAAAAACCTCCACATTTCATAAATCATGAGAGCTCAGCTTTTCAGAAGGATCAGTCCTTGAAAATAGAAAGCTGGTAATTTTCATGTCATCCTTGAATTTGATAATATAAGTTCACCTTGCTATGTCTGCATTAGGAAAAAGGACAGAATTTCATGATCCTGAAGTGTAAATCATAAACATCAAAAGCAGTGATGTCCAACCAAGGAGGAAATGTCAAAGTTGAAGGCTCTAAATGAAAAACAGTGAAACTCATTGAGGAATCTTACCTGTCGACGGATTAGTCCAAGGTCTCTTTTGGCTTTATTCACTAGAGCTTGAATTTCTACAGGATCCTTTACATTTTTATTTTCTCTAAAGGCATCTCTTATCCTCCTGACAGCATACGTTCTAAATGAATTAAAAGAAAAAAAAGGTGTCAGCATGTCTAAGGATATGCTTTTAAGTCAATTTAAAGGCTTTTCCTCTAGAGTTAACTGTAGAATATTCCGTAGTACATAATACAGTTTTAATTTGCTCATGGAACAGATCAATCTATTACCATTCTAGGATGACTAAGCAAATAGATTTAGAAAAATAAATCTACCCCCAACAAGTCACGTACAAATGGCAAACTACTACTATGTTCCTTAGATTACTAGGTCTTTAGTTATTCATGTCTGGCTTTCCTCCATTAACATGGATAACTGAATCTTACTGTACAGAGACAAATCAAGAAGTCAGAGGTTAAATGATGCAGAGGTTAAATGATATACATGGGCCAAAATACTGATCAGTTTTTCAACCCCAGTTCCATCTTACAATCCTTAGGTTCTGCTTTCTCTGTATAAAAGGTAAAGCTGTAGTCCACATCAGGATGATACAAGTGAAAACTGTGGAATTATGCCAAGTTGCTTTTTCTCTATCGCGAAATTGTACACACACATGCCTCTATTCATTTACTTCCCCCATACCAAAAAAGCCAAGGGCAATGCTGTGGCTTGCATCCTATGCCAGCTTCTTAACATAGGGACAGGTTCTTTAGCTGTTAAAGATGCCTACTACACTCAAGTAAGATGGAAGGATTAGGCTTTATTATGTGAGTCTGAATTTTGGCACAAAGCTTGGTACTTAGACTCAGCAATGAAAGTTATTCTTTCTTTTATTATTCTGGATTTACCTGAATGCAATCAGTTTTCTCCTCCCTCATGTCATGGCCTCACCTTTGTCTGTGACATCCTTAGGGTCACTCCATTGCCTACAGAAAGGAGTGATCTGAGGAGTTAGCCACACAGGACAATTAACAGCTCTTCACCAGACATGCTCCAACACTCAGCCAGCTTGGCCTAATACCCACATACCGACCATCTACTTCGTATTGAACAAGAGACTGATCTAAGGAGCAGGGCTCAAGATGGATATACCAGGCATCATTTTCTTTACTCTTTTTTATGATCTCAGATTGCTCTGCCTTTAACTTTCAACTCCAGCTAAAGAATCCATGAACACTACTGGACCATTTAGCAATAGAAGGAAATGGAAGCAAAGGAATGAAAAAACAGAGAATATCAGGAGTTGAAGGTGGGATGTTGGGAAATGCCTATAGACTGTGAAATCTTATAGTACAAATTATGTTCCAGATAGACAGTTGTAAGTAAAAAAAATTTACATTAAAATGCAAATGTCAGTATTTTCTTTTTTTTTTGTATTCAAAAGCAAGAGTAAAACTACATCTTGTAACATTAGGAGTCATAATGGAGAAGGCAGAGTTTAGGAACTTGTCCTTGTAGAAGCTATGCTCTTAACTATGTTGGAACCAGCCAGAGGATTCATAGAGAGTGCCTCAGTATCAATCTTAGGGGCTGTAATGATTGGAAAGGGGCCACAGGATAACTTAAATGGGACTCATTTGCTTATATAGGGACATGAGAAAGATTGCCAAGAGAATGAGATTCTTTTTATGTCAAGGTACTAATCTAACAAGATCTTAGATAATAGACAGTAAGTACACAGCAATTTCTGGTGTACTTTCTTGCACAGTATCTTTGTTCTTCTCAGCCAGTCACTCCAAAAGCTCTAAGACAGCTTTTCCCTGCATGGTGACGGGAGCAGAGAAAAGACAAAGTAATTTAACTTTATATTTTTATCCATAAGCAAAATTGTTTTTATAAGCTTAACTGATCTTTGGGAATCATCTTTATTATTATTTGTACATTTTTATTGTAAAAATGTTGTATTGAGGGGTTACAGATGTGAGCAAGGTAATGAATACATTTCCTATTGAGCATTGTTGCCTCCTCCTTTGTTTTCCCCCTACCGTCCCTTCCTTCCCACTGCCCCCCCACCTCCCAACCGAAGTTGTAAAGCTCATTTTCAAGTAGCTAAAAGTATTACATGAAACAGAAAAGCTCAAATTCCTATTAACGTTTAAGAAAAGAACAGTATAACATTCTCAAATTCCTATTAACGTTTAAGAAAATAACAGTATAACATTCTCAATGATTATCAGTTGAGTATAAGGTCCAAGTTCAGATCTACATTTTTTTCGTGTGTGTGTGTGTGTGTGTGTGTGTGTTTTCCTAAGGCTTGCTTTCAGGATCTGGGCACTGTCCTTCTGTTTCTTTCGCTTGAAGTTAGCATACTCTACCATTTGATCCTGTTACTTCTGGCTCTTAGGTAGTTTTCTGGAGGGTTTCATGGACTTTTCAGCATACTCTACCATTTGATCCTGTTACTTCTGGCTCTTAGGTAGTTTTCTGGAGGGTTTCATGGACTTTTCTGCCAGAGCTAGTTTCAAACCATCATCCTCAGATCTCAGCCTCCTGAGTAGCTAAGATTACAGGCAAGAGCCTCCAGCATCTAGCACTCTGCATTCTTATTTGTCTCCCTTGCTCTCCTAAGTCCTTTCCTAAGCAGATTGGCTCGAAATCCTGGAATTACATGTGTTGAAATCAATCAGTTGTTCTGAGTGTTTTAAATGAATGATACAATGGTCCTCTTCAGATCTTGTACCTTTTACCTCACAGGGTTCTATTCTTTGCTGCTGAAGACATTTCACTGTCACCTAACCACAGAGCTACTACTGCATAAGCACTGTATTTCTCACCATGTTAATTAACTTCAAATGACACAATTCTGAGAAGGTGAATACAAAGGTAGGTAAATCCTTTTTGTGGGAGGGCTAACAACTAAGTACTATGATCCTGCCCTTGCTCCTGCCCCATTTTTATCATTGGCCTCTTTTTTGCTAGCTATTGAAGTAAATTATTTATTCTCAAACACATTCTGACTTTAAGCCTCTTGACTTTATCATTGAGCAAGAATATTTCAAAGAAAAATGTGCAGACACTATAAGGAAAAGGTCAGCCAGCTGGTATGCAATTCCTTGTAAGGAGATCTTCATAGAAGCAAGATGTTGATTAAATAAGGCATGAAACACACATAACACATTAAATACATGTACCTTAGCCTAGCTCTTTGTTGAAGGTCATTATTGTTAGTTTATTTCAGCACAAATGAGGACATGGTTGAAATTCCAGGCAGAGCAAAACAAAAACACAAATACAGAAAAGGAGAAGAGGGCCAAATAGGAAGAAGCAGCCTGCATCGACAGAGCAGTTAAGGCCATGCTCGCTCCCCACCCTCCTGAAACCTAGAGCTGCTTTGAGCTAGAGATTCTCATAGGACTTCTTTTCCTTCCCCAGACTTAGCCTTTTACTCTACCAAAAGATCTCAAGTGTCCACAGGTTCATGTAGCTGTCTATTCTGTCTATCCTTCATTGGCCAGTCTTGCAAGGCTAAAACTTTTCTGAGGTTGCTCCACTCACCCAAGCTTCCCAGCAGCAAAGCATCACAGCAGGTAGTAATGAAAGTGCCTGAGGTCTTGCTTTACTATCTCTCCCTCCAGAACAGCTGCAGACCAAATGCAGGCCATAATCAAAGCCTCTAGTAATTGGATGCTCATTTTTGGCTTTACCATCCCAACTGTGATTTGCCCAGTTTATGTAATGCCTCTTGTTCCTGTAATTCTTCATCATCTCAAAGACTAGCTTCTCTGCTTAACCATCCTGTAAACAATATATATGCCTATTTTGCTTGTCTCAGCATCCTCAAACAAGTATCCAGGGGAAAAACAAACAAACACACTAGCCTGACCCTTTCTAGGGAAAACTCTTGTCTACTTTTAACTGCTTTGAAGGATATGACCTCCTTGCCTTGACTGAAATGTGTCTTGCTCGTGAGGATAGTGCTGCCTTCAGTTTTTCAGAGAAATTTCTAAGGACTGCATGCTGGTGTGTTGTTGCATCTGCTGCTTCCAAATTATCAGTGGCCCATACAAATCCTTGAGGTCATCCCATGATTAGACCATGTAGTATGCCTCTGTGATACTTTTATTCTGTTTACCCGACCAGGTTTAGTCTCAAACTTTAATATCCAAGGGCACTTACTTCGAACACAGATCACTAATTTTAAATAATTAAGAACTATCACAACTTTTAGCCAGATGTACACACATCTGTAGATGTGGGCAGTATAGTGGACAGTATAGATGTCGACACATCTGTACTGCCACCACTTTTGAGACTTGTGGCAGTTCAAGGCCAGCCTGGGTTATGGATGAGTTCAAAGCATGAGAACGAAGATTTTAGTAAGTTTTTAAGATCATCAAGTTTTATAATAAGCTAAATGATTTGCAATCTTTAGCCTTAATAATTTTTTCTTTGTGCTAGGTATGGAACTGTGGACCTTGTGAACGCTAAGCACATGCTACATCCCCCATCCTTTGCAATCTTTTTTTTTTTGAGCCACAGCGCCACTTCTAGTTTTCTGGTGGTTTACTGGAGATAAAGGGTCTCACAGACTTTTCCTGCCTGGGCTGGCTTTGAACTGCGATCCTCAGATCTCAGCCTCCTGAGTAGCTAGGATTACAGGTGTGAGTCACCAGCTTCTGGCTTCCTTTGCAACCTCTAACTGAGGAATAGATATCTACTAGACAGAAGGTTTCATATTTACCCAGTTTCTACTCTTGATTCTTTTATTAATCTTCTGGTGGGTTTATATTTTTCTGTTACTCTGGGTATGTGGACTTCTCTTTAATAAAATCTCTGCTAGTAATTTTGTTTCCAAAGTGTCAACTATCAAATATATGCCACCAGCATCCAGTATTTCTCTAGCCCAGACCTCCCTTTCACTTTTATTTATAAGCAATCAAACATTTTTAAAATTTTGTTTTAAAGGTCAATTTCTTGAAGAATAATTTATATATAAGGATGTGTTGTTTCAAAGCATTTTGACATGTAGGCCTGGGGAAAAGCCATACCAATCACTTTGAGTGGTTTATTTAGTTTTTCATCTTTGCATTAGATCTCATCCTCTACCAGACCTGAGGCCAAAGCTCCATTCTTCTCCACTGTGTGGCTGCCATAGTAATGGCAGAAAAAGCTTCTAGTGTTTCTTTTTTTTCTCGAGTGAATATTAGTTGTGAGTTCCATAATCATTGCCTTTCAGAGCTTATCCAGCCTGTGTGCTGCAATCCCCTTTTCATTTGATTCTATCTTATTCTTTGTTATATTTTCTTTGTTTATTGTTGGTTTTTCTTTTGGTCTTGGAACTTGAACTCAGGGCATGGGCATTGTCCCTGGGCTATTTTACTCAAGGATAGTTAGTGTTCTACTACTTTGAGCCACAGCTGCATTTCTGATTTTCTGATGGCAAATTGGAGGTAAGAGTCTCATGGATTTTCTTGCCTGGGCTAGCTTGGAACCATGATCCTAGATCTCATCCTCCTGTGTAGCCAGGATTCCAGGTGCACTCAGCATTCTCTTTCCTTTATAATGCATTTTTTTTTTTTGCTTTGTACAGAAATTGGGATTCTGAATTCTAGATTTGTCACTGGTCTCTCTTTGTAGAATTGCTACCCCTCAGAAGCAAAATTTCCTTCAAGCCTTCAAAGAGCTCAACCTCTCTAGAATGACCTGGCTCTGAAGCTGAATTACTTCCTCCTTCCTCTGTTTTTCTAGAACTGATGGTCCTCATCAGTATCTGTCTTCTGTGAGACAACACAAAACTGGGTAAATCAGCCAGCCTATGACTTGCCTTTGGGTGATGAACACAAGCGGGCTACATCTGGCAAAAGTATATTGGGTACAATCGGAATGTTTGTTTTTTTTAATAATGGAGACAGTGCCCCAAATCAAAACAGACTAAAATGTTAAGGAACATGTACATAGTTGAAACAAGTAAAAATTAGCAGTGAATTACAAAAAGCAGAATTCAAAAATCTATAATATTGACTAAAGGTTGCTGAGAAATATGCAAGAAAAAAATTAACCTTCGGAATAAGGCAAAAGTATATAACTTAAAAATAATAAGTGTAACAAACCAAATTATATAGATAATTAAACTTAGAAGGAAATGTCCCAGAAGTGCTTATAAAAAATTGAGAAGACTCATTAACAACTAGAGGACAATGCTAATATATTTACTCATAAAACCTGAACATCAAGGTTAGAGAAAAAAGTACTTTAAAGCGAAAAGAGCCCTTTAAGCAGATGTCATTAAGTTAAATACAGATAACAATATCCTCAGATGCATATTTTCTAATCATCAAAGAAAAAGATTGCTTTCCCCAGGCATTTGAAGGATAGTTTTGATGGATCAAAAGAATAACAATTTATGGTATGGATACTTAAACTGAGTACTGTGCTTAGTATTTGACCTTAGTTGATTTGATTCTTGCACACTAAGTCTCAGAGGGATTTAAAAAACTTAGTGCAAGATAAAATGTTTAGCAAGTGATAGAGCAGGGTTCCAAATGCATCTGAGTATAGTTAGGTATTTTTCAGCACTAAGCTACTATTCTTCCCCCAGAGGACAACAGACTCCATCCAATCTTCCATAATAAACATTAGGTTTCAGTCAATTTTCTAGTCATTTGAAAAGGCATTAAAAATCTTCAAGTGGTAGAGCGCTAGCTTTGAGCTGAAGAGCTGAGGGACAGCGCCCAAGCCCAGAGTTCAGGCCCCACAACTGGACTCCCAAAAAAAAAAAAAAATCTTGTCTGTGGCATTGCCAAGCTTTAAAAGGTCATCTGATCTGTTAGCACAACTTCAAGTGTTCCTACAAATAGTTCAAGTGCTGGGCATGTCTTACAGAAGACAAGTGGATGAAAGTCTTAGAAGGAAAGAACTATACATAAGCACTAAGAACAAGTAAAATAATTACATTTTATTGTTTAGCAAAGGATGGCCGTGACCAGTGGAGGTTTATGGAAGGGGTGAACTTACCAAGAAAATTTTTTTTTTTTGGTCTGTCATGGATCTTGAACTCTGGGCCTGGGCACTGTCCCTCAGCTCTTCAGCTCAAGGCTAGTGGTCTACCACTTGCGCCACAATGCCACTTCCAGATTTTGGTGGTTAACTGGAGATAAGAGTCTTATGGACTTTCTTGCCAAGGCTGGCTTTGAACCACGATTCTCAGATCTCAGCTTCCTGAGTAGCTAGGATTACAGCCGTGAGTCACTGGCGCCCGGCTTGAGAAGTTCTGCTTTTTAGGATCACAGTTTTGAACTTAATAAACCTACTACCTACTTCCCCCTTTAACATTACCTAGTAATAGTACATATATATTAAAGGGAAGACAGTGTCCAGTTGTTTGATGGTCAAATTCATTAGCATGAACGAAACACTGAACTCTGCTGACGCCTGTTCATCCCCTCCACATGGGCCAGTCACTCCAGCCAGCAAGGTCAGCTATCTCTATATCAAAACTCAGTCACTGTATATTAATATGCAGTACAGATAAATCAAATGAAAGACATTAAGACCAAGGTAAATGAATGACTAAGAAGCTCAAAATAATCATTCACAAAGAATGATTAAATTTAGAAGGACAGAGGTATGAATGTTCATCCTCAGTCATAATCAAGGAAATACAGATTTCAACAAGGCATCCCTCTCCCTCTCTCTCTCTCTCTCTGGCAGTCCTGGGGCTTGAACTCAGGGCCTGAGCTTCTTTTGCTCAAGGCTAGCACTCTACTACTTGAGCCACAGTGCCACTTTTGTTTTTTTCTGCTTATGTGATACTGAGGAATCCAACCCAGGGCTTCATGCATGCTAGGCAAGTACTCTACCATTAAGCCACATTCCCAGCCCCATCCACTTCTATCCAAGTAACAGCATTTTTTTTCCCAAAAGCAAAGGTACTCCCTTGCTGGTGGGAGAATGGGCTAGTATTTCCTGTGGGTAAAACAACATAGTAGTAGGCAAAAGTATTCATAATCTCTCACCTATGAGCCCCACTTTCAGCAATGTATCCTATAGAAAAAATATGGAATGTTTACAAAGATATACAGATTGATATTATCAATTATAAGCATTAAAAATAGAAATAACCTAACTGGGGCTGGGAAGGTGGCTCAGTGGTAGAGCGCTTGCCTTGCATGCATGAGGCCCTGGGTTTGATTCCTCAGCACCACATAAGCAGGAAAATAAAAACGGAAGTGACGCTGTGGCTCAAGTGGTAGAGCACTAGCCTTGAGGTGAAGAGCTGAGGGACAGCGCCCAGGCCCAGAGTTCAGGCCCACGACCGGACTCCCCCCCCCCCAAAAAAAGAAATAACCTAACTGCTCAACACTGGAGAAATGAACACATAAATTTAAAGGTATATTATATATCTTTTAAGCTTTAAAGTCTCCAAAAATTTTGAAGTTACAACTACAAAATTCCAATGTTTAAAAGCTGTGGTGAAAAACATTTCCTTCTTATTCCTGTCCCTTATAACCCAGTTCTCTTTAAATACAGTTAGTGGTTGCTTATGTTTCCCAGAGATAAGAGATTCATATTAAAATTTCTGTATTTATGTTTTTCACCAAATGGTAGTATTTGTTAGTATTTTTCAGTTAACTATCTCACTGTTCAGTTGATATCAATACAACTAGAACGGATAAACTTTTAAAAATTAGAATTCATTTAGACAGTTCTTTAGTAACAAATACCCGGGTTGTTATTGTAATCAATATTCTTGTTTACTGTACTATCACATATTCATAGATTTGTGGGACCAATTCTTAGCAGTGGAGTTGGTCATAGAATATAAATTGTTACAACACTGATAAAATACTCTGAATATTCTCCCTACGGAGACTTTAATCAACCCATTCCTCCACCAGAAATGTGTACATGACTGTTTCTCTAACATCTCTGCTACTACAATGAATCCAATTTTCATCTCTTTGCTAATCTAATCAGTGAAAATACTTCATTTTACTTTTATTTTATTTCCTTATTATAAATGATGCTGACCACATTTTTACAAGTTGAAAGTCATTTGTATTCTTTTATATATTTTGCTTTTGTCTTATTAGTTACTGGTTTCTGACTTGTAAGGCCTATTTAAAGACATTTCCTGGAAGCTAGCCCTTTGTGGAAGATGCATGATTCCCCTGGTTTGTTATTACTTGGCTCTGTTCATATTGTGTGTGTTTTTGTCAGTTATATATTAGAAATATATACAAATCTCTGGGATGTAGTCAAAGTCATACATAGATGAAAATTAATGGCTAAATTATTTTTATTAATAAAATACTAGCTAATTTCCGTACAGTCTAGAAAAGTAAGAGTGTCCTCATGAGAAAATAGAAAAGTATATAGAAGATTTGTTAAAAGTGAGAAAAATATTAGTGGTATTAATTTAAACAACTGAAGGATTAATTTTTTAATTTGTTATATTGTTTGCCTTACATATTAAAAATAAAATTACAAAATAAAAAGGGTGAAGAGGTTTGGAAGTTTGAAAAGAGGGGTTGAAAAGAAACGGGGTAAATAGACTCTATAATTTGTCTAAAATGAGAAAGAGCCATTTGAGATTGGAAACATTCAGAATGGTAGAATTATAGTGCTAAACAGATGTGCCACTGGGTGAGGTTTTTTCAGCTGTGTTTGGTTTCCTACAGGTACAAGTTTTGAGGGAAAGGTGTAACTAAAGGGCAAGGAGGGAGAGAAGAACTCTTTCCAGGAACTCCAAGAGAGTAGTGTTAGAAATTTTTACCACCACAATGACAAATTTCTTAAATCCACAGTTCTTTGTATATAGAATATCCACCAACTCAGCTCTGTTTGAAAAATCAAAATCGAAATCTAAATGTTCAATAAAAACTGACAAAATGATAAGTTAAGGTTGGGGATTAGCTTAGTGGCACAGTAAATGCTTACCACGCACAAGGCCTTGGGTTCTCCTCAGCACAGCCCTCCTCCCCCAAACCAATCAACCAACCAACCAACCAACCAACCAACCAACCAACCAACCAACCAACCAACCAACCAACCGAAAAGGCCCTGAGAAATTATGCTAAGTTAATGAAATGTCTGTTAAAACAATAAAATTCTGCAAATAAGAAAAATTACATGCAAATGAGGAAAAGTATAGTGAAATATGACAGACTTCTCTGTAATTGTAGACTTTAGAAAAGGTCCTATGAGGATTATTTTAACTAATATCCTCTTAAAAATTAATGAAAAAAAGAAAGTACACACCATCCTTAGCAGATGCTATTCTCGGTCCCTAAAGGAACAGTTTAGGAGCATTTCTATTTCAGTGTCCTTTGTAGTATGAAGAACATTTAAGATCTTTAACCTATAATTCATCAAAATTAAACCTCTCATTATCACTTGGATCTATCTTCGATAGCTACTGACATTTTGTTGCTAACATGATTTTTCAAAATGTAAACCAATTGATCCAAGTAAAGGCCACCAATATAATGTGCTTACTTTGTCTGCAGCAAGGCATACAGATCAAGCAGTGGTGGGGTGAGGGCCAAATTGGGTTTAGATTTGGTTATTGAGATAGTGCATAACTCTGAAAGCTAGAATCCCAGCAACAGCTGTGGCTATGATCCAGTCTCTCCTCATGCTCCAGACATGAATGAACCTGTATTTCACTTATGAAGTCTTACAAACAATCTATATGGAGGGTATTTTACTACCAAAGCAAGCTCAAATTTTAATTATATAATATGACTAAACATTAGGCTACAGAAAATAATTTTCACTTTTTTATTAAAACATTATCATATAAATGAACCAATGTAAAATATGACCTTACATGATTAAAAAATTAAGGAAAAAGAGTATGTTGGTAGCTCACCTGTAATCTTTCTCAAGAGGCTGAGATCTGAAGATCACTATGGTTCAAAGCAAGCCTGGGCAGGAAAGTTTGTGAGACTCTCATCTCCAATTAAGCACCAAAGAGCAGGAAGTAGAATTGTGGCTTAAGTAGCAGAGTGCTAGTTTGAGCAAAAAAGCTCACGGCAGTGCCTAAGGCCTCTCCCAACCTACCACGTGTGCATGTACCAAAACTTAAGGAGAGTACCAATCTACTGTAGAGATTCAATGATCTCTGGATCAATGGAAAAACAATGGAAATTCCTCCTGATCAATAGCCTAAATTTCATTAAAATTTCCTATCACTATTTCTAATGAGTCAAATCGAATGTCTTCCCTTTTATCATTTACCACAGCCACTATCTATTAACAAGGATAATCAAGGAAGAAAGGAGAAAAGGGGAAGTATTTATGTCATATATTGTGTGCTTAATAAAATATCAAGGATAGTTAATATAATGGGCAGTGAAATGCAGTAGACTATTTACAGGGCTATTTAAAAAGCAAACAAAGTAAAACAAAAAATTAACAAAAATGCAAACAGAAACACCAACTAAACCAAACAAACATTCCCTTCAAAACTCCCTCCAAAGTATTTCAGGTATACAGCAGCCCCAACTACTAGGGAAGATAACAAGACAGAGGTAAATAAAAAAGGCATTTGGGCATGGAGCTGATAAAGAATAGAGAGTGTGGTCAAATTATAGGTGAGAGTCCCTGAGAGTATTCATCCTGGCTATGCAAAGGCTGTAGAAAACAAGCTAAGCTTCTTGTCTGCCCCCCATCATTACACTGGGTTTTGGGAATGCCATTCAGTGCTTTCACGTGCTTAGTATGCTCAAGGTCTAGCATTCAGTGCCCAGCACTGATTTGCTTACTTAGAACCTGGAGTTTTGTATGTAGATTTATGCAAATACACATATCAATTACATCCCTAATTTACTAACAAAATCTGTTAGTGTCATCTTTCTTTGGGAGCTTTAATTTTACCTTACTTGGAGAAGAACTATCTAACATCCTGCCAAGAATAGAACTCTATAAATTTAAAAATAAAATTGGCCTCTTTATCTTTTGGGATGCAACAGCAGTATGAGATGTGGAATACCATACACTGTGTATGATACGGTAGAGATGGTTATTTTAACCTTGGTTCTTTATTACCTAAAAAGAGTTTGCTTGGCTTCTTACAATGTAAATAACTTGTTATTGTGTCTTTCTTGCAAATAAGTCAAAATACTTAATGCATTATGTATTTCCATAATATCTCTTTGATTCATCTAGTAGGTGTGTATTAGGAACTAATTTAATTTAAAAATCTTGAGGAAAAAAAGAGCAAATAGTTGCATTTTCAAATTCACTTAGCATACCACATTTTTTTTTTTTAATGGGGCTTGAACTCTGGGTCTTGGTGCTGTCCCTCAGCTCTTCGGCTCAAGGCTAGCATTGTAGAATGCTAGGCCACTTAGGCCACAGTACCACTTCTGATTTTCTGGTGGTTTATTGGAGATAAGACTTTCATGGCTTTTCCTGCCAAGGCTGGCTTTAAACCTTGATCCTCAGATCTCAGCCCCCTGAGTAGCTAGGATTACAGGCTTGAGCCACTGGTGCCAGGCACATACCACATTTTAAGAATAGCAATACTGATTAAAACTGGCACTTGTCTGCCAAACTATACACAAAACAGTACATGTTAAATCAAGTAAAAACTGCTGACACAAAATCTGATGATTAGTACAGACTTAATACTTCTAATTCTGATATAGGATTGTCAAAAGGAGAATTCCATATATCCCTCCACAGCATATCATACTTGAAGGATCTATCCACAGAACTTCTCCCCAATGGCCATCACACATACTTTTGGGAAATGATGATCTAAACAAAACTGCCCAGGCAGTGCCTTCAAGGGCCTGAGGCTGGAACTAAAGAGGCAGTTGCAAGGAAACAGTTCCCACAGGCAAGTTCTGTACACTCATCACAGGCATCATAACCAACCTCAAGTCTCCCTGTACCAGTTAATAGATCCACGATGCTTCACAGAACACTAGGTATATCTTCACCTACTATATTTCTGTATCACTTAACCTTCTGGCCTAAGATGTTACGTGTGTGTGTGTGTGTATATGTATGACAGTTCCATTAATTAAAGCAGAACATTTCAATTTAGTCCAGGTGTGTGTGTGTGTGTGTGTGTGTGTATGTGTGTGTGTGTGTGTATGACAGTTCCATTAATAGTCCTCGGGTGTGTGTGTGTGTGTGTGTGTGACAGTTCCATTAATTAAAGCAGAACATTTCAATTTAGTCCTGGCTCTTTCTCCAAAAGGTCATCCACCAGTTAGGTCCTAAAGTTGGTCAGAATGATCACAGTATCCACTCAGGATCAAGGGTAGCCCTGGCCATGAGGTGCTGATTCTATAATGTGAAGCCTATTATTACTCAAGCATCCTTTACCCTACTGCTGTTTTAGATGGCTTTCCCTAGTTTGCCCCTCAACTCCTCCAATGGACTCTGGCTCATCTGACCCTGCTTAAAGATAATCAAAAACTTCAAGCCACAGATATATTTGTTAGGGTCCTGGGGCTTGAACTCAGGGTCTGGGTACTGTCCCTGAGCATTTTGTTCAAGGCTAGTGCTCTACCACTTGATGCACAACTTCACTTCCAGCTTTTTGGTGGTTAACTGGAGAAAAGAAACTCATGAACTTTCCTGGCTGGCTTTGAACAATGATCCTCAGATCTTAGTCTCTTGAATACTTAGTATTACAGGTGTGAGCTACCAGTGCCAGGCCAAACTGTTTTTCTTTTCTCTTTCTTTCCTTCCTTCCTTCCTTCTTTCTTTTCTTTTCTTTCTTGGTTCATTATGGTGCTTGAACTCAGGGCCTTGGCACTGTCCCTGAGCTCTTTTTGTTCAATCTATTGCTCTACCACTTTGAGCCATCGCTACACTTCTGGTGTTGGAGTAGTTTATTGGAGGTAAGAGTCTCATGGACACTTTTCTGCCTGGTCTTGTTTCAAACTGAGATCTTCAGATCTCGGGCTACTGTGTAGCTAGGATTACAGATGTGAACCACTGGCGCCTGGCAAAACTGTTATTTCTTTCCTTTTTTAAAAAAACATAAACATATTTTACTGTAAAGATACTATACATGGGCTGGGAAGGTGGCTCAGTGGTAATGTGCTTGCCTTGCATGCATGAGGGCCTGGGTTTGATTCCTCAGCACCACATAAGCAGAAAAAGCCGGAAGTGGCGCTGTGGCTCAAGTGGTAGAGCGCTAACCTTGAGCTAAAGAGCTGAGGGACAGGGCCCAGGCCCAGAGTTCAGGCCCCATGATGGACCAAAAAGAAAAGAAAAAGATATTGTACAGAGGGGGTTACAGTTACATGAGCAAGGTAATTCTTATCAAGTAGTTACCCCTTCCTTTGTTTTTTCCCTACCACCCTTTCCTTCCCATATCCCCAACCCTTCCCTCCCCCCTCAAAGTTGTAAAGTTCATTTTCAACATAGTGTCTTGTACATCTCGTTGTTACAATGGATCATTCTGTAACCTTATTTCAGCATTGTTATTTCCCTTCCCCTCCCCAAATTAGAAAAATGTATATACAAGATGCAGGAAACTGTATTTCTTTAAGTAACTTGTCCAGGAAAACTGGACAAGGTCTTGCAATGCTCCTGGTTCTAGGGACCAGTTACAAGTTGTTAGGAGAACAGAGAAGAATGAAAGTAATTCAGTCTGAAAGCTGAAGGAAATTTTGCTACAGACTAAAGGCCATTCTACAAAGAATCCAGTGAGAAATTTACAGTTTGAAATCCCAATTTCCATATAAATGAACAAATGCATAGAAAAGGAAAGGAAAACCTAAAAGAAGGAAGGGAATCCCAGATAAAGGTTAGGCTGTTATGGAAAAGAAAAAGACTACACATTTTCCTTAACATGTAGATCTGAAATATGGGATGGAATTCTCGAAATTGCCAGGTTGAAGGAAAGAGTCAATCAATTTGAAGTTTTAATATTAAAGCTTGCAAGCAAGATTTAGCTTCTTCTAATGAAAATGTCTAACTCCTAGATTCCCACTGTGGCTAGGTCCTTCTGGCCACAGCCAGGCCCAGAACTCCTGAAGAACCTGTTACTGGCTTTCCTGCTTAACCCAACATATAGCATTGTTCTCAGCAAACAACTATAGGTCTATCTGCCTAAGAGGCTATTTCATCTTTGATAAAGAGGAGTTTAGTCTCTATTCATTATTACTCCCGCATAGGACCTATGATGCCTTTGAGCACAATAGGTGCTTTAAAGACTACTGTCAAATTGAAATTATCCTATTTCATTAAAAACACAAAAACCTCCCACAAAATTTGTAACCTGACTTGTGTTTCAAACATTTTTAGTTCAAAAGGAATCCAATTTCACCAACCTGACTACAAGAATTGATAGCCATCAACTGGTTTCCCCAACAAGTAATTCTAAGTAATATTTATGTTTCACCTACTAACTGAATCTTTTCTTCATGCTCATTAATTGCAAACTTAACATTAGAGTTCTGGGAATAACGTATATGCCATCAACTACTGCCTTATTGTATTTTAACATTTGCTGTGTTAGGCATACTCTTATAAATCTGTTACCACAGTTTTACTCCTGTCAACTCCTGGATGTCGAGCAGACCCTGCCCAGTACCTGTGTTACCTAGGCAACTGGCACACCGCTGAAGTCACATCTGAATCCGATGTGGCCACACCTTTCTCCCATCTGTTCCCACCTCCCTTTACCTGGCCACACTTTTCTTTGCCCCTACCCTAGCTAAGGCCTAGCCCAGGGTCAGACAGCCTCTTTGCCAGCTGTGTGGAGTGCCAAAATGGCCTGGTGCCAGCCAGAACAATGAATTAAAACCTACCCCTTACCTGAATACCACGTGTGTGGTTGTGTTCTTACTCGGCAGCCTCCTCTTTAAAAACATAACATCAATAACATTAAGTATGTGGATGTAAGCTGTGTTCAAAATATTTCAATAGAAACATAAGTTAATCTACTTTCAACTCTATTCAAGATTTACTAGGTGCTGGTGGTTCATGTCTCTAATCCTAGCTACTCACAAGGCTGAGGCCCTGAGGACTAAGATGTGAAGCCAGCCAAAGAAGAAAAATCTATGAGCTTTCATTAAAATGACAGACTGAAAACATGGCTCAGCTGATAGAGCTTCAGCACTGAGAAAGCACTCTCAGCCAGAGTGCAAGGCCCTGAGTTTAAGCTATGGCACTGGCATAAAAACTAATAACTACTAACTAGCCTGGCGTCAGAAAGTGTTTACTGACTGATTGTCAGTGGGGAAAAATGCAGAAGTAGAAAATGTTCTCACTAGGTTTGAGATTATACACATGCACACACACATGCATATGTAGATAAGAAAAAACGCTTAATACTAAACTTGGTCTTTCTGTCACTATTTCAGAGGGAACTGTATGTCAATAAACTATCACCACTTCTTAGTAACAAAACAATTATTTTCTTCTGAAGACATTCATGTTTTATCACAGATAGTGATCTTCCCAGATCATGACTGAGCTCAAAATATTTAAAAAATTAAGATAATTAGGAAAAAACTCAAATGCTATTTTCTAGTATATGTTAAGTAGTTCTTAGCTCATACAAAACTGACTTCTTAGTTATTCAAGAGTTTAATTTATAACTTACTTTTAGGTCTCCCTTAAAAACATCTCTGAGGCTGGGTGTGGTGGCTCACACTTCTATAATCCTAGCTACTCAGAAGGCTGAGATCTGAGGATCACTCTTTGAAGCCAGCCTGGGTAGGAAAGCCCATGAGACTTTTATCTCCAATTAACTATTCAAAAAACCAACCATAGAGCTGTGGCTCAAGTGATAGACTGCTAGCCACTTGCCAAAGAGCTCAGGGACAGTGCTCAGGCCTGACCCCTGTTGTTGCTGTATTTGATTTTGGTACTCTGCATCTTGTATATATATTTGTTTAATCAGAGGAGGGGAAGGGGAATAACAAAATGTTGAAACAAGGATAAAGGGTGACCTATTTCAACAATTCTATCCACAGGACAGTATATTGGAAATGAACTTTACAACTTCGGGCAGGGTGGGGGTGGGGTAGGAAAGAGTGTTGGAGGTGGGAGAGGGAAGGGATAGTGGGACAACTATTAGGGAAGGGGTAACAATGACGGACAAGTAATATACTCATTGCCTTATTCATGTAACTGTGACCCCTCTGTATAGCATCTTTACAACAAAATAAAGAACTAGTGGGATCAAATGGGGCTATGGCCAGGGTAAATTTCTCAAGGTGTTAGGACAGGACTAGCTTTTTCCTAAGATTATACTGCCTAGTGATGCTGCAGCTGCCTTACTGTGTGGAAACACACTGTGTGATGCTTATGTGACAAAACTGCCTAATGACCCACTGTTCAGGAAGTGTTTATGCTGAGGATGTTGAGCTTCACAGAAAGGCCTTTCATAACATTAGAGATATTCTTGGTGTTTAATGCTAGAAGTTTAAGTTTTCTAAGAAGCTAGCTGCTTCTACATCAAGACCATTCACATGAATAAGCATTGTTCACTCTTTGCACAAGCTTCTGAGAACTTTCAGACCCCTTTCTGAGGAGGCCTACCTGAGGCCCCAAACTGTATAAGCTCTCTTATACGCATCCTTCTGTTTGCTTGCAAGTTTCATATAAGGCCACAATGTTGTTTACTTTCCCTTCTCTTCTTGATGGTTTTGCTTAAAAAAATGCCCATAGGATTCTGATTCACTGGTAAGAAAAGCAAAATAAGTTGTAAATAAGATTAAAGATAGTATGATTTTAGTTTATATAAGAACAAGGTTCCAAAATTATTTCTTCTCTCCTTCCCTTCCTCTTCTTTTTGCAATGTTAAGAATGAAAACAGGTTTCACACATTCTACACAAGTGCTTTGTGCTCTACTACTGACCTACAACTTCAGCCTCAAAATTCTGCTATTCAATATTGAGAATTTAGAATGACAGTAAAAGATCATAGGTGGGCTGGGAAGGTGGCTCAGTGGTAGAGTGTTTGCCTTGCATGTATGAGGTCCTGGGTTCGATTCCTCAGCACCACATAAGCAGAAAAAGCTGGAAGTGGCGCTGTAGCTCAAGTGGTAGAGTGCTAGCCTAGAGCTGAGGAGCAGTGCCCAGGCCCAGAGTTCAGGCCCCATGACCGGCAAAAAAAAAAAAAAAAAAGATCATAGGTACCCAGACTAATTCAAGGACATCTACTTTTACCCCAATAGAGGGGGAAAAAAAAAAAAAGCTAAAAGAAGTCAGTATTATTCAAGATTGTTCTGCAAGGTGATTCTATATACATGTTAAAAAAAGAAAATTTTCTTCATTAGAGAATTTGTTTTTAAAGATATCATTATCCAAACTTATACACACAGAAACATAAGCCGAACCAACTAACAGATTCATAAACATTCAAATGAGAGAAACTTCAAGGGCTTTGTAAATAATGCATATTTTATTCAGTCAAGTTGACTTACTGTTTTCTTTATATAAACAAGTAACTTAAGTAATTTAATTCAGTGAGACCAATGAAATGAAATCAGATCTTTGAAGAACAATAAAATGTTAATTTTATCCCATTTATTTATTGTGCTATTGCTTCTGCAAGATAGGAAAGAAATTCAAATTCTGACCAGGGTCAATCCTTAATATTCCTAGCAGCAGAAAACTAAACCATTTAAACTATATGGATTTCTATAACATAATTCATATAGATAAACACAATAGTGCCCTGGACATGGTTATTCATAGTTCTAGGTTATTTGCTGGGTTTGCCTTCAGCATCTATTTACTTGAATACCATGGAGAGAATTTTCTTAACAAATTTTAGTTCCTTTAAATAGTGTTAGTTTAGGCCTGGTGCCAGTGTCTCAAGCCTGTAATCCTAGCTACTCAGGAGGCTGAGATCTGAAGATGGCGGGTCAAAGCAGGAAAGTCCGTGAGACTCACCTTCAATTAACCACAAGAAAACCGGAAGTGGCGCTGTGGCTCCAGTGGTAGAGCAGTGTCCTTGAGCTGAAGAGCTCAGGGACAGAGCCCAGGTCCAGAGTCCAAGCCCCATGACGCACCAAAAAAAAAAACAAAACTAGCTTTCTGTGAACCTTTTCTGCTTCTTTCTTTCACACACACACAAGCTCAGGCAGTAGTACAAGTAAAGCTGGGATGTAGAAACTCATCCTGATGGTATTAGGAAGAGAGATCTGCAGGAGCCATTACAAAATCCAGACAAGAATTACAAGATAATGAAGCCCATCAGGATGAGGACACAAAGATGGTTCGGCAAGGGGAGTATGTGAGAGCCTCTTTATGACAAAGATCTACTGACTCTGGATAAAGTTATTAGAGAGTAAGGTGACTTTCAGTTTTTACTAATGGATGAGAGGGAATAAATGAATGCAGAAGGGCAGGTATGCATTAAGGGAAAGTATGGGATTTGGAATGCAGAGATTCCAATCTGAGGTACTGGTATCACACCTAGAAAATATCCAGGATGTTCTTGGAAAGAAAGGTGGGCCAGATAGCAAGGATGAATTGGCTTGAAGTAGAGACAGCATCTGGGAAGAGTGTGTGAAGGTAAAGATGGAATACAGGGCCTTCAGTATGAAAGGAAGAGAAAGGCAAGGGGAGGAATGTTAGCAAACAGGTAAAGATGGAATAGGGGGTGGGATTGAGGATGAGGTGGGAATGGACAACCAGGTAAGGAGAGGCAAAGTAACAGGAAGAAAAATCAAGCAGATTACAGCAGTAGAAAGCAGATGTTGACAGTAGAGATTATGCAGTCCATTCACATTGCAGGTAATCTATCAGGGCACCAAAACATCCCAGACTGCACTGTATGTTTTTCTTCTACTAAGGAAAAGGCAAACAGGACCAAAGGCACACAGCCTACCACAGGAAGATTTCTTCTGAGGACCTTAACTCTGTCATCACCAGAACTGTCATGCTGAGAAGCTCTCCTTAAGACATATGAACCTTTCCAGGCTTTAGTTTCCCGTCTTCCTGAAAAAACATACACACATTTTTTTCTTCAATTCCCCCTCTAAGTCTTACTTCCTCTTTCCTTTCTCCTCATATTCCAGTCTTCCATTATGACTACTTTGCACAAATGTTATTTCTCATTCATACTTCTCTTGCCACTCTGCTGGCATTTTGAAATATGGAATGTACCCAACTTTTAAGCTACTTCCAATTTCTAAAACTTCACCCTTTATGATAATGTTGCAACAGGGTATACATACACAACATAAAACATTGACTTAGGAACTCTACAGCTAGGAGAGAACAATGAAAAGGTAAATTGGACATAGTGCTGTGCCTTTTCCCAGCCAGGCCTCAGCAGTTGTGTGTTCAGTGTGGGTTTTAGTATTGTAAGAAAAGCAATGGGAAAGCAGGAATGGCAAAAAAATAAAATAAAATAAAAAAATTAGAGAATAACAAAGAGAAGATCCAAATTCTACTTTGCACATTGCCATCAAGAGGCAGTAAGTACAGTCAGGCTTCCAGATCTGCAGATGCTTTTCCTGCAGATCAGTCAGCTGTCGACCAAAACAATTTGAGAAATAAAATTATGTTTATATTGGAACTTTATTGCTGCTAGTTATAAACAACAGACAACTACAGACACAGCATTATATTGGATTAGGTATTATAGGTCATTTGCAGATGATTTCATATATGCAGGTATTTTTTTGTTTTTGCAAATATTATGCTATTTTCTATGAGGAACCTGGACATTTGTAAATTTTTTAACTATAGCAGGACTGTGGATACGCAGGTATGACTATAAGAAATGCAATTCTAGTAAGACTACTGTAATAGAACATTTTAATAATTATATTTTTGGGAGGCCCTTGTGCTTGCTAAGCTGTTCTATCATTTGAACCATGTCTCCAGCTTTGTTTTTCACTGGCCGTTATTAAGATAGTGTCTCACATCTTAGCTGGGTTTGTGCCTGAGCTATGGTCTGCCTATTTTAGTTGCTGGGATCAAAGGCATGTACCACCATATCCAACTTTTTCCTTGGAGACAGATTTGATTCCATGATCCTCTCAATTTCAGCCTCCCAGGTAGCACTCAACACTTCTGATTGCTAAATTTATTGGAGGTAGTTGTCTCAGAAATGCCCTTGCTCTATGGAATTCTATACTCTACAGAGGCTTCATTACAGTTGAAAAAGAATGTAGGAATCTTACAAATATTACTCTCTGCTCTAACTCTCAGTACTCGGACAAGAGAAGTTCAGTAAACGTTTAGTAACTGAATGACTATAGCTTACAAGCGTATTTTAGGCACCAATGTCTTTGTCAAAAGGTTACTGTCCACAAAATTAGAAGGAAAGAGATCATCCGAAGCTACTATGATAGAGACAGGCAACTGCTATGCTACAAAAACTATGATACATAACATTGTAAAACTCAGGAATACTTGTGGGTCTAGGAACCTCTATCTTCTTTAGCAAGGCTATAAAATAACATCATTTCAATCTAATTAAGAAATTCCTAAATACTCCCCATTTATGTTACTACTGTATTTTTAAGTATTTATGAGTGCTTTAAAGAGTACAAAGCTTCATACAGACCTTATCTCATTTATAATTTGCTGACTTACTTATATTAGCATTCCTACTACAGACAATGTTATAGGAAGATTAAAAAACAGTAAGTATGACAGGATTCTCTTCTTAACTTGAACTTTAACCAGGACCAAGGACACCTTTCATGGCAAATTTTGCTGTTTGTCTGTCTGCTTTACACTTGAGCCAAGTATTCTGCATCTACATTGTACTCTTATTATTCATTATACATCATCATTGAGCTAGTCAGATGGTTTTGTTCTAGAGATGCTCAGGACCAGGGTGCACAGCATGCTGATAAATCCTGCTATCAGTGGTCTCCATTTGTCTGGCATATGGCAAAGACTTTAAGAACAGAAAATAAACAGATTTTCTTTCTTAAGATTCCAATATTCTGAACACATTTTCCCTCATGCTGGCAAATGAAAATATAAAAGATTGCAAAATGAAAACCAGCTGTGCTGCAAGGTCCCCTTTCATTCTTAAAGAATAAAAAATAGAGGACACAACAAAAATAAGTCCTAGATTCTTTCTTATTCCCCAGGGTCAAGAAGAGGCAGAAAAACAATTCCCTGTGATAATAATTACATGCTTGGAGGATTGGAAGCTTTAAAGAGAACTGTGGATCAAAGTTAATTACTATGGAAATAATATTATTGCCAGATGAGTATATACTATACTAGCTGAGGATATAAAACAAGTTTTTTTGCATTTCACTTATTTTTAATTAATCACAACAAAGAAGCTTATTTTCCCATACATTAGTTTACATTCTTTTGACCTTTAAAAATCATCAGTGGAACAGATGGTAGCATCTTAATAAAATATGGCCACACCATTAAACAGACATTTCCAAGGACAATCTTCTTTCTTCTTTCTATAGCAGAATCTGCCTGTCATTTGAGATGTTTCAAAAATAAGAAGGGTAAGAGATTTTGTCCCAGAGATGCTGGAGGTTGAATACAGGAGTTCATATAGAGTTAAGCATGCCTTCCAACTTTGAGCTGCACACTCAGCCCAGGAAACTAATTTTTAAGAAACTATTTCTAACAAATCTTGCATCCTAACTTTATTCCACTTCTTTTTAAATGGTATGACACATCTATAATAGAGCTTCTACCCATTCTTGTCCCTCTGGTAGTGGCAAGCCTAAATCTGAGATCCTCCGGAGATTAAAAAGTTTAAGGTAGGAGAGCAGGATTTGTTAAAAAAGAAGGCACCTCTCTGGTAGCTTGTGGTCAGGACATAGATAGGCAGTAACCATGGGTCTGAGAGCCCCAAATCCAAGACCCTCACTCAGGGCTGGGAAGAAGTTCTGCTGGATAAAAAGTTGGGGCCCATTTCCATGTATAAGGCCTAAAAGGACTACATAATAGTGGCAATGTGGACAGATAGGGTAAAAAGAGGCAATATGCACACACGGACATTCAAAACACAGGCACAGAAAAGTTTGGGCAAAGCATGGACCGCAAGCATGAGGTACTAGGGTAGGCCATCTTGGACAATCTATTTCCAAGCATAGCAGCTGAGACCACATCTCTAGAGAAGTGAATGCTGTCTGTGGTTGTAGGGACCAACATAAAGATCATTCTACTGTGTTCCCTGCTTTTAGTCCATTCTATGTTCTCCTCAGTGACAGAGCTTGGAAAACTATCCCATTGCAGAGCAACTGTGTGCTAGTTCTTTGCTTGTCCACATATGCACTGGGCTAAACCCAATGACAAAGAAATACTGATGATTTCATTTGAAGGAAGACTTAAAAAACAGAGGTTTAGTCCAGTACCTGTCATTCATGACTACCTACTCCAGAGGCTAAGATATGAAGGATAGTGGTTCAAAATCAGCTTGTATAGAAAAGTCTGAAAGACTCCATTTCCAAAAAATAATCAGCAAAAAAACCAGACTGCAGGCATGGCTCAAGAGGTATTACGTTAGTAGAGCAAGCACACTGAGCAAGCACAATGGCCAATACTGGGAGAAGAAAAAGAAAAGGAAAAAAATATAGACAGTAGATGGTGACTTTCTGAGGAAGTAAAAAGATGAATATAGATTTGGTTTGACAAAATGAAATCCTGTGTTAAAATTCTGTGTGACGCCTCTATATTCAGAAAGGGAATGAAGAAGGACGGAAAAGAAAATGATGTCATGGGTAAATGTCATGGCAGGACTTTACACACAGGGGTCTAGAAAACTAATAAATACACCTATAACAAGTAATGAAATTGAAATGGCAATAAAAGGCTTCCCATCCAAGAAAAACCCAGGACCGGATTGATTCATAGCCAAATTCTATAAAGCTTTCAAAAGAAAAGCCATTCTAATATGCTTCAAACTCTTCAATGAAATTAAAAGGGAAAGTCATTACTGAACTCATTCTATGAAGCCAGCATAATTCTCATCCCAAAAGCAGATAGGGACTCATCAAAGAAAAAGAACTATAGACCCATCTCTTTGATGAACACTGATGCAAAACTTCTCAATAATTTTTTTGCCAACTGAATTCAACAACCAACCAAAAAATACATTATGATCAAATGGGATTTATTCCAGGGATGCAATGCTGGTTTAAGATATGTAAGTTCATTAATGTAATTCAACACATCAACAGAAGCAAGGACAAGGACTACATGATGATCTCAATAGATGCAGAAAAAGCATTTGACAAGATTCAACATCCCTTTAAGATAAAAATTCTGGAGAAGCTTGGAATCCATGGAACTTTCCTCAATATGATAAAAGCTGTATATGGCAGGCTTATATCCAGCTTTATACTTAATGGTGAAGTTAAAATCATTTCCTCTAAAATCAGGAATGAGACAAGGATGACTGCTCTCTCTGCTCCTCTTCAATATACTACTGGAATTTCCAGCAAGAGCAATAAGGCAAAAAAGAAAAACATAAAGGGGATCCAAATAGAAAAAGAAGAAGGAAACGATCCCTCTTTGAAGATGACACGATCCTGTATTTAAAGAACCCTACAGATTTCTCTCCCAAGTTACTCGAGCTCATATGAAACTTTGGCAAAATAGCAGGATATAAAATTAACACACAAAACCCAGTAGCTCCTCTGTATGCCAACAATGAGAAGATTAAGACTGAAATGAGGAAAGCAACTCTATTTGTAATAGTCTCAAAAAATCCTAAGAATTAACCAAAAATAGGAAAGACTTCTCTTATGAAACTTTAAAAATTTGAAAAAAGTAACTGAAACAGATTTAAGGAAATGGAAAAAACAAAAACCTTCCATGCTGCAGGATTGGAAGGATTAACATGGTAAAAATGGCAACACTGCTCAAAGCAATTTACAAACTCAATGCAATACCCATAAAAATCCCAACATCATTCTTCAAAGATATAGAGAAAGCAATTCAAAAATTCATATGGAAAAATAAAAGACCCTGAATAGTGAAAACAATCCTTAGCAGGAAGAAAAGTATTGGAGGAATATCAATATCAAACTTTAAACTCTATTACAAAGCCATAGTAATAAAAACAGCTTGGTACTGGCACAAGAATAGGCCTGAGGACCAATGGAACAGAACAGATGACCCAGAGATGAAACCACAGACCTACAGCCACCTAATATTTGATAAGGGGACCAAAAAAACAGGATGGAAGAAAGACAGCCTCTTTAACAGATGGTGCTGGCGAAATTGGTTATACCCATGCAGAAAACTGAAACTAGATCCTTATATATCACCTAATACCAGAATCAGTTCTAAATGGATCAAAGACTTCAATGTAAGGCCAGATACCATGCAAATATTACAGGAAGGGGTAGGAGAAACACTAGGGCTCCTAGGCATGGGTCAAAACTTCCTAACTGAAGATCCAGAATTTTAACAAATCAAAGGACTGGATAAATGGGATTGCATCCAACTGAGGACTTTCTGCATGGCAAAGGACATTGCTAGCAAGCTGAATAGAAATCCCACAGAATGGGAAAATATTTTAACTAGCTATACCTCATACAAGGGCCTTATATCTAAAATATACTTAGAGGGGCTGGGAATGTGGTTTAGTGATAGAGTGCTTGCTTAGCATGCAAGAAGCCTTGAGTTTGATTCCTCAGTACCACATAAACAGAAAAAGCTAGAAATGGCATGGTGGCTTGAGAGGTAGAATGCTAGCCTTGAACAAAAGAAACTCAGGGACAGTGCACAGGCCCTGATTTTACGCCACAGGACTAGCAAAAAAAAAAAAAAAAGAATACACACACACACACACACACACACACACACACACACACACACACACACACTCTCTTAGAGCTCAGAAAATAACCCCCTCCCCCAAATAACCCCTCAAAGAAACAACAACTCAGTTAGTAAATGGACTAAAGACTTGGAGACTTCGCAGAAGAACTAAGAGGCTGGGTGCTGGTGGCTCAGGCATGTAATCTAGTTACTCAGGAGAATTGTGGTTCAAAGCCAGCCCGGGTAGGAAAGTCTGTGAGATTCTTGTTTCCAATTAACCACCAGAAAACCAGAAGTGGCGTTGTGGCTTACCTTGAGCTGAAGACCTTAGAGACAGCACCCAGGCCCAAAGTTCAAGACATACAGACGACCAAAAAAAAAAATCACCTCACGACACATTTCTTAGAACATGTTCTCCTTGATAAGAGGTTGTGTATGTATGTTTTAGGGTCAAGTCTGAAACATCTAGATGCTCAGGAGCATCTAGATGCTCATGAAACTATATCACTGTCACAAATATATTTACAGAGGTACCTACATCCTCTAGAGCTGATGTTTCATTGGGATGACTTTTCTTATCCTCCAATTAAACTCTCCTTAAGTCAAATTAATTCCAATGCAACATCTCCACTAATGATTAAAAGGTGTATTTGCTATTTGTTTAAAACAAAAAGCAAATAGGAGTGGCTTTGCCTTGCCAGGGCCAACTTCCAGCAGCTCAGCCAGGCATTTAAGGTTCTCCTTATCTATGTCACACCTATCTGTAGTCATCTACTTCCACTATGTGATACCAATGACTTCACACTGCCAGTACATCAACATCAGCAACAGGGGAATCTCTACTTCTGCCTCTTAAACTACCACATCCCTACTCTTTACAGCTTAGTTTGCCCACCAGGGCTTTTTCAACCTCAAATCCCTTTCAGGTGGGCCTATGCTGTCTTATGTACATTTACAACAACTGGCTTATTTCTCTACTGGCTCATTGCACTGAACAACAAGATTCTCTTGGGTAAAGATCAAGTTTTACTTATGTTTGTACCTTCAGCAAGAGTCGCACATGGTAGTTATCCAGTAAATACTTGCTAAATTAGGGATCAAGTATTATAGTGAAGCTATACATTACATTCAAGCAATGATATCAGTAATTTCCTGCCTTCAGATTTTGAATACCACATCCAACTCTCCAGGTTCTCAAGCTTTCAGAATTAGACTGAAAATACACTACTGCTTCTCCTGGTTCTCAGCATTTTAGACTAAAACTGGAACAAGAATGATCAGTTCTCTGGGTCTCCATATTCTACTAAAGAACTTAGAGGGGCTGGGAAGGTGGCTCAGTGGTAGAGCGCTTGCCTTGCATGCATGAGGCCCTGGGTTCGATTCCTCAGCACCACATAAGCAAAAAAGAAAAAAGCCGGAAGTGGCGCTGTGGCTCAAGTGGTAGAGCGGTAGCCTTGAGCTGAAGGGTGGAGGGACAGTGCCCAGGCCCAGAGTTCAGGCCCCATGACCGGACCCCCCCCCCAAAAAAAAAAAAAAGAAAGAAAAAGAGGTCTATTTAGTGGGTCCATCTGTGTGGACTCTATGGCAAAGAAATGGACAGAGAACCGGTCATGTTTACAAGGAGCCAAATGTATGGTAGTCAATTTTCTATTTTGCTCATTACAGTTATTTTCAAACAGAATATTCTGTGATTTTATTTTGCATACAAATATCCTACTGCAATACAGAATAATTTAAAGGTACCTCCTTAGGTTAGAACTACTTTGTGGCCTAACTTCCCCCCTCATTTTCTTATATTCTCTCCTTATTTGCTCTTTGCCTTGATTCCTGTATTTACCATTTAAAAATTATATTTATTCCATTTTATCAAATATATATATATATATAAATATGTGTACACAAACATTTTTTAGTGCTGGTCTGTGTCTTGAACTCAGGACATGGGCACTGTCTCTGCTTTTTTCCCACTTCTGAATTTTTTGCTGGTTAACTGAAGGTAAGAGTCTTAGGACTTTCCTCCCTGCGAACTTTGAATCTCAGATCTTAGCATCCTGATTAGTTAGGATAATAGGTGTGAGCCACCTTGTGTGGCTACTGCACAAATCTTTTTATATCTTTAGGGGCCAAAGTGGAGTAGTAGATAGAATAAATACAATTGGGAAGCTCCTGTAAACTAACTTACAAAACCAACAATAGCACAGACTTAGTAATCATAAACTTTCTTCTATATCTAGAGAAAGAAACATGTTACTTTTCACCCCCAAATTCAGTCAGATGCCTGAATACAATTTTCTCAGCCTAAATGTCTTGAATGTTTTCTGAAGGTTCATTAAATGAATTTTTACTTATTTTCACAGTATCATTCAGCAGAACAGAGCTAGTAACTCTGAGAAAAAACACTTTAAAAAATTCTGTGCACATTTAATGATAATGACTAATCTTTCAAAGTCTAAGCAGCTATTTTGAGGCATACATGAACTGCCTGTAGCTGCCTTTGGGGCACTGTGGAAAGGTTCAGGAACAAGGCTTCTTTCTAACACAGTGCCACAGGCTACATATAAGTCCAACAAATAAATGTAGATCAAATGTTACCACTTAATTTGTGAAGAACTTAGAAAATCTAACAAAGCAATCTTTTTCCTCTTTTATTTTTCCCTTCCTTTAACCATGTTCTTACATATCTAACAAAAGTTAAATGTGTTCTCACCAAAATATATATGATTTGTTTAACCTTTCATAGTGAATAAAACCCTTTATTTGGCCACATAAAATGTAATTCTACAGGCTCTTTGATACCTCATGATAGACATATGTATCAAAGGTACTATTTCAAGAGTTAAAAAAGAGGAAAAGTAATGTTATTTAAACTGGGGTGGGATGGGAATCCCCAATAATCTTATTAGGAATAAGCTGGGTATATAGCATATGTGTGTGCGTATAGGTCCTGAGTTTGATCCCCAGCATCATGAAACAGACAAAAACAGCAAAAAAAGGAAAATAAATCAGCCAGTGAAGTGAAACATGTGTTGCTCATCAACCCTTAGCTGTCCCAGGTGATGTGTCTAGGAAGCTCTAGATTCAATCAGGGATAAAAGGAAACTCAGGACACCCCAAAATGAGCTCAAAAATCTTTGCTTCACAAGACCTTCTTGTGCCTTAACTTTACCAGCATGGCAGTCTAGACTCTATCTCATCCAAATAGCATTCTAACAATTTCACTTCCTACTTGCAAAATATATCTGCTTTCCTCCCATGATGCCTGTTTGGATTAAGGGTCAAATTTCTACTTTGTATCATATTAATCTACTCCCACCAGAGATTTGTCCAGATGAGACTGTTAGACCAATCTTATCTCAAATGCAAATCCACCACTTAATTTTCCAGCTTCCACCTCTTTAGTGGCTACTGTCAGCAAACAAATCCGTATTTCTTAAGTGTGGCCTTTCTGCATGGCACTTTCCAGTTTAGTCTTGTTGGCTGTCTCTGTACTTGACAACCAACTCTCCAGAAACATTGTACTGTTTGTTTGCTGCTACCTGAGCCTATGATGCTGCTTGATAGCTTAAGTCTACTCTCAGCTTTCTGATTCTACACAGATGCTTACTTCTATCCCAGCACATAACAAAGTCTGCAAAAAGCTGCCTCCACAGCTGTGTCCTATACAAGGTGATGAAATCGTGACGGCAGATGCTTTGCTAAACCCAAAGCTTTCATCTTTCTGTCTTTAGGACCTGGTAGAGCATTGAACAAAGTAAGATTCAAAAGTTTCTAGAAGCACATCTAAGTAATGGAGTCTGCCTGGGTTTGGGCTGGGGATATGGAATGGGGAAAATAAGAAAAATTCATAAAGAAGGTCAGGATTAAACAGACTCTTGAAGAAAGGACACTCTGGAAAAGGGTGACAAAGGACATGGCAGACAGAATAGTACTTGCAAAGGCCTGGAGGCCCATGAGGACATGGCATGAAATAAAGTGCAAGTGACCAGGGCAGAGGGCAAGATCAAACTGGAAAATGGAAAAGCAGAGGGATCTACAAAAATGTGGCCTATATGTGGGTCTTAGAAGATAATCCCAAAATATCTATTTAATCAAGGCAATTATGGGAGGTATCAACATTTTCAGGTTGGTTCAAACTACACAGTAGTCTTTTTTTCTCTTTGAGAGTACTGGGATTTGAACTCAAGGCTTCATGTTTGTATGAACTCTACCTCTCGAGCTATACCTCCAGCCCTGTTTTTTTTGTGTGTGTGTGTGTGTGTGTGTGTGTGTGTGTGTGTGTGTGTGTGTGTGTGTGTGTGTGTGTGTGTGTGTGTGTGTGTGTGCGCGCGCGCGCGCGTCTTGGGGCTTGGAGTTTGTGTGTGTGTGTTATGTATGTGTGTGCCAGTCTTGGGGCTTTAACTCGGCGTGAGTGCTGTCCCTGAACATTTTTCCCTTAAGGCTAGTGCTTTACCAATCAGCCTACAGCTCTACTTCTTGTTTTTTGGTGGTTAATTACAAATGAGAATCTCACAAACTTTCTTTCTTGGGCTGGCTCTACAATCAATCCTCAGATCTCAGCCTTTTCAGTAGCTAGGATTATAGGCACAAGCCACTGTACCCTGTTGCTTGATATTTTTGATAAGAGTATTGCTTTGTGCCTGGGCCAGCCTTGGCCATAATCCTCCTATTTACAATTTCCACTGTAGCTGAATCCATATCACCACTAACAGCCAATTCTGTAGAAATGGAGTTTTGCCTTTTTTCTTTGACCAAGCTGACCTAGAACTGAGACCCTTTCATCTCAACCTCCTGAGTAGATGGTATGACAGGCATAACTTTTGAAAAATTATTTTTCATAATATTCATAATGGGCCATTAAAATAGTAATTCACAAGGTTGCTGTAAAAATAAAATGTGTTAGCCTGGTGTTGATGGCTCATGTCTGCAATCCTAGCTACACAAGAGGCTGAGATCTTAGGGTTGTGATTCAAGGTTGTGATTCCTTCCTAGGCAGGAGCCTGTGAGACTCTTATTTCCAATCAACCAGCAAGAAGCCAGAAGGGGAGCTGTGGCTCATGTGGTAGAGTGCCAGCCTTAATGAAAAAACTAAGGGACAGCACCCAGGCCTTAAGTTCAAGCCCTAATATTGGTACAAAAAACTAAGAAACAAATACATGTGCTACTTAGTAGATATAATGTACAAAGTAGTGGTACACAATGACCAATAATGTCTGAGTGTGGAGGGAAGGAGCCATCTTTGAACACCACAGGACACTATTATTTAAGAAAGACATGTCTTAAAAACAGGTTATTATATTGGGAAATATTGTCAGAAATCCTGTGTTTTACATACATGAGTTCAGGTAAGAGTGAAAAATGACTTATTTTGGATATTTTACTTATATTTAGATAATGAACTTAGCTAAAAAGAATAGACTCAAAGTAATATACCCAATTACTTTCTAAATCTGTACTAAAACTCATTTCCAATTTTCTTCCTATTAGATATAGCTTTGATTTTCTGTCATGTACTACTGTCAACTTAGAATTTATTCATTTGAAAAATTTCTGCCCTACTGACTCCTGATTCATTTCTAGATGAAAGTTTATAAATGGAAGAGGCTACCTAGTACACTGGCTTATTATTATTATTTATTTATTTATTTAGGTCAGTTGTTGGACTTGAACTCAGGGCCTGGACACTGCTCTTGAGCTTTTTCACTCAAGGCTAGTGCTCTACCACTTTGAGCCACAGTGCCACTTCCCAGTGGCTTAGTTTTTATGAGCAAAAACCCCCAGAAACACAGAAGTCGAATGACTTCTGTAGGTTATGTAATTTGTGAGGGCTACTTGTTTTTCTTCAAACTGCTGTCACATATACTCTCTCCCAAGTCCCTGGTTCTTTAATGTAAACTGCCTGCTGACTCCGTTTATTTTGGCCATTTTCTTTTTTCTTTTTTTGGGAGGGGAGGAGGCAGTACTGAACTCAAGGGCTTGGCTTGCTAGGTAGAAAACTCTCCCACTTGGGCCACACTCCAAGCCTTTTTTCTTTTTGTTTTTTCCTAATAAGAGTCTTCCTTTTGCCCAAGCCAGCCTGAGCCTCCATCTTTCCATCTACTCTCCCAGTGTAGCTGTGAAAACAGGCTTCCACAATGCCCAGGGATTATTGGTTGACGTGAGTGTGGTAGACCTCCTAGAAGGTAAAGATTGGGAAAATTAAAGTGACAAACTATCTTCTAGATTGTGACGAAAAATGATCAGTTTGCAATTACTTGCATACTTTGTAGGTTCTCGTAACAATTACATACTTAGTAATAGGTATCTGTCAAAAATACCACCAGTATGCTTAGTGTTTATATCCTTTATCTTCCAAAGCCAACATCACTTACAAAAAATCAAGTTCTCCCAATTGTTTCTTTTCATTACATAGCCAGGTTGCATATGATCACACCTGATGCCGTTCTCAAATTTATAGAATGGCTACACTTTAGGCAAGTTTCTGAAAATGAGATGTAGTTCATGAGAGGTTTACACTTCTTACTCGGAGCCCTACTCTTTACAGAGGCACAGTCTCAATCTGTAGCTCCTTTAGGGAGCGCTCAAGCAAACCTTCCACTTGGAAGCCGCTTGTTACTGACGGCTAGCTGCATTCTCAATTCTTCCCCTCCTCGAGCGAAGTTTTAAGCGTGCAACACGCCGGTCCTAACTTCAACCCGCAACGTTCACTTCCATCCTTCCACACCGTGGAGACATGACACAAATCAATGAACCAAGGCATCAACTTTGGGGACGTGTCAGAGGATCTGAACCGCTACCGTGGCCAGAGGAAGGGTAAGTCCTCCGCTCCTCCCCACGAGGTTTCGGAGGACCACGCCAGTGGGGCAGGGGCTGACGTTTCGGTGGCGGAACCGGATCCCCTCCCCAGCGGCCGGAGACTATCCGTGGCTCCGCAACTCCGGAGGACTTGGCGAGTTCAAGCCCGAGCCCTCGGCCCTCCCGACCCCCGCCGCTCGCAAGGTCACCTGTAGTTGTAGGAGTTGAAATGCTTGCTCTCTCTCAGCATTGCCCGGTACAGGTCTAATACTTGTGCGCGACTGGAGGCTGCCATTTTGGAAGGGGAGGGGGAGAGAGGGAGAAAGGAAACTAATCCTGAACCCAACCTCCAAAACAAAAACAAACGGGTCCTCTTTGCGTAGGTCCCGGGTTTAAGCCAATAGAAATTTCGACCTATTGCAAAACCACGCATGAAATGCAGCGAGGCAGTCTGGGCTTCCTGGCCTGGGGGTACCGGGCCTAGACGTCCCACAGCCACCGTCCGCTGACGGCGGGCTGCGGCCCTCCACGCTGGAGAGGCGGGAGCAGGCAGGGCCGCGGGCAGCTAAGCCAGCGCGGGGAGGCGCCCGCCCTCCCGCCCGCTCCACGGGGACGCCCCGGGCTCACGTGGGAAGCCTCAGCGGTGGCCTATCTGGGCCTTGGGGCGAATAGCCTCCGGTCGCCTCAGCCGGGGTGCCTCGCCCCTGGAGGATAAAGTTCTGAGCAGAGTACGGAAGGAAAACGAAAACAGCCCGGGGGGCGTGACGCGGACCTCGGTCCCGCTCGAAGGCCTGGACTGCGTTGCTGGGGTTACCGAGCGCGCGCCGCCACGACGCCCCGCCCCCGGCAGCTGTTTGCTGCCCTCAACACTGCCTGAAAAGCCGGGAACGCTGTGCAGGGAAGTTCACTTTCCTTGAGCCTCGTCGGCGAATTGAGGTTTTAAGTTGTTTTTTTCCTGGCTGTGGTGGCGGTGTGAGAGGCCGGGAAACGGCTTTCCGTGTCCCCCTTGAGTTGCGGCTTCGCTCAGGGCAGCCACATCAGGGACCTTTGGGCGCAGGACCCGCCGTCTGGCAAGATGGCTGCGCCCAGACTCCACGGGAAACTTGTGAAGTGACGGGCCGAGCTTCTTGTGGGTGCGGGCGAGCAAGCTTGCCGCGACTTAGAGCTTGCGAGAGCGCGAGTCTGGGCTTCGCAGGCGCGCAGGGGGTGAGTGCTGGCTTCGCTGCAGGTCGGGGCTGTGGGGCGGTGTTCATTGGACGGAAAGGCTCCCGTTTCCGGTGTGTGTCTCGGGCTGTGGCGCTTTCTCCTTCGCGGCCCGAGTGCCCAGAATGTCGTAGACGGGAATCCTGGGATGGAGACACCAGGATTTCGTGGGTAGCTTTTAGGGGTTCCGGGGCCCTTTGGGGCCTGCTCAGAAGTAAGGCAAGAAACTAATGGAATTTGCGTTTCCAGGCTGTTCTCAGAAGACTTCAACTTTTCCGATTCACCTGGTTAAAGTGGCAAAGATTCTTGTTCTGATTCTAGAGCTTCATAGAAGCGTCGTCTACTTTTCTATCCTGTGTTTGGAAGATGCTTCTGTTCTTTTTGGAATATTGCTTTATGCCATCCACATGGGGAAGAGCTATCACTTTGCATCGCAAAACGTATCAGGGAGTAATTTTATATGTAGATGCCAAATTGCATTTGGTGCTACTCATTTTTGATACGACATAGTTTTGCCTTTTACTGAAGCAGTTTCTTATTTTCAGAAACTTTAAGGGCACTTATCTGCCCTAACATACTTTGTGTACTTGCCATCTGATGTCCTTTCATCCAATTTCATGATGTGTAATGATGGTTGTGAAAGGTATTGGATGTATCTTTTATACAGAACGTTTAGAATCTACTATCAGATTTTTTTCAGGGACTTCTCCAACTTTTGAGTTTCAAAGTAGATAAAAGGGTAGCAAGAAGAATCAGTCTTGCTGTCAATTTTCTCGAGAAAAACAATATTTTGACACTCAAAATTTCTTGAAGGATCAAAAATCAAGGTAGTTGTAAATAGTTATATACAGTAAGATCCAGAGCTGTGGTCTCTTGAGTTTGATAATTGGAATTATGTGGCACCTGGTAATACCGTTTAATCCAAATTATAATTAGACAAAGCTATCAGAGGGAAAAGGAAAAATGAAAAGTTTTGGTTGGTTTAAAAGTAGTGCTAGTTACATTTCATTGTTTTTCTTATTTTATCTTGAAAAGTGTAATTAAGGTGATCACTGTAAACAAGTGTTTATGCCCAATTATAAAGGCATTTAGTCATTAACCTTTGCAAATAATGTAATTATATGATTTTACTTTGTCTTAGTCAAATACAATTTTCCGAATAAAAATACAAGTTTAAAATTGTTTGTGTAGCCTACTCATCTATTAGTGCAAGGAATGGGTCTGGTTAGGAAAGTGATAGCTGCCGTGTGTTAAAAATTGCAGGAGGCCATGATTTGGATTTGGTACCTGCAAGGGGTCCAGTAGGTTATACCAGTATAGAGTTTCATCATAGTAACTAAACACTGGTTAGTTGCAGGAGACCCTGTAACCAGTTCACTTTTTGACTGGCTGATTTAACACTTTTTCTATGTTCTGCTTAAATTTTTCTTTACATGTTGTCAGATCACAGTGTTGGTTAGAATTTTCAGAACATCATTTGGTTCTGAGTTGCCTGATTTTTAGGTAGTTTTATTTTTCTTAGCACAGATACACTGCTACCTTTATGTAGCCTAAGGAATTTCTCTTGTAGTAGCTGTTAATGCTAATCTGCCTTCAAAAAGTTACCTTACTTTATTTGAAGTGGTTTACCAGTGTGTTGGATAGCACTATCTTGAAAGACTAATAAAAAATACCATTCCAAGGCCAAATCACATTTTTTTCTGCATTTTATTGCAGAGGTGACTTTTTTTTTCTTTTAACCAATAACTGCATTTGAGATTTTGAGTAGAATTGGATTAGAAGCTGAGAATGGACCTTACGCAGATCTTTTCATATGCATTCTATTCTGGGCCAAAGTTTTTCTTAGAGGGTAAAACACAGGATACCTACTTAATATAATAGGTCTCAAAATTTCCTTAATATTCAATGTCTGTAGTTATGAATATTTAGTTATTTGTCTGTGCACAGTCAGATATTACCTTGTGTTAAAATTAGGATTATTTGTGAATACTTAATTCTTCATGAGGACATATTTTACTTAAAACAAACTCCACACAGCCATTTATTGTCCTTATTCTTAAATATCAAACTGTGTAAAGAAACTCTTGCATGGAAGAAGAAACTCATTACTTAGAAATTATTCTTTTCTATACATGGATCTAAATGTTAATTACAAGTGCTTTTCATTTGTTTCTTATTTGATCCTTCCTTTTTTTTTTTTTTTTTTTTTTGTTGCTAGTCCTGGGGCTTGAACTCAGGGTCTGGGTGTTGTCCCTGAGCTTTTTTGGCTCAAGGATAGCACTGTTGCCACAGCTATATTTCTGGTTTTTTTTTTTTTTTTTTTTTTGTAATTGAAGAATCTCACTGGTTTTCCTGCCCTGGCTGGCTTTGAACCATGATCCTCAGATGTCAGCCTCCTGAGTAGCTAGGATTACAGGCATGAGCCACCAGTGCCCAGCATTTGATCATTCATTTTAATAGAGTCTGAAACTGGATAGAGATCAAATCACTGATTTGTGCAGATAAGCAAACTAGAACTCCTTTTCCACGTCATTCTGTAACATTAATCCACTGATATGTGACTTATCTTATATAAGAAGACAACAGAGTTACACAGATGAGAGAACTGTAGGGGAGTAAATAAAATGGTACTTTATTTTTCAAAGGCATATTATTTCCAAATGCTAGAGGACAACAAAAGAAGGATGTTCTACTAGGACTAAGGGAAGATTTTCCATGATAGAATATAGTTTTACAGTGAGTAGTAAGAGATAGATAATGAATTTGGTAAATTAATAGATTACAGTTTCTGTTTATTGTATGAAAGCATCAAATAATACAATGCAATCTAATTAGACAACTCTCAAGTGAATTGGACGGAAGGAGGAGGGAAAGGCAGGACCACCAGAAAACAAAAGTGGTCAGTCCTGTATCAGCTTCATTTTTATGTTGGTTCCTTTCTTTGGAATAAGTTTTCCCCTATGCAGTAGATAAGACATAATGCAAGTCGAACTTAATATTTGACTTGTTAAATTGAGATTAGTTATCTGTATGTTGGTACCTTTATTTCCAACCACAATTTTGAATGCTTTATTTCAAGAATAGTGAAATTTTATTTGTACATCCATAGTTGGTGTGTGTGTGTGTGTGTGTGTGTGTTTGTGTGTGTGTGTGTGTGTGTGTGCGCGCGCACGCGCGCGCGCACATGAGTTTATAACCACATTGGTACTGGGGCTTAAACTCAGGGCCCCTCTCTCTCACTTGGCTCTTGTGTTCAGGGCTGGTACTCTACCACTTAATCCTACTTATATTTCCTCTATATCTATCTATTTAAAATGTAACTGTAAAATGTAATTCTAATCATTGACTTTGTGGTAACCTGAAAGCTGTATCAAACGTGAATCCTGTGTTCTAGGAAGTTGGAGTTTAAATGCATTTATATATATAATTACATATGGAAATGCTAGCACAAAGCTCTGCCCAGGAAGTGCTGGTTAGGTATTATGTGGTCTTGGTGCAAGAAGAGTTCATGTTCATACTTATTGCCTGGGAGAACCTAAAACAGCATGGATGTTTCAGTATTTCCTAGGTGACTAGATTCAGCTATGGTTGAGAACACTGATCTATGTGAATTAGGTGGCTTTAAGAAGAAATAGTGTGGAGCTGGGACGGTGGCTCAGTGGTAGAGCGCTTGCCTTGCATGCCTGAGGCCCTGGGTTCGAGTCCTCAGCACCACATAAGCAAAAAAGAAAAAAAGCCGAAAGTGGCGCTGTGGCTCAAGTGGTAGAGCATTAGCCTTGAGCTGAAGAGCTGAGGGACAGTGCCCAGGCCCAGAGTTCAAGCCCCACGACTGGACCCAAAAAAAAAAAGGAAGTAGTGTATGTTAAGTCAGAAGATTTAGGCTTGATCAGGGCTTGATCCTGAACTAGAAAGTGTCTGAGGATAAGAGGATCCTGTGGGAAGGTGATGAATCAGCACTCAAGAATGCAAGGCAGAAGCTGAGATATCTACCTAATGGTACCCATTTGTCAAAACTTGGAAGTAGGCAAGTATCATTGGCTTAGAATGTGATCTTTCTAGCTGTGCTTTTATTCTGCATCACAGAACTCTTCAGTGCCTGCTTCAAGAATTTGATGTAGTTCATTAATTTTTCTAGGATAAAATGAGTAACTTTTAGTCATACTTAATTTTTTTTTTTTTTTTGTCATGGGACTTGAACTCTGGGCCTGAAAGCTGTCCCTCAGCTCTTCAGCTCAAGGCTACTGCTCTACGACTTGAGCCACTGGGCCACTTCTGGTTTTCTGAGTGGTTTATTGGAGAAAGAGTCTCACAGAGTTTCCTGCCCAGGCTGGCTTTGAACTGTGATCCTCAGATCTCAGCCTCCTGAGTAGCTAGGATTACAGGCCTGAACCACTGGAGCCTGGCCATATTTGAATTTTAATTTAGTTGGATTCTCACTTGTAAAGTTAACTAGTTTGTATAAGAAATATAAATATTCAGAGACTCTCGAATGCTGGTATTTATACTAGCTTTTTAGTGTTTTAGGAAAAGTTTGCATTTTTTTCTACTAGTATCTTTTTGAAAAGATTTTGTGCCTTTTTTACATTGCCTCTATGTATGAAAAATATTTCCTCTTGGAGTTTTCTGAGTCTCATATTTCTGTAGGAGTTCTTTTCAGATAGATCTAAGAAATTCCATTCTCATTTTAGGGAAAACTTAAGCCTTGTTTTTTTTTGTTATATCTAGATATTTTGCCTCTGACTATAGTCTCCGACTTCTAGGCTGCAACAATACGTATTGATTTGGGTAAAGTATATCAAATGTCTTTAGTTCTACAGGATTAATTATTTATTTACTTTTAAAGAAGTTATTTTTCCTTTTAAGGAAAACCACAAGCCTTTACCAACATGGTAATTCTTTCAGGATGTGACTGATAATAATGTTCCCTTACAAATCACCTGCATTCTTTCTCTGTTAGTACATAATTATTACATTTTTGTGTCATATTTGTGAATGGTTTGTTAATAAAACTAGCTATAATAGGAATGATAGCTGCTATTTATTTAGGTATGACTTTCTTTTCCAGGATCTTTGCTGGGCACAGGCCAACATCTCATTTTAGCATTTTTTCTAAAGACAAATTTAAAAGTTCTAGTTAATTTCTTGGAATAAGGAGTTGTAAGTTGCCATTTCTTGTTCTGGTCAGTTGGTTGTTTATAGCAACCACAGATTTGCTGACTCTGTGTGTAATTATGTTTGAAATAATTTAAGCACTATTAGGCCAATATTTTCAGATATGCAGTCTATGTGTGTGCATGTGTGTGTGCACATGTGTGCATGTGTGTGTGTATGTGTATGTTGCTAGGGATAGAACCTAGTGGATCCTGTGTGCTGGATAAGTGCCCAACTACTGAGCTACCTTCCTAGCCTGTAGGTTTGTAATGGTAAATCAAATGATACTGTAGACTGCTTAGAAGCTATACATGGAACTCATGATGTCTTTACCATTACGGTGAATACTTTTATATGACTTAATTCAACTTTATTTTTTTCTCCTAGTTCTGAGGCTTGAACTCAGGGCCTGGGCTCTGTTCCTGTGCTCAAGGCTAGTGCTCTACGAGCCATAGCACTACTTCTGACTTTTTTTTTTTTTTTTTTTTGTCGGTCATGAGGCTTTAACTCCGGGTTTGGGCACTGTCCCTGTGTTCTTCAGTTCAAGGTGAGCGCTCAACTACTGCTTGAGCCACAGTTTCACTTCTGGTTTTCTAGTTGCTTATTGGAGATAAGAGTCTCATGGACTTTTCTGCCTGGGCTGGTTTTGAACTGTGATTATCAGATGTCAGCCTCCTGAGTAGCTAGGATTACAGGCATGAGCCACTGTCACCCAGCTAACTTTTTAATTTAAAAATTTACTTGCTGAGTACAATGAAAGTAATTCAGGTTGGTATACCTGTAATCTGTATGTGCAAGTATGAGTTTGAATTAACTAATAACATTTAAGAATGATAAGAGCTTGGCTTACTTGAATTATATTTGGCAATATTATAGTAATATAATAATATTGACAGCTGTTAGAACAATAAGCTACAATTAATGAAGGAATCTTTATTGAGAAAATTATATTTGTAATAATTCCTGGAAATTTGGAACGCAGAGCAAAGTGAAGTTGTAAAGTAGGAGAAGGCTTAGCAGACAGCTTATTCTTTCCTCCCTCTCCTGATTCAAACACAGTTGTTGTTTTTTTTCCACAGTTTTGGGATAAGTATATTGTGTTAGCTTTCTTGCCAAGATAACTTATAAATTGGAAAGAGTTATTTTGGAACAGAGTTTTGGAGATTTTAGTTTATGATGTTTATGAAGGTTGTTTAACTCCTGACTGGAATATGGAAAATAAAGAGGAGACCAGGGTCTGAATCCCTTTTTTGGACACATGTCCAGTGATTGAAAACTTCCCACCAGTCCTCACTTCTTAGGGGTTCTGTCACTTCCCTATGGCACCAAACTAGGGACCAAACCCTTTGCACATTGGGCTTTGGGGACACTTCATATTCAATCTATCTGCATTTCAAATCTTTGAGCACTTTGAAACAAAGTTCCTGTATCTGACCATTTATAACTTTAGGCCCATTACACATCCCATTTGTAAACTTGACTTTGTGCTCTAAGAGATGGGTGTGACATAATCACAGTGTAACTGTCTTTTGCAGAGCCCATGTAGTCCACTATCCCAGATTGATATATTTCAGAATTCATGGAGTCCACTACTATCCAAGCTGATTCTTGATGCCCCTCTGCGAAGAACTTGGCTGAGAAGATCTTCTGCCCAGTTTCAGTGTTTCCTAAATGTCATTTTCTGTGTTGTTGAAAACTACTTGAAAATAAAATGTTTATCCTAGTACTGGTATATGCAGTTCTTTAGATTATATATTGATTCATTTCACCACATTGTAGACAGTAATTTCTTTGTTACTCTTCCCCATGCTAAACCTTGCAGTACTGCTAGGATAAAGTCTAAACTCCCAGCATAGCATATAACAACCCTATGCTATCCCTTACTATTCTCTCTCACTTGAGATTTTTCCAATTTCTCAGTTCTTCTTTCCTGTGTACTGTGCTGATTTTAGTCATGCTAATCTAGGTCTGGAATGTTCTCCCCCTTCCTAATTATTCTTCATATCTCAGGGAGATAATTTACTAAAAGATACCTTCTTTTACTGGAGCAAGTCTTCCTTATTTATACTCCTTACTATTGTGAACTGCTATTTTTTTTTTTAATAAACTGCTATTCTTTAAAAAAAGATTTTTTTTTTTTGAGGCAGAATCCGCTCCATCGATTCACCTTGATCCACCCACTTCTTCCTCCTGAATGCTGTGTATCACTTACTGGGCCTGACTGTGAGCTACTTTCAACTGGAAGTGACTTTTGTAACAGAAAACCCAAGTTAGACATGTTTAACCTACCACGGTGGCTTTGTTGTCCCCTGTGTTCTGAGAGTTCAGAATGCAGATGGCCTTTAGGTTCGATTGGTTTGAGTGTTGTTTCCAAAAACCTAATTTTCTTTTTCCCACCTTGTCTTTTCTAATGTCAGCCCATCCCTAGGCTGAAAGCCTCTCTTGGTTGTGAAAGGCCCTCCAAAATTCTGGGGTGAATGTTTCCAGAACCGCAGGAGCAAAAAGAGATGCTGGACTTTGGCAAATAGAGTTGATTGTGTACTCATCAGCCATACTTCTTCCTGGCTATTAGAACCTGACTATTTGAATGGCCTTGTGTCTAGATTTTGAAGATGAATAACCTTAGACAATGATAGAGACTCAATTCTCTCATCAGATACTGGTTCTGATACCCGGGATAGTCACAAGACATACATCTGGCTAATGAGATAAAGGGGAGTTTTTTTTTTTTTTTCCCTAGGCATGAAAAGAAGTTTACCGAATTGCTGCCCTCACCATGCTTGGTGGAGAGGCTTGGCTAAAAAGGAAAGGAGGAGTGGGGAAGGGGGCTACCCACCTCTGGGCCAGGACTTATCTAGGCCAGGGACAGGAAGAGGTGTGGCCAGGTGGGGGAAAGGTGTGGCCACACTGGATCTGAAGGCTTCTGGGAAAGGTTTTTGCTTTCCATTAATTGAATCCATTGAATATATACTAAGAGGGTTTACATATGCCGTATTTTCTTTCTTGCTGCATACACACACACACACACACACACACACACACACACACGCACGCACGCACGCACGCACGCACACACGCACACACGCACACATATATACATAGACATATCTGTTACAAGTACATATAGAGCAATCTTTTCCGAGTTAGGGAAGTTTGTAAAAGAAGACTCCGCTCTTGAATAATCAATATTCTGTCTTTTCTCTTGATTCATCACCACTCATCTTAACATGTCATTTCTTCAGTGACATGAAGAATTTTGATTATATCTTCAATTTTAATTATATCTTCCTGATTTTATTATTTCTTATAATATCGTTTCTTTAACTTCACATTTTAGAGTTTAAAATTATATAACTGTATAATGATAGGTTATTGGTGTCATCCTTTGAGAAATAGAGATTGTAAAAAGTAATGTTATTCATTTGGGAATAAGCAGAGGTTTTGCATTGAGGAATAGGCTTTACAAACTAGGAGCATATTCAACCCAACGGGTTGAAATGAATGGATGATTTTAAAAGCAAAGTGAGGAGAATTGTATTAATTATTTTGGAACAATTAATCTTTGGCCACAAGGACTAATAAGGGTATTGAGGATCAATGACAAAGGTCACACCAGCACAAGATTGAACAGAAAGTTATTGGATAATGTCTTAGCAAATATTCTTTGAGAAAGATTATCTTTCTAGCAGAGTCTCTTGTGGTAGTTCTTGATCTTAAGCTCTGTGCATGAAATCATCTCTTTATGACCCCCTCCTTTATTTATTTATTTTTGTTAGGACTTCATGCATTATCTCTGATATTATTTCACTGGGGCTGAATGAATGATTCTTTTTACTAAAATGTCAAGACCTTTTTTTTTTTTTTGGGTTGGTCGTGGGGCTGGAACGGGGCTGGAACTCAGGGCTTAGGCACTGTCCTTGCGCTCTTCCTCTTGAGCCACAGTGCCACTTCCGGTTTTCTAGTGGTTTATTGGAGATAAGAGTCTCAGAGTCTCTTGGACTTTTCCTGCCCAGGCTGGCTTTGAATTGTGATCCTCAGATCTCAGCCTCCTGAGTAGCTAGGATTATAGGCGTGAGCCACCAGCTCCCAGCTAAAATGTCAAGACCTTGAGACTAGGATTATTTTTATTTTGTTCATCACTGTTTTGCCCAAGACATTAATGCCTTGCAAGTGCAAGTGCTCAGTAAATATCATTGAATGAATGAATGAATGGAAGCAAGCCTGAAATCCTGCGACTTAAGAACCTTTCATCCTTTCATTGACCAGCGGTAATTTTACATAATATGAGATGTTTCCCCCTGGCATATATTCTATTTTGTTTGTCCTGTAAGAGTGCTCTTTTTGGTTAGGGTTTAGGTTTGGACTGTGTAGTGGTAAGCTTTAATTTTTCTTGGTGGAGTGGAAAATATAAATGAGAGAAGCTTTGTCCCTTAGCCTGTGAACTCAGCAGGCATTGTATCAGTTCCTGAGATGAGTGATACATATTTTCAACATAGCCTCTAAGGATGTATCCACCTAGAGCTTTGTGTTATTGTAAAACTTGCTTTACTAGCGCTATCTTTATAATTTGGAATGTCTAGTAGTGAATAAAATACTGTTTTATGTTTTTGGGCAATGCTGAAAGCGTGGAAATAATCATTTTAGTAGATGATTGTGCTTGGTTACTAGGCATATTATTTAGAATTGCATTTGGAATCCATATTTTCTTTCTATAAGAGTGCTCTCAGGAGGGGTTATATGAATTATTGACACAAGTTATTGATGTGCCATGGAGATAGTTTTAAAAAATTTTTTCGTTTCAGCATGCTATAATGTTGATATTGGTTTTACTGTTTCTGGGGAGATTTATTGTGACTTTTGAAGTGATTGTGAACTGTATATATGTGATAATAAAGGAGAAACTGGACCAGAATTTTATTGATTTGGTTATATTTCCCAGCTGTATCAGAGATTCCGTATCATTTTAGGTAAGTCATTTAACATTGGGTGAGTACCTAATTTATTTCCTGAATCAGAGCATTTTTAGCGAGCAGTGAAAGTGAGTACCGTTTGGTAATAATGTTGGAACAACAGGCATAAAACTGAACTATCTTGGGGATAAGACCTATAGTCTCATAGTTTGATACACTAATTCATGACTGTTAATCTGCATGCCCTTATGCTTTTGGATCTTACAAAATCAGATATGTGCTTTCCTAAGGACTTAGATTATTTTGCAGAGATAAAAATTGCTAACTGAACTAGCCTGGAGGTGAAGAGTTCAGGGACAGCACCCAGAGTTCAAGCCCCAAAACTGGGTCCCCTCCTCCCCCTCAAAAAATTGCAAGAACCGAGAATTGGAGCTTTATAAATGGTTTCAGTTGCCTCTTATTTTCCATTAATTGGCTGCATCCTGGTCACCTTCTGCCTAGAGGTGAAGTTCTTTGATTGACTTTGATTGTTCTGGGTCCCCAGACTGTTCTGTTTTATCATTTTAATACAGAAATTGTGACTGCACAGTTAGAGCTAATCACAATTTTACTTTATATTGTTTGAGATTCTAAAAGAAAGTTTCTGTATATTCTCATTTTGAATATGGGAACATAAAAAGGCAGTCAGCCTTTTACTGGCACTATTAGCAGGGGATTCACAAACTTTTCAGGTCTTTTCCCTTAACTCTCTAGCTTGTGCTTTGGAAGTGGCCAATGGTTATTGTATGTTAACTCAAGTGTGTCTCCTCTTACAAGGAAAAATAATTTCATGCCAGCATAATGTGGCCCAAGTGTCATGTAGTATTTTCCTGAAGGTCCTAGATAATACTCAGAATTCCTTTCTTCTTAGACAATTTTTAATTGACTACCAGGCATTGCAAAGGGAGTTTAATATTCTTATTTGCTTGTCATACTAGCCAAATGAACTAGACATTGTTCCTCATTTTTTACTAAAATCAAAATAAACTCATCCTGAAGGTGTGAGAACTTAAGTAGTAGTTTCAATTCATATGGTAGACTTTTTTCATTTGAACTGAGGACTGATACTAAAATATTTGCATTTTCAAGGCTGTCAAGTTGTATTTAATTTGATAGTATGAAGCCTAAAATAGCCTTGAAAAGCTAAGAAATAATTTACATTGAATTCTTGTTTTTGGTTAATAGCATCCTTTTACGCTGGGTGAGGTTTTTACCTCTAGTTAAACATTCATTTTCAAGCTCTCATTATGTCCAACAGTTGTGTTATACTGCATCCTCTTTTATTCTGTGCTTGAAATAATATAATTGGTGTGGAGATGCTTAAATGTCCCTACACAAAATAAACATTACATGCATACAACATACCTTCAGTGAATGTTTTTGTTGTTTGAATAGTAATTTGATGAAATTCCAGTTATAGTTTTGTATTTTTGTGAGATTCCTCCTAATCTATTCTTTTTCCCCTTTCAACTTCAGTATCAGATTTTTCTTTCTATGTTTAGGTTCTGCAGTTTTAGATGGAGGGATGTGAATTTCAAGTGATTTATGATGCTGACATCTCAATCTGTTCCAACCTGCAGGCAAGGCAGCTTTGGGAACCCAAGCAAGAGGAGCTATGAATCTTTGTATACTCTCATCTCATATGTAGCTTAAGCATGTGCAGCTGTGTTCTCACTTCCCCTGTAGATGAAACACATTTTATAACATATGCATGTCCTCCCATTTCTCACACACATGCAGGCAGTATCTAAATATATGCAGAATGAAAAGCTGCTATGTTTGTGCTTGCCTATCATGCATGAAACCCTGGGTTCCATTCCTCAGTACCACATAAACAGAAAAAGCAGGAAGTGGCACTGTGGCTCAAGTGTTAGAGTGCTCGCCTTGAGCAAAAAGAAGCTCAGGGACCTTGCCCAGTACCAGAGTTCAAGCCTTAGGACTGGCTAAAACAACAACAACAATAGCAACAACAATAACAACAACAACCGAATTACTAAATGGACTACACTTTGCATAGGATTCCATAAATACTTGCTTAATGGTTGGTCTATAATTCAATAGAATATCCCATTAGGGCTGTAGTTTCATGATTTACTCATATCTCTTAGCCTTATTTCTCTCCAAGGCAGGGAGGAAAGCTAGGGGCTTCAAGTTTCCTCTGAAGGAGTCTTTATAAAATTTCTTTTTTTGCTCTACTCTGACCCCCTTTTCTCTCTTTGCATTGGTCTTAGTCTTAGAGTTGCAGAAATGATTTTCAGCTATTTCTTTTTTAAATTGTACCTTTATGGTATGACAGCAGTTCATTTTGCCTTATTTAAAACTTCAATGTCCTCATATGGGTTTTCTGAAAATGAGACATGTTCATTATTTGACAATCCCAATACTCTGGAAAAACAGAGCTATGTAAGCCAACTCATGTCTTATCTAGAAAAATATGTTAGATAATATTTGATAAACACTATTCTGATCACTCAGAATTTTTTTTAACCTCTGTGAGTTTTTATGTTGTAAGTTGGAAGGCTAGATGGTTAGAAAGTCATTTACAAAGACAGGATTAGCCAGAAATAAAAACTATAAGGCGGGTAAGGGGAATAAACTAGATTTGTTTAGCATCTACCTTGTGCTGTACACTTTTCTTATATCCTACTTTCAGTTTTATTTGTTAAACATTTTTTTATTATTATCTTTAAGTAGTTGTACAAAGAAGTTCCCATTCTACAAAACAGTATATGAATACAAGGTGTCTAACAACATTGTCACCCCCACTTTCATTTTTATTTTTTATTTTATTTATTTATTTATTTTTTGGGTCTGGTCGTGGGGCCTGAACTCTGGGCCTGGGCGCTGTCCCTCAGCTCTTCAGCTCAAGGCTAGCGCTCTACCACTTGAGCCACAGCACCACTTCCGGCTTTTTTCTTTTTGCTTATGTGATGCTGAGGAATCAAACCCAGGGCCTCATGCATGCAAGGCAAGCGCTCTACCACTGAGCCACCTTCCCAGCCCCCACTTTCATTTTTAATGGGAAGTTTGAGAAAGACTGCTGTTCTTGCCTAATACATAAGCAGTTAAAAATCAGAGTGAGGATTTACTGAGGTGTTGAGCCTAGTCTTTCAACCACAATACTTTAAGGGCACAATGACATGTTTGATATTTAGATTCCTTCTTTGCTTCTAGCTAACTATTCCATTCTTCTCTATAAAAAGGATGATTGAGGCTCTGAAACTTTTCTCCTTTTCTCTGTTCAGATTCATCCTCTTGTCAATCTTTAGAGCTAGGTATTACTGGAAATTTCATGTAACATGTAAGCTATGATTTTCTGTCTTTTCTTTTTTGGTATTGGTTGAACCCAGGAGACATTGCATTTGCTAGATGAGCACTTTGGCAGTGATCCACATCCCACCCTCTATATGATTTTTATCAGAGATTTATATTTTTATTTTTTTGCTTTAGAACAATGTGGAGCTTGTTCTACATCTTTGAAATGTTGAGAAATAATTTAGTACTTTTTGTGGAGACATAAGCCAAAGGATGCTATGTTACTGCCATGAAGCTATTTAGATTGCTCACACACAGATTGATGCAGTTCTGATTTCTTAGTTCTGATTTCTTTTTTTTTTTTTTTTTTTTTTTTGGTCAGTTGTGGGGCCTAAACTCTGGATCTGAGTGCTGTCCCTCACCTCTTCAACCCAAGGCTAGCGAGCTACCACGTGAGCCACAGTGCCACATCCGGCTTTTTCTGCTTCTGTGGTGCTGAGGAATTGAACCCTGGGGCCTCATACACACAAGGTAAGCGCTCCACCTTCCCCTTAGGATCTATTTTATCTCTTGTTTATTTAGAGCTTTGTAAATCTCTGATGAGATTTAATTAGTTCCATTTTTTTATGAAGGGAATTTGAGGCTAAAAGAATTCTCAAAAGTTACACAGCTGAGACTTGAGCTCTCATATGCCTAATACTAAGGTCTACCCTTGCTCACAAGCTGCCTTTCCCCTTGTATTTCTATTTAGGAGAGAGGATTTGAGAAATGTAACCAAATTTTCTCATTTATTTTGTGTCCCATGAATTATTTCTAGTCACATTAGCTGGCACACAGAGAACTATTTTGTTTCATTTGCCCACTTGTTCTGTACCTTGGCCTCACATTAAATATTCAAGAACTTTTGAAAAGCTATTAATATTGGGTTCCACTTGAACCAAATCACCAGAAACTTTGGTGAGAGGACCAGCAAGTAGTGTCTTTAAAAAGCTCAGGAGGGGCTGGGAAGGTGGCTCAGTGGTAGAGCGCTTGCCTTGCATGCATGAGGCCCTGGGTTTGATTCTTCAGCACCATATAAGCAGAAAAAGCTGGAAGTGGCACTGTGGCTTAAGTGGTAGAGGGCTAACCTTGAGCTGAAGAGCTGAGGGACAGCGCCCAGGCCCAGAGTTCAGGCCCACAACCGACAAAAAAAAAAAAAAAAAAAAAAAGCTTAGGAGCTTGGCACAGTGGCATTTAGGAGGCTCAGGTAATTGCATTGCTTGAGCCCAGGAGTTTGGGACTGCCCTGAAGATTCTAACTTAAGACAGTCAAAGAAACAGCTTGAGGAATTCCTTTGTATCACCAATATGGAGGACTACTGTCATCAGGTTTGAGTCATACAGCTGCTTGAAATATTTATTGCTCCTGTGTGGATTTGCCCTTGCTGTTTTCTGTCTGCCCTTTAGTGATGAACAACTGAGTTCAGTAGGATGATGGTAAATACTACCAGGAGGAAGAATAATCCAGGCTTCTATCCTGACATTAAAGTGCTCAAGTTACAACTCAGATGACTGGATAGGTATGTTCAAAGCTTCCCTTGGCTTACCAAGGTATAGAGAAGCTACTTATAAGACAAACTAAGCCCTTTACTTGAACTTTACTTCCCTTCAGTGGTTTTAGCATCAGTCCTGTCTATAACGTGGAAATATGTGACACCAAGATTTCTTGCTACTTCATTTAGCTAGTCTTCACAGAATGTATGTGCCTCATTTTGTCAAACTCTTAACAGTAAATCTATACAGCCAAATATGTTGTATGTACAGCAGCCTAGATTTGTATCCCAACTTGCTGTAGAATTGGTCTCCAGAAAAACTTTTTATGAAAGGTATAATGATAATTTCAGAAACTTTCTGAAAATGGTATTTCTTCACAAAATATTTGTGAAGAGTATTTGGATTTAATAGTTAAAATGAAATCAGAATGGTATTGGGGATCCTATATAATTTCTTACTATTCTCATTTTTCCTATTTTAAATACATAGTAAGCATTTGCAAATGAGTTTTATTTCTTGTAAAGTACAGACTGTCCTTGAGTTGCTAAGGTTTGACTTGAGGATTCTTTGACTACCATAGTGGGAAGGCAGTAAACATTCAGTGCATTCAATAGAAATGGAAATTTAAATTTTGGATCTCTCCCAGGCTGGGGCATAAGATCCTTTCTCTGGTACTGGGCATTATGGGCAAGTTGCTGCTTCTAAGCAGCTCTGTGATCTATGATACAATGCAGTATGTTGCATTGTTAAGCTAGAATGTGCTGTAGATTAGGTGAAGTAAATACAGTTTCAAATTTGGGTATTCGTTATCTTATTGTGAGTCAGGAGCATCTATACCTCAGAGATTCATACTGCTTTGTAGCTCAACCAATTTTTTTTCTCCCCAGATAAGCATAGGTTGGTGTGCACAATTATTAAAATAATAAAGATGTACAAAAACACTAAACATAGTACTGGGCAAGAAGACTTATGCTGGGTGTGGCTATGGGGGGAGGGCACCCAGGAGGAGGGATGACCTGTAGTGTCCATAGTTTAGCTATGGGTGGGAAGGGCTAGAAGGGCTTCTCAATTCTCTTTCCATCTCTATAAATTAGGCAGCATAGGGACAAGTGCATGTGATTGTTAGGCCTTGAACAAAACTTACCTAGCCTTCCTTAGTCCACCTTAGAATGATGTGGTGCAAAAAGAAATAATTTTTCCTCCTCTGATATTGAAGCATAATTCAGCCAGATTCTGGTGTGTAATTTATGACACTCTTCTGACATTCTCTAATCACTGGGGACTGAGGAGCAGGATAAAGGCCCAGGGAGTGAGTGCCAAGCAGTATTACTCAAAGTTTATGCGTTTTCAAATGGGGCTTATTCACAGTATTTTCTTCAGGGTAATTGGTACTTTTCAGGGTTAGATATTTGACTGGTTGAAAGACTTAAAAAAAGTAGCAACTAAAATGGCACTTTGAAATTGCAAAATGGTTTGCTGTTAAACCAATGTAAATCAATATCAGAGGTTTGAAATTGACTATATTTTTCAGTTACCTTTTGAGAAAAGAGCATGGGTACCCATTCCAAATGTATGGTTCTAGAAAACATTTTTCAATTTACAGTGATACAAAACTTTTCACAAGAAGCGTACAAGTAGAAAAGAAAACAGTAAAACTTGTTAAGGAATGCCAACTTCCAAATACTCTGTGCATTTCTTCTTCATGAGGGTATTTCCCAAATAATCTCTGTAGGATATGAAAGGTTCTAGAAATACTGAGTCTGAGCTCTTTTTTGTTGCTTTTTGAAGATAGAGTTTTGCTATGTATCCCAGGTTGTCAGTGAAACTGAAATTTTCCTGGCTTAGACTCCCAAGTGCAGGGATTATATGTATGGACTGTCACACCATTTTTTTTTTTGTTTTAATACTGGTTCTGGGGCTTGAACTCAAGTCCTGGGCACTGTCCCTAAGCTTTTTGGCTGAGGCTGACTCTACCGCTTGAGCCACAGCTCTACTTCTGGCTTTTTGCTTGATAATTGGTGGTAAGTTTCATGGACTTTCCTGCCTGGGCTGGCTTTGAACTGCAGTTCTCAGATCTCAGCCTTCTGAGTAGCTAAGATTACAGGTGTGAGCCACCAGAGTCTGGCCACATCCGATTTTAAATGTATTATTTATGTAATGACATCAGAAATAGAAGATTGATTAAAGTTTGAAAGGTTTATGGGATTTTGCTTTTTTTCTATGTTAATATTATAATTTACTCATAATGGGGAAGAACATTGGCTTTTTTCACGTAGTAAATTATTTTTCATTGAAGTGTTCGGCCACATTGTCAATTTTTACACACCCGATTTTGAGGCATATCATTGTACTGAGCACTTTCCATATCCTTATTAGTGAGGGAAATATTAAACAAATTGAGTAATTATTAGTTGTTATTTTGTTCCTACTCTGTTTAACACTCTTCTTAAAATATTTGCTTCCTTAAGTTATCCTTTAAATTCTTCAATTAATCTAAGTTATAACTTTAAACAGTTGACTGTCGACATTTGTGCTTATTCCAGTTATTTCTACTGGAGTAAAGATAAATTGTGCATAGCCTGTAAATGTCAGAGTTTAGCACTACTTCTTCCCTAACTATGTGACTTGTGACTCGGTTACCTTCTCCTACTTTACTTCCTTCAGTCTAAAGGAACTGAAATGATATCTCCAGGAACCTTGTAAGGATAAGAATGTAGCCTCATTACTCTGCTTTGATCTTCATAAATAGTATGTGTGCAATGAGTGTAGTGGTCTGATATTTACTCAGAATGCCCATGCTAGTGACATTTTATTTAAAAGATACTTCATTTTAATTACTGAGATAGGTTCTTCCAGAAATATCTCTACCCAGTAGATGTTTGCTATGTGGATTTAAAATATATTTCTTAGTATCATTTTCTATAATTAATTTGGTCTCATTGGGTTTTCTGTTTATTTAGCATTGATCCATTTTTCTCTAAGGCTAAAATAAATGTGTAGCATAATTTTTACATTTGACTCAGTTAATTTGGTAAGGGTTGTAGAATTTCTTAAGCTCTTTGCAGCAAAAGAGATTTCTTCTTTTCTATATCTGACAGGACTCCAACTGGAAAGGAACTGCGTTGCTAGTTTAGCTTCTCATTTTTTTTTTTGTTTTTTTTGGTGGTCATGGGGCTTGAACTCTGGGCCTGAGCGCTTAGTTTAGCTTCTCTAAGGAGAGAGGAATATTGTGTCTTCCAGTCATCCTCAGAGTTTCTGTGATACTAGGGGACAGTGACCTCACTTCTGCCTTCAGTGAATTCAGAGCTATCCAGGATGTGTCTTGTGATTCCTTTGTAGGTTTTTAAAAGGAAATTTGAGCTGAGGATGATGGGTTATAATGAAGGCAATCAGGAACCTGATGTTAGAGAGTACTTAAGTTGAAAAGACAGAAAAAGATCAAAGACAATGGAATGACAAAATAAATAGGGGAGTTGTTCTGGTTCAATTTCTTTATGTAAATAAATGAAAAAGTGAATAAGAAAATAAGAAATTGGGTCACATAACTATAGAGGCTGAAAACCTCTAAGTTCTTCTTTTTTTGGGGGTCCTGTTGTGGGGCCTGAATTCTGGGCCTGGGTGCTGTCCCTCAGCTCTTCAGCTCAAGGCTAGCACTCTACCACTTGAGCCACAGTGCCACTTCTGGCTTTTTTTTTTTTTTTTTTCTGCTTATGTGGTGCTGAGGAATCGAACCCAGGCCTCATGCATGTAAGGCAAGTGCTCTACCACTGAGCCACCTTCCCAGCCCCTCTAAGTTCTTTAGTAGAATATGGAGACTCAGAGAACTGATCATTCTTGTTACAGTTTTAGTCTAAAATCCTGAGAACCAGGAGAAGCAGTAGTGTGTTTTCAGTCTGATTCTGAAAGCTTGAGAACCTGGAGAGTTGGATGTGGTATTCAAAATTTGAAGGCAGGAAATTACTGATATCCTTGCTTGAAGATAGACAGGAAGTAAACTGCGGTTTGTTAGTAGTTTTTTTCTCTTCAGGCCTTCAGTGAATTGGATGAATTATCACCACTTTGGGAATCCCTATCTGCTTTACTCATTCTACTTGCTTGGAAAGATCTTCACAATCTTATCCAGTCTATGTTTAAACCAATTATCCTGGGTACCAGAGGCCCAATCTACTGGAACGGAAGTCAATCAGTGTATCAGACTAACACATTTAGAACACCTGAATTCCAGAGGCAAGAAGATAGCACTGGAGTTCCTCCTCATCCTGGTGTCTTCTGAGGACTGTCTTCAGATAGCATCCTTATCTGTGAACTATTTGGAGCTGTGACAGTGCTCCAGAGTCTACTACATGAGACCCAGGAATATTTCTTGGGAAGAGATTGTTCACTCAAATTGCTGTCATTCCCAGTAGCTGGATGCTGCTCATGAAGTTTTTGTGGGTTGTTTGCCCTTGGTGTAAACAATGATAATGCCCTTAAGGGGAACAGCTTAATTTGGGATGAAAATCCCTTCATAACCCATATTAATAGTGGCATGGAAAGATGTAAGTAGTTAAAATTCACAGTAATTCAGAAACTCATTTAGACCTGCATTTTGTGTTGTAGGAGTAACAAAATTAATAGCTCTTTTTGTACCTGCCCACGTACACGTTGGTAACTCAAGAAATGAAATTACAAAAAGGCAGTTAATTTAGAGGAAGAAGGAGAGCAGCCTTGGGTAATGTATGGACTATTGTTTAAGTCTTCTACTGGAATAGATTTATTTGAGTGTCAGTTAAATACTTTGCTTGGTGTTTCAACTAAATGAGATAGCTGCAAAATTCACTAAAATCAGTTTCTAGAGTATGTTTAGCCCTTTCTAGCACTTCAGTTTCTTTACCTCAAAATTCCATTTCTGTCTTTTTGAATGACTTATCTTTCTAATCTAGATTTAAATGTTACTTCTTTAGATAGGCTTTTCTAGTTGTTTTTCTTATCTAAAAGTATGGTCTCTACTACTTTTTAAGGTTTGAATGATCTCTTACTTGAATAAGTTTCCCTGCCTATGCCCATTACTAGTATAGTGACTGTTACACAATAGGAGCTCAGCAAACATTTGCATGAATGAATGAAAATGATGTGATTTTTTTCAGAAAAAGGAAATATCTAGAGTGGCTCTGTTTAGTGGACAGTCTGTGTGATGGAAAAGTTTATATCCATGTTTACATTATAGCAGCAACTCCCCACATAAGGTTGTGCTGTGGTTACACAGCAGAGGAGTCAAATTTTTTGTTTTATTTAATTTTAATTAATCTAAACAACCACATCTGGCTAGTGGCTACTGTAATAGATAGTGTATATCTTCAGAATGAGGTTTTATTTTTGACAGCTAAACATATTAACTACTATGCAATGTGTGTGTGTTGGGGGGGGACTTGAATTTAGCTTTTTAGTTCAAGGCTGGGACTCTACTATTTGTGCTATAGCTTCATGTATGTTTTTTGGTGGTTAATTGGAGATAAGAGTCTCATAGACTGTCTTGCCCGGTCTGGCTTCAACCCATGATTCTCAGATGTCAGCCTCCCGAGTAGCATTATAGGCATGAGCCAGTGGTACCTGTCACAACTACGCTATTAAAAGTGGTAATTTCTGAAATTGAAAAGGGTGTTTAATAGTAGTATCATAAGCTGGGAGCTGGTGGCTTATACTTGTACTCCTAACAACTAAGAAGGTTGAGATGTGAGGATCACAGTTTGAAGTCAGCTGGGGCAAGAAAGTCAACTTAGGAGGCTGCGATGTGAGAATCACAATTTGAAGCCAGCTGGGGCATGAAAGTTCATGACATTCTTATCTCCAGTTAATCACCCAAAACTGAGAAGTGGAGCTGTTGCTCCAGCGGTAGAGTGTTAGACTTGAGCAAGAATGTTAGCTTTGAGCAAAAAAGCTCAGGGACAGTGCCCAGGCCCTGATTTCAAGCACCAGGACTGGCGCACACAAAAAATTGGTATCATTCATATAATTCATTTTAGAATGCATAGTAGGTATTTTTTATGGTTTATTCATGAAATATCTAGAGGTTCTTAGAGACAGTTTGTGATTTAATATTATCATAGAGTTTTCCTTCTATTCTTTGTTTTCTATTTTTAAAAATATTTTAATAGCATTATATTAAATTTACTGGTGCCATCCTGGGCTTCTATGGACGCATTAGGGAGTAAGGATTGGCTTGTCTTTGCGCTCAAGCCTTCTAAGGTTTTCTTTGCATGGTTAATCATTGCCAGTAACATTTATACCACTTACCTTATGAATTAGAGCATGGACTAATCCTGGAAGATAAAAGCTTTTCAATGAAGACTAGGATTTAACAAAGAACTTTCACATTAAACTTGAATAATGTAATAGTGTTTTCCAACTGAAGCTAAGATTTAATAAAGAGTTAATAGAATAAATTTTAATAATGTATTATAATCATCAGGCTTAACCTGCTGTTTTGTTTATATCATCTTACTCAAGTGAGTAGGAAATAAAAAGAGCCTCTAGTTGTAGTCGTAGAAAAAGAATATTAAAAATATCTCATTGGTTTTTTTAATATGCAGTTATCAGTAAGACTGAGCATCTTTTGGTAATGTTTAGATTCGTTTGTAGTTCCTTTTTGGGGAACTTCTGTTCCTATATGATTCTTATTTCTCTCTTTGTATGGACTCTGGAATGGTTAGAGTACTTTCTTTTAAACCATAATTTTGGCAGTAATCTATACTTTATTGAAGTTTATTTGTTTTAATAATTACAAGTTAATTAAATGCTATTGGAGTACCCGGGGGATGATCATATCATTTCTTTTTTTTATGTCATAGGATGGTACAAGGTCATTCTGGCTGGCATTGATGCTGTATTTCTTTTTTTTTTTTTGGTGGATCATGGAGTTTGAACTCTGGATCTGGGCTGTGTCCTTGAGCTCTTCAGCTCCAAGTGAGCACTCTACCACTTGAGCCACAGTGCCACTTCCGGTTTTCTGGTGGTTAATTAGAGATAAGAGTCTAACAGACTTTCCTGCCTGGGCTGGCTTTGAACCGCAATCCTCATATCTCAGCCTTCTGAGTAGCTAGGATTACAGGTGTGAGCCACCAGAGTCCAGCTATGATGCTGTATTTCTTTAATGTAGCGACTTTTTTGTTCTTTTTGTGATTGTCTTGTTTGGGATTTTTGCATGCAGTTCATAGTAGAACTTTGGGACTTGTGTTTATATCTTAATTCTCACTGATGCAACTTTTCATTGATAATCTCTGTGATTAAATTACTATCACTTCTCATGTCCAATCTTCCTCTCTCTTTGACTCATATATAGCATTGTACACTCTTGCTAATAGTCTTTCTTCCTCTTATTTAAAAGATTCCTTTTGTAGCCTTTGTGGCTGACAGCCGAGCTCTGTGCTCATTGATGGATTTGTCTTCCTTGCTGAGCCTCTGTCTTTCTGTGGTCTTCCTCCTTAACATCCCCACTTCTAATATTATATTATTACTAATTTGGTCCTTCTCTTCACAGATCACTTCACATGTCCATCTGCATGTCTGGCTGTCACCCCAAGCACAAAGTGTCTGAAATAAAATTTTCTACCGCAAGTCAGAACTTGATGTACTTGCTTCTACTTACCATGGTTTTTTCCCCTCCTCCCTCCCTCCCTCCCTCCCTCCTTCCCTCCCTCCCTTCCTATTTCCCTTTTTCCCTCTTTTTCTACCAGGGCCCTCCCTTTCTCTTGCCCTTCCTTCCTCCTGAAGAGGGCACATCTCTTAGTATATTTAGGAATCAAGAATCTTTAACATATATTTATATATATATTTTAAAATATATTTTTAATCCCTCATTCGTCTCCTTTGTACTGTTATGGCAACAGACCTTGTGTGTGTTTGTGGGGGTGTAGCGGTACTTGATAGCTTATGTTTTTTCATACAAAAATTCCTCTAGTTTGGTTGAACACTATAAATATATACTGCTGACAGGTTCTTTGAGCATAAGATGTAATTTCCCGCTGATTCCATTAAGTTCCAACTATGATTACAAATTCCATAGGACAAAAGATTGTCATGGTATTTTGGATGTTTTGTCATTGAAAATTTAAGATTCTTAATTTATTAAATATTTTAAGATTTGAAAACAAGATAGTCTAGATACAATAATAAAGGAATTTAAAAACTAGAATATAGGAATTTGAAAATTGCTCAGTTTTTTCTTCTTTTCTTTTTAAAGCAGGGCATGGCAGTGCATGTCTCTAATCCCAGGTCTTAGGAGACTATGACAGCAGAATCTTGAGTTCCACACCAGGCTGAGTTACATAGTGAGAACAGTCTAAAAAGTTAAAGAAGGAAAGGAAAGAATAAAAGGAAAGGAAGAAGGAAAAGAAGGAATAGAAAGAAGAAAGGAAGTACCAACTTAGTATTTCTACTTGAGCTACAGAAAGTATATGTTCACATATTTCTATATTGATGATTTGTGATTGGATGAGGTTGATAGACCTCTGTTTTGATGATGTGATTGTTTAATGTTGATATACTTCTGCTTTGATGATGCATTTGTTTTATGTCAATGAGATCAATTTTAGTTGGCACTATCCTCTTTATTTCCCCTGGTATGTGTTTATTATTTCTAGATGTCTCCTTAGGAGCAAATACCATATATAGAAGCTTGCATTCATCTTTGGTTTCATGCATTTTAGAACTAAGCAAAAAAATCCACAAGGCAAGATGTGTGTTCACAATGAGGAACATGATGTGATTAGTCTTTACTTAATCTGGTGCCTAGTTATCTGGATTCCTTCACTCTTGCTAAAAAAGTTTCATGTGGCATAGGAAACTGCTTCCTCAACCCTGATTCTTTTGATTTATTGTAGAATTTTAATAAGATGAAACTTTGGATAAGTTTAATTTCTTCTAATTTTATTGTTCCACAGTCCAGTGGTGCTAGAATCCCTTCTGAAAGAAGGTGCAACAGTATTTTTTAGGAGGTGAATAAAGTGGTATAAGAGGTTGAGTAGTCTCAGTTACCTAAATTGTTCAATTTGAGAGGGAAAAAATCCCCTTTATAGGAAAATGACATTTGAATACTGTGTGAAAAAGAACCATTTATTCTCTTTGGTCTGCTAATGAGTTAGAGATTTAGCAATTTTTCTTACCCTTAGAATTAAATATTTAATATATTTGAAAAATAAGGTTTCCTTATGTGCATTCATTTATTTTAATAATATGTAGTAATTATATGTACAGAGTAGGGTAAGACATATTATCTTCCTCTAAAGAGTGTCTGCTTTAGGAAGAGAAATTAGTAAGTCTCCAGCCACAACAAAATCTGTAATATTAAATCAGGGATACCTAAATCAGACAGGTAGGTAAATCAGTGAGGGTTTTGGTCAAGGATGCTATATTTGCATGGATATATACTTCTATATGGCTGTTGTTGGGGCAGAAGTTGTTAATGGAAGGACAGTAAGGGTTGGCATATATTCAGTAAATACATCAAACATGTAAATGATTAGATTTTTTTCTAGAGGGTTTTAAGCAAAAGTTGCCTTTTTAAAGGCTTATATCATTTTGACTGCAGCCTAGATTTCTGGTCAAAGCACATGCGTTGCAGCGGATAACTGTGTACCTGGTGTAGTTTGGTGATCTATGTGAGAAATGATGAGGACCAGAACCAGCAGCAGTGGGGGAAATGGTCAAATGCCCAAGAAATGTGACATTAGAAAATGTCTGGCCTGTTGTAGATGGGATATGAGGGATAAAGAAGGACTACTTAAGGATGCTTCCAATCAGGTTGTATGTGATGCAGTTTACCAGGTCATAGATGCTGGTAGGTTTTACATAGTACTGATAGGTTTTACATTTGTTGAATTTAAGATAACTGAGGTACACCCAAGTGGAGAAGTTCTGTAATAGGAAACATATGTGAACTGAAGTTCTTGAGGAAACTGGAACTGGAAAGAGATTCGAGGGGTCTTGACCTGTAATTGCCATTTAAAGTCAATTATATTTGTAGATGAGACCAAAAGAGGTTATGGAGTAGAGGGAAAAGAAACATACCAAGATGGAAGGGTAGATACCCTAACTGCTTGAATGGAGGATCTGAGTCTTTTCAGGAGCTGAGTGAAAATGTTCAGAGAGGGATGAGGGAGTCAGGAAGGAGGCCCCAGTCACGGATAGAAGGCTCAGGTTCCTGCATGTACAATAGCAGCATCAATACTGCTGTGAGTTTAGACAGATGAGAAAGAGAAGTGCTTTAGTGTTTAAATCTTGGCATCTTAAAAAGATAAGGTCATGAAGGGGATTGTAGCTGGATAGGCTTGTCAAGAGAGAAGGGTCCTTTTGTTTTCTCAGAGTAATTTGGACTCAGGCCTTCTTGCACTAAGGTATAACAAGCAGGAAGGTTGGATACTTATGTAGTTAAGATGGAATACATGCTGGAGGTGAACTGGGAAGGATTGTAGTGTGGTCACTCTGTGTCTCAGCATAAATAAATATAAATTATTTAAACTTAAAGGTGGGCCATATCATTTTTGTGGTAAAGAAAATGTATTCACTGTATAGAAAGCTGGATTACGTGCACCTTAAATCCTCAAAATCTTTATTAAAGATACTGTAGATACTCACTTTCACTAAATTCTTGGTAAAAGACAATTCAGAAACTTCATGTGCCATTTTTCATGTATTTCTTGAATTACATTCTTGTCATTGGTATCGTGGAACTTGAGACAACAGCACCGTTGCAACATGTATTTTTAGTGCCAATTTTGACCATAGTGAAGTGGCTGTGAAGGCTGAAGGTCAAGAGTTTGATTGATTGGGTGATTAAAATTCCTTTTAAAACAAATTAGAGGTGGCAGATTTGCCACAGGTGAGAAGTACTACAAGGAAATGAATCTCATTAATATATAAAACTTCTTGGATCATCAAAAAAAGAAGTTTAGTTTCACACACACACACACACACACACACACACACACACACACACACACGCACACACACACTCACCAGGATTTGAATAGAAATTAGTGTTTGATATTTTGCAACTCAGTGTTTAGCATTATTTTCTGTATATTTATGACTGATGCAGGCACTAGATAAACATTTTTGTTTTTAATTTAGAGACTGGTACCTTAAGTGCTTTGTTGTAGCCATTTGCTGTATTTGCCTTTACATTTGGGTTCTTCATGGTGATTACATTTTTGATCATACATCTCTCTCTTAGGAGAAGGTAGAATAACAGGAAGGAAGCCAGAACCAGTGTTCAGGAAGAAAAGGAGCAAGAGATAAAGAATGATGAAGGGTGTGTGAGGTGATGTGTCTGTTATATTACTCAGGAACTTAATACATGCCAGACTTCATATATTTTATCCTCACAATAATCTTGGAAGGGTCAATATTGAAATTACTTGTATTTTCAAAGAAAGAAAAATTGCTCAAAAACATGGTGGTGGTAACTACTGTTAGAGGTGAAAATTGCTTCAGTGTAACTGTTATGTTTCTATTCTAATTTCTCTTTATTTTTGTCTTAAAATATATAGTCTTAGACATTTGAGTCAAAAGAGCTAAATGTTCTGATGTTAGTTACATGAGGGCTGGGGCCAGTTGGAACTCTACTTTTATGAGTAGTTGGAAATTTTATAAGACTTTCTTTTTTTGAGTCAGTCATTGGGCCTGAGCACTGTCCCTCAGCTCTTCTGCTCGCCACTTCTGGCTTTTTCTGTTTATGTGGTAGTGAGGAATCAAACCCAGGGCCTCATCCATGTAAGGCAAGCCACTATACCACTGAGCCACCTTCCCAGCCCCATTATAAGACATTTTTTAAATGATCAAGAGAAGTAAAATAGTCTTGCTTGCATAATAAAATGTGAAAGGATATTTATGAGATGAGCTTATGAGTAGCAGAGGAACTTCTACCTACTCTCAGATTTATAAGATACCTTAACCTTTGTGTGTGTTTGTGGTGGGGAGGTTGTAGATGGAACTCATAGCCTTGTGCCTGCTACATAAGTGGCTGCTAGTGAGCTATATCCCCCAGCATTTGAATGTACTTTTGAGTCAAAATCATTAGCAAACTATTTAGGATATGCCACTAAAATTAGTATTTCCTATGTGGTTATATCAGGATAATGTAACCAGCATATTTCTACACTGTAGAAATTGGGTGGTTTCTTTATCTTCCTAAAGTAGATGTTTTGTCTCAGTAAGGGACATTTATGCTGCAGAGAAGCCCAGGGCTAATTTTTATTTAAAGTGAATTTTCTAGCCTTTATCAATGGAACAGAAACAGCTAGTTAAAGTACACATTTCCCTACATATATTTTGAAGTATCCCAACTTCCTGGGGTCCGTGGATCTCGAACCCACTGTGGGTGAATGGAGTCACCAACATTCAGTCAATTGGGCTAAGAATCTTCATTAGCCAAGGCAACTGCTCCCCACTCCCCAAGATAGTGAAGAACAACAGTAAAGTCAAATAGTTCAGGGTATTTAAGGGCAAGATCCATGATGGGGGGCCAGGGCACACTTGCAGCTGGCCAGTGGTAGTTTTGTGATTGGCAAAGAAACAAATTACAGAAGCAGAGCTAGCAGTTAGTGGTTACAAAATAGCGATTATAATTCTGGTCATTTTAGTAACCAAGGTAGTGTTAGACTCGATCTTGAGACCCTCCGAATGACCGCCAGAGACCACGACCAATGCAAACAGCAAATGAGTCATTTATTTGCAAACTGGAGCCTGGACTCACAATCGTCACCAACGCAGAGGGTCAGAGTTGTGAGCCCCGACCACATGTTCACTAGGGTTCTTATAGGGTTTCCAGCAAATAGGAGGGGGTTGAAGATTTGCAGGCTTCTACATAATTGGTCAGCAACTGCTCAGCATTTCGTGGGCAAATTTCAGGATAGGCTCATTGGTTAGGGGCATAATCATTTCCATTAAGGGTAGGGGTTTTCCAACGTAGTGATTACAGCATTGGTTAAGTCATACATAGTAAGCAGATCATTGGTTGGGATACATAAGACTAACATAGGAATGCAGGCAACAATATATTTTTTAACTGTTTATGACCCTACAGCTGCTTTTTCCAGGAACTTGACCAACCTGTACATTTTCCAGTAACTGGGGTCGTGTTTCTCAACCCTTTGTCTAACTGGCAGTGGCTAGGGGTATAATTGCAGTTTTGATTGTGGGTTTTCCAAGAACTTTTCCAAAAACTGGTTTTTCCGACAAGTGTTTGTCCTTAAGTGGCTAACTTGTGTTCTTCCTCAACAGTAGTAAGTCACAAGGCAAAGTTCTTATCCTAGATCTTCCCATCAAAGAAGCAAGTTAGTGAAATAGCAATTACAGTCTCAATAAGCAAAGTAATAAGCACCACATATTTATGCCCCAAATCAAACTGCCTTCCAGGTTTTCTGGCTCTTTGAGTTTTACTGTTATTTACCAAATTCAAGTAACCTGGTGTTTAACTCACTAATTTACTTCAAGCCATTACCTTTGGAATTTTCCTTTTAATGACTAGCGTGGAGTTTTTTTTTGTACATGGTGATCCTGCCTTTCAAGTTTGGCCCTATTCTTAATAATAAGTAATTTTGTTCTGTTTCTTATTTCACATTTTATATTCTTTTCTTTTTGAGCAAGTTGGCAAAAGGGGGATAAGTGTCATTCTGAAACAGTGTCACCTGTAAGCATGCTGGCTCAGCTTGATTGTATGTCACAGCCTGTTTCTCTTGCTTTACACACTACTGTCAGGGAGGGCTTGGTCACCCTCTGTGTTACCCCTTTCTCCATATCCAAGTACAGACCAATGGGTCTCATCAAATTGCCTTTTATTTTCCTCTACCAATTGAGCCACAGCTTTACTTATGGCTTTTTTTGTTTTGTTTTTGCTAATTAATTGGAGATGAGTCTCATGGACTTTCCTGCCTCATCTGGCTTTGAACCTCGATTCTTAGATCTCAGCCTCCTGAGTAGCTTTAATTACAGGCATAAATCACCAGCACCCAGCTCAGAACTACTTTTTAAGCAGAAAATGCTGGGTGTACATGGTCCATAACCTTTCTTCCTGAGTGGAGGGAAGACAAAAATCACTTGTTAAAAGGACATCCTAGGCCCACATTCAGGTTCTCTGATATGGAAATACCTTCAGAATTCTCATTAAATCTGTAGTTCCCAACTGTGTCTTTGTACTCCTCCTAGGGAGCTATCGAAAATAATGATGCCATTATGCTTGGGTCATTCTGTGATAAGTTCTTGTCTAACATGCAGACCCTGGATTCTATTCCAAAGTGTTAGGGTCTTGGCTCTGATGTGACTGATTGGATATGTGCTGAATCATTGTGATTTTAAAAACCTTCTGAAGCCATTCTGTATGACTCTTCTAATGTCATTAGCTGAGATCCTTGGAATATATTCCTCATGTATGAAGGGAATCTCTTTTATTTGTTGGGGAAAATTACCTTTTTATCCTTATGGAGTATAACTTTATACACTTTAGTGCTGGTTACTATGGAAGATAGATTTAAGTTCTGTAGCGCTTTGCATTGAGAAAAATAGAGGAAGGACAATTATTTGCTTATCTAGTTCACTTTATGGGTTTTGATGACATTTTCATTTTATTAGCTGATTATGATATTTGTATGGTATTTCAAAGGCTTCTCATTCATACTTTTTACCTCCTCTGGTGAACATAGTTACAGTGCTTCCTATTCTCCTGTGTTTGGAAATGGTTAGCTCATTAAATATGCTTTTTGTGAACCACATAGTCCAAGAATTGTCTGATATGGAGCAATGCTTTTTTTAAACTTCTCCTGGGCTCCTGGAGGATCTTTTTTTTGTTTTTTGTTTTTGTTTTTTGATACCTATATTGGTGCTGAGGTGTGTCTTAGTGACAGCCGTACATTCTCTCCCGATCTCCTTGCCCCAGTCCTGGCTTGAAATGGAACTCTGAGCTTGGGTGCTGTCCCTAGGCTCCTTTTTACTCAAGGCTAGCACTCTACTACTTGAGCCAGAGCACCATTTCTGGCGCTTGGCGCTGTGTGTGTGTGTGTGTGTGTGTGTGTGTGTGTGTGTGTGTGTGTGTGTGTGTGTGTGTGTGTGTGTGTGTGTGTGCACTCTACTACTTGAGCCAGAGCACCATTTCTGGCGCTCGGCGCTGTGTGTGTGTGTGTGTGTGTGTGTGTGTGTGTGTGTGAGATTAATTGGAGATGAAAGTCTTACAGACTTTCCTGTCGGTCTGGCTTTGAACCATGATCCTCAGATTTCAGCTTCTTGACTAGCTAGGCTTAAAGACGTGAGCCACCAGCATCTTTCTCAGATTGTAATTTTTATACTACCCACTTGGATTTGATCCTCAGTACCAGAAGAAAAGAAAAGAAACATTTAAAAGGCAGCCATGCATCTTGTATTGTCCTATTTTCTCTATGGGCAGTGATTGTGTTGGGCTGCGACTTCAAGGTTACTTGGTGGAATGTTCATCAAGTGTGGAGATGAGTTGTAAGGTTTGTGAAAAACCTACTTCCTTTGATTTTGTTTTAAAGATTAGAAGTGTGCCCCTGGCAGGCAGAGGCAAGAGGAGTTCCTATTATGTGTAATTAACGTGTCCGTCCTTCCGTCCTTCCTCCCTCCCTCCCTTCCTCCCTCCCTCCCTTCTTCCCTCCCTCCCTCCCTCCCTCCCTTCTTCCTTCCTTCCTTCCTTCCTTCCTTCCTTCCTTCCTTCCTTCCTTCCTTCCTTCCTTCCTTCCTTCCTTCCTCTCTTTCTTTCTCTCATTCGCTTTCTTTCTTTCCTTCTTTCTTTCTTTCATTTTTCCCTCTGTAAGAGCTTTGTCAGTAGTTGGAGATAAAGCAAGAGAAGTCATTGCCCAATACTACTTCTCCAACTCACTCACTCATTCACTGACTGACCATTTTAGGTTGGCCTATACTATGCCAGGAGATGGAGGAGAATGGGGTCATTCCTCAGCTCCTGACTTTGATTAATGTAAATTGAAAGGGAGAGAATACAACATAGAGATGACAAAAATGATGTCCATGTATTTGAAAGAAAACAAAAGAATAAAATGGATAACTTTGTTAACAGTTTTCTCATTGCTGTGACAAAATACCTGACTCAAGCAACTTGAAAGGAGAAAGGATTGAAAAGAGAAAGGAAAATCAGGGATTCAGTCCTTGGCTCTGCTGGATTCTGGACTGTGGTATGGGATTGTGGAGCAGAGATTACTCATGGTGGACAGGAAGCTGAGATCAAGGAAGGGATGGGGAACTAAGTATAGCCTTCAGAGTCATGCTTCCACGACCACTTTTTCTAGGTAGTCCCTACCTCTTGAAGTTTTAACTGCCTCTTCAAATAGCACCACCACCTGGGACCAAGGATTGGACCCATTTCCCTTTGTGGGGACACTACTCAAATCATAATTGTGTGGGCAAGTAAGTATACATTTGATGGGCAGGTCTAAATGTTATGTCTGTGTGCTCACATAGCTGCTGTTGCTTCAGAATGACAAGAATGCAGATTCTCTTCCACTTCTATTAAGATATAAAAGGGACATTAGCTGCTCATCCTCTTTGATCTTTTCACAGAGAGCTACACTGGATTTGGCATGTCATTCCCATTTAGATAATTTTTAAATAATATTTACTGAATTTTAAGTATATACAATGTCAATACAAATAATAATTATATAAATCTATAATATAAATAAATGATATGTATGTATGTATTTGTTATTAAGGAGTTGTACAAAGGGGTTACAATTCAATAAGTTGCATAATGAGTACAATGCTTCGCTTTCCCTCATTTTCTCCTTTTTGTCCCTGCCCATAAGTTGCAGTTTATTTTATACATAGTGTATATTGAATACCATGACTGCATTTGTTCACCCTTTTTCCCTGTTTTTGTGTCCCTCTTTTGCTCCCCACAAACACAATAATAACAATAAACAAAAACATCAGCATCACCACCGCCACTACCACCACCACCACGACCAAAAACATGTTTCAGTTTCTTGGAATTCATTTTGATAAATAGTACTTTAGATGTTCAGATTAGTTATGACTTTTGTTCCTCCTTTAAGTATATTCTCTGGTAGTCTGTGTGTAAATGCATAAAGCCCTCTATAAGTTATCATGTCCAGTTGTATTTTAGATCTAGTTTCCACATATGAGAGAAAACATGTACCATTTGTTTCTCTGAGTTGGCCCTCACTTAATGTGATTTTTTTCATACATGTCCCTGCAAATGGCATAACATTATTCTTTCAAAAAGATGAGTAAAATTCCATTGTATATATGTATCACATTTTTTGTTCCACTCATCTTTTATAGGGTATCTGGGCTGTTTCCATAACTTGGTGGTTGTGAATAGAGTGTAGCAGTGAGCATGGGTGTGCAAGTGTCTTTACTATATCTTGAATTGTAATGTTCTGGGTAGATGCCCAAGAGGTATGGCTGGGTTGTAGGCTAGTTCTATGTTTAGTTTTTTTGAGGAATCTCCAAACTGCCATCCAGAGTGGTTGTACGAGTTTATTTTCCCACCAACAATGCAGTAGGTTTTCTTTTACCTTACATCCCCACCAGCATTTGTTACTGTTCACATTCTCCTTGTTGGACAAATCTAACTGGGATGAGATGAAATCCCAATGCTGTTTTTATTTGCATTTCCTTTATGGCCAGGGATGTTGAGCATTTCCTCACATGTTTATTTGCATTCTTACTTCTTCTGAGAAGTCACTCCTTAGCTTCTTTGCCTATTTATTGATTGGTTTATTAGTTTTTTAGAGGGAGGGGCAGTTAATTTCTTGAGCTTGTTGGACACTTTGGATATTAGATCTTATCCCAGTCTTCTAGTTTAGTAACAGTCCTTTTGCAGAAACTTTGGTTTGATGTAATCCCATTTGTCAAGTCTCCTATTTGCTCTGCCCCATGACTCTTAAAAGTGTCTCGGCTATTCCTGTAACTTCTCCATTTAGATAATTTTTAAACCATTGTGGGGACCTGGAAAGTAAATCCTCTTCTCACTTTTATGTGGATTTCTTCCCTGAGTTAACTACTAAAGTAACAGATGTGTGTTAAGGGGGCTGGTGAGACATAACACTGTTGGATGAGGGACAGATTATCTTAACAGGCAAGGCATCTGGTCATCTTCAGAATCTTAGAAGGCTGGACTCCCTAAGGAGTTTCTGGGGGCTTTTGGATCTTTTGGTATGACTTTTCTAGTTTCTACTAATTTATGTTCCCTACTTCCTTCTGCGTACTTATTCCCAGATTGTTGTCTACAGGAGCTGGCTGGTTAGTTATTGATGTTACTAAGAAACGGTGGAGTAATAGAGAATTGAGGCCCTGGAGTTACTTTAACATTATAGGAATTTGAAATGAAAATGGCAGCAAGGTACCAGGAAATTTCTTTTAAAATGCAGACTATTGCTTTACATTGATGGTTTACCAGCCAGTCTTCCTATTCTCACCTCATAGGTCTTATTATTTCTGGGGAAATAATTCAGTAATCATGGTACTTTGTATCACCTTCCCTAGAAACTGTGGAGCTAGATCCTTTACAGGATGAGTGGTCCTTATTTGAAATACTTGAGTCCACAAGGTTCTGAGTTTTGGATTGTTTTCAGATTTTGGAATATGTACATATACATAATGAGATATTATAGGATGTGACCTACCTTTGTCTATGAAATTAATTTATGCCTTAAATATATTTCATACTTATAGCATGGAGGCAAATTCTTTCAGTATGCTTTTGTTTTGACTGCTGTTTATTGTATGAAAACATTGAAAGTGTTTTGGTGTTTAAAAGTTTCAGAATTTGGAGTATTTTTAATTTTCAGATTTAGGGATGTGGGTAGGTAGAGTTGGCACGAGATGTGACGTAATTTTGTTCCTTGTGAAAGTAACAAACATTCCAGTTTTATTGAAATTGGGGCTGAGCTGTTGGACTCCATTAACACTGAAATGTAGTGTCAAATGACTTTGGTAGACATTTTCATGGAGGCCCTGTTTCTATTACCAGTTACTAATGTCCCATCTCCCTTGTCACTAGCACACTCTAGATGACAGCTTTCTCATCTCTATTTGTCTTCTCCCCTGCCTTCCACCTTTTTTTTTTTTTTTTTTTGTCTGTACTGAGGTTTGAACTCAGGACCTCGTGCTTGCTGAGCAGTTACTTACCACTTGAGCCACAGCTTTATAGTCAGATCTTAGAGTGGGTCCCATGTTTTTTTTTTTTTTAAATGCAAAAAATGTATCAACTTTATATTTGAAAGAAGACATGACAAAAAGCAGAACAAAGTTTTGTCTCTGTAAAGTGAACTTTTATATTTGGATAACTAAGTCTCTTAGTTCTCTCTGGCAGGACAGCATTTATTTCAGCCGAAAAATGTTGCTTCATTCTCCTGTTACTTTTTGTCCCCTTCCTTATTTTCCACTGTTGTGCCTGGCATATCAGCAAACACCTTTTGTTTCTTAGTTTTTTTATATCTTCAAAATTCAGTTAACCTTACTTTATAAAGGGTTCACCTAGTTCCTCTCTGGCAATAAGAGAAGCAATAAATGGGCAGGCACCCCAGAATTATCATGCTGTTCACCCTAAGTCTAAACATCCCAACCATCTGTGTAGGCTTATCTCTTAGTGGGACAAACCATCTTAAACTCATCCTCAATAGCAAAAACAGCATGTGAATCTCAAACACTTGACCTTGATATTCTTAGAGAAGGCTGCCTTCTCATTATAAGCCTGTACTTCCTGATTTACCTTATCCTGTAGGTTGTTGGAAGAAGAAAATTTGATATAGCTTCCTAAATGAATGTTCCTTCCAGACACTGACCATTAGAATTTTCAATTTGCCAGGGTATGTTGTTTGAGATCCTAGTGCTCAGGAAGTAGCATGGCATGGAAGAAGAGAATGAGCAGTCTGAAGGGCTTGAGGGTTCACCTGGCCAGCAGATACTGGCACATCTCCACCCAGAAACCTTACTAGACCTGTCTGCTTTCCAGGCTGGGATACCTCTACTATATTAGCCATGTGGCGAAGATTGATATGTCCCTGCTGTGAGTGGTGGCAGGATTCTCCACCAGCTTTACTAACCGGCAGTCTTGAATGTGTGCTCTGTGCTGCCTGGCTCTTCAGCCTAGGCCTCCTTTTTATTGGCTCTAATCTGGCTGAGGTGTGATCTGTTAACATATGGTTTACACTTATGATCCACCCATTGCCATACCCAGTGCCAGCTTTGGACTGAGATCCTAACTATGACTTCTGTGGCTGGCATTATAAGATGTTAACATCATACCCATTTCTTTTATTGAAATGGGGTCTTGCTATTAAACCTAGATGACCCCATGTATTGGCCTTGTTAAATGGAATGTATTAGATGTTTGATGTCAATATAATAGTTAGCCAATGTGGTAGGTATGGGTTAAAGCAAGTTATATATGTTTTCTATTTTTTGGTATTTGGTCCTTTTACAAAGTCACTGTAAGTGAATTGACAAAATAGTTATTGGGGCTAGGTTCTTTGTAGCTCCCTACTTTTGGGGATAAATAATGATTTGTAAGTGAGGGTGAACATTAACAGGGACAGGCACTGGAAGTGCTTGGGCAGATATTCAAGGAGAATGCCTTGCTTGAGCTACACTGTTCACCTTGTCTCACCTGCTGAAGACTAGGTTTTGACTGCTGAGTAGAGCTAGGCTCTGGAATAGACACTGATTTACTAGCCATTTGTTCTGATCTTTGTTGTTGAAGTTTTCTTTGTTACCTTTCCATTGGATCATAACTATTAAATACCTTAAAAAGAGTCACTACATCCTTAAAAATTATTTTATTGTAAGGTGATGTCAGAGGGGTTATAGTTACATAAGTAATGAGTACATTTGTTTTTGAACATTAGTATCCCTTTTCTTATTTTCTCCCACTTAACCTCCCCCTTGCGGAGGACACCCCCCCCCTTCTCCCAAGTTGTAAAGTTAATTCCAACATAGTGTCTTGTGAGTATCACTGTTGCATTGGTTCACCCTTGCCCTTTGTCTCACTGTTTTGTTATCCCCCTTTCCTTCCCCAAATCAGATAAACGTACTTACAAGACACAGGGTACCAAAATAAAAAAACAGTGACAACAGAGGATAAAACAAAGGAGGAAAAAGCAAGAAAAAAGAAATAACTTCACACAGTACATTAAAAAAACAGGGAAACAAAAAGCCCCTTTTGTGTCCATATCTTGGAGTTCATTTCGATTAGCACCATAGTCATGTGTAATAGCTATTGAGCTCTTGTGATCCTCTGCTCTCTATTCTAGACATATACTAATTATTACAAATGAGGGAAACCATGGAGCCTGTTTCTTTCACTATGTCTTTTAAAAGTATTAACTTTCTACCTGTTTCCTATAGTGTCTAGCACATTGTTTTGTATTTGGGGGTATGTATTAATGCATGTATGTATGCATGTATGTATGTGTGTGTATGTCTGTGCACATATGTATGTATTTTCTGTTTTGTGTATGTATTAATTTTGTGTCTCTTGAATGAATGAATGAGAAAAATTAGTACTTTATCTTCATTATTCTGAAAATTCAACCAAAGCCCTGAGATTGACAGGGCCTCACAGTTCCTGTGCTCACATGGCAATCTTTAGAGGACTTCACAGGTGTAATGAAAAGGCCATTCAATAGAGGGGTTTAGGGAATGTAATTGATTGTAAAGACTTAACTCCTCTGTATAACTTCTGATGGGACTTCTTGTTCTGTAGATGAGAAGACTTAGTCCAGGAAGATGAGGGTCTCGATCCCTGGAGTAGGGTACTTTTCTCTGTGCCATGATGGGAGAACTTGCTGTGCTTGTTTAACATGCTCCTTCCCTATACCTCTACGTGTACATATCTGGACTTTAATTTGCCTCGGGACCACACTTGTCTTACCTTGTAGCTGGATAAATGCATGTTTAGGCATTGTACTTTAGTATAATAGTCAGATAGGGGTCCAGAGTACTATAGACCTGAATATTTATATCCAAGAGACTGTACAGGATCAGAATTCAATCTTATATAAAATTACAGCATTGCATTATTTTCAGGTTTGAGTAGCAGTTAACTTTTTTTATTTCTTTAGATAGTTGTACAGAGGGGGTTCACTTCAACATGTCAGTTTATGAGTACAAAACATCTTGATCAGTGTCACCCCTTCTATTTTTCTCTCCCAGCCCCACACATCTCAAGCAACCTTTTTTTTTTTTTTAATGGGGAATGTACAATGTTAGCTGTGGTTCATCATTTGGGTGTGTATCGTCCACTATTGTGATCCTAATAAAACACTGATGATGACCCATATGCCCAGAGCAGAGATTGAAGGTTGTCAAGGGAATTAACTTTGTGCTTCTTGATTTCTCTTGTGTGACTGAAATCTAAACTTCAATATTGCATCCACTGTGTGGTGATTTTTCCTCTTTATTTTTCTTTCATAACCCCTCATCCCCAGTATGATGTGCATGTGTTCAGTTGTAATTCTGTTCTGAAACTAAATGAATTAATAGGGAGGGAATATTCATGGTGAGTTTCGGATGAAGTGACAGGAGACATAGCAAGCACATTAGCAGTCTACTGGTTCTTTCAACAGCCTCAGTGATGTCTGCCTTGGGATTTGAATTATTTGTGGATCACTGGAACCTGCTCATTCATCCTTGTGTCCTGAGGCTGCTTGATATTGGTAATAACCTCATAAAATGTCTAATTACAGATATTAGATAATCAAGTTTGAATTTATAGACATTTAGATTTGGAAAAGCTCTTACTATGTTTTTGTAATTTAGGCCTACAGATGTTTGTCCTTGGTTTGATCGAATGCACTGTATTTGAGTGTGTACCCTGCAATATTCCCAGTGTACCCAGTGTATGAACACATTCTTCTGAGAGAATTCACAGATAATCAAGCTACTGCTCATGCACAGTGTTTCTTCTTTTACTCTAAAAGTCTTGCCCTACTCTGCCTTATGGCCCTGCTATTGGTAAACCTGCTACAGCATTCAGTGTTAGCACCTTTTGACTGTGCTTGGTCTTGAAGGCTTTCATAATAAAATATATTTTAACTTGTCCTCAAAAGTTTAGAAAATACAACAAGATTGAAAAGGAGAAAACTTACCTGAATCCTGTCTACTTGAATGCAAACTGCTGAAAACATTTCAAAATTTCCTTTCAGTTTTTTCTATACATAATTTCTGTATGGTTTCACTAAGACCAGGAAAAAAATTCACTTAAAAAGTCAACATATGTTCTTTATTATAATGCAGTTTTCTGTGCAGGAAAGTCATTGTCCAATGAGAGGCCTTTAGTAAAAATTTATTTTATCTTTCAACATATGGACTGGGTGCTCAGGCATCTTCCTCAGAAGGCTTTCTGGACTAAAGATGATGTCTTCTTGCTATATAATCATCTTGCAGGCTTTTTTTTTCCCTTTTGGTTGGTAATGGGACTTGAACTCAGGGCCTGGTACTGTCCTTGAGCTTTTTTGCTCAAGGCTAGTGCTTTACCACTTTGAACCACAGTGCCACTACCTGTTTTCTGGTGGTTATTTTGTAATAAGAGTTTCACAGACTTTCCTTCCTGGACTGGCTTTGAACCTCTATCCTTAGATCTCAGCCTCCTGAGTTGCTAGGATTACAGATGTGAGCCACTAGTGCCCAGCTTCAGGCCTCTTTCATAGATGCCATTAGGTCTCTGTCCCCACAACTTAGTTACCTCTCCAAAGGCCTCACATTTAGTATCACTTTGTATGTGAGGCTATTAACCCATGTGTGCTACCAAGATACAGTAATCTATTCCAGACATTATTCTATACATGAAGTAAAAAGTCAGAAGTAGAAACACATGAGCAGAGAAAGGGAGAGGAAGAGGGAGAGGGAGGGAGGGACAGAGAGAAAGAAGGGGGGAGAGTGGGGAGAGGAAGGAAGAAGGAGAGGGAGAAGGAAGAGAAAGAGAGAGGGAGAGAGAGAGAGAGAGTTTCTAGCACTCAGAATCTAAAGTTAAGTTTGGAGAGAGGTAGGTGAATTTGAATTTGAGGCATATATTCCCTGTAGAGCCTCTAGGGCTTATAGGTGGGTTTGGAAGTGAAGATTTAAGGAGTAATCAAGGTTGGGCAGGATTTGCTGTTTATTGATAGGAAAGAGTTGATTCTGGAGTTGGTTGCCTTGTGTGACATTCTGTTTAGCCTTGAACTTTGCAGGGCTTGGACTGCCAAGGGCTATTTGGATATTTATAACATGATTCAAGATCCTAGATTTATTGAGTTTTTCTTTGATAAGATAATGAAAAATCCAATAAAATTGAGTTTTATTGAATTTTGAGTCCTGCCTTGGAAGGGCCAGACAAATGATTTCTTTGGCCTGTGGGCCCAGTGTTCCAAATGTTCCTCACTCCCATTTTATGGTTGAGAGAAATGATACTATAGTTTCTTAAATGCAAACCAGTATATATCCAGATGCTGATTAGAAGTCAGTTTTCCTGTTAAAAGATGCTGCTGTAAGGAAGAAATCTGGGTGTCTGAGGAGAACAGGGTTTGGGAAGAATTTGGAAGTTTGTACTGTGCCTATGTTTTACCTTCCCAACAAAATACATTTAAAAATAGGTTTCTTATTATAATCAAAATCATAAAATGCCTCTGATATGCTTGTTGTAATAAATATGGAGGGCATGTCTGATGGAAACTTTTAAAACTTCTGGTGGAAGGGTTGAAGTAGAAAGATGTACATTTTGGAGTATTCAGTAAAGAAAATGCCAGTTCTCAATGAGTTAGTCTTTAAATCAATTTAGTTCCAGTTCAAAGAGCAGCAGTTTTCTTATTATTGTTGTGGAAAGCGATATGGGAAATGATAGGAAATCTATTTGAAAAAATAAAATTCTAACAAATATCTTAAGAAATTTTAAGAGGTTAAATTATAAGGCGCAACTAAATTTGTTGTTAGGAACATTATAAAACTTAACAATTTAAGCATAATTTAAGCATAACAATTAAGCATAAGCATAATTTAAACTGCTTGCTACAGAACAAGACAAAAGTAGACACATCAGTGGAAGAAAGTAGTATTCAGAAATAAAGTGAAATGGAGCTAAATTTAGACTATGATAACATGATTTTCAAATCACTGTTACATAGTTTTCTCCAGTTTAAATGTTTAGGGAAATCTGTAAACAAAAGTTTTTGGTCTTTATGCCTAATTAAATTCCAGAGAGCTAAAAGGTGTTCAGGGTTTTCCCCTATTCCATCATAATGGGTCACAAGAACCTGTTTTAGGAAAAGTAACTAAAGTGACCGAGGGGAAGTGGAAAAAGTGGTCCTTTTGTATTATGTGTACATATATGATAACAGACAGGGTTTGTTTTATTTTTATTTATTTTTATACTGGGATTAGATTCATCCATTTATATGCAAGGCAAGTGCTAGTGCTGTACCTGCCCTTCTTAGTTTGAACTCAATAGGGCTTATCTGTATTAAAACAAAATACATATATTTGCAGCTGTAATAAATGTTATTTGGCAAAAATTCCTTTTCTTTGTTAATTGTATAGTTGGACTCTAAACTCAACTCAATTTAGTTATCCTCTCTACAGTTTTTTGTCCTTTGGTGGTTTACTTGGCTAAGAAGGCTCAATACTTATATATTATTATATATTTTATTTATTATTTTATTCTGTACAACTATTCAAGTAGTTATTCAATATTTCTTCAAATAGATGTACTGAAGGCTTTAGTTTTAATTTCTCAATTAATATATACAGTACATCTTGACCTTTTGTCATTCTTCTATCTTCAGCCTCATCTTTGTATACCTATTTTAACCATAGGCACAAAAGGTGGTAAGAACATGTGATTTGTAGAGTTGGGAACAAGAGACTTACGTTTGGATCTTACTGTCAAAAATGAGAGATAGGTAGCTATCCATATTGTTTATTTCCATAACTCTAATGTATTTCTAGCTCATACCAACATATCCATTTCTGGTGGTCCCATGTGAATTTATGAATTGTAGATTTGTCTGGGACTATAAATTAGTTTAAAAAGCTTTTGGTCATCAGAATCTTTTGAATGTTTATGAGTTTTGTGTAATACAAATGTATTCTTCTACAAACCACAGTTAAGTTCATAAAACTTTACTTTTAATGAACTTTTTAGTTGTGTACAATGTCTGGAACTTGTAGATAATTTAGGAGCAAGCAAGTGACTTGAGACTGTCTTCTGGAGGTAATTTTGATTATGAATGAAGTTATGATCTTTCTGAATACATCTTTAATTTTTAAAAGGATGGAACTTTCATTCATAGTGTCCATTTATCCCAGAAATTAAAGTATGAAAACTTCAATGAGAATTTCTTCTGGGACTTGCTTTCTATTAATCTAAAAATAAATCTTTTGACTTAGGTTTGAGTACTGTTTTTTTTATGTTCCAGAATACTTTTTTCTTTCATACATTCTTGAGTTTTGTGACAACACTGAGAGGTAGGACTGGGAATTGTCTTTATTATCTGAGGGCTTATTGTTTGATATTTGAAGACAGTATTGCCAACCTAGAAAAGACATTAACAATGGCGCAGAATATTAGAGTAGGACAGCAGAGAAACCAAGGGAATATCAAAGCTTCAAAGATTGTGCTTGTCTCTAGTTGCTGGAAATGAGCTTTTTGAGGAGGGTTTTGAAAAATGAGGTTATTCTTAGGACGTGCTAGAAAATGTTGAGCTGGCTATTCTTGCCCTCTGTTCTGTGCTTTTGTTCCCTGAAGAATCATCTTTTAGATTTTTCATGACCAGAGTTCCAAATATCAATTTCAAGGGCTCCAACTTCCACTCAGATAAAAATTTGAGTGCCCACTATGTGTAAAAAATAGGTAAGTGGTAGAGAACCAATACTGAATAACCAGGACACATACCTTTTTCTTAGGAGCTTACATCTGATGCATTCTGTTGGGTATTCTTTCTCACATGAACATGCTCCAGGGAACCTGCCATTTCATGGGTGATAGCATCAGGGCCATGAATAGTCCTGACACTGTGTTCAGTGGATAACAGAGAAAGCTCATGTTCAGTGGATAACAGAGAAAGCTCAGATTTCCAGAAAGCATATAACCAGATTGAAGGTTTGGGGGTTGTGTGTGTGTGTGTGTGTGTGTGTGTGTGTGTGTGTGTGTGTTACTGGGGTTTGAACTTGGGGCCTCATGCTTGCGAGGCAGATTCTTTACCACTGGAGCCAATCCATCAGTGTATTTGAATGATTCGAGAGTAGGAAGGGGCATAACTATATCTGAAAAGTGGTGAGGTGGTAGGAAGCATAGCAAAGAACCATCTCTCTAAATTGATCTGATTTTCACACAATTAATACTTAAGTAAAGTATCATCTGAATCTGATGTTAGAAATTTACCTGCCCTTTGTTATCAGGCTGGGGTACGTCATGAAGTTCCTTAGAAGGTCCTGGAATACATCTTTTGAGAGGCACACAGACTGAGAGACTTGTCAGCTATGTCTAGCATCCTGGATTCATAGTAAATCACTACTGACATTATACTTTGCTCTTTAATATATCCATGAATTCTTGTTGGATAAAGGCCACTTGTTTCAGAGCCATACTTTATCATTTTAGCTGATTCCGTGCTGTATTCACAAATTGTACAGCACAGCTTGCATTACCATTTAATATACCTTGCTGATGACTCGATAGAATTTCTTCTGGCTGGTGATTTCTTTAAGGTTTGTTTTAAGCACTTAATTGTAGTTGGTTGAGGTGAGATGTCTTGGGATGTAGAGTTGTATAAGCCGTAAGGGTAGCAGAGGGAAGTGTACCAGCAAAGCCTTGTACATGCAAGCATGAGGAAGTACTGAAAAAGGGGAAACCGTTCTGGTTGAGCCAATTATGTTGTAGAAGTAAAAGGTGATTCTAGAAAGATAAGCAGTGATTGGTTCAGTATTTTCCAAACTGGCTGCATATTGGAATTACTTGAAAGAAAATTAAAGCAAGTTATAAATACTGATGCCTGGCTGCCTCCTGCCTGCACACAGCTTATCTTAATTGGTACAGTGTGTCCTGGGCATTGGGACTTGTAAAGACTTCCTAGATTTCAATGTGTACCACAATTTGAGAACCTCTAAGCTAGTTTATGCAGGGCCTTATTCATTATGCTCAGGCAACTGGATTTTTCATACAGAGAAATTTATGGCATGGAAGAACCACTGAAAGACAAAAAGCTAGTATATTTATAGAGTTGGATGCTCATTCTTATTGCTTTAGGGAGAATGGATTGAGAATGGGAAGACTAGGGAGAGTGTAACAAGTGAAGGGGGCTGGGAAATATATGTGGTGGATGAAGGCAGTGGCAGGAGAGAGGTAGGTGAATCCTTGAGATACTGAAGACATGATTCAGCAGAACTTGTGATGGATCAGATGGTTTTGTGCCAGAAGGTGGTGCAGGCTGACTTTAGGGGGTGGAGGAGGTGAGAGGGATGATGAGGATGGATCTGTCTTTGTTTTAGTTGATTGCCTATTTCTGCTAAACCTTCCAAGAACTAGCCAAGGAAATTCATCAGCTAATCACTTACTTTAATAATAAACTGCCTGTAGTCTGTTTTCTTCAGCGTCTGGTTCTTCAGAGGACTTGAGCAGATGTTTTACTCTCTGATGCACTGTAATTTGTACATCTCATTTGCATAACTTGCATTTGCATGATAGATCTTTTAAAAGAGATTCTCCTCACACTTGGAACCCACAAAGGTCCTGGTGAATTAAGAGTTACTATTGGTTCAGTGAGCCTAAAGAATTTGTTTCCTTTTAGGAAACACACACACATACACACACACACACTCTCTCTCTCTCTCTCTCTCTCTCTCTCTCACATGCAAACATGCATGTGGTGATGGTAGAGGAAAGGCAGATCTTATTGCCCTTTCATATAATTGAAATTTATCTCACTTTTATAGTTTTTGTAGAGATAAAGTTTACAAAGCAATCCGAAATCCTTTGAGAAAGAAATACAACTGCTACCACATAAGTTCAGTTGTGTTGTATTTTAAGAAAATCCAATACATAAGAATGCAAATTTAAAAAGCAGATACATCCTTGGTTGCTGATAATTTTGCTATTGGATTATTTGCTTTGTGAAAAGACAGTTCTTTAGGAACTGTTTGGTAAATCACGTGGATTTGAGAATAATCTTTTGGAATAGCTAACAGCCTATTTATGTATTCCATGTGTTGTTATGAAGGTCTTATCAAACACTTGTCAAGATTGAGACTCTGTTTTTTGCATATTGTGATAGATAATGTCAGACATAGAGACTGACTTTTCTTCAGCATTCTGACTTTGGTACAGTTTTTTCGTCCACTTGCTGGCATGAAGTTCTTGTAGAACCCCATAGTGAGAGCAAAGCCGTGTATGCCATTTGGTTAATTGCCCTGAATGAGATTCTAAAGTCATAAATTACACATAATGAAATTGCTTTAGATGGACTAAAATCAAGGAGAAAATTTTGAAGCCTCAAATCACTGGAATAAATGAGAAATTATTTTAGTAGTAGGAAGGAGCAAAGAGAACAATCAAAACACAATCTGGGAAAAAATTCCCAACAATTTGAAAAAATAACATATTCTGATTATCAAATATTTATAGTGAAGTAATATCACTCCCTAAGTTTCAAAGAAAGAATAATGATGTACATGCCAGCTATAAAACATCTGTATCTAATGCATCAAGAGTTTCTTTTGGCAGCATAACATTTTCAAAATAGTGTTTCTCAGTTTTAAGAAGGGCAGAAATATTGTTCTTTTTTTTGTTTGTTTTTAGTTTTAGAAAAGTGGGACAGCGGCACCAGAATTGGAACACATTTATGATGGGTTGCCTATAAATGCATGTTAGAGGCAAATGATCATGATAAAATACCACACAGGAAATGCATATGAGAGAGAGAGAGAGGCAGAGTGAGAGAGAGAGAGAGACAGAGAGAGAGAGAATGTGTGTGTGTGTGTGTGTGTTACCATCCCTTCCTCCTGCATAGGCTTTTTATGGAGAAGGATATGGTAGCTAGCCAGATGCTTAACTGGCTTAGCTGAGTAAGTTGTCATGGAGTTGGGTTCATGTTGGCTGACATAGTTTTAGAAGATATTTATAAAGGAAGAATTCTTTGCAGTCAAATAGAGTTTTTAAATGTTGACTGAATTGAGATTCACCTAGGTAGAGTACTGGCACTGTGGGAGGGATTAGCAACTTCTCTAAACTTTTGTATGTGTTGATCATAAATAGCACATTTTCACCAAAACATAAAAAAAGACCATGTATTAGTACTTATGAAATTCATAAATATGGAGGTCTATAAACCTCCCAAATTAATTAGCTAAAATATTGAATGGGGTAACACATAGTGCTTGGATTAACTGAGGTTGTTGATGGGTCATATAGTGTTGAATCTAAAAGGCACCATGAGATCACTGTTTACAAAACTGGATCATAATTGAGGTGTGGGAAATACTTGAATGTGGTCAAGGCAAATTCCGGAGATTTTGTAGTCACTGGTTTTAAAAAAGGCATTTGGGTGAACCCATATCTAACATTGCCTGGGTCCTTTATGATCTCCAATAGAATTCAGTTGAAGAAGATATGTTTGGAGAAGTGAAAATTCAATTTGCCATTATTTTTAGTTTTCACACAAACTGTTGATTTCTTTTTCTTTCATTTTTTTTTAATTGACAGAGTCTCTGTGTGTTATCTAGGCTGTACTTGAACTTTGAAATAGATACTTTTTATCCCTACTCTAGATAAGAAACAATAGCTGTGAGAGGTAACAATTTGCTCAAGCCTTAGGTTAGATTTGGCAAGTATCAAGACTGAAGTTCAAACCCCAATCCATGTGACTTTGGAGATGTGCTCTGATCTCTTTCCATTGGTAAAAATATATTGAGTAGTATGCAGCAACCTTTGGATTGGGTAATAGAACTACAAATGAGGGATAAACCACTCATTCTGCACGAATATCATACTTCTTCATGAGAATGCTAAGGGACTGGGAAGGTGGCTCAGTGGTAGAGCACTTGCCTTCCATGGGTGAGGTCCTGGGTTCAATTCTTCAGCATCACATAAGCAAAAAGAAAAAAGCCGGAAGTGGTGCTGTGGCTCAAGTGGTAGAGCCTTGAGCTGAAGAGCTGAGGGACAGTGCCCAGGCCCAGAGTTCAGGCCCCATGACCGGACCCGTGGGCCCCCCCCTCCAAAAAAAAAAAAAAAGAAAGAATGCTAAGGAGTTTCCAAAATGATTTCACTGAAAGCACTGCATAAGTGCATGACATTATATTAGGTTGGCAGTGGTTTTGTGCCAATACACGAAGTATTAAGAATCAATAGGAAGAAGTATATGTTTATAAGAAAAATATGAGCAGAGCCATAGAAAGGCTAATTGAAAGCAGGGAATGTTAAGAAACTAGCAGATTTATTTATGTGCCATTTGGAAGATGCTACTCTGGTAGTTTTTGGCTGATTTTGATGATTGATGATAAATTTAAAGTAGCTGAGCTATTCAGATTATCAGTTGCTTTATTTAAAACTATACAGACAACTATAGTTTTAATGCATTTGATGTTATCCACCTGTTTTGGTTATAAGTCATTATAGAACCAGATAGGAAGCACAAAATCAATGACAAAATTAATGTTGTTTTAACCTTGTCAGTATATTTTACATTATGTCTAATAGGTTAGTTGTAACCCAGGAATAGCAAATATAGCAAGACTTATTTAGAAGGATGATTCAAAGCAAGACAAGAAATTAACTACATTAAAATTTGCTAGTTTAGTTTAGTTTTTTTTTTTCCAGGCTGCTTTTGATCCTCTGGATAGATTTTGAGATCCTCTGTATCTTAGCTGCTCGAGTAGGTAGGATTATAGGCATACAGCCTTAGTGCTTGGCTTAGAAATTTGTTTCCTTATCAAAATTGATTATTCTTAGCTGATCAGTTGTTAGATCTATACATAGACTAACCCAAGAACATTTTACTAATGTGCATTTCCAGATATGATCTTTTGAATTTTACCCAAACTCTTTTTCTTGGATTGATATCTTCTGAAATGTACTATTCTCCTTTCTAAATTGTTTTTACAATTTTCTCATCACCAAACTGTGTTAGTAGAGTTATGTCACAGGAATTAGAGAGAAAAGTAAGCTATCTTTAATTTTAAGAATTGTGTGCTACCAAGTATTTTGGCCTTATTTGAACTAAGCTGAGATGGAAGAAAGACCTATGTGTAGAACTCTATTGTATGCCAACATTTCTCCTATATGCTTATGTGGGCTGTTTTACTTCATCTATCTATCTATCTATCTATCTATCGATCGATCGATCGATCGATCGATCGATCTATCTATCTATCTATCTATCTATCTATCTATCTATCTATCTATCTATCTAATCTATCTATCTAATCTATCCATCATATTCATTGCAATTTTGCAGAGGAAGAAATTGTGCTTTCAACAGGTTCTATGATTTTCTAGTTAAGAGGAGGTCATTATGTGAAAATAGGATTTTTCTTTCAGAATCCTTAACTTTTGTCTGTGTTTGGCTTTATTTATCAGCCAGAATATAAAAATTTTAACAGGAAAGATGTTTCTCTTTGCTTTGCATGTTTTTAACACCGTGGTCATTTCAAGTATTTAGAATGTGGAAGAGGAAGATCTTGCCTTGTTAGGAGCTTTCTATTGAGGATGTAATCACCAAGAACAGAGGCCAGCATCTTTTTGTATCAGTCTACTGAGAATTAATTCATATTAAAAATTATTTTGGGCATTTATTACTTGTGAAACTATACTCTAGATATTGCTTCACAGCTTTTTTTTTTTTTTTTTCCTTTTTTTTGGTTGGTTGTAGGGCCTGAACTCTGCAGCTCTTCAGCTCAAGGCTAGTGCTTTACCACTTGAGCCACAGGGCCACTTCCGGCTTTTTCTGCTATGTACTGCTGAGGAATTGAACCCTGGGCCCCATGCATGCAAGGCAAGCACTCCACCACTGAGCCACCTTCCCAGAGAAGAGACATCTTTTGTCTCTTCTCTGAGTGGCCAGATATGATTGCTAAGCCAGATGCGATTTTTAGTCTCTGGGCAGTCTCTTCTCTAGCCAAGTGCTACACTAAGAGTATATCAGATCTGAATCAACTGAACTTGGTGTTACATCACTTTCTGTATCATCATCTTCATTTAGTCTTTTCAGAATTGAATACCAAGTTGTAGCTTTAGTTTTTTCATGAATGTACTCCATAGACATATCTTAACAGTTTGGCTCCTCCTCCCAAACCTCTTATACACTTGATGGCTTGCTCTTGTTAATCATACACTCTTTTACAAGTGTAATTTTGGTTCCCTAGTAATTCCATGGGCCTTCAGCCTCATACATTTCAAAGTCTTCAATGACAAGTATGTAATTCAAACAGTGGAATACAGCACAATGTAGTGCTTTGCCAATTCCTTTCCTTTTTTCCCCCTCATGTGCCAGTACAAAGGCTTGAACTCAGGGCTTGACACTTTTCCTTTGCTTTTTTATTTTGCTTATTGCTAGTGTTCTACCACTTGAACTATACCTCCCTTCTCTTCTTTCCTTTTCTCCCCCTTCTTCCCTCCTCCCTTTTTTCCTCTCACATCATTTAGTGTAATTCTCTTTTAGCAAAAGTACCTGGCATTATAAATGTAAATGTTGGTAATACAAGGTGCTGCAGAGGGTATAGGCAGTGTTGTGCTCTTACAGTTTTGGCGGGAGTTCTAACTAGTGCGTGATCAATTTGGCCCTGACTGTCAAAATGAAAAAAGTATATAAACTATTTGATTAGCCAATTAACTGTTAGAAGGTTATCCTTAAGACACTTTTATGTGCAAAGATTTGTATATAAAAAAGAGAAAAAAAATCAGAGATTTGTATGCAGTAAGTCTTTTATGGAGTCATTGGTTTTTAATCAAACCATTAGCAACAACTTATATTCTATAATAAGAAAACAAGAATATAAGTGTGAGGCTTTCGTGTGATGGCAACTTCGGGTCCTTAAATGCATACAGCATACATAACTGCATGTTTGGTCCATGGACTACCAGATTAGAATAGATGCAGAGCAGTATCCTAACACCTAACAGTTGTTTAAAAATAAAGACTGGGAAAATGGGGATATATGTATACATATGCATGTGCACGGAATATTTAGCACTGGGGAGATGGCATAAAGATGGTATAAAGAGTTTCCACTGGGGCTGGGAAGGTGGCTCAGTGGTAGAGCGCTTACCTTGCATGCATGAGGCCCTGGGTTCAATTCTTCAGCACCACATAAGCAAAAAGAAAAAAAGCTGGAAGTGGCTCTGTGGCTCAAGTGGTAGAGCGCTATCCTTGAGGTGAAGAGCTGAAGGACAGTGCCCAGGCCCCACGACCGGACCCCTCCCCCCACCAAAAAAAAGAGTTTCCACTTCAAGGATTTTCATTGCTTTAATTGATTGACATATATGTCAAATACTTGTCCATTTCATTTCTGCTTCTTTTGAGCCTTCTTACACTTGGTGGAGAAAGAAGTGCTCTCCTGGGGCACTGGAGAAAGGGCAATGACTAGAAGAGGAAGTGATTTAGTGCCAGACAAAGAAAACTCAGTTAATTGCCTTGCTTTTTGTTGACACTGTACTTCAGTGTTGCAGACATTCAGATGGTTGCATTGTATCCTTGATGCTACTTATAGGTGTGTTTTGGTCTTTCAGGCTAATGTTAGTTTTTGAGTAGTATTGAAATCTAGAATTGATTTAATTAAATGCACAGATATCATCTTAATAGAAACTTTCTGTTTCTTTCTTCAGAACAAAAATTCTTAGGTGTGCATTAACATGTTACTGAGCAACTAGGCGTTGGTTATAACATAACTAATTTTTCTATCATAGTGGATCACTGCTTTAGGTGAATTATTTATGCCATAAACAAGTTGATAGCAGGTGCTTAGTGCTTTTATTCTGCTCTTGTTTCTGGGCATATATTTTTGCCTTTCATATAGAAGAGATAATTTTTTTATTATTATAGAGGTGATGTGCAGAGGGGTTATAGGTATAAGTTTTATTATTGGAACTGTGTTGACCGCAGAGCCGCTAGAGTCACTTGATGTCTTTCTTATAGGAGTTGTGGGCCTGTTTCTTCTTTAGCTCAGAGCTCATTAAGGCTTTGCATGCAAAGTTGCAGAGCACACATATAGTTGAACCATTAATTTTCTGCTCTTTTTTTTCCTTTTGGCTTTTATTTATTGGATACTGTCCCCTCTGACGTTCAAATACCCCCAAAAGAATGTTTTTTTGATGAATGCACTTTGAAAGGAGACAATAATCGTAGTTCAAAAATGTACCATTTCAGAGTTATAAAATAACATTCTTTTCCTCTGAAGAATGAAGATGTACTCTGATTAAGTCTCCAGGCCTTTTTTCATGCTATATAATTGTGCATCTTTCATTCCAACAATGAGTCTTTCCAAGTGTTTCTAAAAACAAAGGTAGTTCCTGACAGAAGTGGGAATCTCATAAAACTTTTTCTTTTTTTGTCAGTTGTGGGGCTTGAACTCTGGGCCTGGGTGCTGTCCCTCAGCTCTCAGCTCAAGGCTAGCACTCTACCACTTGAGCCACAGGGCCACTTCCAAAACTTTATTTCTTGGCATTGAACTGTGATGCTTCTGATATTTGCTTCCTGAATATCTAGGGTTACAAGCTTGAGCCTCTTGGTCCAGCCTTTCTATTTCTTATTTCTTTCTTATTTCTTATCCAGTTGGTTTCTTCTGTGTTGGTTTATTATTTGTATTGTAGTGTGTTGTATTACATGTACTATACAATACAAGAAAGATGATAAAAGTAGAACTGTCACAATGTGATCAGTGGCCTAATAACTCTAGCAATGATTTTTATTATTTACTGTTTTAAAACTTTTTGCCAGTATTCATGTTTGAGCTCAGTGCCTTCCATTTGCTTGGCAGATACTCTACCACCTGAGCTATGCTTCCAGCTTCACTTTTTTGCTGGTTGTTTTGGAGATTGGGTTCTGTGGACTTTTCTGCCCAGGCTGACTTCACCTCAGTCCTGTGTATCTCACCCTTGAGTAGCTAGAATTATAGGTGTGAACCACTGGTGCTTAGATACATTGTTTACATTCTCTACTGATAATATACAATAATTTGTGTAACTCATTTATAGGAACTACCAAGTAACTGGGAAGTTTTCATCTCACTAACAAATCATTCAGCTATACCTAACAAATGCTCCTAACCAGGTCAATTGAAAATGTCTATAACTTTTGTTATAACAGTGATAATATCAAAATAAAAATTATCATGCATACAAAATAAAGTTTGTGATCTAGGAGAGTTCAAACTGTCAATAGTTAGGAGTTGAGCTCACGGTTCTTTTAGCAGAGGTTATAAAGTACATTGGGGCTGAGTATGTTGTTAAACATTTGTAAATCCCAGCTCCCCCCACCCCAGAGGTGGAGACAAGAAGATTGTGAACTTGAGGCCATTGTGACAACATAGTGAGTTTGATATGGTATAAAATAATTGAAAAAAAAATCCTAAATAAGGGCATACATTGAACATTATCAATAATATAAACTTACATTCAATTTAGGAAAAGTAATACTGTATAGTCTTATTTGTCTGGTTGATTGGTTTAGTTTTTTCATGCTAAAAGGAAAAACAGTCTAAAAAGTTTCACTGAAGAATGGACTATTTGATAAATCAGGATAGTTTAAATTTAGGATATCTGTCTGTGGGTGGTTGTCCTAAGATACACCTTATCTGCCTTTTTTTTTTTGCAATACCAACTATTAATAACAACTAAATGATTTCATACCTACTTGTCAGAATAGCCCAGGGTTTTGGCAGTTGAGGGCCTTTTTTTGGGGGGGAGGATGTCCGGTCGTGGGGCCTGAACTCTGGGCCTGGGCACTGTCCCTCAGCTCTTCAGCTCAAGGCTATACTCTACCACTTGAGCCACAGTGCCACTTCTGGCTTTTTTTTTTCTTCTGCTTATGTGGTGCTGAGGAATCGAACCCAGGGCCTCATGCATGCAAGGCAAGCGCTCCATCACTGAGCCACCTTCCCAGCCCAGTTGAGGCCTTTTGACTGTTGAGGCCTTATCACAGTTGATAATACAGTATTTTGCTTTGATAACAACTAATTTCATATGAGTTGTTATATCTAATACTGTCAAATTGTCCTGTCCTAGCAACTAGGAAGCAGACTTGGAGTGTTCATATGTGTTCCAGCAGGTGAGTGTGTATACCCTTATCTCCTACCAACACATTGATAGTTTCTCTTAAAATCAAGTAAAATCCTCTGACCAAGGTCTGCTTCTGGTAAAAGAATTTTTCCGTTTTTTGATTTCTAAAGTCTTAGAATGCTTTACTGACATTCTTTCCTGTCCATGAGTTTTTCATAAAAAGAAATGCAATGTAGTTTGGTACAGTTGTTCTTAGAAAGCCAAGTTAAAACTAGTTGTAGCTATGAGACTATTAGAGGACCAACAGTGCCATAGATTTATAAGAAAAAGGAAGTGGGCCTTAGGGAGGTAGCTTTCTCAGGCTTCTCTTGTTCTGTCAGTAAAAACTGTTGGGATAAGGGCATAGACATTGGGGTCATTGCTTGCTGAAGGGTGCTCTCTGCAATCAGGATTAGAACCCAACTATACTGCCTGCCTCTGTATTACTATGGCTGTACATTAGTCAGACATTGGGGAAGTAGGAGCTATCTGTGTGGACTTGAGAGGAAATAAAGGACACAAAATGCCAGGTGAAATATTTTTTCTCTATTGTATGCACACATTGCTTCACATTGATTGTTTGTTTGGGGGCCTTACGGGGAGATTTTTGTCTTGTGAGAGACGCTGTTTTGAGAGGATCAATGAGAAAGTTTTCTTGGAGATAGAGGGTAGAATGAGGCTATCTGCTAGAGCCATGTTCCAGTGGCCAAAGGGACCGGGGTACATCACATTTTATTTTCATATTTTTGTCTTGGGTATCTTCTACGTGACACCTAAACTTTCATCTGTCTTTCTTGTGGCTTTTATTATAATCTTCATATTTATTACTTTAGCATCATATGTGTAGTTTCTCCAAAATGAAAATATTATTTGAATGAAGACAGACTATTGAAAAAAAATTGGAAAGGTGTCAGGGACGTTTTCTTCTTTTAGTTATGATCATACTGCATCTTTGGATCAGCAAAAATCTCAATGCTGATATTTTTTCCTTTTTTAAAATTGGAACTTTGGCATTTATAATACAGTTATTTAGAGTACACCCATTTCTCATGTAGAGTACAACATGAAAAAAAAGAATGTTAATGCTTTTTTTCCTTTGAAATTTGATTGTCATTGTCACATGCTAAAATGATTTATTAAAATAATTGTAACCAGTGTTTCTTTTTTTAGGGTATTAAATAACAATAATCTTAAAATTTGGAGAAAAAGTAGCCTTTTTTTCTGGATACTCAGGAGCTTCAGTTACCTTTGAGAATCTTGAGACATGAAGCTTTTAATAAGCAAAGAATCTAAAATGATTGGGAAGCTATTTGCTCACAGTATATATTTACTGTATACCTGCTACTATGTAATAGTAAATACTTCTTAGCATAGTGTAATATCTTTTATTATTTCAGTTTCTATAGGTGTCCAGCCACATTACAAATGTGTTTTTATCTTCCATGTCTTATAAGGCTGGAGTCAGGGTGTCAGTCTGTTTGCTCATCTGTGTCCTCATCCAGACTCACATGGTGGTAGGCAAAATTCAATTCTTTGGAAATGTAAGATTTAGCCTTTTGTTCCTAGTTTTTTTTTTCCCCACAATCCCTTGACAAATGAACCCTTCCACTGGTAGTTCTTTGCTTTTTTAAGGCTGGCAGGAAAATGTCTTATACATAACATCTTCAAATCTAATGAAACAAGGCTGTCAGATCCATTCAAGACAATCTCCATTTTGATCATGATTACTCATGGTCAGATGATTAGGAGATTTGATTGCCTCTGCAACATCTTTTAACCTCTTCCATATCAAGTAACATAATTACAGGAATAATAGGCAACATATATTTAAGGGATTATAAATGGGTAAGGGTTACTGGGTATTCTTTAGAATTCTGCCACTGCAATGTATCGGGGAGAGATTTGGATGATGAAAATTTCTTTTATTTTTTATTCTTTTGTCAGTCATGGGGCTTGAACTCTAGGCTTGGGCACTGGCCCTTAGCTCTTCAGCTCAAGACCAGTGCTCTACCACGTCAGCCACAGCATCACTTCCAGCTTTCTGGTGGTTATTTGGAGATAGAGTCTTGCAGACTTTCCTGCCCAGGCTGGCTTTGAACCACAATCCTCAGGTCTCAGCCTCCTGAGTAGCTAGGATTACAGGCGTGAGCCTCCAGTGCCCAGTTGCTGAAAATGATTTTTCAAGGATCAGACTTATAACTCTACAGATAGTGATGTGTTACATTAAAGTAGTAGCAGGAGAGATAAGGTATAAAAGTTAGATTCAAGGTGTGTTTTGAATGCTAGGAATAGATTTGCTCATGGATACATTATGGAATATGGGCAAAAAATGAACCAGGATGACTCTAGGATTTCTGACTTGATTTGCTAGAAGGCTTAAGACAAGAAAGAACATTTAGAAGTCTGTTATGCAAAACCAAGAGCTTATTGTTGGATGTGTTAGGTTTAGAACTCTTAATATATTTAATAGAGATGCTGCTCATAGTTCATGAAAGATGAACTTTTGACATCTCCCATTGGGTTTACTAATGGGGAGGTTAGTGTTGATATAGTTGAAACTATTTTTTGTTGTGGTGGGAAGAAGTGCTCCTGTGGGATGAGCATGAGGGAGAATAGAGAGGAATTAGAGATAAAAACTTTGGAGAAGATTTGTGGCAAAAGAGTAGAAATTAGTGGGGTTATCTGAAGAGGAATTGGATGAAAAAAATGCCTCTTTTTTGTTTGTTTTATAGATAGAAAATATCACAGCAATTTGTATGGTTATGGGAATGAGGCTTAAATTGTTCTTTAGAAAAAGCAATGAAAAAGTTAATGTCTAGTTCCACTACCACGAAAAGAAAGAAGGTGGTGATAGAAAATGTATGCTTTTATCTCCTTATTAGCCTTATTGAGACTCTATTATTGTATTTCTTTAGACAAATTATTTCATGTGAATGGAAATCTTAGTCATTCTCTGGCTTAGGATTTCACCCCGGTAATCCTTTGAGTCCTTTCTTGGAGGAAAAGCCTATCTTCCTCCTTCTTGTTTGCCTTCTGTCTTGAAGATACAAGTAAGGCTGACACTGGCAATAATTTCTTGGATTTATTTCCTTCTCCACCCCATGAATGTTCCTTTATGATTCAAAACTAATTTCCTTGGATGTACTTTAGAAAATGGTAATTGAAAGTAGAATGTTAATGGCTTTCAACCACATTTCTTCATGGAGTAGGCATGGTGTGGGAAATCTAACTTATCAGTGCTTCTCTAGTTTGATTTTTCAGGGATCCACAAATTCTGTGCCAATAACTATGTGCAATTAAAATACATTTCCAGTGCCAGAGTCACAAAGCTATGTAGCTCACTATTAGAGCTGGCCTGGTAGGAGATAGATGTATAAGCAGTGTCCTGTCCAAGAGTCCTTCCTTTCACCATATAGTCTGCCACTTTCATTTACAACATGTTCCTGGAAAGAGTGATAAAAATTTAATGTTTAGAAGATAAACACTTGATTTATTTGTTTCTACAGAAGTAAGAAAGTATGCAGTTTCTGGTTATGAATATACACATCCAACTGAATGCAATGCATTACATATATTTAAAAGTAATAAAAGTATGCTAATCTATAATGTAGATAGATCTAAAAAGTAGCTCTTTTATAGCTCAAATTTTGCTTCTGTCAGCAGTAGTATTGTCTTATTGGTAAAATAAATTGTTAACATAGTTGGGTGGTAATCTTTTGAGTGGAACAGGAGTGTGTGTTTGTGTGTGTGTGTGTGTGTGTGTGTGTGTGTGTGTGTGTGTGTGTGTGTATTTGGATGCCATCTTGTCTTTTTCCTTTTTGGCAGTAGAGAAGTTTGAACTCTTAAGAGCAGTGCCACTAGACTCAAGTCTCCGGTGCTTTTTGTTTTATTTGTTTTTCAGATAGAATTTCACCTTTTTTTCTCAGGTCAACCTCCAGCAATAATTTTTCTACTTCTACCTTAGTAGCTGAGATTATAGGCTTGAGACACCATGTCTAGATTTTCTTCTTTTTATCTTTACGCCTGCCTGCCTGCCCTCCCTCCCTCTTTCCTTCCTTCCTTCCTTCCTTCCTTCCTTCCTTCCTTCCTTCCTTCCTTCCTTCCTTCCTTCCTTCCTTCCTTCCTTCCTTCCTTCCTTCCTTCCTTCCTTCTTCCTTTCTCTCTCTTTGTCTGTCTCTCCATCTCTCTCTTTCTTTCCTTTTCTCTCTCTACTCTCTCTCTTTAATTTCTTTCCCTTTTTTTATTCTTTTTTGTCAGTTGTAGGGCTTGAACTCTGGGTCTGGGCGCTCTGTCCCTCAGCTCTTCAGCTCAAGGCTAGCATTCTATCACTTGAGCCACAGCCACACTTCTGATTTTCTGGTGGTTTATTGGAGATAAGAATCTCATGGACTTTTTTGCTGGGGCTGGCTTTGAACTGTGATCCTCAGATCTTGGCCTCCTTTTAAGCTAGGATTCTAGGCGTGAGCCATCGGCACCTGGCTCTTTCTCTCCTTTTTTAATGTTCTGGGTACTTTCTCTGGATAAGTGAGTTTGTAGTAAGCAGTATGCCTAAGTGAAAAGACTAGGTATTTTTCCTTTGTACTTCTTTGACTTACTGAAACTTTCTCATCTGCTTTTCAATTTTATTTCAGTGATGTTTTCTAACTAACATTCTCCGCTTTTCTTTATTCCTTAGATAATCTTTAGATATTAGAGTCTTGGTGTTTTGAATTTGTCTAACTTTTCTTTCTGTTTAAACTCACAGAGCTGGTCAGCCTTTGTCCTGTGACTATCCAGTTGAACACTATCCAGTGACTATCCAGAATTGACCACTTTCATACCACACCATATGTCCACTGACTCTCAGATTATATTCTTTTTTAGTATCAGCCCATATTTTTCTGTATTCATTCAGCTTTAGGAACTGAAATAACTAAACACACATGTTATACAAATGATTGTGTGGATGAACATTGTTTAGCAAAGCAGAACTATTGCTTACTAGATGACTTTACTGTGTTTCTTTAGCAGCTGATATATGGATGCCCCAGTTCACCTTGGTAGGGTGCTCTGAGGAGATCTGCTTTTAATATTTGAAAGCACTGACTGCATGAAAGTCATGCTGTGTAGTTGAGCAGTACTATACATAGCAGCTTTATGAATTAAATCAAGTCTGTTCTGGATCTTTTTTTCTTTGTAAGAGGACCAGAGAGGTCTTTAGGATTTTTTGTTTGTTTGTTTGTTTTTGTGTTGGTGTTGGGCCTAGTCTCAGTACCTGAATTAGTAATCTACCATATAAGTTCAATTTCTGGCTTTTTTTTTGGTGGATGGTTAATTGGAGATAAGCATCTTACAGATTTTCCTGCTGGGTTTGCATTTAACCATGACTCTCAATTTTCAGCCTCCTAAGTAGCTGGAATTACAGATATGAGTTACTGGTGCCCAGCTAATTTTTAGTATCTTTATGATACTTTCTAGTTTAAATTGTTATACCTAAAAGGGGAATATAGTTATTTTCTACTTAATTTAGTATGTTTATTTTATTTCCCAGCCCAGTATAATAAGAAATTGGAATTCTTTTTTTAACCTTCCTCCTAATTTAAGTAATTGAAGGCAAGTTACATATAATTGTGATAAAATGTAAACATAGCATCCCATGAAGGGAAATGGAAATAAAATGAAAAATCTGAAATGTAGAGTACCAGGGACCTGCAGATGCCAAGGGGCCGGGGATTGTGGGCAGGTAGAAAGGACAGGGCCTTTGGGAAGGAAGTGGGAGCTGTGGTATTAACTAGGTGCCCTGTTTAAGGAGTGGCATATGGGAAGGAGAGAGCCTTTGTACACTTTAGATCCTTTGCTTCTCTGTGTCATTGGTTTGGCTTCTTAAAAAGTTTTAACAATGAAATTCCCCTCCCCCAGTTCCTATAGAAGAACAGAAATACATTATTAGCTTAAATACTAAAAGCATGCATAATTGTTCTTGTTCATTGTGATGGCTGAAACTTTTTATGACTTGCCTTGTGGTTCCCTGCTGTGAGGAGCAATACATCTATGCCCTTCCATGCCTTTTATTCCATGCCAAACTGCTTGTGTGGGTGTAGGTGATCACCAGAGTGATTATATGTATTTCAGGTCAACAAATGTCACTGAGGTCACTATGTTAGGAGTACTGACTACAAAGCCAGAAACCTGCATACTTACTTTACATAAATGACAAGTGTGATGCAGAAAGGCCATTGGAGTTGCTTCCTGTGGAGAGGCTGGCTACTCTTATGGGTTAGGACCACTTTCTAGCCTTGTTCCCTAGTACCACTGCTACATAGGAGCAGGTTGGTGGAGATGGATGCAGGGAGTGGTGGACAGCAGGTGGAACAAACAACAGCAGAAGCAATAGGGATTTGTAATAGAGCAAATTTACCTGAGGAAGACCCTGCAGTTAATTACAAGTCTTATATTCACATGCAGGATAGCCTCTAGTATTTCTTAATGTTGGGGAAACCTGTGTTTCTTCTTACTATACTATAGCTCTCTAGTCTGCTGGACAGAAAGGCCATGGAGACAGGCTATGGGGATGGTTTAGGAGGAGGAGGCTGGGTATTGTGAGAGTGAGCAACGTGTTTCCTGGAAGCCTTCATCTGGATTAAGGAAGACCTGCCCTACATGACTGACTCTGGTCTACTACTCAGAAGTAGGCAAATGAGATTGAGCAGATTTAGCTAGGGTAACTATAATTTATTCATGATCCAAAATCAATGGAAAAAGTTTGGACTTGTGTGTTAGTTTGGATTTTAGGATTCTTGCTAGTTCCATTCTTTTGTAATGGCAATCTCATTTTCCTTTCCTATAAATTATGTCTTTTTTTATTTTGGGTCCGGTTGTGGGGCCTGAACTCTGGGCCTGGGCGCTGTCCTGCAGCTCTTCAGCTCAAGGCTAGCGCTCTACCACTTGAGCCACAGTGCCACTTCCGGCTTTTTTTTATTCTTTTTGCTTATGTGGTGCTGAGGAGTCGAACCCAGGGCCTCATGCATGCAAGGCAAGTGCTCTACCACTGAGCCACCTTCCCAGCCCCATAAATTATGTCTTGAATTATGATTATACTAAATGATTATTATGAGGTGAAATAGGTGGAGTGCATGGACAATGACTCAATGACTTATCATTGCTGCTATTATTTTCATTTATTCTACTATGTGATTAGAGATGTTCTTTGGTCTGCTGTAGAGATGACAACTCTTAAAGACAAGCTGCTCCTTGGATGCTCAAAATGACCGGAAAGACCTAAGACTGTATAAATTGTAAAACTAATATCCTGTATGATTGGTTACAGTTTCAGTGTCCCAAGGGTTTATATACTAGCATTTAATCACCATTTGTGAGGTAGAAGATGCTGCAAACCTAATCTGACTATGCCTTCAAAGGTGAGGCCTTTGAAAATTATTAGGATTAGAGAAGTTCATCAGGATGATAACCTCATGATTAAATACTGGTAGCTTTATAAGATGAGACATACCAGAGGAATACCAGGATGCCTGTGTGTGTGTGTGTGTGTGTGTGTGTGTGTGTGTGTGTGTGTGTGTGTGTGTGTGTGTGTGTGTGTGTGTGTGTGTGTGTGTGTGCCCGCGCATGTGTGTGTGTGCACGCGTTGTGTGTATGCGAGCGTGCACCTGTGCACGTGTGTGTGTGTGCGCGTGCGTGCACACACACACACACACACACACACACACACACACACACAAGGGCATACACACAGAGTCCTTGTTGCTTATCATTGTTATCATATAATGCCTCGTGCTGCCTCAGGGCTCTCCCTGTAAGGATGCTATCACCAGGTGTCAGCCTTTGAACTTCTAGTCTTTGTAAAGTTACAAAGCTTTAGGTTATTTTCTTATAGTTACACAAAATGGACTATGATATAGCTTACTATAGTACATTTGACAGGGTGTCAAACCTCATCCTGAGGTAATTAGATTACAAGAGGCATTTTGATTACAGGAAAACGTAAGTTTTAAGGTTGTTTTAGGTAGCAATTTATCCACAGCTTTTCAGACACATATGAATAAAATGAGGTTTTTGTTCAGAGAAAGTAATAGAGATTTAGAGAAGAGTAGTTTTACATTAGTTTTTGAATTTTGTGTTTGAGAATACAGACAATTAAATGCCATCAAGTGATAAAGGAACATGGCTCAAAGTTTAAGAATGTTCCTTTTTCTTTGTTCTTACTTTACCCTGAGATTTTCACACTTATATTAATTATTTTACTATTTTACTAAAGAATTTGAATTTTAAATAAATGTCAATCTAGAAAATAGGCCTACAGTCTTTCACAGATAGTTATGCAGCAGATGGATGCATTTTGTCATCTAAAGTAAAGATATTATTTTTCAAATGCCTTGTCACCAAAATAACTAGGGAAGTCTCACTAAAATACTTGCCAGGGATGCTGGGATGGTGGCAACACAGGATGTTCTGATGTACAGTAAAAGGCACTGGAAAAGTAGTGCCTCCTCACCCTGGGTATCCTGGCTTCCTGGAAGTCTCTTACTCTGGTGGATTCAAATTTTCTACTGGTAAAGTCAAGTATATAGTCTTTTGTGATTGTATTATACCTGATAGCTATAGATTTTCTAACAGTGTTGCCAGTGAGAAATTTATTGTGTGTAGTTTCTAATAGTATAGAAACATTTCAATATATTTCCCTTTTAATGGCTTCTAAACTTCAGGTGGCATCAGAGTCAGAATCATCCTTTCAGAATTGTTAGAGTGTAGACTGGCCACCCCACAGTTCCTATTTGTTGATCCTGGGGTAAAGCTTAGTGAAGAAGCAGCTGCTGGTGACACTGATGTTGCCCGTGCTGGTCTTGGGAGAATGCTTGGGAAACTACTGTTCTCTTTGCAATGGTGTTAAATGTTATACATATAGTAAGTTTAGATTTCCTGGGAAAAAAGTTCCTGTATAAAGCTGTTCTGTTATACATTCATTTTCAGGTTGCATCATATTTCTGTGGTCACTTTCTTTGGTGGGAGCTCATGGTCATGAGATTGCTTGCCTTTAAGTCATTTTCTATGCCATTCTGTCCCATGAGAGTGTTCACAGTATCTGCAAAGCAGAGAGACTCCAAATATTTGAGAGTTTTCCATTTTTAATTTGCTTCCACTTTCATTTTCCTCATTTCTTAATTTATTTTCTTGCATTTGTGCTATTGGAACTGAAACCTGAATTTAACTGTTTTTAGATTATTAATGTATCTAATACTGATTTCTCTGAGCACAGGTCTTAAAATTTATACTTAGATGTATACACACATGCAAATAGTGATGTACCTATCCAAGCCTGCTTCCTTTGTTTGGCAGCACCCACTGTGATCAATTTCTTGATTATATACTCAATCATAATTTTGTATTTGTGTTTTTTCCTAGATGTTAAACTTACTTGTACCTAAAATCACCACCCAAGTTACTTTTGTGGTCATTCATAGATGTGCAGAATAGGTGAAGGAAACCTTTGAGTTACTTATTATGTAACGCTGTAAACAAGGGTCTTTTTTGTGGTCTAGTATCTCATTTCACACAGTAATAGGTTTTTTGTTGGTGGTTTTAGTATTTAAAATGGTTACAAAGAACACTGCTGAAGCTGTGGAAATGTCTCTATGAGTTAAATGGATGATTTGTTTCTTGGAAATAATATTATAGCCAATTATTTGTACTTATGTATCCATAACTTTTCTTGGTAGTACTAAGACTTGAACACAGGACTTTACAATCACTCAGCTGGTACCCTACCACTTGAGCCACACTTTCAGCTCAAATTATTAATGATTATTTGGAGGTAGAATCTAACAATCTTTTCTATCCATGTTGTCCTTGAGCCACTATCCTCTAGATCTGAGCAGCTTGGAGATCTGAGCCACCAGCTCCTAGCTCTTTTTACCTGATTTTTCTGCTACTTTTTGGAAAAAACATTCCTTTTAAGAACAAAATCCTGGGGCTGGGAAGGTGGTTCAGTGACAGAGCGCTTGTCTTGCATGCATGAGGCCCTGTGTTCGATTGCTCAGCACCACATAAGAAAAAAGAAAAAAGCCGGAAGTGGCGCTGTGGCTCAAGTGGTAGAGTGCTAGCCTTGAGCTGAAGAGCTGAGGGACAGCGCCCAGGCCCAGAGTTCAGGCCCACGACCGGACCCACCCCCCCCCCCAAAAAAAAAAAAAAAAAAGAACAAAATCTTTATTCTTATCATCTAGTAGATGAACTAGCATTTGGTCTGATTAGTGAGTGAAGCATGTATAGAAACAGTTGAGAAGATTAGGAAGTAGCCTGAATTTCTCTGAGGACATTATAGAGGGATGCATTGTTGAGATAAAACATCTCTGGAGTTATGAATCACAGAAACCTCATTAGAACTGGGCCTGTTGAATGAAGCCTAGTAGGTTGGTATTGGTTTGGAGAAGGCAGATAGCAGGGATAGCACACAGGGTAGGCTGGAACCAGGAGAATCCTCTCACCTGATGGGTACCATTTCAACTTTCCTTTGTTAGTAGTCTGAATTTAGATGAATTCCTTTGTGTTTTTCAGTGGTTTGGTTTTTGATGGGTCAATGAACTAGAAGGGGAAGTGAAAGAAGAATATAGAAAAGACTTCTATATAAGACGAATTTGAATTACCAATTTTTAGGAGAGGAACAATTTCAGGATGTTAACCTCTACTTCATAATTATTGACCTAATGATGTGTCAAGCCTTTGTGTACTGTAATTTACTTTTCCACAGTTAAGTTTCAGGATTATAATGCAATGTCTTTATTTGGAGAGGCTTTAGATAAAATCAGTTTATTTAGAACACAAAAATTTTGAACTGGGAGGCTATTTTTTTCTCTATAAAAGTAGTATTTCCAATTTCTTAAAATAATCTGATAAAATTAATTGATTAAAAACAATTTTTAATTTTACTTGCCATTGCTATTCTACTTGCTAAATTATTTCTGGGTTAAAAAACTTATTCTTTTTCATTAGCTGAGTATTTTTAGTTTTAAAACTGTATGTGTTTGTCATTAGTAAGACTGTTATAAAACTCAAGTGCTGAATTTTGTGGATTAAACACAGACTTTGTCACTTGATAAGTTTCAAATATAAAGAACTACAATTTAGCTTATTTTTTGTGGTAGCATTAGAATTTGACCTTAGGGCTTTGTTCTACCTATAGAAGCGCCCTATCACGTGAGCCCCATCTCTAGGTCCAGTTAATACTTTTTTGTTGTTGTTGGTCATGGGGTTTGAACTTAAAGCCTGGATACTGTGTCTGAACTTTTTTGTTCAAAGCTAGCATTCTACCACTTTGAGCCATTTCCAGTTTTCTGGTGGTTAATTGGAGATGAGTCTAATGAATTTTCCTGCCTGGCTTTGAACCAAGATCCTCAGATATAAGCCTCGAGTAGTTAGGATTATGGGTGTGATCCACCAGTGCCAGCTTGGTTAACACTTTTTGTTAAAAACAAAAATAATAGTTAAGTAGTAAGTTGATCTAAGTGGAACTCAGCCAGCATCTTTGATATTTCACTCGACTTTATTGAGGTGCAAAAAAACACGAGGGATGCTTACAGTATTTTTTTTCAGGTGTATATATGTGTGCTTTTTTTTTTTTTTTTTTAAATGTTCCTGTATGTGTATACTGAAAGAAAAAAAAATCTCACAGGCATATTTAAGAAAGCATTCATACTAATGTGCACTAAAGCATGAGATTTCATTTTTAGAGATACAGTCTTAAAGTGAAAATAGGGATTGATTGCCATTTCAATTCCCAATATAATGTTATCTTTAGGTAATTATTAATCAATTTTCAAATTAATTTTGTAGGTCCTTTGATTTGTTGTCATTCCATCATGCACTCATTTAATTACAGATTTCAGTCTTTTAACTTATGATAGTAAAACTGATTTCTCTTGAACCTGCTGAGTACTGTGATTTGTGTCTTTTAAAAAAGTACCTTTCAAAAGTTTTATATTTCTATTATATTTCTATCTTTGGCAAGACAGTTTTCTCATGGGTACTCTTTTATTTTTGAATAATTAAGAAATTTCCAGTATGGCAGAACACTTTCAAATCTCTAGTTATTGAAAGTATGGCATTTATTAGCAAAGATTGATATTGCTAGTTATTTCTCAACTGAATTATAATGATGGAAAGATTCTTCTGGAGCTGAGAATGTGGTTCAGTAGTAGACTGCTTGCCTAGCATGCTTGAAGCCCTGGGTTGAATTCCTTAGTACCACATAAACAGAATAAGCTGGAAGTGGCTTTGTGGCTCAAGTGGTAGCACACTAACCTTGAGCACAGAGAGGCACAGGGACAGAGCTTAGGCCCTGAGTTCAAGCCCCAGAACTGGCTAAAAAAAAGGCCTTGTACATTCAGACAATAGTTATGTTCAGACTTGCTTTTCTAGAATACTACTCTTTTCATCCTTAGACTTAATTTTTAAAAAAGGTATCATCTACACAAAAGGTAAAGCTTACAAAAGACTGACATATCAAGGGATTTCTTATGTGCTTATGTGTTTTGATCCATATGCTCTCACACTGTCTCTCATAGGGCCTGTATACTTTATGTGACTGCCAAGTTCATGTATAATTGTCTTGACAAATGACATGCTCATTAATATTGTAATGGGCTTTTGCCAACCAGCAGAAGCCATGTGCCCCAGGCAGTAACTTCTAGTGCCAATTCCTTGCTGATGGTTGTAAACCATGCCTTAAATATGTGTTGAAATCAATGATAGGTAAATAAATAACCATTTAAGGTAAAAACTGTTTATGTTCACCCATGCAGGCCAAGAGAACTTGTGAATGATAAAGGGCTACTGGTATTTCTAAGCTTTCATGTACTTGCTCTGGAAATTCCTGTTTTTGGGGCAGGGAGAGGATTCTTTTTTTGTCACATACTCACTTGGGAATCAATCAGAAAAACTCATTGTTCCTGAAAAGATTTGTTTACTATATGCTCTTCAAGGCTGTTGAAGTATCTAGGGTAGAAGCAAGGTCATTGTTATAAAAACGTACAATCATTTTTAGGAAGGTATACCATTTTCTTTGAAAATAATAACTGAGTCTAAATGGGCAGAACTCAAGAAAAGGATATTTGTTTTTATGTTTTCTCTGGCATTTCATAGTACAAGATAATGATTTCCAACCTACTGTCCATTTGCCTTTCTGTTGGTTGGGTAGTTATAGTGTGCAACTTGAACTCATTGGAACCTCCTTGTATGAGAGCTGTTAATTCTTTTGTTCATCTATTCATCTATTCTTCTTTTGTGCAAGTACTGTGTGTTTCTGACCTTTTATAGAAACAATAGAATGATTTCTGTCCTCAATGTATTAGACATGTACATGTTTAGAGGTAAATATTGCCTGAGTCATTTGACAAGGAAAATGTGATTATTCCTATTTTAGACATGAATGTTATTTATATTGATTCCAACTTAGTCCAACAGGAGGGATGTTTCTTAGGTGCCTGGTTATTTCCTGAATTTGTAGATCCTCTATTCTTTTCTTCTTCACATGACTTCTGGGTGTTCTTGTTCTTTGTGTATGGCACAAAGCTCCTTCTAGAATAACTCAAGTTATTCTTCAAGATAGATATCTAGATATAAATGTGTGATAACTGACTTAATTTACATGTGGTCTCTCCTCTTATGCCATTTTTCAGAAAGAGGTTCTGGCCATGATAACCAAAACCAGAAGTTGGGCTTGGGCAGCTTAATCTTTTGAGAATTTTGTTGTGTTTGACCAGTCTTCAGTTTGCTCTTGGCTTCTCTGAGTCCTTTAGTTTAGATAATAGAAGCATTCTGTAGATTGATTTATCAATTTCTCATTAAAAATGAGGTGAATAATTAGCATCGACTTTCTTGAATTCAGAACATGCTTTTTTTTAAATAAGTTTTTTATTGTGAAAATACTGTGCACAGGGGTTACAGTTACATGAGCAAGGTAGTGAGTACATTTCTTTTTTTTTTATTGTGAAAATACAGAGGGGTTACAATTACATGGGCAAGATAATGAGTACATTTCTTATCAAGAATTGTAGCCTCCTCCTTTGTTTCCCCTTCGCATCCTCCCCCCGCCCGTCCCCCCAGTCCTCCCCCCACACCCAATCCTCCTCACCCCCCCCCCCCCCCCCATCAAAGTTGTAAAGTTCGTTTTTGACATAACAACTTGTACATCTCATTGTTGCAATGGGTCGTGAGTACATTTCTTATCAAGCATTGTTGCCTCCTCCTTTATTTTTCCCCTACCATTCCTTCTCTCCCACCTCCACAATTACACTTTCCCCCCTTCCCCACCTACCCCCAAATTGTAAAGTTCCATCTCATTGTTACAATGGGTCAAACTGTATCCCTATTTAAACATTTTGTTTTTCCCTTCCCCTCCACACATTATACCAACATCAAATACAGTGAAAACGGGTTTTACCGTGGGGGAGGGACATACAAAGCAACAACAACAAAAAAATCACATGATACCTCATAAATATGTTAGAAACAATAGCAAGAAAGAAAAAAACCACTTGTGTCCCTATCTTGGGGTTCATTTCGCTTAACATCATCTTATCTGGTCATATGTACATAACTTTTGACGTTTTCTACTTGTCTCAGACATATACTAGTTATTGCAAATAAGGGAAAGCATGGGACCTGTATTTCTTTGGGCCTGGCTTACTTCACTTCTTATGATTTTTTCCGTCTTTCCATTTCCTAACAAAAGAAGCACTGTCCTTTTTTTCTGACAGAGGCGTGTGTGTGTGTGTGTGTGTGTGTGTGTGTGTGTGTGTGTGTATACACCAAATTTTCTTGATCCATTCATCTACTGAGGGGCATCTGGGTTGGTTCCATATCTTAGCTATGGTAAATAATGCTGTGATAAACATGGTTGTGCTGAGCTGTAGTATGACCTTGTTTGTGATCCTTTGGGTAAATGCCCAAAAGTGGAATTGTTGGGTCATAGGGGAGCTCTATGTGGAGTCTTTTGAGGAAATTCCATACTGCTTTCCAAAGTGGTTGAACAAGTTTACACTCCCACGAAGAATGCAGTGGGGTTCCCTTCTGTCCACATCCCCTCCAGCATCTGTTGTTATTAGAGTTCTTGATTATAGCCATTCTAACTGGGGTGAGGTAGAATCTCAATGTTGTTTGGATTTGCATTTCTTTTATGGCTAGAGAGGGTGAACATTTCTTCATGTGTCTATTGGCCATTCTTATTTCCTCTTCTGAGAAGCTTCTCTTTAAAACGTTAGCCCACTTATTTATCGGGCAGTTGTTTCTTAGAGGATTTGTTGTTGGGGGATTTAATTTTTTAAGTTCTAAATATATTTTAGATATGAGACCCTTGTCCAGACCCTTGTGCAGATCTTCTCCCAATCCGTTGACTTTCTATTGATCTTGCTAGCCATGTCCTTTGCCATGAAGAAGCTCTGCAGCTTCATGCAGTCTCCTTTGTCTAACCTTTCTTTGATTTGTTGTGTTTCTGGTTCTCTAGTAAGAAATTCTGGCCTGTGTCATGGAGACCTAGAGTTTCTCCTATTTCATCCTGTAATGTTTCCAGGGTGTCTGCTTTGACTTCGAGGTCTTTGATCCATTTGGAGTTGATTCTGGTGCAGGGTGATACATAAGGATCTAGCTTTAGTTTTCTACAGGTAATTAACCAATTTTGCCAGCACCATTTACTGAAGAGGCTATCTTTCTTCCATTCTATTGTTTTAGCTCCCTTATTGAAGATTAGGTGCCTATAGGTCTGTGGGTTCATTTCTGGGTTTTCAATTCTATTCCATTGGCCCTGAGGTCTTTTCTAAGCTGTTTTGGTTACTATGGCTTTGTAGTAGAGTTTGAAATTTGGTATTGATATTCCACCAGCACTGTCTTTCTGTTAAGGATCGTTTTTGCTATTTGAGGCCTTGATATTTTGGATTGCCTCTTCCGTTTCCTTGAAGGATGAGGTTGGAATATTGATAGGTATTGCATTGAATTTGTAGGTAGCCTTTGGAAGTATTGCCATTTTCACGATGTTGATCTTCCAATCCAGGAGCATGGGAGGTTTTTCTACTTTCTAAGTTTTGCTTTGATTTCCTTTTTCAGGTTTTTAAAGCTTTCATCATTGAGGTCCTTCACTTCTTTCATTAAGTTAATTCCTAAGTATTTTATTTTTTTGTGGGGCTATTACAAATGGAGTTGCTTTCATGATTTCAGCCGTGCTGAAATGAGAACATTGTTGGCATACAGAAAAGCCATTGATTTTTAAAGGTTAATTTTATACCCTGCTACTTTGCCAAACTTTCAAATCAGCTCACATAATTTGGAAGTGGAGTCCGTGGGATTCTCTAAATACAAGATCATGTTATCTGCAAAGAGGGAGAGTTTTATTTCATCTTTCCCTATTTGGATCTCCTTTATGTTTGCATCTTGTCTTATTGCTGTATCTAGGCATTCTAATACTAAATTGAAGAGAAGTGGAGAGAGTGGACATCCTTGTCTGGTTCCTGGGGTTAGAGGAAATGGCTTTAGTTTTTCACCATTAATTATGATGCTGGCTGTAGGTTTAGAACATGCTTTTTTATTAGCCTAATATGGTATATTTTACTTTTCCATTATATCAAGTATATTTCCCTTTAGATTAATATCCCTATCAGATAGATGATATAAAACCATTTTATTGAAGTATATTGTTTTGCTACACAATTAAAATCTAACACTGCTTTTAACATCTCTGTGTTGATACCTCAGAATTAAAGAAAATGGTATTTGTGGAAGAATAATTTCCCCACACATAGGTGTTGAGGGAAAATATATGGTGTGTGTCATAGGGCAGAGTTCAGGAGGTGTCAGTAAAGGTAATTTAGGATTGGAGTATAAGAAATCTAGAGGTAATATTGAATATTGAAGACTATTCAGTTGGGTTTTAGAATGGCCCCCTGTTTGCCCTGTGTGGGATGGAGGTTAAAATTAAGTTGTTGAGGGAAGGGCTGGGTTGAAGGCCAGCTGACATGACTGAGTAGATTAGATTAAGAGAAATCTGGGTTTACATTATCTTATTTTCTTATCTAAAATATGAAACAAAGTCTTGAAACAAAGTTTATTCCTCACCCCGATAAATGTTCTTCCAAACCTTAGTTGGGTACCAGATCTAAACTGATTTGACTTATGAATTGTTTCGTTGGTGGTTTGACCACACTGAAGTTTATAATTTTGTAGTATATTTTAAAAATGAACGAGTTTAATTGCATTATGAATATGTAAAAAGAGCAAGAAGTTACCTGTGGGCAATAGTCAAAAGGAAGACTGAAAAAATCTATACTTACCACCAAAATAGAGTTAAAAACCTGATTGTGATGTGACTCTGAGATACCTTTTGTATGGGGAACTCCACTAACGAAATAAAACCTAAATAAATAACAAGTTGTAGAATTTTTTACAGTGACAATGATGACCAAGATCCAATGAAAAATAGGAAAACATTTCATAACTAGAAGGAAAAAAGTTCATTATATATTAATATAGGGAATTGTTCAGTGAAAGATTGGAAGTGTTCAGTAAAGGGCTTATTGGTTAAGAAATGACTAACAGGTGAAAATCAAAGATGAATAGTGAGTATTTGTAGATTCAGTGAAGATTTAAGAAGCTTCATGGTAGAAACTATCGGAAAGTTTGTGTCGAGAGCTTTGTTCCTCAGAAACTAACTGAAAACCTTATTGATGAGGTTTATGTATGATAATATGTATTGAAAATGTTTTTCTGAATAAACTTGCTGTTTTAAAGAAATAGCACCATATATTTTTACAAAACATAAGTAGTGTGGAAAAATTACCGATTTTAAAGATACTAATCAGAAAATGATTGTCCTTTGATGTGAGAGGGCTCCAGGCATGCTATAAAGTTGGCAGAACAGAGGAACAAAAGCCTATTTCAAGATACATGGAGGGTGTATGTGGATTATTTAAGCTTTACTACTTCTGTAAGAAAGTATAAGTGACTTGAAATATTTTCTGACCAGATCAGTAGTGCTTTGTAGTGCTCACTGAAGATAAATTGGAAGGGAAGAAAAGTAAAAATGGTTACTAGGCAACTATTCTACACAGACTGTTTAACTTTTTGTAAAAAAGTACTGTTTATCACATTTGATTTCACAATAATATAACAGATTTAATGAAATCAGGTGACCAGGGAATTGAAAATTGCCTCCTGAAGAACAGGTTTACACAAAAAAACCCCAATCTGTATACTTGCCATGGTTAATAGATTCCCAGAACTCCAAGACTTTCAGAAAGAATTCAGCCTTAAAAATGCATTTGAAGCAATCACTATTAAAGTCACTATAGTGACTTTGGGTTATGTTGATGTTCAAAAGTGAACTTGGAAGAAGAAATTGAAGGTTTTATGCTATCAGTCAAAAGATAATCACACTTCTCTATGCTAAGAGTTGATCAGCAAAAATAATAAGTTGGATAAATCCTGAATCGTATAATGACATATTCCCATATTCTTTGAATGATGGGGAAATCTGTGGAATGTTATTAAATTCTGATACATATGAGCAGATAGGTTGATGTTGATCACATCCTGAGCATGGGTGAAAAATACCCACAAGACATATAGAGAGAAGTCAGTCATAGTCATCAGTTATATACTCACCTTGAAACATGCTTTGTGATAACTCAATACAGGTGAAGTGCTTGGCCAAGACAATGGATAGCCTTTCCAAAGGCTCTCTGCCATGAGCTTGGCCCATTACTGGAGAATGAAATATGGGGCCATTATTTATTTGTCCAGATTGAATTTGGTGTTTATTAAGGTAGTAATCTTTATGATCTTTTAGCAGACCCATATAATGAACTGCATATATTGATAGGTTTGAACTGTTTTAATGAATATTTTTACTGGAAATGCATGTTTTTTTTTCCTAAAGTGTAAAATAACACTTTATCAGGTATTAAGACTTTCTTTCATGGGTATAATTGAGAAACATACACCTGCAATAGGATTAGGTATTACTAATTTCCTAGGAAACCTAAGTGTTTTAGGAAAATGGCATTGGGTGGTAAGTGTGGCTCCTGTGACAGTTGACTTACAGGTAGGGAAAGATAACTAGAAATAAAGAAGTTTTCTATTCTAAGCATTCTACCTGCATTGTTTTAAAAATTTACTGGTCATTCAATACTTTATTTAACTATGCTTAGCAAAGTTATATTTACACTAGCATTTATCCTTGTTGTATGTAGGTTTAATACAAGATATTAAAATGTTTTGAGCTCAACTTGATAAGTTTGAAATAGGTTTTTTACTTATATATATCAGACATAGGTTTATAAGTAGATAATATATGTATGTAGGTAAGATCATATATGTATAACTTTATGTTAATTAGAATGTTTTAAGTATATAACCATATTGAAACTTTATATTTAATCACTGCTTATTTTATTGTATGGTTCTACTATAATTTGCTTAATCATTCTCTTGTTTTAGGACGTTTTCGTTTATAATTTTTCACTACACTTAGTACTGAAATGAAGCTTCTTTGTGTTTACTTTGTCTTCATTTACACTATTTCTTTGTGATAAAGTCCTAGGTGGATCATTATCCTATCAAAGGGCTAAATTGCTTTCTAGAAAGCTTTTATCAATCACTCTTACCAGTAATAGAGCATATTGCCTTTTTATAGACTTTTTCTTTGTATTTATGCTGGTCGAGGGGAACAAAAACATGCTTTCTCTTTGCTTTTTTGTAAGTAAATGTTAATACAAGTTCAGCAAAATAAAACACTAGGAAGTGAGTAATTGGAAGGGGTGGGGAGAAAAGTAGACAAATGAAGAGGAGAAAAGGGGGAAAATGCAGATAAGAATTCAGTGTGTATTCTATAAAATTAAGAACAGTTAGGGAAGGGGTGAGTAGGGGAAGGATAGGTGAGAATGTTGAAAGGGGTGACATTGATCAAGATATTCTATTCATAAACAGCTCTGTTAAATGGCAACTCTTTTTGTACATTACTTTAAGAGAATAATAATAAAAACGTTAATAGAATCCTACCATTTCCCTCCTCTTCCTTAGTAGATTAAAATGTGTATGTACCGATAGAGCCAAACTTCATTTATTCTCAGTAGAAGCTAAGTACTCTGTTAGGGGTTGTAGAATTACTCTTTCACTTTTGGTAACCTTGTCTAAGTCATGGACGCTTACCAAAGGTGTTTTTTTAAGAAAGCTAGTTATGGTTTACAGAAACCATTAGTTTGTGAAGTTTCCCTAGCACAGAAGAATGAGGGAGACTGAGAAGACTGTTGAGTTACAAAATTCATTCATTCAAACAGAAAAATTCATTTTAAAAAGCTTACAATGTTCTCTTTTTTCCTTCTTTTTTGATGGTACTGAAGTTTGAACTCAGGCTTTGTGTTAGCTCGGCTTGCTGTGATGGTGCTCTACCACCTGAGCCATGCCTTTAGCTTGGCTTTTTACTCATTAATTTGAAATGGAATTTCATGGATTTTTCTACTCAGGCTAGTATAGAGGTGAAATCTTCTGAATCTCAGACTCCTGAGTAGCTTACAAGCATGAGTTATCAACTTCTGGCTAAAGCATTCTTAATGTGCCCCAAACTGTAACTAACTAAACATCATTACCAACAGAGAGAGAGAGAGAGAGAGAGAGAGAGAGAGAGAGAGAGAGAGAGAGAGAGAGTGTGTGTGTGTGTGTGTGTGTGTTTATATCCTCTCTACCACTTGCTATTTTTTTTGTCCTTTTGATAATAGCCATTTGAACAAATGTAAGCAGATAGCTCATTGTGGTTTTAAGTTGTATTTCTCTGATGTCTAGTGATTTTGAGCATTTTTGTATATCTTGCTGGCCATTTATGTCTTTTGACAAATGTCTATTCATATCATTTTCCCATTTAAAAGTTGGGGTGCTTGTTTTCCTACTATTATTTGTATTTCTTAAATATTTTATGTATTAAGTTCTTATCAGATACATGGCTTGCATATATTTCTGCCTATTTCCTAGTTTTTTTTTTAACTTTAGTGTTAAATAGTTCTTAACGTGGCTGCCTCTGCCTACTCACCTTGTGTTTGATCCTGCTGACCAAGTTTGCTCTATCCTTCCTCTTCTTCTATTTCTTTTGCCTCTCTCTTTCTCTTACTGTCAGATATAGTGGTAGGCTATACTCAGAGTCTAGATTAATATAAGAAGGTGTGTGTATGTGTGTGTGTATATGTACATGTGTGCATACAAGCTTGTGTATGCCCATTTGTGTATACTAAGCTCAAATTGCATAATGTAGCATGATGACAAAATAACTAATGATAAGTCAGTATCTTAAGCCTTGTACATAGAGTAGTATTTGTGTTTTTCCTTGTATATATTTTCCTTTGCAGACTTTGTGATACTATACTCTTTTGTTCTCTATTGTCTTACTCTTTCTATTCTCTCTTATATTTACACTCTTCTATTATAGTCCTATACATTGTTATATAACCTCTTATCTCTAAACAAATTCATTCCATTTCTAGAAATAAACTCTTTACTTCCAAATCTTACTTTATTTTTTTCATGTAAATTAAAACATGACTATCTCATTCATACTTCCTTTTGTCTAGTTTTTCTACAGCTACTTATATAGATGATCTGAATGACACGTGAGATACTCATTTTATGTTCCTATTTTTTTGGCCAGTTGTGGGGCTTGAACTCTGGGCATGGGTGCTGTCCCTCTTCAGCTCAAGGCAAGCACTCTACCACTTGAGCCACAGCACCACTTCCGGTTTTGTGAGTGGTTTATTGGAGATAAGAGTCTCACAGAGTTTCCTGGGGCTGGCTTTGAACCGCTATCCTCAGATCTCAGCATTTTGAGTAGCTAGGATTACAGGCGTGAGCCATGGACACCCAGCTCATTTTGTGTTCTTTATCTCAGTGTACATTTTGCTGTTTTTTCTGTTGCCTGATCTGTGCAATCTCTGGGTCACTTTTAATTCTAAGTCATCTCTTACACACTAGACTAGGAGTTCTTAGGAGCAGGATCTAGTTTAATTCTTTAAATATTACTGTTGTGTTGGTGTTTTGTCAGTCATGAGGCTTGAACTGTGGGTCTGAGTGCTGTCCCTCAACTCTTCAGTTCAAGGTGAACGCTATTCCACTTGAGCTATAGTACCACTTTGGATTTTCTCATGGTTTATTGGAGATAAGAGTCTCACAAACTTTCCTGCTCAGGCTAGTTTTGAACTGTGATCCTCAGATCTCAGCCTCCTTAGTAGCTAGCTAGGGTTACAGATGTGAGCCACCAGCTCCTGGCACTTTTTCTGTTTTATAATAAAGAGTTTGATGACCAGAAAGATCAAATAATATGTCCATACAGTACCTCAGAGGGTCACTTTCCAAGCAACCCAGGTGAACATTTCTACAATCTGTCCTGTGGCCTGCTGTATTAGGTTGACTTTTCTCATGGTCATCTTCTCTGTGCTCTTTGTACCAGTTCCAAAATACTATCTACATTTATTCTTGTTACTTTTTGTGGTTCTCTAGTTCACATGTATTTGTGACTATGAAGATTTTATTAAGTTGAAATAGAATTTGGTAAATGTTTTTATTGAAGGACTAGACAGTGTTTTAGGCTTTAAGTGTTATTCTTTGTATGGCAAGTACTTAATCCTGCCTTTGTGTCACAAAACCAAACCAAACACCATACACAGTTTATAAAATAATTGCCTTTGCTGTATTCCAATATGCTTTATTTCACCAAAGAGGTTATAGTGGATTTGGCCCTTGGCTCACATATTTTGTTTGTTTACATTTTTATTTCACTTCTCATATATAAGGTAATTTTTTTTTCAGTCCTGGGGCTTGAACTCAGGGCCTATGTCCTGTCACTGAGCTTCTTTTGCTCAAGGCTAGCACTCTACCATTTGAGCTACAATGCCATTTCCAGCCTTTTTTGTTTATGTGCTACTGAGGAATTGAACCTAGGTCTTCAGGCATGCTAGGCAAGCATTCTACCACTAAGCCTCATTCCTAGCTCGGTAATTAACTTTTTTAGCTTATTTATTTGTGTGTTTAAAAGGTATGTGTTTAAAGTAGGTTGATGTATGGTCTGAATTATTCAGATAAATAGAAGATAACGATGGGGAAGGAATTGAAAAGTCTTCAGTCTTTTGAGAAGTACTTGAATTGCTGAGTTCTCAAACTTATGTAATGGTATAGGATGTAAAGTGTAAGATTTTGGGGTGATCACTTGGTCTGTATGGGCTTTAATTTACTTAAAATAGTTAGGAATGCAGAAAGAGTGAAGTGGAAGAGTACTCTAGAATGGAAATAGGAATTGCTATCTCCCTGGGTCTCTTAGATATTTCTAGATGACTTAATTCTTATAAAGAAATTTGATAAGAGGCAGCAGGAAAAGACTTCACTTCAAAGATGGAAACAAAAAGCTATCCTTGTCATTAATCTTCTTTCTATGAGATGAGAATACAAAGAACAAATAGCTATTTGGGTGGGAAGAATGACATTGGGGATATTAGCAGGGTCTGAGTGAATAGATAAAAGATCTGAAAATGAGCATAAGAAAGTTAAACTTCTTTATAAGCTGTGGATTATGTGAGGAGAGCAGTGAAGAGAGGTGAGGTTGGGATATATGTGTAGGAACCTTGAATTCAGATGTGTGTGAGGACCTAAAAACTGAGAAAGAAATGTATAGCTAGTAACAAAAATAATTGCATAGAAATGTTTCCAGAACAATCTAGAACTTTGTGGAACAGCACATGTATTTGGAAGGAAGAAATGCTTTCTTTTATCTCACTGAGAGTACTGAGTTGGATAATTAACAACCTAACTGTTCTTTGGGCTAAGATGTGTAAGCTGGTCATGCATTTTTAAATTCCTATCCACTGTAGTAACACTGCTGAACAAGGAAAGAAAAAAAGATGGATTTCTGTTGAGTCTCAGCCCAAAACAGTTTTGAAGCCATTTTGACAAAATAATGCCATAAACAAATAAATTCCAAGTCCCTAATCACCTTTGAAAATTTCTCACATGATTGTCTTGGACAAAGGTTCTGTGTTTAGGCTTTTAAGCAGAAGAACACAGCAATTTAATTTGGAGTTAGGTTTTCTGATTTTGATTTGGGTATTTGTGCTGCCAGTAAGCTGGCAGTCACATGGCAGTAAGCTTTTGGGATGTCACTTGGAGCAACATAGTTCTCTGCTAATGCAGATGATTGCTGTGACTACTTGTAACTAGTTGACATGATAACATGGGCTTGAATTAGGACAGCTACAGAGTTGTATGTTTTTAAGTTGCTCAGTAGGTAAAAATTCCACATTTTAGCAGCTAGAGTTTAGTGATTTATGTTTATAAGGTTAAATTATTTATATATGGTAGGATATGATTTCCATTGATTCTCATTTCTGAGATCCTTCAGGGATTTAAAACTGGTTTCTGTATATGGGGGATAAATGAGGTATTAGCAGTACAGAAGCATTTGCTATTGTTTTAATGCTAGCAGTATTAGAGTTTGGACAGCTACATTTGAGTCTTTGTCATATTATCTTAGAAATGAAGTCTAAGCTAGAGACTTTTACCTGTGGAATTTGGTGATCTTATTAAATTCTTGGCATATTTTACCTTCTCTTTTTCTATTTTGCTTTCTTTTGTCTTTTATTTCCCTTCCTCTCCTTTGCTTTTTCTTTCCTCTCTTTCTCCTTTTCCCTCTTTCTCTTTTTTGAGCTAAAAGTTTCACTGTGTAGCCAAGGCTTGCTTTGAATTTTCAATCCTCATGCCCCAGCCTTCCTAGTACTAGAATCATTAATCAAATCTGGCTTTATTTATTTAGTTTTCTAAATCTGTGTTAGTACTTGTCTTCTGTCAGTTCTTTGTCCCTTCTATAGTAAGTTCAATCCTGTGCTTTGTATAGTTTTTGTAAGTACTAGAAATTTGCTTTTTTTACCAAGCAAGGATATAATTGAAATATAACCATATATAATACAGATATGATTTGCATTAATAAAAATAGATTCAATGCAGTCTATCACTTTGTATTGGAAATTCAATACAAAGTATTATTATTCTTGTTTTTCTATTTACTTTTTCCCCATCTGCTCTTTAAATATTATCTAAAGATCACTACTTCTTAAAGGGATATACTTTAAGATGTTTTAGAAATAGTATTGTGAGTAATGGTCTTGTGATAAAATCCAAAATCTGCTAATACAGGCAAACAGAACTTTGTCATTATGAGACCAGATGGGAGATAGTGAAATATGGCTAGTTGCTACATTTTTCTCTTCAGATGCCTGTGTGATTGGTCATGTGCATTCTTTCATCAATGGGATCTTTGTTAGTGTCCAGGTAGGTGGATATATGCTTTTAGGTGATCCTTTTAGAACTTTTTGGTTTTAGAATGTAGTAAAAATAAAAGGAAGTTGTCACATTTAAAGTATCATCCCACATGAGGAGTTTGGAATACACAGCATGGTGAAAGAAAAATCTACCACAAAACAAGTTTAGATGATAAGAAAAGGACCAATAGAGATTAAGGCACTAAAAATGACCTTAGTGATCCTTGCACTTTAGTCAGTTTTCTGTGGCTATAATGGGATCACAGAATTTATAAAGGAAAAAAAAAAAAACATTCCTCAGAGTTCTGGTTCTGGGAGTCTAAAGATCAAGGTGGAAGCATTGAGTGAAAATCTTGGCAGAGACCAGAGATGGGGAGTGAAAATCTTGGCAGAGACCAGAGATGGGGGACCAACTGACCTGCTCTTGTGGTAACAAGAGTAATCTGAGGACAAAGTACCCTTATGCCCTCATTACTACTTAAAGTTCTCTAATACTGTCAGATACTACTTTAATTTTCAACATAAGTTTTGAAAATCTCTGTCAGGTGGTTTTATAAATTAACCTTGTCTGGAGGTGATAGTGGGACATGTCTGGAGGGAAATGGCAAGCTGGTGGGAGGCACAAAGGACACACTTGTTACCCACAGAAGAAAACTTGTGCATGTGTTCTCTTCCAGAATCTGTGAGACATTTCTGCAATGGTTTGCTCAGCTCTTAGGAGAGTTATCTGTGTCTACATCTGCCTGGCAAGGAAGGCTAGTCATGCCTACAGAAGCTATCAGCATCAGGCCTGGGGCTCCAGTAAGCCTACAGCAGAGTGTGCTGCCCAAGCGGCATCTGGTAGTGTGGTGGAACTTCTGGGAAAATCCTATCTTCAGGATGACCACAGCAACCTCTCCCGTAAGGTTCTCTCCAGGGTGGGCAAGAACCTGCACAACCAGCAACACCACCCTCTGTGGCTGATAAAGGAGAGGGTGAAGGAACACTTCTACAAGCAGTATATGGGCCGCTCTAGAACCCCACTATTCTCTGTTTATGATAACCTTTCTCCAGTGGTTACCACCTGGCAGAACTTTGACAGCTTGCTCATCCCGGCTGACCACCCCAGCAGGAAGAAGGGGGACAACTATTACCTGAATCAAACTTACATGCTGAGAGCACACACATCGGCTCACCAGTGGGACTTACTGCATGCAGGACTGGATGCCTTCCTGGTGGTGGGCGATGTTTACCGTCGAGACCAGATTGATTCTCAGCATTATCCAGTTTTCCACCAGCTAGAGGGTGTTCGGCTCTTCTCTAAGCATGAGGTGAGTTGTAAAATGTATATCATGACATCATGGACATTTTATGATGTTGTCACTGAAGGCTGTTTCAGTGATACCAGTAGTGTTGCCCTTGCTGATATTTTGATTTAGTGAATCACCTTTCATGATAGCCATTGTTCACAGTACTGTCAGTGTCTGATTTGTTGTATTAGTAATTACAGAAATCAGTAGACCTCTGTTTTCCCTTTTGTCATTCTTTCTCTCAGTACAGATCTGCTTTTCTCTTTTTACCTGTTATAAATGGATTTTCCATGACTCCAGTTGTACCTTAATCCAAGATGACTGACCTCATAAGATTGACATCTGCGCTCAGGTTATTCTAGTCATCAGTCACTAGAAGTTAATTATGTTTTCATGGTGTTGGAGATTAATGAACCCCTTCTGTACCTTAGGGGACTTAAAAAGATATTGGCTTGGACTGTGAATTGCGTTCTTGTCCCTAAGGTATTTATTTCCCCCTTCCCCTGTTTTGCTGGTGTTCTTCATGTGTGTTTCTGGATCATTAGAGAACCTTTTTGATCAGGTAGTCTGTTATTTTGGTTATTTTCAAAAACACTCAACTTCTTACTTTGTTAGATGCTATCTTAACATATTATGTACATCTTTTTTCTTCGAAAAGTATGAAAATCCCTAAAAAGCCTGCATCCATATCCTGAAAAACTTATTGCAACCACAAATTCCTCATTCAAATATTTTAAAGACCATCTCTGTCTTTATGGTAAGAAGCAGATGAGATTACAGTAGGCTCAGACAGTATTTCACTTATGGCAATTTTCTTCTCGTTTTTGGGACAGAGAAGTTAGTATGGTCACAATTTTCCCTCTTAAAAATACCAGCTAAATAGGCTCTTATTAAAAAGCCCAAAGCATTGGATCTTTTGGATAATAAATAAACATTGTTTTGTTGCATTAAAGAAGTCATGTACCAAGAGATTTCCTCTTTTCTTTCTGTTTGCCTCAGGATATGCTCTATCTCCTGAGTCTATGATAATATAACTAACTATAAGATTTGCCTTTCACAGAAAGGCCAGCAGAACTAGACCTCACAGGAGCTTAAATTAACATTCTAACTGGGTAGAATAGCTGACAGCTCTCTTAAGTTAGGAATAATAACTACTAATAAAAAAATAAATGAATTAGTAAACTGCGAGATAATGAACAAAGATAGGTCAGAGGCTACAAAATACAATGAAGTAATAGAGTTACACTTAGAATTAATCTGTAAGAGGAGTTGTTATGCCTGTAATATGACATCCAGGTCATGGAATTGAACCAGGTGCTCAATGTGGCTTACCTTGTTAAAGAAATTAGGAAGGAGGGGCTGGGAAGGTGGCTCAGTGGTAGAGTGCTTGCTTTGCATGTATGAGGCCCTGGATTGGATTCCTTAGCACCGGATAAGCAGAAAAAGCAGGAAATGGTACTGTGGCTCAAGTGGTAGAGCACTAGCCTTGAGCTGAAAAGCTGAAGGACAGTGCTCATGCCCAGAGTTCAGGCCCCACAACCAATAAAAAAAAAAAGAAAAAGAAATTAGGAAGGAAAATACATACTGACGTGTAAATCTGTGTGTCACTAAAGAGTCAATGAAGGCTATGAAGTGCACGCTAGTGTTTTAATGGGCCAATCCAGGCTAGAAGAGAGGTTGAAAAAGAAGTTGGCGGGAACTAGCCCTTGCTTTCCTTCATACTTGTTTTGGGTATAGTCCAATTTAGCAGGTAGCATGCATTGATCATTTAGTTGGATAATGTTACTGTATGTTCTAATTTATAGTTAAAAAATATAATGCAGGCATGTAATGATTACAACCTCCTTACAGTTTGATAAAGTATTTTTACATATTGTTTTAATAAAATCCTTCTAGGGTAGATTTGGAGCATAAGAATTCTGAATTCTAAAAGACTTAATTACCTTCCCAATATTGTACAATCAGTTGATGGCTTAACTGAAACTGGAGCACAAATCCTGAGTCCATTGCCTAGTCTACACATTCTGCTGTTTTCCTGGGACTGCTTATCAGTTGCTCATGACCCTAAGGAAGCTTCTACTCACGAATAGTGAATGGGGAGGGGAAGAGGTTGCTGGTTTCTGAATTCCTGTCTTCAACTGAAGTACTGGTATGAAATCTGGTCTAATCTTAACTCTTAAGGTAATTTTTCTTCATCCTTTTTATTCCTGTTTGAATAGGAATTTGTTTTTAAATTACAATTTATTGACTGACTTTTTTATTTTATGTGGTATCAAGGAATTGAACCCAGGGCCTCATGCATGCTAGGCAAGCACTCTAGAACGATTCCTAGCTTGAATAAGAATTTTTTTAGGTAGTTATGTCATTCTACGTATAATATTAAAGATTATATGGTTTCACTGTCTTTCTATTATTTTATAATCTTTATAATCATTATTTTAGTCATTGTAGCATACATTTCAATAGGAAAAAAAGTGGTTATAGGGCAAAAGAAACTGATCAGTATGAAAAACTATGTGAAAGAACTATGACAGTATACTCAGTTGTGGAGAAAACATGAAATCTGAAAATAACTAATAATATAACTAATAAAAATAAAAATAAATAAAATAACCAATAATTAGAAGGAATAGTCAGTAGGTAAGATCTGTTAAAGTTGTTACGGAACTTAGGGAAAAGATAGAAACAATGGGTAACATACTTAGTTTAGATTGCAGTATGATTTATAGCTTGACAATTGAAGGAGTAATGAAGGAGGAATGCAGAAAGGATCCAAGTCAACAGAAGTTATAATAAAATAAAAAATAATTTGGTAAGTAGAAAACCCAAATTGAGGTCCATGTGCATTTGCATTCACAAATTTAAATGGGTTAAACTTAGCAATTAAAGAAACTTGTCAGATTGGATATTTAAAGAACTTGAACAAAAATCACAACAGAGGTTGAAATTGAAGGCTGGGAAGAATATATATCCAGCAAAGGTTATCAAGAGCAATACTAATTATAGTATTAATAATAGTGCAGCTGTGTTAGTTATAGAAGTATTAATATTAGCATAGAATTTATGGAAAATATGACAAATAGAAATAAATGACGTATCAACTAAGAACCCTCATGTATTATGAACTTCTTTGTACTATAATGCCTGACACACAACAAAATACTGAAGAATTAAAAATTAAATTTGATGAACTCATAACCATAGTAGAAGATTTTAAATGACTTTAACCAGGGACCAATGGATTAATGAGACAAAATGAATAAAGATAGAAGAAATCTGAAAAACATGATTAGCAAGTTTGATTTGTACTTTGCTAACTATTCTGTGCTTTGCTGTGCTGTGTTGTGCTGTACTTTGTGTGTGTGTGTGTGTGTGTGTGTGTGTGCGTGCGTGCGTGCGTGCGTGCGTGTCTATGTATGTGTGTGTGTGTGTCTGTGTGTGTGTGTGTGTGTGAAGATCAATGAGTTCAATGCTGGCCACATTTTTCTTTAAGAAAAGTAGTGGGGAAGTAGTTTTATAGTGTTTGGACATCTTTCAAAACAGAAAATGGTATAGCAGTGTGAAATCAAATCCCATAAACAGAATCTACAGCATAACTAAGTAGCTCTGTCTATGATCCTCACAATGGGTAAAGAGTTACAATTGACAGCCCAAAATTCTGTACTGCATCAGAAATGGAGGTAATAGGGAGACACAATTTGTTCCTGAGAAATAGGGACCTTCCTGAGGGATTGTCTCAGAGGACAAGAGATACTTTGACATGAAGTACTAGTAAGAACACTCCAATGCCAACTAATATCACAGAGTGAGACCAATCACAGTTATGTGTTTCCTGATAGAAGGACACAGTACTAACTATAAAGATTTACCCAGACTTAGATTTAAATCTAATTCAGTTCTTGATCAGCTATTACATTTCTGGGAAGTATAGAGGGACTTGGAAAGTTGTACCTTGGAGATGTAACAGACCAGACTTACACAGGGAAAGTATGAATTATGAACTACTCATGATGTGATCTGCAGAATGAGATAGGAATTCAAAGAGAATACTTGGCATGCTAACTGGAAAATGTTGAAACTTTTTTTTTTTGGTGGGTCTTGAACTCTGGGCCTGGGAGGTATCCCCGAGCTCTTCAGTTCCTGGCAAGTGCTATCCCTGAGCTCTTCAGTTCCTGGCAAGTGCTCTACCACCTGAGCCATAGCACCTCTTCTGGTTTTCTGGTGGTTAATTGGAGATAAGAGTCTCACAGATGTTCCTGCTCAGGCTGGCTTTGAACCGCGATCCTCAGATCTCAGCCTCCTAAGCAGCTAGTATTTTAGGCATGAGCCCCCAGAGCCTGGCTTGTTGAAGATTTTTAAGCAGCTATTCTAAATATTTCAGTTGGCTCTTGTTGGATTCTTTGGATAGGTTGTGATATTGTCAGTGCTTTTGCCTTTTGCTTTTGGTTGTCTTTGCATGGACTGTGCACTTTTGTGTGCAGTAGTCACACTATTTTATATATATATATATATATATATATATATATATATATTTTTTTTTTTTTTTTTTTTTTTTTTTGTCGATTGTGGGGCTTGAACTCTGGGCCTGGGCGCTGTCCCTCAGCTCTTCAGCTCAAGGCAAGCACTCTACCACTTGAGCTACAGCGCCACTTCCAGTCACTCTATTTTAGAACAGTCTGTTTGCCACAGTTTGACAAACACTATGCATTAGGAGAAATGTCCCAGTTTCTTCAAGTAAGAAAAATAAACTGCAAAAAAACCAAAGTAGGAGGAAATAGCAGTAAGAAATGAAATGAAAGATCAGCAAATGGTAATGTATAGATTCTACTTGCACACATTTATTTATTTATATTGTTATTGTAAAAGTGATAAACAGAAGGATTAGTTATGTGAGTCAGGTAATGAGTACATTTCTTTTTGGACAGTGTTACCCCTTCCCTTGCTCTCTCCCAGTTTTTCCCTCCCACTCCCCCCACAAGTTGTACAGTTCATTTTCAACATTATGTCTAGTGAATACCATTGCTTCATTTGATCACCCTTTGTCTTCCATTTTTGTACCCACCCAAAGACTTAATGAACAAACACGATGAAAAGAAAACAAAAATAGTAACAAAAATCCTCTTGTTTCTATTTCTTGGAGCTCATGTTGATATATATTCTTTTATATGATCAGAGGCACATAGGCATTGTGTCTTTGCATCAACACAACATGTTTTAAAAAAAGAGAAAACATTTGAGACCAAATAGAAATCTAAATAGAAAAGATTTGAAAATAAGTAGCTTTTTTACTTTTTAGCTGGCTGTAATTGTAGTGTTACTTTTTTATAAAGACATTTTAGTAAGACTTTTTGAAATGCCTGTGGACTATTCTTCAAAATAATGTGGCAGCCAGAATCTAGTGACTCATATGTATAATCTTAACTATTCAGGAGGTAGAGATTAAGAGGATGGAAGTCCAAAGCCAGATCTGGCAAAAAAGTTTGCAAGACTCTTATCTCTAGTTAACAGCACAAATACTGCGTGGAGGCTTGGCTGAAATTGTAGAATGCTAGCCCTGAATGAAACAATGGAGTGAAAATTCTGAGTTCAAGCCTTGGTTCAGGCACGTGCGCGTGCGCGCCCACACACACACACACACACACACACACACACACACACACACACACACACACCACACACTTGTGTGGAAAACAGATACACATGGGAGGATGGATGTGAATGGATTGGTTATGAGATCTCTTTCAACTGGCCATTTATACACGAAGATCTATGTATAGATGATTTAAAAAAAAAAAAAAAAGGATGGAAAGCATTAAAGCTGGCCAGTCAGAAAACCCTATCTGAGCATTGAATATAGGAAGACAATGAACAGCCTTGAGATAGTCACTGTATCCCTGGGGAACAAACTCAAGATATTTTTAAAATAAAAAAATGTAGGACACATTAAAGACAAGAAGCTAAATTACACAAATCACAATGCTAGATAGAATTAAATCTGAAATGAATAGCGTCTCCTCCTTTAGTCCCAGATTATTTTACATGCATCTTGTTGCCTAATTCTGAAAGACTTGTACAGTCTGTTTCGTAGAGTAGAAAAATGACATTTGCCAAGCTCATTTTTTAAGTTTAGATGTGTTCATATCACAAGTAGATTAAAATGAAACATTTTAGAAGGTTTTTTTTTTTTTTTTGCAGTTACCAGGCCTTCTCTTTTTAATGAACAGATAAAGAATAATTAAATATTTGTCTGCAGGGACAAATGTGAGTTCAAAACAGTTACACACCCAAACTGCAAACTTAATTCATCGTTTTGTCCTATCTAATTATTATTATACATGTATTGTATTCTCCAATGTTGACTGACATAGGATAAAATAATACGTAGGTATCCTTTTTTTTTTTTTGGTCGGTCATGGGTCTTGAATTCTGGGCCTGGGTACTGTCCCTAAGCTTTTTTGCTCAGTCTAGTGCTCTACCACTTTGCGTCCCAGTGCCACTTCCAGTTTTCCTGGGGTTAATTGGAGATGAGTCTCATGGACTTTCCTGTCTGGGCTGGCTTTGAACTCAGATCTCAGCCTCTTGAGTAGCTAGGATTACGGACATAAGCTACAGCCACCTGGCTGCATGTAGTTATCTTAATAAAGATAGGCAAATAATTGGTTGATAATTTAATTTCCATGACATTAAAATACACTGCTTTTGATTTTGGTACCCTTTGTTTTGCATTTATATTTATCTTATTTGTGAATTGTAAGGGGAAATCACAGAAATGGTGAGACAGAGGACAAAGGGTGAACAAACAAACAGTGATACTCACAAGCCACTATATTGGAAATGAACTTTACAACTTGGGGAGGAGACAGGAGGCGGGTCGGGGGAAACAGGAGAAAACGATGGAGGGGGTAACAATGTTTGATAAGATTTGTACTCATTTCCTTACTTATGTAAGTGTAAACCCTCTATATCATTTTTACAATAAAATATACATTTGGAGATATTAATGAAACTTTAACAAACTAGAATTAGAAAAGTGCTTTCTGAACTCTGTAAATGATATCTGCCAGCTTTTATAGCAACTATTATTACTAATGATGACTCATTATAAATATTTCTATCAAAATCAGTCCCTAACCATACTTATCAACTGTCTCCAGTCCAATTAATTACTATGTGGGAAATTCTATTTGGTGCAAAGATGTAAGTGTTGGAAAATGTGAGCTAAAATTGATTTATTTGTATCTGTTATTATGGTTTACCAAGAAAATCAATAGAATATCCAGATCTACTAGAAATAATATGACTACCATGTACATGTGGCTCATATCTGCAATCCTAGCTATTCAGGTGGCTTAGATCTGTTTGAGGCAAATCCAGCCAGGAAAACAAAAAATTTACTATACCATATCTTTCAAACAGCCAGTGAAAAATAGAGCTGGAGGAGTTGATCAAGTGGTAGAGCATAGAAAGGCAAGATTGTGAATTTAAAACCCCATTACTGCCAGAGGAGAAAAGAGAAAGAAATATAAGAAATCTTAAGATAATTTTCTAAAGTTAATGTATTCTAGTACAATACAGAAAGATTACTGTCTTAAATGATAACCAATTAGAATTTTAACAGCGTGGTGCAATACATAATGCCTGTAGTATCAGCTACTTTGGAGTTGGAGATCTGGAGGTCTGTGGCCCAAGACCAACCCCAAGAAAAATGTTAGCAAGATTTTCCCCCCCATTTCAACAAAAAATAATCAGTATGGTGGTACACTTTTGTGACCTCAGTTATGCAGGAGGCATAGATAGGTAGGAGGATTGTGGTTCGAGGCTAGCCTGGGCACAAGACCCTTTTTAAAAAGTAATTAGAAAGGGCTAGGAATGTGGCTTAAGTGGTAGAGTTCTTGGTTGGAAGCAAATCCAAAATTCACACTCCAATACTACCAAAAAGCAAAAGGAAAATGGAAAAGAAAAAGAAACTGTAGATTTTTATACATAGTACAAATTAAAATTTTGAAGTACGCGATATAGATCTTATATAAAATATTCAAGATATTCATGGGTAAAATGATCAAATATTATTCAAAGACTGAAAAGAGTAAAAAGGTGTAAAAATGTTTCATAGGAGAACAATATAAAAGACGAAATTCTATAAATATATAATATATAAATGTAGTACAGATCTATTTGTCCTCAGTACTAGGGCTTGAATTTGGGACCTTGAACTTGCTTGGTATATTTTGGAAAAGTACAACAATGGATCTTACAAAAGGCAAAGCATAAGTACAAGGGTACAGCCTTATTACACATTAAGATTTAAGACTGTATGGTTATTAATATTACTTAGCAATGGCAGAAGATCATTAGGGAGCTTTGAAATAGTTCTAACCATATTTGGCAACTTAAGTGATTGTTAATAGAAGTGATTGTTAATAAGGATGATGATGGGTTCTGCTTTAATTGTTCTGAGACAGTCAACTATGGAAAAATATAGCTCTACCTCACATCAAATGCAAAACTCATGTCTTGATGAACTAACAATTTATTTGAGAAAAAAAATCAACATTTTGCCAGCAAATATAGGACATTGACATCACTTTGGTAAAATTTAATATCTGAAATATGAGAATCCTTAAAAATATTTTTTAGAAGAAAAAATGTTGACTACATTAAGGTAAAATTTTACCTAATAAATCCCTCCATAAATAAAGTTAAGGGACTACAATAAATTAAGTGAATAATACGTATGTGAGGATCATATACACTGTTGGTAGTAATGTAAACTCATACAACCACTATGGAAATTAGTATGGAGATTCCTCAAAAAGCCAAAACTATGCTGGGTGCCGGTGGCTCATGCCTGTACTCCTAGCTACCTACTCAGGAGGCTGAAATCTGAGGATCATGGTTCAAAGCCAGCCTGGGCAGGAAAGTCCGTGAGACTCATATTTCCAATAAACCACTAGAAAACTGGAAATGGCACTGTGGCTCAAGCGGTAGAGCGCTCGCCTTTAGCTGAAGAGCTGAGGGATAGCACCCAAGCCCCAAGTTCAAGCCCCATGAAAAAAGCCCAAACTAAAATTACCACGCTATCTAGCAATGGTGCTCTTGGGCATATATCTGAATGGTTGTAATTTAGGATACAATGGAGATACTTGCAAACTCATGATCATTGAAGCACTATTCACAATAGACAAGCTATGGGAATATCACAGATACCTTGCAGTTGATGGATAGATTAAGAAAATGTGATACATATATAACATAATGGAGAATTATTCTGCCATATGAAAAATTAAATTATACCATTTACAGGGAAGTGGATGGAGCTGGTGATGATCATGTTTTTTTTGATCATGTTTTAAGCCACTTTCAGAAGGACAAATGTCACATATTTTCTCATATGTGGATGCTAGATCTAAAAGTTAAGACATATAGGATCATACATACATACATGCATACATATTATGTTTTTATATAACATGTTTTTAATTGTAGGATTGTGAGGATTGAGGGAAGAGGCATATAGAATATTAGAAAGTAAATAATAATGAAATACATTGCTTTTGTGAATGAAAATAGTTAAATGAAATTCACTAGATGCTGCTGGAATAATAGGGCATATTGGGGATGAAGAAAGGTAAGAACAAGCAGGGAGCCAATTTGATTAAAATATTTTACATGTCTATAAATATCATAGTGAACAATTGATATATATTTAAAAATGAATGACGGGAATGTAAAATGTTCCTGTCCAGAAATAGATATTAGTAGTATTGATCTAGAGGTCGAAGGAGGGTGAAGATGGTCTTAATACTTTATTTACATATGTCCAACTGGAACAGTGAAGCTTGTTGAAATTGTTTTGAGAAGGGGAGAGTTGAGCCTGATCAAGGTCTATCATACTAAAACGAACTGCCATTTACCACTATGCTGATACAATAACATAGTCTGTTTGCTCTTCATGTGTTGGAAGATTGATCAAGATATAGTATATTCATAAACTCCTTTGTTAAATGGCAACTTCTTTGTACAACTACTTAAAAATATCAAAATAAAAAAGATTGACATTGATCATATTAAAGGGCCTCAATATGAAAAAAGAAATCCAGTAGAAAAATGTTTAACAGAACCAAACGTTGATGGATCTGTCGAGCTTGGAAAGCTGCTGTAAGTGTAGAAAGCCCTATCTGAAATCTTTTTTGTATATATGACTGCGGATACATCCTTGAGTTTGTCTCAGGAAAGAGATGAGAGTTCTACAACATTATTAGTACTAGCTGAAAAGTGGGCCAACTCACATTACCAACCATATTAACAGAAATAAACTGTGACATTTACATGTTGGCATTTAGTGTCATAGATCTGTAGAAATTAATAGATCCCAACTTTATGTGTCAACACGAATGTATATAAACAGCTATATTAAGCAGTTAAAGCTAAAGAAGTTTACATTATGTGATTATATTTAGGTAAAGTTGTGAAAATAGGCAGAATTAGTTAATGTGTCATCTAAGGGTTCATATGTATATGTGGAGAATTTATAAAGGTAAGGATTGGAATCATGAAAATAAGATTCAGTTGTGTTCAGATAGGGGCATGGAAGGCTTCTGTGTTTTTGGTACTGTGTTCTCCTTTCTGAAAATATAGTACATATGTTTATCCTTTTATTATTCTTCAGATGTGATATTCTTATAAATTTCTTCTGTTTTTATTACCATAACACCTTTTCTTACAAAGGTGTTTCACTGTGATATTTCCATAAATGGGTATGATGTACTTTGATTAAATTCACCCCTCAATTCTTTCTTAATTTCCCTTCCCCTTTTAAGCATTTTCGATGGTTTTCCTTATTCTATTCTCATAATTTATGAAGAACTTTGATCCTATTAACCACTCTTTGCCCTCCTTTTCCCCACCCTTCTGCTGGTGCTCCCACCTCCAAGCTTATATATTTTTATATGTATGACTTACAGTTCTTATTAAAAAGACAAATGGGCAGACATCAAAAATTGCCGATTGATAGATTATGATACATGGATTTCCTGTAAATAAGAACCCATTTTATCAGTAAACAAGAACATGCAAATTGTAACTATCAGATATTATTTCAAGCACTTCAGACTAGCAAATACAAGAATCCTTTCGATCTCAGATACTGAAGATGTAGTAATCTAACATTCTTTTGGGAATGTGTGTAGTTATTATATATTACTCTGTGATCTGGCGGCTGTCCTTTGAAAATTAAAAAAAAAAAACCACCTCAAGAAGAGGAACAAAGAGAAAACAAGCTTTATTTGTGTATTGAATACTTTGTGATAACATAAATAAACTAGAGGTACATATGTGAGGTTTAAATATAAATATGGTGTTGAGGGAGGAAAATAAGTTGAGGTAGTAGACCAAAATTTGTTTTTTATAGACATTCAAAATAAGAACAAACAACCTATGTGTTATCTCTATATATGTAGACACTTTTTTCAATTAAATATAAAAGTAGGTTTGAAAAATGTAGGTTTGAAAAATAAGGGGACTACTAAACAACATCAGGATACTGATTACTTATCAGAAGGAAGGAGATGAAATAGGATAAGCTATCGCACATTACATAAATGCTGTGGTTGGGAGGAGGGTAGAAAGATCTTCAAAGTAAAAATGTAGGCAAACTGCTGTTGAATAGGGACAGATTTAAATATTGCAAAAGATTGGTTGAGTGACTTATTTTACAAAAAGTGACAAATCTCACATATTTGACATACCTATCAGAGGGAGCTCATTCAAATCCTGTGTCTATTTATTCTGATTAAAATATTAATTCAGAAATACATACTTGGACGAGCATGTTCACTGCAGATCTGTTTTCATTTTGTGGCTGAAGCTGGATGTCCTACCTCATGGTTCTGTCCTGTGCTCCCGTGGACAAACTGAAGAACTGCTGCATGAGACATCTTTTATGCAATTATTGTGTCAAATTGCAGTTTGTTTCTCAGTGGAGGCTACAGAATACTTGGGTTCTTGGGTCATTGAATTTGCCTTTGATTATATTCTATGGGTCAGTTTTATTTGGGCTCTTTTCTATTGATCTCTCCAGTTGAAGTGATTCTCCATGTGTCTTTTTTTTTCCTGCTTCTCTTTTCATTATTACTTAAATATCATCAAAACCAATGCCTTAAAAAAGTTTCATATAAGAATGCATTCATTTAATTTGTTTATCCGGTTAGGACTTTTCAAATGAGTCTGTTTTCTAGTCCTAGGTAATTGAATCTGACGTAGTAAATTTTATAAAATTCTTTTTAGTTATTTTAAAGTTCTCTCTTTTGTTCCTTGCCACTTTCTTAGGAGTTAGAATATTTTCTTTTATGATTTGCTGGACATAGCATTTTAAACATGAATAAACATTTTTTTTTAATCAATATAGTTATGCTTATCTTATATACTTAGAAGTTTTTGGGACTTTTACTGTTAGGTGAAGAAGGCACAACTATTGTGTGGTAAATATGTAATTCATAACTATTCACAGAAACAATGAGAAATATTTTAATGGAAGAGATGAGTGAAGATATATAGAAGTTGAAGCTTTTGATCCCAATATGGAATCCTGATGTGGTACTTCATCCTCTCCCTTCAATGACAGGCAGAGTCACTTAGCATTCCTTCATATGGGAGTGTGGGGAGTTACCTTTTCTGATTCCTTGTAGAATGGATAGCCTTCCTTTTGATCAACTATTTTGAATGTGGATTTCTTGTCAGAAGTGACTCTTATTTTCACTATAAAATATTTCCTTTGTGCTCTTTAATGTTCTCTTAATTTTCAGGTGGTTCATTTGAATCCTCATGTTTTTGGGCCTCTTTTTTCCAACTTCCCTACTGATACTCTTATTGTGAGTCACAGGTGTTCACTTATTCCTGCTTTCAGCTCTGAATCACTTTCCATCTTTCAGTGATGGCAGGGTTTTATTCTCCATCATGTGGTTATTGGGTTTCCTTAATAACCTCATGTGGAGGAGCTTTATTGAGGGCATTTTAATTTGGTCTTGATAGATTATAGTCACCATGTTTCCATAATCTTTTATTTAAAAATCTCCTAGGTGGGACTCTCTTCCTGTTGAAGACATACTTTATTATTTTTTTCCTCCTCTGTCCAAATGTTAACATAGTTATATCTCTTGGAAGTGAATGGCAAGTGGTCACAGCTAGAAGTCCATGGTCCATTGGTTTTTAGTAATACCGTATTATTTGAAGATGAGGAAGATTTGTTGGAGTACCATTCTAAGCAAGACTCTCTTTTCTCTGGCACAGTGCTTTTTCCAGTAATTTGCTTTTGGTAAGAAAGAACCTATTAACCTCTTAGCCTAAGTCCTATCATTTTCTTAAAGCATTATTGGCTGTGACCCTCACTTTTGGTTTCAGCAACTTACTGCCTGGAAATGTTTTTGTATCCCCAGTGTCTCCAACTGATTAGTCAACTTTTAGAGGATACCATCCTTTCTTGTGCCTCTTCTGTCCATTTGAAGGTTCTTCACTGAGTAGCCGAGGCAAATGTGGCTCTTGAATGTGTCCTTCATTCTGGACTAGCATTGTATGCTTTACAAAAGATGGCAGCTAACACATTTAACTGTATGATGCTTTCCCTACATGTTTTACTTGTTGGGCATTCTTGGAGCAATTTCTCATGTTCCAGCCTTCCAGAGTGTAGGTCCATCAGAAAGGGCCTAATCATGAGATAGAAATCATACAGTAACTTGATCAGGGAAAGTAATACTGAATTATTAGTCATAGATAGCAATGGGGTAATGAGATTAGCTTGTTAAAAGAAAACTGTAAGGAGTATAGGACTAGCAGATATAAGGAGCAGTTGCTTCTCCAGGCAATGGCCCAGATGTGGTAGTGGCGCCATGCTGGTAGAAATGAATCATAGCCACACGTTGGCAAGGTGTCAAGCAAAGGCTGTCTTGGGAGAGGTACATTGCAGGAATCACTGTGCTACCAAAATGACAAAGAACTGTACTGAAGGAAGCAACTGGCCGCTGTCATCAATACTGGGGGGATTGAGTGCTGCCATTTGCACTGCAGGACAGTGCAGGGCAGAAAGGAGCCCTTAAAACTCAGAATTTTTTTGCAATGTCACTGCAGTCACCTCTACTGACAGAGCTTCATAAAGAGCCAACTAAGGATGGAAAAATATCTCAAGTGCTCAACTAGGTTTTCACAAAGCAGGCAGTGAAGGGTTGGTTTGTGGCTGAGAAACAATAAGCTAATAAGTGGCAATGTTGGTTTGCTCCATTTCCTGAATGTCAAGAAGCCTAGAGGGAAGTAGGTTGTTATTTTTCCAACAAATGTGTTGATAGAGAAAGTCACATTACCGAGTCAAAAATATATTTAATTTAACATTTTTTTGGTTACAATTCGGTCATAGTGAGACTCCCTAATTATTATAAATAAGTATGTGGAATACATAAAGGTTGGAAGATATTCTAAAGGATATGAGCCTGTGCTCCTGAACCAATAATGACATCCAAAGTGAAACAGATGAATAGGTTTTACATCTCATTTGTCCAGAATTGCAAGAACATTATTGCTATTAATGTTCTACATTTGTTGTTGAAAGCTAAGAGTGCCTCATTAAGTTTTACTGAATCCACATAATTACAGTAACAATGTGTTTTCTACCAGCGTAAGTGATGTGTGAAAGCAGCAAAAATATTTTCACAGCAATATTATGCTCTTTCACAGTAGACTTCACACTTTGCCAGGGACTGCATTTTTTGGCCTGGTGCACATTATTGAATGCTTCTTGTGTAGATGGAATGGCATGGTTCCACACTTTTAAAAGCTTGTGGGGTGCAGGTAGATGGTAGGTGAGAGGATTTACCAGCCAGCTTCTGAACCAGCTAGCAAAGCTGTGACACTTATGTCCCATTGAACTGTATTTAGAACCCTGAGTCTGCTCAGAAATGTAGAAGCTCATCCTTTATTGGCTGATTTCCTCTGAATTCATCTCCTGGCACCTAGTTTCGTTTCTTTTCTTTCCTTCCCTTTCTTTTCCCTTCCTTTTCTTTTCTTCTTTCAATTTTTTTTATTGTGATTGAGTGATTACATAATTTCACAAATTTCACAGTATTGTGGGATAGTGATACTTAGTTAAAGTCACAAACACATTTTAACCTTCATGGGGCAAATTGTCTGTTTATGAGTTCTATGGGATTTGACTATACAGTTCTTTCTTCCACACTGAGTGATATGTACATTCCTTTCTTTTTGCATAGTGTCAGCTGTTCACTCTTTCCCACTCATTCCCTCCCTCCCATTGCTGACCTTGAGTTGCTTAGTTCGTTTTGACCAATGTCCAGTGCAGCTGATGGGTCCCACTGTTGTATGTTTTCCTGTTTCCCTCTAGTTCTATGTGCTCCTAGTTTCCCTCCGATGTGCATATATATACCATATATGTGATCAGCACCATAGGGTCATTTAGTGATGATTCAGCCAGATGAGTGAAGGTCCTTTGTTTCTTGAGCCTTGTTTACTTTGTTGTATCACCTTATGTTTTGGATTTAACATCTACTTATCAGGGAGATGATGTGCTATTTGTCTCTTTGCTCTTGGTTTACCTCACTCAACATGATTTCTTCTAGTTCTATTCATTTCTCTGTGAATGCTATTATTTTGTCCTTTCTAATGGCTGCATAATATTCCATTGTATATCGATACCACAATTTTTGGATCCATTCATCTGTAGTGGGCCATCTGGGTTGTTTCCATATCCTGGCTATTGTGAACAGTGCTGCAATAAATATGGAGGTGCATGTGTCCTTGTATTCTGGTTCCTGTTGTTCAGGATAGATGCTTAGCAGTGGAATGGCTGAGTCATAAGGGAGGTCAATATTTAGCTTTCTGAGGACCCTCCAGACTGCTTTCCAAAGTGGTTGTATAAGTGTACATTCCCACCAGCAGTGTAATAGGGTTCCTCTTTCTCCACATCCCTTCCCGCATTTGTGGTTGGCTGACTTTAGGATGTGGGCCATTCTGACTGGGGTAAGGTGGTATCTCAGGGTTGACTTTATTTGCATTTCTTTTACAACCAGTGATGGTGAACATTTTCTCATGTGTTTCTTTGCCATTTTTATCTCTTCTTCTGACAAGTATCTCTTTAGTTCCCTTGCTCATTTAGTAATTGGTTTGTTGGGTTTGGGTGGGATTAATTTCTTGAGTTCCCTGTATGTACTGGATATTAACCCTTGTCTGATATTGCTGGTAAATATTTTATTCCCAGTTAGTTAGTTGTCTTTCTAGTTTGGTTGCTATGTCTTTAGCTGTGCAGAAACTTTTTATTTTATTTTATTTATTTTATTTTTTTGGGTCAGTCGCGGGGCTTGAATTCTGGGCTTTTGATTTGCATTTCTTTTATGGCCAGAGATGTTGAACATTTCTTCCTATGTCTAATGGCTGTTCTTATTTCCTCTCCAGAAAAGTCTCTTTTTGATTCTTTAGTCCACTTATTAATGGAGTGGTTGTTTCTTTGAAGATTTGTTATTACGGGGCGGGGGGCTTCATTTTTGAGCTCTAAGCATATTTTAGATATGAGGCCCTTGTTTGTTGTATAGTTGTTGAAGATCTTCTAATCTGTGGGCTTTCTATTTATCTTGCTAGCTATGTCCTTTGCCATGCAGAAGCTCTGCAATGTAATGCGATTCCATTTATCCAGCCTTTCTTTGATTTGTTTTGTTTCTGGATTTTTCTTTAGGAAGTTTTGACCTGTGCCAAGGAGCCCTAGCATATCCCCTATTCCTTCCTGAAATATTTTCAGTGTCTCTGCTCTTAACCTCGAGGTCTTTGATCGATTTGGAGTTGATTCTGGCGCAGGGTGATATATAAAGATCTAACTTCAGTTTTCTACATGTGTATGGCAAATTCTGCCAGCTCCATTTATTGACGAGGCTGTCTTTCTTCCAGCTGATAATTTTGGCTCCCTTATCAGAGAGTAGGTGGCTGTAGGACTGTGGGATCATGTCTGAGTCTTCAGTTCTATTTTATTGGTCCTCAGGCCTGTTCCTGTTTGGCCCTAATGTCATCCTCCTGACTTATCCTGGAATAGATACCTGTGTAACTTGTGTTAATTCAAATGAACTTGAAGGATAAGAAAAATTTAAAAATTAGACACTTCATTTAATCCCTTATTTTTCATTTATATGTTTCTGTTACATAGAGTTTTTTTTATTGTTATTATTAAGGTATTGTGCAGAGAGGTTACCATTTCATAAGTCCATGGTCCATTGGCTTTGAGTAATAGCAGGTTACCTTTCATAAGAAGTTACCATTTCATAAGAAATGTACTTCTCTTTTTTAGACAATCTCCCCTTCCATTGCTTTTCCCCAGTTATGCCCTTAAATAGAAATTTTTTATAATCATAGCAATGACTTTTGGCCTTCTCTCTCTTGTCCTATCAGAATCTGGAGAGAGATTTTGTTTGACAATTCCACAAATTCTCATATACATACCCCTACCCCCATACACACAGTGGGCTTTAACATGCTCTTGGTTAATTCTTATATGTCAGTGAACAAACAGGTAATTTCCATTTCTATGGATAATCTCACCCAAATCTGTAGTAGATTAGGATGGCAGAGAATGCAACGTAACTTGAGAATAATTAGATGTCAGATAGTAAGAGAAGTCAGGGATGATTTGAGCATCAAGAATTAAGATTCAGAGATTCAAGGGAATAAGAGAGTGAGCTCAGTGAATGTATTTGGGCAAACCAAGGCAGTGTCTGCCCCTGTCTGTAAGCCTTCTTTAGTAATATCCTATGAAACAGAGGGGTGTGTGTGTGTGTGTGTGTGTGTGTGTGTGTGTGTGTGTGTGTGTGTGTGTGTGTGTGTGTGTGTGTGTGTGTGTGTGTGTGTTGATAAGAGGTGTCTATCTTGAGATTTGATTTTTCTATACTGTAATGGGGTAGCAGGGATTCTGTGGGAGACATAGCTTATACACATCCAGTAAATTCACCAATAATACTGCAGTCTTGTTGTATGAGAGTCTTTTAGCAATAAAGCATTGTGTTTGAAATGTATAACCTACCAGGATATTACTGACGATCTGCTGATAATTTATTTTTTAAGAATACTAGCAATTCAAAAATAATGATTCTAGGAAATATTCAAATCCTTCCTGCTAATATGAGACAAATTTTTGAGCAGGTAAATGTTGCTCCTAAAGTGACCTGCCTTCTTTGCAGGATGCCTTGGTTCTGTGGTCTGCCTGTTACCCTGATCACTCTATTAAAAACAAAAAAACAAAAAAACGTTCTTCCGGGCTACTCAGGAACCTGAGATCTGAGAATCTCAGTCCAAATCAGCCCAAGCACGAAACTGTAAGACTCTTATCTCCAGTTAACCATTCTCCAGTGGTAGAGAACTATCCTTGAGCAAAAAGCTCAGTGTCAGCACACAAGCTCTGAGTTCAAGTCCCAGGGCTAGCACAAAAAGAAAGAAAGAGTTGTACTGATTCCTACTTTTCAAATGTGTTCTAAGATTCAGGATTTTTTTTTTTTTTTTAGTTTGTATGTGTGTGTGGGTTGTCTACGTATATTCTAAAGTGTTCTCCAGAGCAAAAGAATTGGTAATATGCCATCAGATTTATTATAGGGAAATAGTTCAGTCTTTTTGGAAGATACAGTTCCAGTTTGAGTATGAAGGCTTGAGAAACAGAACAACTAGTGGTCTAAGTTTAGGCTAAATTGGAAGGTGAGAGAAGACTAGTATCCTCACTTGAAAATAGAGAAAAAACTATCTTTTTCCTTTTTCTGAATTTTATTCAGGTTTTCATTTATTAGTAAGGTCCACCTTACCTAATCTATTCTCCCATAGGAGAGTACAATCTTCTTTATTCAGTCTTGCTAAGAGAGTTTAAATTCATCTAGGGATCTTTCACCAGACATACCTAGACAAATGTTCATGCACAAAATACATGATCACTCCATTCTTGGGCAACCAGACTTTATTGTGGAACACTGTGCATTCCTTATCAATTCTATTAACTGCTTAATTTTGTTCCGTAGATTCCACATTTTAATAACTCTTATTATACCACATAGTCAGTTACTAGTATATAGCACTTACTTACATATAAATATGTAAAAATTAGGAATTATGTACCTTTTATCCTTGTACTGAATAAAGAATTTCAACTTTTCATTGTTGGCTCTTGGAGCATCATCAGGCCTTGACTTTGTATCTAACAGAATTTCCATTTTCAGTGGTTTTTAGGCTGTCGAAATAGGTATTAAATTCTGAGGCTGTAGCTCACACTCTGTTGATCTTAACTTGATTGAAATGATGACACCTTTGAGGTATAATGATCCTTACCAGCTTCCTGAGTAAAGGTAGTAAATGGTACCTGCCTTACCTATTTTCATATATTTGTCTTGAAAATAGATGTTGTTTCTTTCTGTAATAAGTGTAGAACTACCTGAATGTGTCAGTTTCAACTAGCCATTTGGTCCTTTTAGTTTTCATCTACATTTATTTATAAGTATAACTGATGGTATCTTTCCTATTCTTCCCATGGTTAACAGACTAGTCATATCTCTTCTATGGTCTTCTTTTGGAGTAGGTGATAGAATTTAGATAGGGCCTTTCTGCTGTTATTTTTCACCACTGGCTTCATGAATGAGTTGTTTAGCCACCTGAAGTAGAAAATGCAATCTCTTTTTCTATGTTTTATCTTTCATTCTGTCCTGGGAAGAGGATGATGAGAGATCATAACTTTTAAATAGACACTAGAATGGATGTTGTGAAGAACAGTTCACATAGGATGCAGTATTTTTCTTGTTGCCATTGTTTCTTTTTGTCTCACCATGTCTAGACATTTAATCTCTCATGTACTTTTTGTATAGCTCCATATAACTTCTTGCTTTGATGGATTGAAGTTTCATTTTTGTTGTTGTTGTTGTTTTTTCTGTATAAGGCAGAGCTTAGCAGAATGTTTATCTCTTTCCTTCTTACATGGTATCACTACAAGGGCCTCTAAGAGAAGAAAAGTGCTAAAAATTATACTTGTCATGATATGTCATGGTTAATAAAAACAGGCAGGTGCTGCATTTGGCAGTATCTTTGGGGAGATCACAGCTTCAGGCAATATCTGATGATGCTGTATTGCCAATCAGGGAGTATGGCCTTAGCTATATGAGCATGAAAGTGGCTATAGGGAGCATATAGGTTGACTTTGCCTGTCTGAGACATTTTGTTGGCCCTCGCTTCTCAAGAACATGTGTTTTTGTTCTAAGTAAGGAGCTGAATAGCCTCTGTAATGTCTTTAACTTGAGTATTTCATGAGGCTGGGGGATCTGGACAGGTCATTAATCCAGGAGGGGGACCTATTTGAATTTGAAACTGAAGGACATTCCAAATGATGGAGGTTTCTATTAGGAAATTTCCACCAAAACCAGAGTAATTTGTCAACTAGAAGGTTGGTCATCTCATCTAGTATATTATGTCCAGCCACCTTGCAAAAATTCTTCCTCAGCTATCAATACAGTTTTACATTATCTTCCACTACAGAAAATTGGCTGTTTCAGATCCCTTCCTTTCACTCCTCTGGCACAAAATTTCATCTCAAGAAAAGGAAATGAGGCAAACAGCAGGGAGAAAATAAAGTCTCTTTCGTTCAGTACACAGTTTTAATGTATTCCCTCCCCTGTGCTAATCTCTGTAATTTGATTAATTGGCATGTGGTGCCTCACACAAAATCCAAGGAATGAAAATTCGGTTCAATATCAATTAGCTGCAACAGGATGGACTTCCCACAGAGATTTGAGGACATAGCTGTATTTAACTGGCCCTTTCAAACAAAGTCTTCCCAAATGAGGAGAAGTGGAAGATCCCACTTAGGGCCTACTTGTTTAAAGAAATTAAAAACTGTGGAAATTAGCGACTAAAATCCACTTGGATGAGTCTGTGCTATTCCTTTAATATGTCTGTCTGTTCATCTCACTAAGACATCCCAATCCTTCCTCCAAAGTGATTTGAATACTTAATATTTGCTGAGATGCCTTAGTTGGATTTGAACAAGATAATTGAATTTGCTTGCTGCATTCATGGGGAATTAAAGCTTGGGAGTTCCTATGGTAAGATATGTCAATGTGCTTATGTTTCAGAGGGATTTTAGTTCTTGGTTTGTGAACCAAATATTATTAGACAGTGAGCCTGCCAAATATATAAGACAGTATTTGTCGTAGTCCTAGCCTGTGCCGGTCATTCTCTAGATGACTGTCTTGTCCCTGGGGCTTAGAATTCATATACTTAACCACAGGCTTTGGTTGTAAACAACCATCTCCTTAACACAGTTGGTACAAATAAGATGTTAAGTATTGTTCCTATTGTCTATAGCTTAGTGAGTGAGACAGATAAATGTCAGTGTAGTGAGAGACATAGCCAACACACAGAAATGAGAACTCTCCTTGGTAGTAGAGATTACTACCTATGTAGTGAATAGATGGTGCCACAGAGAATCTCGAACAAAACATAAATGCTTCTATAGGATGAGAAGAGGGGCCATTTGTTTCAGCTGGTGTGATTAGCATATCTATGGCACCTAAAATGAGGAATGATGAGTCCTGGGACTGCATATTATGGATTGTCTGGGACATGGGGAGGAAATTAGAGATGATGGTAGAAAGAGACATGAACTGCTTCATTAAGGGCTTCCTGTGTAACATTCTTGCCATATGAAACCTAGTTTGAAAAAAATGAGGAATAAATGTAAGCTGTTACAAATTGATCAAATAAGTAGGAAAGATTACCTGAAGCATTCTCACTTTGAAGGCTCTGTGATGATGATCTCTTCTCTAGAAATCTTGTTGGTACCCAGAGCCCTTTTCTATTGCTCTTAAGCTGGTTAAAAATCAGTCATTTGTCTTTCCCTCACAGTGAGAATTTGATGTTGTTCTTTGGGCTTTGATCATTTTATAGTCTGTTGCCCTTAATCAGAGGAGTATATAGTCTCTATATTCAACTTTTAATAGCCCCTTCATTTTATAATATTTCTATGTTTATAGAATAATTGCAAAACAATATAGAGTGTTCTTTAATACCTCATACTCAACTTGTTAATAAGATGGCCAAGGTTTTTCTTTTTCTTTTTCTGGGTCCGGTCATGGGGCCTGAACTCTGGGCCTGGGCGCTGTCCCTCAGCTCTTCAGCTTAAGGCTAGTGCTCTACCACTTGTGCCACAGCTTTTTTCTTTTTTGCTTATTTGGTGCTGAGGAATCGAACCCAGGGCCTCATGCATGGAAGGCAAGTGCTCTACCACTGAGCCACCTTCTCAGCCCCTGGCCAAGGTTTTTCTACTGCAACAAATCTCTGTGGTGAATAAATTTTAGAGGTTTCTTTTGGCTTATAGTTCCAGAAGTTTCAGCCCATGGTCACTTGATCTATTGATCAGTTCTATTCCCTTCATAGGTACTCCTTAAAGGTGTCACTACTTCCCAGTAAAGGTTAATGAGCAAGTCTTTAATATGGGAATCTTTGGGAGACATTAATATTCAAACCATTCCGTTGCTTGGGACCACAAGCAAGCACCACCATGCTCCCTTGAACCAATTACATTATTACTTACATTCACTTTTTGTTTCTTTATTTACAAACCTTCTTACTATCATTTTTTTATTATTTTATTTATTTATTTATTTTTGGTCCGGTTGTGGGGCCTGAACTCTGGGCCTGGGCGCCGTCCCTCAGCTCTTCAGCTCAAGGCTAGCACTCTACCACTTGAGCCACAGTGCCACTTCCGGCTTTTTTCTTTTTGCTTATGTGGTGATGAGGAATCGAACCCAGGGCCTCAGGCATGCAAGGCAAAAGCTCTACCACTGAGCCACCTTCCCAGCCCCTACTATCATTTTTTTAAAGACATTATTTTTGGCAGTGTAAGGAGCTGCCTTTTGTGTGTGTGTGGTGGGAGGTGGATGTTGTATTGGGAATTGGTAGGCCAGTGCTCTATCAGTTTAGCTACTTGTCCAGCCCTTTGTTGGTTTTTGTTTTATTTTGTTGGTCTTGGTTTTAAAGCTTGAGTGTCAGTCACTGTTTCCCTAGCTAGTCATTAACTCTCAGGCTTCTATTTTCTACCTCATACTTGGGATTACAAGTGCATATTACCACACCTGGCCTACGGGCTGATGATTTCTGAAACCAGAGGTAATCTAACAGTTTATATTATCTCTCTTCCTGTGTTCTTGAGATTGTCTTATCTGAAATCCTGTGATTTCTGTCTCTTTGAGAAGTCTAACAATTCAGGGGAAGAAGTACAGAAAAACAGGAATGTCAATGTATCAAGTTAGTGTAACTTTGATGTCAATTATGTTTGTTTTATTTAAAAGGTATTATTATGTAGTAAATGTGGCTTGTTAGAAATATTTTTAAACATGGGCTTGATGAAGAATAGACAATGAAAAGAGTTTTATCTTCTGATGACATGATCAAGTACCATACAGCACTATTCTATTCTCTTTGCCTCTAGATGGTGCTGTTTTTATGCTGCCTATTTTAAACTACTCACTTTCTAATGAGGCAATGACTGATTAACATTGTATCTGATCACGTTACACTGTTTTTATTTCTCTTTTACAAAACTAAGACCCTCTTTGAGTCACTATTAAGGGTCCACTTGTTAAATAGCCTTGATTAAGTGATGTAAAATTTGCCAATAATTTGATAGATGAAGGTAACATTTGTACCATGTAATCTTTTGTGAAATAATTCTGGAAAATCTTCAGTAGCCTTCTTTGTTCTAAGTTCCCTTTTTCAGTTGTTTGTTTCAAGAAATTTCTCTTTGTAGAAAGTAATACTCTGGCATCCATTTTCTAGGCCTGGAAATTTGAAAATTCTTCCAAAAAACCCCCCAGAAAACAAAAAAAGAAAAGAAAAATAACCCTTATTACCATACAGAAATATTTAGTACTATCTTATATTTCATAGTCCTCTTTGGGTTTTAAATCCTAAATGTATAAATTATTCTTGTACCCCTAAAATGTCTGTTTATGCTCTGGTTGTCAAATAATTCTCTTGTTACTTAAACAGTAACTTTTTCCATATCTTTAAGCTGTTAACCCTTTTAGTCATTTCCTTTCTAATAGATTCCTGTGAGTAAATTAATCTTTTAAACAAAATACAAAAATGTCCCATAATCAGGATTTAGCAGAGTAGCAGACCAAAACGTTACTTAGTACTGTTGTCCATGTTTTTCTTGGTGGTACTTGAGTTAGAACTTAGACTTCACACTTAGGAGGAAGGCGCTGTACTGCTGAACCTTTCCTCCAGCTATTTTTCTTGTCTGTCTTGAGTTAGGGTCTTGATTCTTGCCTGGTTTTGAGCTTGGTTGCCTATTTTTCTCTTCCTTCTATAGCTACATTGAGGCTATACATTGTCAATGCCTTTTTCCCATTGAGATGAAATCTCATAGACTTTTTCTCCCTGGGGTAGGCTGGGACTCTTAACCTCCCTGTCTCAACCTCCCAAGGAGGTAGTACTATAGGTATAAGCCACTGGCACCTGGTATTGTCCAGGTTTTGAAACAGCCACTCACTCCTCCTGCCCTCTTTTTGGCTTCTTTCCTGTTCCCTCCTTTATTAAGATGCTGATTTGCATAACCTGAATCCATTATAATGACCTTATCTGTTTCATGTACTTTAATCTGTTTACTAAGCAGTTTTGTTCAGCTGGATCACCCCAGTCATGTTTTCTCTTAATTTTATCTCAGATCATTTCTTTATTACTTTGTAGCTTTTCTTCCCATGTAATAATCTGAGAGCACGAATGCTGTATGATCTGACCTGTAAGTTTGTACCTTTTTTGTACTATTACTTCATGTAAAGGTTGATTTGTGAGCCTAAAATTAACTAAATTGGTGGTATACTAGTGGTGGGATGATTTATCAACTGCTTAAAAATGTGCAAATGTGATTGGAGTGATTTTTATCATGCCTGCTGTATGTTTTAATGCAAAAGTGCCTTCAGATAGAAACTTAAGCTGGCAGGATTCTCTTTCTCCCCTTCCAAACACTATTTTAAGTTTCTTGTTCTAGCTCTTCCTTGGCTGGTACAGGTCAGGCATGAAGAGAGCAGCAGTGCTGCATGCTTGAAGTTAGGCTCCTCTGCTTCCAAGCCTCGTCCTGGGAAGGCTGGTGGCATTCAGCCACACACTAGGATTAACATAGGAATCAGCGAATGTATATTCTTGTACACCCAGGTTCAAAATCCCCTTTTAGAGTACCCATGAACCCAGACAGTTTTTGAGTCAGCATCCATCCTAGGGACAACTTGTGCTAAGGTTTATTTTAGATATTTTCTGTGACATATCCTATTTCAGAAACTTACAGTCCCAAAGACAATGTCACAAACTCCTGTCTTCTGAATTTCTTCACACCAATTCTTTGATTTGAGAAGTTTTTTCTCTGTTTGAGAATTAAGTGTTTTTTGTTTTTTGTTTTTTTTTGGTCAGTCATGGGGCTTGAACTCTGGGCCTGAATATTGTCCCTCAGCTCTTCAGCTCAAGGGTAGCTCTTTACCACTTGAGCCACTGCGCTACTTCCGGTTTTCTGAGTGACTTATTGGAGATAAGTGTCTCAGGTACTTTCCTGCCCAGCTGGCTTTGTTGAGGCTCGCTTTGAGCCAAGATCCTCAGATCTCAGTCTCTTGAGTAGCTAGGATTACAGGTGTGAGCCAATGGCGCAGCAGAATTAAGTTTCTTTCCTCCATTTCTTCTATTTTCTTTTGTTCTTTTGCATTAGGAAGAAAGGGCTAAGATAATGGGTGCCAAACACATTGGTCAGAATAGGTATTCCAAAAACAACAGTCATCTCCTTCCCCCCACATATTGCATGTTTCCTTAGAAGTTCACATAGGTTCTGCATGCACAGAACCTTCATGTAAGTAGTTAATAATGTGAAGCAGCATTGTACTTCAAATTTGTGTGTGAAGGATGTCTTGAATAAGTCAGTAATCTAAGAAAGGGTGAGATCATTCAGCTCCTTAGATACAAAGCCAGAACCAAACTAATGATCTCATTGTGTGTGTGTGTGTGTGTGTGTGTGTGTGTTTTGTGTGTATAAGTATGTATATACTAGTGCACTTGAAAGGCAAGCTTGATCATTTTTTGAGGAATTTAATGGTCTTCATTTATTATACATGATTTAATTAGGGCACACTGTCACTTTTATGCAGGTGCCTAAAACAATGTATACATGCAGAGACACTGCTACTCAGCTCTGTTCATGCTTTAAGTCTGGTTTTTCATCCCATTCATATGATCTTTTTTATAGTGAACCAAAGAATGGGCTCTTCAGATTACAGATAAGACTATAAGTGTTTAAATTCAGGCTCCATCACTTGCTAGTAATGGTGGCTTAACTTCACTTAACTTAATTGAAAAACATATGATTTGATAATTGAGAAATATTATTGTGAGGGTTAACAAAACAATGTAATAGGGAAGATATGCATCCACTAAAGTAGCAAACATCTGTTGCTGGCAACTAGTCTCCTACAAATAAAGAACAAACCAGACCTAAAAATAGTAGATGAACATAAAGACAACCATCATGGCAGAAGGTATAGAAATGGAGAAAATGCATTGTATAACAAGAAATCAGTATAGCAAAAAGGAAAGGATGAGTTTGGACAGGATGGGGGAGAATATTGAAAGGGGTGACATTGATCAAGATACACTTTATTATTCATAAAGTGCTTTGTTGAATGGCAATGCCTTTGTACAACTATGAGTGTGTATGTTTAATACAGTTTCTTTTTCTTTTTGTTTGTTGGTCATGGGGTCTGAACTCTGGACCTGGGCTCTGTCCCTCTGCTCTTCAGCTTAAGGCTAGTGCTCTACTGCTTGAGCCACAGTGCCATTTCCAGCTTTTTCTGCTTATGTGGTGCTGAGGAATCAAACCCAGGGCCTCATGCATGCAAGCAAGCACTCTACCACTGAGCCACCTTCCCAAGCCCTTAATACAGTTAATAAGTACTATTTTCTTCTCACTTTTCTTTGTGGGGTAGGGTGGGTAGACTTGTGGATTTTCATCAACTCAGCTATTGAAAAATTTTTGTATAAGATATAGAGTACCAAAATCAAGTACAGTGACAACAGGGGATACACCTTAAGGGAAGAACATACCAAGGAAACAAAAAAAAATCACACAGTACATTAAAAACAACAAAAACAAAGAAAAGCCTCTTGTGTCCATATCTTGGGGTTCATTTCACTTAGCATCATCTTATATGGTCATATGTACATAGCATTTGAGCTTTTCTGCTCATCTGATAAAATTATGGTAGACGTATACTAATGAACTTTACAACTTTGTGGGATGGGGAAATGAGGGAGGTAGGAGAGGGAAGGGGTAGTGGGAGAACAACAAAGGAGGGAGTAACAACGCTGGACAAGAAGTATACTCATTACCTTACTCTGTAACTAACCCCTCTGTACAGCATCTTTACAATAAAATAAAATGAAAAAATATTTTAAATTTTAGGACAGTAACCTTTAATAGTATTGGTGAATTTTTTCTGTTACTGTTTATTAGTGCTTTTCAAATTAAGTAGTTTTACAATGGTGTTTCAATTTAACGTGTCATTTTGTGAGTAGAATACATCTTGATGGATGTTACCCCTTTATATCGTTCTTGCCCCCTCTCACAACCCCACCTATTCCCACAATTACCTGGTTCCAATTATTTATCTTTTTTGTTGGGTAGATTTGCTAGTTTTCTAATGTTTACCTAGGTTAACATAGCAAAATACAAATGTGTGGAAGAGGTTGCCTTAGATATATTCTATACTTTTTGTGTCTTGAACTTAAACTCAGGGTCTAGACTTTGCCCCTGCGTTTTTTGGTTTTTCCTCTCATGGCTAGCACTCCACCATTTGAGCCACAGCTCACTCTTGCCCACTTCCTCCTTTTTTTGGTGGTTAATTGGAGATAAGAATCTCATTGATTGGGGCTAGGAAGGTGGCTCAGTGGTAGAGTGCTTGCCTTGCATGCACGAAGCCCTGGGTTCGATTCCTCAGCACTACATAAGCAAAAAGAAAAAAAGCTGGAAGTGGTGCTGTGGCTCGAGTGGTAGAGTGCTATCCTTGAGCTGAAGAGCTGAGGGACAGCGCCCAGGCCCAGAGTTCAGGCCCCACAACCGGACCCCCCCCCCCCCCCCCAAAAAAAAAAAAAAAAAAAAAAGGAATCTCATTGATTTTTTTTTTTTTTTTTTTCCTGCTTGGGTTGGCGTGGAACTATGATCCTCAGATCTCAGCTTCCTGAGTAGCTAGGATTAAAGGGGTGAGCCACAGATGCCTGAATTTATATCCTATAATTTTAGAATTTTGTCTCTTACAACCCTGAATGTTATACTTTTCATTGTTTAATAACTCAATTATAATAGGTGTACTGTACAGTCTATGGGACAGTTCCTCCTCCTCCCCCTTTTTCTCCTTGTTGCTCTTCCTAGTAAGGATTTTAGATCAACCTTAACACTTGACTCATTTTGTTCTTTTTTTTTTGTCTTCATTTTTGTCTTGGATTTTCTTGCTTACGCCCAAGATTTATACTGGATTGAGAGTGTAGTAACTCTCAATGTGACTTTGCATGCTCGTGTTCCTTTTTTCTTTTTTTATTAGGCCCAAGACAGGTACTGGAACTTGTCCTCCAACCCCACCTGTGTACCTTTATATATATATTTGTTTTGTTTTGGGAGTACTAGGGTTTTAATTCAGGGTCTTGTGCTTTCTAGGCAGGTGCTCTATTAGTGAACCATGCTTCAGCATATTTACTTTTTTTTTTATGTCGGCATTCTGCTTTCCATTTATGTTAAAGGCATACATTCAAGGCTTTATAAAAATTAGTTCCTTTTGCTCTAAATTATTTTTAGAGGAAGTACTGGGAGACACAGGCCTTGACAGATGTCACTGTTTCTGGTGCATATAAGACGCAGTTGAAGTCTTGGATAGTAGGGCATTTTTCTGAAAAGCTTTGGCTGATTTTGATGGGCATTTTGAGGTACTTTCAGTATTGCATTGCCTCAGTCCACTTTCATAGCCGGAGGCTGTTTCTGTTACCCAGGAAATGTGACACCTGATCTCAGGTATACAGCAGGGCTGGTTTGTGTTTGTGTTGATTCTTGTCATGATGATAGGTCCATCAGTGCTATGTAGCTTTGTCAGTGCTAGGCTTTCTTTTTTGTATCCCTGGCTGTAGTTAAACTGTCACAAATCATGCTATGCTTTGTTTTTTTCGTTTTTTTTTTTCTTTTTCCTTTAGTGTTGGGGAGGCAGAGATTAGAGATTTTCAATGGCTTTGTGATTTTTTTTTTTCTGGCTTCATGCTTGTTTTGAAGACTTATTTAGTAATTCCTCTTGATACCTAATACAATTTTTTCAGTTTTTCAGTAGCACTAATCTAAAGATTTGGTTCATCATCCCACTTAATATTATTGAAAATGATACCTGTTTCATTTATGTAAGAGTGAGTGTGTGAGAGAGAGAGAAAGAGAAAGAGAAAAAGAGAAAGAGAAAGAGAGACAGGAGAGAGACAAAGTACGTATACTGGGGCTTGAATTCAGACCTTCTCACTCTTATTTGGCTTTTTCTCTCAAGTCTAGTGCTCTACCACTTGAGCCACTCCTCCTTCACTTTAGGTTAATTGGAGATGATTCCCATGAACATTTCTTTCTGGTCTGGCTTTGAACCACAATCATTAGATCTCAGCCTCCTAAGTAGCTAGTATTACAGGAGTGAGCCACCAGTGACTGGCTTGTTTTGTTCTTTAAATGAAAGTTATTTTTTTTATTTCACAGGACTCTGGGTGGGAAGAATGGTAGAGTTATTTTCTCATTCCTCTATCCATTCTCCTTTCTTCTTTCAGGTAAAGTTCTGGCTTGTCAAAGATGAGGAATGTTTTATTGGGAAAACAGCTTCTGACAAATAATAGTTGTGATTAATATTCAGTATGTTTCATGTAGTTGTTGCCCTATATTAAGTACTCCATATTTTCATATATTACATTTGTAGTTTATTATTATCGCAGTTTACTGATTATAATCAGAGACTTAGTCGCCATGTTACCTGCCTCTGTTTACATGAACAGTAAGTGGCAGAAACATGTTAGACCTGTTCTGGGCTTTGGAAGAAGAACAGTAAAATTTCAACATGCCTGTTCTGGGCTTTGGAAGAAGAACAGTAAAATTTCAACATGTTACCTGTCTTCATGGATTTTTTTTTTTTTTTTTTGGGGGTCCGGTCCTGGGGCCTGAACTCTGGGCCTGGGCGCTGTCCCTCAGCTCTTCAGCTCAAGGCTAGTGTTCTACCACTTGAGCCACAGGACCACTTCCGGCTTTTTTCTTCTTGCTTATGTGGTGCTGAGGAATCGAACCCAGGGCCTCATGCATGCAAGGCAAGCACTCTACCACTGAGCCACCTTCCCAGCCCCTCTTCATGGATTTTTATAGGTCTTAGTTCCTAAACTAAATTTTGTTACTTAGTCTCAGATCACAAAACCCATTCAGAGGGTTGGTGATATTATTTTAGAGACTGAAAGTCTGACTGACTGAAGTTTCCACTAGGTATGAGAATAATGTCTTTTGTTAGGAAATGACTATGAGAATATGCAAATGTAAAACAGATGTGTAAAAATCAGAACAGTGCCTTTTAATTCCCTAGAGATCCTCCATGTAATTTAGCATAGAGTTTTCCTCAAAGGTGGTACAAAGTAGATGTGAATTTCAGTAAGATATAATTTTAGTAAGATGTTAATTCCAGGTAATTATTGTAAAATGTAATTCTTATTCCCATACTGTAACTTAGAGCAAAGTTTGTTTTTAACAGAGTTGCATAATGTTAGATATAGACTGACCACTATACCATATTGTATACTTGTTTTATTCCTCTTGGTTTACAGTTATTTGCTGGTATAAAGGATGGAGAAAGTCTGCAGCTCTTTGAACAAAGTACTCGTTCTGGCCATAAACAAGAGACACACACCATGGAGGCTACAAAGCTTGTAGAGTTTGACCTCAAGCAAACCCTTACCAGGCTTGTGACACATCTTTTTGGAGATGGTAGGTACTCAAATACCTTTGCTGTTGGAGACTTAGATATCCATACTTACAGTGTACCAGATCATTGAGGCTAGTTGTATGGAGATTTTCTTTAAAGGTATGAAATAATGGTTCAGATCTTTGTGAGATGGAGCCTATGGATTTCATAGTTCATTTGATCCGATGAACAGAATAATACGAAACTAGCATTAGCTAGAGAAAGAAACTGTTTACTACCTTGGATAAGGATGATAATAGAGTAAGATGAGAGTCATCAGGTTAGGGAGAAAATGTACTAACTTATTAGTGTGATTGTGTTACCATGTTATCATTAAGTTGATAGAGCAAGTTTCTTAATTGTATAAATGGGCCCAGTGGGAAACTTCATGTATTGGCATAAATATTACTGTTATTAATAACAAACATATTAATAGTGTGTTTCCTATAAGAGGAACAATATTGTTAAGATCTAGAATCTCATTTTAATTACTTGTATTTCATTTCTAATTGTTAATACTCTCATTTCCTCCAACTAACACCAAGTAGAGATAACAGTTTTCTAATTTTAGAATGATATGAAGCCAAAGTTTGACTTTTTTTTTTTGATTGTGACCTGCATTTATGAAATGTTTGGGTGCTGGGACTGTAGTTTAATTGTATACTTGAAGCTCTATGTTCAAATACTCAGCACTATGAGGGGAAAAAAGGAGAGAAAAGAAATGCCTAGATGATACAATTATAGCACGGTTGAGATTCTTCTTTATTCTTTTGTTCTTATAAGATTTAAAAAAATCAATAAGTAATGATTAATGATTTTTAGAAGATTTACAAACCAATTATATCCTCAATTATACTAAGGTATAATTGACGTAAATTATTCATATTTAAAGTATACAATTTGATAAATTATCATGTGATAAACTGATCACATTTGCACAGTCTTAAAAGTTTGGAACACCAGAATCAAGACAATAAACATGTTTATCCTCAACTTTTTCTTCCTTAGTTGTCTATATCTGATGGAGGTAGTCAGTCATCTGATGTTTTCATTGCTCATCAGTTTGCATTTTCTAGATTTATGTGAGTGTAATGCTATGCTGCATTGTGTAATCTTCAGTGTCACTAAATGTGATTGTTCATTCATCTAGCATTTATCTGTGCAGTTGGTGTATTTCAATATTCCATTTGTTTTATTGCTGAACAGTGTTATAGTCCTCAGCTTATCCCGTCAACCATCTATAGGAATTTTTGGCTGTATTTAGTTTGGGGCTATTATATGTAAAGTTCCTGTGAATATTCACATAGAATTTTTTTTTAGACGGTATTTTATTCCTTTGGAGTTAATACCTAATAGTGGGAATGACTAGATTGTATGTTAGGTATATGTTTAACTTCCCCAGAAATTATTAAGTTGTCTTCTGAAGTGGCTGTAGTACTGGTAGTGTATGAATTCCAGTTGCTGTATGTCTTCAGTATCATTTCTTCTAGCCATTTAAATTTTAACCATTCTAAAAGGAATACAGTACTTTCATCAAGTAATAACTTAGCATTATAAAGAACTTTTCCAAATGATCAGGCAAAAGTCACCCTAAGAAAGACATGGCTGAGCATAGTGACAGATGACATATGTAGAGCAAGCAATAATCACACAAAGAATAATTACTCTTTGTAATCAGTAAAGTTTGTTACCATACTTCATAGGGGAAACGATTTTAAAAATTGGTATGTAATAGGTCCCATGGTTTCCCTTATTTGCAATAACTAGTATATGTCTGAGAAAAGCAGAAACGGTCAGATAAGTTGATTAGGCGAAATGAACCCCAAGATACGGATTCAAATGATTTTTCTTTCTTGCAATTGTTTCTAACATATTTGTAAGATGATTTCTTTGTTGCTTTGTATGTCTTTCTCTCACAATATAACCCCTGTTTTCACTGTATTTGATGTTGGTATACTTTGTGGGAGGGAAGGGAAAAAACAAATTGATTAAATAGGGATACAGGTGGACTCATTGCAACAATCAGATGTATAAGACATTATGTTGAAAAACAAACTTTACAACTTTGGCGGGGGTGGGGGGTGGGGATGGGAAAGGGCAACAAAGGAGGAGGCAACAATACTTGATAAGAAATGTCTCATTACCTTGCTCATGTAATTGTAACCCTCTGTACGGCATTTTCACAATAAAAAAAATTGGTATGTAAGTATTGGCAAAGAAGGAAATGGTGGAATGAGGTGCATACAAAATCTCCTTTGCAAGAGGCACAGTCACCATTCCCAGGTAGAATATTTGTACTCAAAGCTCTGGATTCATCTCTGATTCCCCTATGTATACATGAAGTCATGTACATGTTTAAAAGGATTTTCATAACTTATTAATTTTTGCTCTTCTGTTTGTTAGAATACCTTTGCTTCTGTAGTATCAAACACATGGTTAATATAATATTTAAGAAACTACTAAATAACCTTATGTATCTTTTATATATATATATATATATATGTTATATATATAATTTTTTGGTTGGTTGTAAGCCTGAACTCTGGGCCTGGGCACTGTCCTTCAGCTCTTCAGCTCAAGGCGAGCGCTCTACCACTTAAGCCGCAGCACCATTTCCGGCTTTTTCTGCTTATGTGGTGCTGAGAAATCGAACCCAGGGCCTTATGCATACAAGGCAAGCACTCTACCACTGAGCCACCTTCCCAGTCCCTATACATACCTTTTATAAAAAGCATACCAACTTCATCTTGGGTGGTGGGGAGTGTAAAAAAAGAAGCTTCCAGTATGTTCATAATGCTTTATTTTAAATAAAGATGTGAAGTTAAATATGACAAAGTGTTATGATTAAATAAAATGGAATAATGGGCCCATAGATGGTTTCTGTTTTCTATTTCTGTCTTCATTTTTGAAGTATTTCATATTAAAATGATACAATGTAATAGTGAAACAGTTTTCAGATAGAGATTGCTTATGTGAAAATCCTATTGGCCACTTGTCTTTCCTTTTGTGGTAAAAGAAAGGAATTAGGATATTTTTTAACAGTAATATAATCTACTTAACACTGAAATGTAGGGAAATGGATTGTGTTGTTCAGGTTATTTTAGAGATACAGTAGTACAGAAGAGGTTCTAGTATTTAAAGGATACAGTATTCTATCTCTAGTAGATTTTCAGAATGATTTAGGCTTATCTGAACTTCTTCCTTGTGAAACTATTGAAAGAACCCTTTTAGGGCCATCCTTGTTTATGTCTATCTACACATTTCTCTAGTCAAATATTTTGCTGTTTGTGAGACTTAGAACTTGAGTTTGAACCAGATTTCAGGCATCACGGTATGAAATTGGTAGATACATTCGACCTCTTTCAGATGCCATAGATCTTATTTCCTCTGCTTGGGAACCTAACGGGTGTCTATGAGCACACAAGAAAGGTGTCTTCTTATGGGTTGGAGGTGTGGCTCAGTTGGTAGAACAGCAGCCAGTGAGAGAAAGTAGCTGATACTGAGTTTGTGTTCTGGTCTTGGATCTAAAAAAGGAAAGATGCCTTTTGCAGGAGTGAGCTACCCTTCAGGAGAGATCCTAGTGGAGGAAGAGCCCTGCTGACCTGGAGAGGATTAGAGAATTAACAGTGAAAGGTACTAAGGGAATCAAACCAGGAAGAAATGTAAGAAAACAAGTGAGACATAAATGCTAGTCTTTGAAAGCAATCATAATACGCTCACTGCAGACTGACTGAGGAAAAAATGAAAAGAGGAGAAAGAAAGGAAAATGTTGACAGCAGATCTCATGCCCAGTGAGAAATGGTAGTGTGGGATCACCACAATGTTCTCTGAGATGTTTATCAAGTCAGTTAACCTTAAGGCTTCAGTCTTCCCACTGTTAAATAAAAGTAATACTTGTTTCAAATAAAATAAAATGCAACATAATTTATAAAATATGCCTTATAAACTGAAAATGTTAAATTAATATGTACATATGGAGAAACGAAGAGAAGGAAAAAAAAGTTAAGAAAGAACCATTGTAAAAGGAGACATTCACTCAGAGTTTTGTTTGCTTTGTCTTTATTGCATTTAATAGGATGAGATTTCTTTTATAACTGACTCTGACCCAGAAGTATTTTTTGTTCTGAGAATGGCTTTAATCCTTACCAAAGACCAGACTAATAATTTTTAAAAGAAAACACCATGCTAGACTCTGAACAAGGATATTCCTTTTTCTGAATCTGGTCCTGAAGATTTCTTTGTGATACTGCTTTACATATTTGTATTTGTATAGGTTTCTTTTTTTCTTCTAGTTTCTTCTCAGCTACTATGTATTTTTTTTTATTTGAAAGGTGATGTACAGAGGAGTTACACTTACATAATGAGTATAATTCTTGTCCAACATTCCCTTCCTCATTTTCTTCCTCTTTCCCTTTCCCCACCCCGAATCCCCTCTCCACCAAATTGTAAAGTTCATTTCCAACATGTCTTGTGTCACTTTTGCATAGGTTTACCCTTTGTCCTTTTTCTCACCATTTCTGTGATTCCTCTTCTCATTTCTAATCAGATAACTTATATACAAGACAAATTGTGCTGAAATAAAAAACAGTGACAACAGGGGCTAAACCAAAGAAGAAGAAGACAAAAAGAAAGAAAGATAAAGAAAATAACTGCATACAGTACAAAACAACAACAACAACAAAGAACCCAAAACCTCTTGTTTCCATATCATGTAGTTCATTTAGATTAGCTCATTTTATAAGGTCATATACACACATAGCTATTGAGCTATTGCGATCCTCTGCTAGAACTATCCTAGACATATACTAGTTACTACAAATGAGTGGAACCATGTAGTCTATGTTTCTTTGGGTCTGGCTTACTTCACTTAACATGATTTTTCTTTTTTTCCTTTCAAAAGCATTCATTGAGATGATAGTTTCCAGGCAGCAGATTTGTTTGATATGATTTTTCTGACTATGAAGATTTTCTTGACATGGTAGGCATGCTTATGGCTAAGATTTAGGAGTCTTAAATTTTAAATGTGAGGGGTGTGTGTGTACATATATTTCAACAGTGTTCAGGCATATATTTGCTTAATTACTTCTAAATGTTGTTGACAGACTTTGGATTCAAATTTCATCAGAAGTATTACTCTTTTAACAATCATCAAACTCACTTTAAAAAATTATCTTTAGTTGTACAAAGATAGACAAAGCAGTTTATGACTACAATATATCTTGATAAATGTCATTCCTTTCAACTTTCTTCCCCATCCGTTCCCTCCCCCCCCCCCGTCACTTTTCTTAGTTTTGTAGGATATACATTGGATTCTTGACTACATTCTGTTTCTCTTCTCCTCTACCCCTTTGCCATTGACCTTACCTCACCCCTTTGGAGTACCCACTTCAAACTATTTGTAAGTTTGAATTAGAATTGTGCGATGAAATTAAAGTAAACTTGGAAAATGCATAGTGTTCATGTGCATTAAAGTCTATCTGTGGGAAAAGTCTCACGGTCTTTTCTTTGCTTTTGGCTATGATCGTTTTGATACCATTTATACAGTATGGCAACCCTCAGAAAATGCTGCAAAATAGGTTGCCCAGACAGCTTTGCCTTGTCTCCATGTATCTTTGTCACTGAGATTTTGGTTGTCTGAGTTGGCTGAGTCTGTCCTGGATATGCTTTCCTGGCTTTTCACTCTGCTTGTCACTTCTTTGAGGGCGTCCGGGACAGAGTGGAAGGTGACTCAAACCCAGGCCTGTTAATGAACTACAAGAGTGAGAAGGTATCCAATAAAAAAACACAAAACACAGCAACAAACAGACTATGCTGTACACTTTTACTGCTTATGCTGAACAGTACTTGAGAACAACTCTTGAACAACTATTTGAGATTGGTGGCTGTTTCTCCTGATCTCTGAAAAAGGTTGCTTTCTTTTGATTTTAGGTTTTTCACAGGCACCATGTAGTTGTGGGCTTTTTTGTTTGTTTGTTTGTTTTTGGTATGTGTGTCTTTCTATATGTATCTGTGACCTTCCTAGGTGTCATCAACCTGAATGTCACTAAGATTAATAATAGCAGTAATAACAAAGATAATAACAATAGAGATAATAGTTGGCAGTTTCAAACCCTTTGTTGAGCCATTCCTACAGTTTTATTTTTCTTTTGAATAAGAAAAAGGTAAAGTATCTAAGTTTTTAGATAAGTGAACCTGACACAGGAAAATTAATGACACGTAAAGACCACACTGCTGTAGTATCAGTGGCACAGTTTTAACTGGTGTAGTCTGACCGCTAATCCCATGTTAGAGGTTGGCTGTTTTGAAAGGACAGGAAGAAATAACTTAAATAATATTCCTGAGCCTAAAAGGCATACAAAAATTATGAAGTGAAAATAAAACTAAAAATCAGACCTCTCTCTAGATACTGTTGTTTGGTTCTTTCCTTTCTTTTCTCTGCAGGTCTCTTAACTTCTATGGCAAAGCCTCTATTTATTACATGTCCAATTGTGTTTTACATACCAAGATCAGGTAATAACTGAAGTTTCACTCTTCCTATAATTAATGAATGAATGGGAACTACTTTGCAGGTCTCAAAAATACTCAGTGGCTGCCGCCTCCTCCTTGTCCTCCTCGCCCTCCTCATCCTTGTCCTCCTCGTCCTCCTCCTTGTCGTCTTTGTTGTCATAGTCATCCTCCTCCTCCTCCATTTGGTGCGGGGTCTGGAGTTTGAATTCAGGACCTAGGCCCTGTCCCTAAGCTTTTGTGCTCAAGGCTAGTACTTACTTGTGCCATGTTCCCCTTCAAGCTTTTTGGTGGTTAATTGATTCGCCCCATTTGTTAGGAGAGGGAAAGACTTGGAAAAAATTATATTAAGTGAAGTAAGCCAGGCCCAAAGAAACATAGGTCCCATGGTTTCCCTTATTTGCAATAACTAGTATATATTTGGGACAAGCAGAAAAGATTAAAAGCTATGTACATATGACCATATAAGATGATGTTAAGGGAAATGAACCCCAAGATAGGGACACAAATATGTTTGTTCTTTCTTGCTATTGTTTCTGATGTATTTATAATGTTCCATATGATTTTTTTGTTTCTTTGTATGTTCTTCCCCCACAGTATAACCCCTGTTTTCATTGTATTTGATGTAGGGGCCTTGCATCTTGTATATATACTTCTCTAATTTGGGGAGGGAATGGGAAAAAAAACCAAAATGCTTAAATAAGGATACAGATTAACCCATTGTAACAATGAGATGTTGAAAACTAATTATGTTGAAAATGAACTTTACAACTTTTTCTGGGCTTATGGGGGGGGGTGTAGTTGTGGAGGTGGAAGGGAAGGGATGGTAAGGGAAAAACAAAGGAGGAGGAGACAACAATGCTCCATAGGAAATGTACTCATTAACTTGCTCATGTAACTGTAACCCCTCTGTACAGTATTTTTTTTTTTTTTTTGGTGTGTGTGGGGGTCCTTTCGTGGGGCCTGAACTCTGGGCCTGGGCACTGTCCCTCAGCTCTTCAGCTCAAGGCTAGTGCTCTACCACTTGAGCCATAGCGCCACTTCCAGCTTTTTTCTTTTTGCTTATGTGGTGCTGAGGAATCAAACCCAGGGCCTCATAGATGCAAGGCCAGCGCTCTACCACTGAGCCACCTTCCCAGCCCCTCTGTACAGTATTTTTACAATAAAAAAAGCATAAAAAAAAAAGTCTATGGACTTTTCTGCTTGGGCTGGCTTTGAACTGTAGTCCTCAGATCTCAACTTTCTGAGTATCTAGGATTACAGATTGAACTCTGCTCAAAGACTTTAAAAAATATTTATTTTTATGGTCTAGGCTTTTCACTTTTTATTATTATTATTGAATTCCTTTGTTATTGGAAGGTAAAATTAAAAATTAGAACATGCTATTCCTTGTGTCAATTTGTTCTTATTATAGCGGCTTTAGTTTCAGGTTGTATTTTTCTCTTTCTTTCAAATGTGGTTTATATTATTTTCTGCTAACATTTCAATTGTATCAGCATCCTAAGGCTGTTATAAGAAACATTATCATTTTATAATTAGAAAGAAACAAAATAACCTTTTGGACTATTTCTATGCTTGTGGAAGTCATTGTTATTTTTCAGGTCATTTCTTTGAGAACAAGGATGGTAAGGAATTAGGATTCCTAACATTTTAATTTCTCCTTCTGTCATTCAGGGTGTATAGCCTTTTTTGCACCATTTCAGACTTTGCTATTTCCTTATGATGTATTGGGATTAGTCCGAAGGAGGGATGGAAGGTGCTGCTTTGCTGCCCACTTAGTTTGCTGCCTCTGGAGTATCATGTTTCTCTGGTTCTTTGTTTAGAAGCCACAAGGCTGTGGCAGTCATTCAACTGCACTTCCCAGAATCCCCTCCAAGGGTCCTGGTTGATGAGGGTTCAGATGGCCTCCTGCTGCTAGCTCCTTGAGGAACAGCTTTAGCTTCCAGGAGCCCCTTTACCATAGGTCTTTCTACATTCAATGACTGAATGTTACAGGAGCTTTCAGGCCTTCCATAGGGTAGTTCTGATGCTGCCCATTCCAATGCTCTGTCAAGGATCAGGCTTTGTTGGGCCCAATTGCAGGTGGTCTCCTACTCTCTCTGCTCAATATGTTGCTGTTTCATTTTCCTTCCAGAAATGCTAATTCCTCCCAATTTATCTATTTGCCAACCTTACCTGCATCAGGTCCAGTATATGTTCTCATCCTACCTCGAGTCTTACGCTATGAAAGATGTTCTTGTCAGTAGTAAACTCAGGAGATACTGGTAATAAATACCACATATCTTGTACATATTTTCATGATTTAAAAAAATACATGAATCCTTAATGCAAACAATGAAAATTGAGACTAACAATTAGGTTTTCTAATTGTTCTACTATGATACTAAAGTGAATCTATTTTCAAAATATTAAAAAATTCGTATTAATAATTTTTAAATCAGCACTTTGCTGTTTGATTTGAAGAGTTGTCTTTCTGAGAAAACTCTTATACAGTGAAGGAGCAAACCAATCCTTGCCTTCAGGCAGTGTTGTCTTGCTGGTATTTACTATAGCTTGGATATAATCCACTGCAAGCTTTTTGCTTTTCAGAAAAATTGCCTGGTGTGTTCTACCTTTGGGATGCAGGAAATGGAATGGGAAGTGCTCTGTTTTGTCAGTTGAGGTACTCAATGGAAATAGAACATTACCTCAGGAATCAGTTGGAAAGAGAACCAGTGAGTTTTCTATCACTTCCTTCCTTTGGGGCTCTACATGTTCATATGACCACTGGAAAATTTATTTTTGCACTGATTCTCTGTTCATCTTTGTTTATTTTTCCTTTTTTTTTACATTGGACTGTCTCCGTTTTGCTGTTTTCAAGTTCATTAATCATTTCTTCTGGAAGATCTAATTTGATATTCCCATCCTGCATGTTTTTCATCTCATATATGTGCTTTAGTTAGTATCTTTTTTCTATCTATCCTCTCTTTACTTTCCTTTAGCTTTTGAGCATAATAAGTGCCATTATAATACGTATTTTAAGGTCTTCGAATGCTGTCATCTGTAATTTTGTGATAGATTGCTATTGATTTTTCTCTATTTAATTTTTTTCTTCTTTGCTTACCTGATCATTATTCATAGAATGCTAATATTGTAAGTTTTACCATGTAATGCATTTGGCACTTTTGTATTTCTAACGATATTCATAAGCTTTGCTTGGAATTTTAAAAATACCTTGATCTTCTCAGATCTTCTTTCCAAGTTTTCTTAAGCAGGATTGCTATAGTGTTTATTGTAGTTGGTTTTCCCTACTACTGATGCAGTACCTTTCTTAGAACTCTTAAGTGGTGATCTGTGAATTATGAGGTCCTCCTTTCTGCTGTTGAGATTTGGTACTATTCCTGGTCTTCACATTTACTAACTTGGCTAGAAACTTAATAGATTAGATACATAAGTTGTCTGAGACACATTTTTTTCATTGGTGCAAAGGGAATAGTAATTTCTTTTTTTTTCTTTATTGTGAAAATACCATACAGAGGGGTTACAGTTACATGGGCAAGGTAATGAATACATTTTTTATCAAGCATTGTTGCCCTCCCCTTCCCATCCCCCCCCCCCCCCCCCCCCGTCAAAGTTTGTAAAGTTCCTTTTTCGACGTAACATCTTGTACATCTCATTGTTGCAATGGGTCTACCTGTATCCCTATTTAAACAATTTGTTTTTTCCCTTCCCCTCCACAGAGTATACCAATATCAAATACAGTGAAAACAGGGGTTGTAATTTCTATGTGATGGTATTCCACCCTTATATCAATATAGCATAACTGACAGGAAGCATATGAAATATTTTGTAGTATCTACCACATAGTAAATGAGCAACAAATGCTAATTACCTTAGAAAAGTAATTTAGAAATTTTTATTTCATATTTCTTAAAGATGTCGGGCTTTTTAGTTTATTGGCTCATTTCTAGGATATTATATAAAAAATATCACCCATCTAATATCCAGTCCCTTTACTGCATTTCTTACATACTTTTCTTCACATATTTTTCTTACATTATCATAAAACATTATTATTATGTAGTTGTACAATGATGTTACAGATCTGTCAATTTATGAGTACAATGTCACTCCTTCCATAGCTGTCCCCATTTTCTCCCTCCAACCCTCTATTTACATAGTTCAAGTTTTAAATAATGTTCATTGAATATAATGACCACATTAGAAGGAATGATTTTATTCCATTTAACAATCTAAAGCACTGGACTTTGAGTTTTGTGGTTATGTGGACCTTTAGAAAACATAAGGTATATTGAAGAACCTGGCCGTGCCAGGGTCTTAAGGCCCTACATGGGCATGAAGGGTAGGTCATGAATGACTTCATTCTACTTGTGAAATGGCTTTCAAAGTTGTATTGACATTATAAATGCCTTAGCTCCTTAAAGGTGCCCTCTTCCTTTTTATGCCAATGGCATGGTTGCTAGATCAGGAAGATACTTTACTTTTGCTGTGAGAGAGATGAGAGAAATAAATAAATAGCAAGAGGTAAGCAGAGCAGCAGAACCTTGGGAGTCTTATACATGGGTACTCAGTTGTTCTACTAGCTACGGCAACTGTCTGAAGGAGCCACATGAATTATCTTTTATCATTAGTTTTCTGGTTCTTCGTCAGGGACCTCACTAATTATTAGCTGTATATTTTTGCCTCTATAGAAAGAATTGAGTATTCTAAAATATTATGTAACATCTGTAAGGACAGATTAACAACATTTAGTATTTATTACAATTATACAAGCATTTACTGTTTGGTCCAACACAGTATTTTTGTTGCAGCATTGTTTTCAATAATAAAATGTTGAATAGTCTCATAGTCTATGTCTGTCAGGGACTTCTTATATAAATGTGGGATAGACACATAGTGAAAGAAATTGTAAGTGTAGGAAAAGAAATGAGGAAGAACTCTGTTTTAAGGTGGGTAGGAAGTAGAATAAAATGGCATCTTATTGATAGTTCTCAGGAAGTAAAGATTGTGGGCAATGACCACTTATCTACCCTCCCACCTATTCTGAACCATGTCCTTAGTTGTTCCTGCCATTGGTGCAGAAGATGTGGTCCATAGGTGGTTGATACTGCAGACTTTCCATGGCCCTTGAATTCCTATCCTCAATCTCTACCTTTTAAGTGTTACTCTTGTGAGCTACCATACCCAGTCCCAATTTCTGTTTTACCAATCTATAATAGAAGACAGGAAATACTGTATTAACATTACAAACAAAAATCAATTGACACTTGCCATAGGCAATAGGTAATTGGGAAAAAACATTAAAATAGAGCAAAGGGAGAAATTTGCTCTCTCCTATAGAATTTGATCCATAAAGAAAAACCCTTTATCTTTTTATTCCATTATTATTTGATATTGGATCAATGGACAGGAAATTATGTATTTAATTGTGAAGCTCAGGTTTTAGTGTTGAGTAGACCTGGATTTTTTGGCCCACACCCATATTCCAAGCTACTCTGGAGGATCATTTATCTGAGGATCATGGTTCAAGGCTATCTAGGGCAGGAAAGTCCAGGAGACACTTATCTCCAATTAAATACCCAAAAAGCTAGAAGTAGAGCTGTGGCTTAAGTGGTATAGTGCTAGCCTTGAACAAAAGAACCTCAAGGACAGCACACACACACACACACACACACACACACACACACACACACACACACACACACACACACACTATATGTATATGTATTCTTACTCATGACTATGTGTATTTGAGGGGGGGGTCAGGTTTTTGCAAACTGTATTTTGGGAGGGGCTTTTCTTTTTTGATGTTGGGGGTCAAATCCACAACACTGTACTTGTTAGGCAAGTGCTTGCCACTGAAGTACATCCCAGCTCTACTACCTAAATTTTAAATCCCACAGAAATCAGAATGTACAGTAAATAAAAATAGTAACAAACCATTGCTTTTATCTATTGAGCACTTGCTATACCTCGACTCTCCATTCTATAGATCAGGGGAAAATACTGCATTGATTAAGTATTATGCCCAAAGTCACAAAGCTTTGGGTGTGGGACACCACCAGGACTTGGTTAGCATTTTTAATTCACGGAAGGTGGGGGGGAGGGTGGGTACAGGGGGGAAGGTTGCCATGGAGATTGGAAATACATTTAGAAATTTGAAACAGTCTTTGATTTTACCTAAATAGCTTTTGACTGATGAACTTCCTTTGTCTTCTTTTTCTATCCTTTTGGCTCTTGTAATTAAACTTGGAACTTCTCAGAATTTATCTTTTATCAATTGATATGCGAATCTGGAAGCCAGTGTAGTAAAAGTATGGTTTCTTTAGTTGTGGTGTTCTGTTGTTGTCACTTATAAACAGAATTACCTGCTTTCTACTAATCATGGCCTAACTTTCTGATGTCATGTGGTTTCTGGGAATTGACAGGTAATTGATTTGGTTTTAGAGAGTCCTGGAACTACAGAAATTGTTTTACATATTAGAAAAGATATGCCCAGATTTCCATAAGTTTTAAATTTATTGCCTCACCTCACAGTGTTTCAGATTAGTTTGTTTACTGTTTGTTTTACTCAGACTGTAGTGATTGGTATCTGGCTAAAGGCTAAGTTTGATTGCAAGAAACTGTAGACTACTTTGTAATACTATTTGTTTCTCCTTTGGTATCTGCAGGGTTGGAGATAAGATGGGTGGACTGCTACTTCCCTTTTACTCATCCTTCCTTTGAGATGGAGATCAACTACCATGGAGAATGGCTAGAAGTTCTTGGCTGTGGGGTGATGGAACAGCAACTGGTCAATTCAGGTAGACAAGTATCCTCAATTTTGTTGACCGGCTACCCCAAGGGATTCTCTCTTTTCCTACAGTTTTATTTGCTAGTCATTTACAGGATGTATATATACCTCTAGAAACAGCTTTCCTGATCTTTCTTCAGTGCTACTGGGTTCATATCTGACTCTGAGCTGAGGAAGAACTTTCTTAACATATCTCATTTTGAAAAGATCTCTTGTCTTTGGAGCTTTTCCTTGTCAACCTTGGCTACTTTGATTATGTGTTGAGGTTTTATATCGGTTTATATGTCATTGTTGCTTTGCAGTTGCCCCAGAGGTGTTCAATCTTTATCATCAAGTGCAATTTGTCTTCTAAATTATTTAAGAACAAATCTAATGCATTATTTTTTCTTGTTGCATTCGTTGCAGTACCCCCGATTCAACAACGACCTCACAAATAAACTTAAGCACATTGTAACAATCCTTGAGTTCACAATGTTTAGTTGTACTCTACCCTCAATGTAGGCAGTACTATCAGTTAAGGGTAAGTGCAAAGATCAGTACTGATTAAATTGTACCCCTGTCTATAGGTACTTGAGAAAGTTCTTTCCAAGTCCTGCTCTTCTTTTCTTTTGCAGGAACATTGCTTAATAAAAATAAAAGCGATAGCATCTAAACTTAATTTCAAAACTGTGACTTTTTAAAAAAACATCGTTATGCAAATTTAATAATTTTCTTTGGAGTTTAAATTCTCGAGGGAAAGTCCAGAAATGAGCATTTGAGCTCAGTTTGTAAGTAGTAATACAAGTATAGAGGAATGGATATTTGCTAATGGACATTTGCTGTTTGAACAAGACACTTAGGTAGGCTGTGATAGGAGTATGGTGCCTATTCATCAGTGAGGGAATGACACTGAAGTGAGACTGAAGAGAAAGAGTAGTATGAAATGTAGGAATTGTGTTCCCTGGGCTTGGGCAAATCCCTGACCACCTCTTCTTGTTCTCAACTCCTAGTGAGTACTGTAGGTCATGTCAGTCAGTCACTAAGGTCATGGGTTTTGCAAAATAGAGTTTTATTCACAAGGTATAAGTGTGAAGAAGCAGCAGCCCAATCTCAAATCCACTTCCCTGAGGATAGGGCTCAGAGGTATTTATGGAATAAAGAAACAGGTTGGGGCTGGGAAGGTGGCTCAGTGGTAGAGTGCTTGCCTTGCATGCATGAGGCTCTGGGTTCGATTCCTTAGCACCATATAAGCAGAAAAAAACAGAAGTAGTGCAGTGGCTCAAGTGGTAGAGCGCTAGCCTTGAGCTGAAGAGCTGAGGGACAGCGCCCCAGGCCCAGAGTTCAGGCCCCATGACCAGCAAAAAATTTTTTTAAAAAAATTAAGAAATAAAATAAAAAAAGAAATAGGGTGGTTTGAGGTACAGGGAAAGGTGATTGCCAAGCAGGGAAAAGGGGACATAATCAGTAGACTTGTCATGCATAGTCAATCCTCTTGGCTCTTCATAGAACATGTGTTTAGAAGTGGTGGTGGTAGATCCATCTGAGGACAGGGCTTAGCCTTCTGACAAAAGGTTGATATTTCAACTAGTTGAGATAGAAATGGCCTTACAAATTCCTGAAAAACTGCTTAAAAAATTATTACCATAGTGACCATTCATCAGAGGGGTTACTGATAGCAAAAGTAATGGGAGTGTGCTATTTAGCTTTGTGGTTTCTAAAAGCAAGTGGAACCACAGTGATATTCAGGTTTTTGCTCAGTTTTGCTGTTATGTCTCCTCTATCTGCAGTCTTTAGATTTAATATGCTTTCAGATACTTCTCCATTCTATTGAGTTAGATGAAGGGATGCCCAGCACAATACCAAATGCTTCTTGGACAATTTCAATTTTTTTTTTTGGTCGGTCCTGGGACTTGAACTCGGCCCCAGGCACTGTCATTGAGATCTTCAGCTCAAGGCGAGCCCTCTACCAGTTGAGCCACAGTGCTACTTCCACTTTTCTGGTGGTTTATTGGGGATAAGAGTCTCATAGACTTTCCTGCCCAGGCTGGCTTCCAACCACAATCCTTGGATCTCAGCCTCTTGAGTAGCTGGGATTACTGCCATGAGTTAACAGAGCCCTGTGACAATGTCAGATATTTAAATTGCTACTTTAGGAAAGTACAGTGAAACACAAGAGAAGTGATCAGCATCACTTAGGGCCTATGAGCAAGAGTTGTGAGATGTGTACTTCATGTCATGAAACCCAGTGGTTTTGTTACAACAGTGTCACCAATATCTGTATGTCTTCAGTCAAGTTGTTGTGCTTCTTGGTTTTCTCATAGTTGAAATGGGCACAATGTTGTTGTTCTCAGAGTTCCATTATAAAGATCAGGTAGGTGATACATATCAGTTTTTTAGTCTTAGCACAGAGTAAGTATTCTGTAGAAATTAATAGCTAGTGTTGTAATATTTTGACTTTTTTCTAATGAATCATTTTGCTAAGAGATCTCTTAACTGGAAATGTTTTAACAGAGTGTCCAACATATCATAATGGAACTAGTTACCTCCATTGATCTGTTGTCATTCATTTACCCACAATTCTAGACTGAGTGATTTTAAAAGGAAAACAAAGCATAATAAAGAACTGAAGGGAAAATCAGCTATACATGTGCATGAGTTTTAATAGAAAATACAAAATATGGGGTAAGTAAGGCTTATTGAATTGACCTTAGAGGCTCTATGGTCTTTTTTTTTTTAATACAAAAGATTTGAGTGAGTCCTAGGCTTCATACCCCTGGTATGAAGGGTCAGAGATAAGAAGGAAATAACAATGATTAACTGAGGTATCCTGCATTATAACTATATCCTCTATGGGATTTTCAAAGTTTATTCACAGTGTTTGATACAGTTATCTGAAACAAGTTTCCAAGTCATTGTTGCACATTAATGAGACTTCTGTTCTATAGTTAGATCAGGTGTACCATATATATCACCAAGCAAACAATGATAGCTAAAATGCAGATATGTTTCAATGATTCACAATGGTTTTAGGACCTGCTTCAAGCTGGTGGAATTGCATGCATAAATTTAAATATCTTGCAAGAAAGGGAAATTAAAGAAATGGAAGAAGAGGTGATTTTCTGAAAGATACTCTGTGTGATTTTGGTGGGTTTTTTTTCTTGTCAAGGTGATGTACAGAGGGGTTACAGTTACATAAGTAAGGTAATAAGTACATTTTTTTGTGGAACTTGTTACTCCCTCCCTCCCTCCCTCATTTTCTCCCTCTTTCCCTTCCCTCCACCTCTCCCCAAATTGTAAAGATCATTTCTAAGATACTGTCTTGTGAATATTACTGTTGCATTGGTTCCCCCCTTGTCCTTTGTCTCACCATTCTGATCTTCCCCTTCCCTTCCCTAATTCTCATAAATGTATATACAATATCAGATTACCAAAACCAAATACAGTGACAATAGAGAATGTACCATAGGGGGAAGAACACACAAAAGAAACAAAAATCACATAGTACATTAAAAACAATAACAACAAAGAAAAACCTCTTGTGTCCATGTCTTGGAGTTCATTTCGTTTAGCATCATCTTATATGGTCATATGTATGTAGCTATTGAGCTATTCTGCTCATCTGCTAAGATAATCCTAGATGTATATTAACTATTGCAAATAAGTGAAACCATGGGACCTGTGTTTCTTTGGGTCTGGCTTACTTCACTTAATATAATTTTTTCCAAGTTTTTCCATTTTCTAACATGGGGTAGCGTCACTATTTCTGATGGAAACATAGAATTCATTCACATATATATATATATATATATATATATATATATATATATCACATTTTCTCCCCTATGAGCCAGCAACCCAAATTCTAGGCATTTACCCAAATGATTACAAACAAGGCCATACTAAAGCTACCAGCACAACTATTACTTATTGCAGCATTATTCACCATAGCTAAGATATGGAACCAACCCAGATGCCCCTCAGTAGATGAATAGATCAAGAAAATGTGGTTTCGGTGTTTTTAGTTATTACAGTAAATCTTTCTTTTTGTTCTTAGACTTAAATAGTGTAATCGAATTGCCTTATATAAAATTAAAGTATGTGCTTGTCAGTTACCAACCTCAATCATTATTTGTCATGTGCAACTGACTTCCTGCCTTCTAAGTTCTGTAGCCTAAAATAGGACTAGTTCCACATAGTTATTCCTCCACTTGAACTTTACTGTCCTTTTCTCCTACATTTTTTCCCTTCTTTCTTCCCCTTCTCTCTCCTCCAGTCCTTTCTCTTCTTAAGAGAGAATTTCTAAGAAACAATATTAAGTGATGGTAATAGATTTCTCATTCTTTAAGTGATGGTCATAGAGTTCTCATTCTTATAGAGGATCAGATTAAGTACTGAAATTTCCAGAAACCAAAGAAGCTTATGATGGAGCAAGGAAAGTAGCAGACACCATTTGAACTGTTACTGTATACCAGCATCTCAGAAAGCAAGATTTTCCAACTGTCTTTTGTTTAACCTTTTTATCAAGGCTGAGAACAGTGATCCAGAGCTAATAGCTAATAGTTGAAGTTACCCATCTTTCTGACAGCATTTAACTATTCTACAGTGCTGCCTGAAAACTAAAAGGTTTTGAAGTGGTTAGATTGATTTCAAAGAAATCATTCTACCTAACATAGAATGAAGATCTAAAACCAATAGCAGACAAAATTTAACTTGTTCTCTAATTAGTTACTTCTTAAGAATGGCTAGGCCACCTTGTGTGTTATCTCCTGTGATAGTCCATTTAATTAAAAGTATGAAATTAGATTGCCAATAAAAAGTCAGAGAACATATTTTATACAGTGAAGTTGCCTGTGGTGTATTATGTGCCTTTGTGAATGAAATAACTGCCTTCCGTGGCATAATCTTCTTTCTTAATTTATGTATCTTTAATATTACTTCAGGCTCCTTAGACTTAGTAATTGTGATGTGAGTATTTGGTGTTTCTCTGATGACTTGGATATTTTTATTATTATTTTTCTATGAGGAGGTATTTTGAGGACAGGACTGAGTCACATCCTTAAATATTACACATTTGTTTCCACTGGCATGACTAAGGTTGCTTTTGCCTTTTCATATGGTATATGGAGCAGAAACATCTGAAGCTATCACCAGGGATGACTACGAGCCATGATTGTGTCAGGAAGGAATTTACCATTTGTTGAGTCTTCATAAAATTTACGAGATTGTACATAGGCTAAGGAAGAGAAAAAAACTGCACATTAGAAAACAGCTTTTTAAAAAAACAGAATCTATGTTCTTATATCCTCATTATTTTTTTAAATGATTCATGGGAAACTTGCAAATACATTCATATGAACAGTTGTTGCTTTTAAACAATCATTTTCCCATTTATTTGTCATATATTTACAGTAGTCCTCATGCTATAGGAAACAGAATAATCATTGTCCATTGTCCAATAATCATTGGAGACTATTACAGCACACAGACATAAAATCAGTGCTTTTAGTACTGTGTGGTATTTGTAACAGGAAAGTGGGCAGGGTGAGGGGGTAGATAAGAGAAGCTTATGCCAGAAGGTTGCTGATTGCTTTTGGAAGGATGACATAGATAATTGAAATACACATCTCAGGAGAAAATGGGGAACTATGCCCACTTGCTGGCCAATGAAAACTTTTTAGAGAATGTGGTGTTTGATGTGGGCCTAAACCATGATTCTCAGATGTATGAGGGCTAAATAATTTCACAGTTACTCACACAATCACACCATTAGAGTTTGCAGATCTTGCATTGGGATTTACATTTTGAACAAGTACTCTAGATAATTCTTCCTAAGGGTTTTAACTCAGACAAGCTTTGAAAATACTGTGATTAGGAGTATAGTTAAAGTATAATGAAATGTGCATTTTTAAACCGTATAGTTGGATTAGTTTTTCTTTTCTACTTATGTGAGAGGTCCCAGGATGTACTGTACTCCTGTTTTATTTTATAACGAAATAGGTAGATGTGACTAGACACATTTTTTTTAATAGCCTGGGTCCCACTGGATGGCCTGATCATCCACATCCCTGCTGTCTTACCTGTTTGCTCAACCATAAAGATGTGTGTCCTGCCAAGAACAGGATATGATCTTTAGTCACCTCATGAATTACTGTGCTTCTTACTGATGCATCCTAAGCTCCTGTGGACCCCTCACTTTGTGGAGTCTCTGCTGTCTTATAGTTGCTGTGGGTGAAGTGTCGGTGCAGCATGTTGTGCATGGTCTCTGATAGTAGGGGTCCTAAAGACAAGGACTAATGTCTGTGCATCCTAGTGGCAGTATAGCTGTAACTCAGGAAAGTGGTCCAGGGAAAACTGCCTAGAGCAGCAGGGTGGGCAGTAGCAGAGAATATTGATTGGTAGTACAGAGCTCTCATATTTAAGGCCTCAGGTCACCTGGGGTATAGGTTAATAAGTTTTCACATTTCTATGCAGCTGTGAAGCTATCAACACAATCAAGATCATATTTTCATCTCCATTCAGTGTTTCCTCATGACCTTTTTGTAATCTGCTTCTCTGTACCACCCTGTCTTCAGGGCACCACTGATACCTGCTGTGAGTTTAGATTCATTTGTCTCTTGTAATATATTATGTAAATAGGATCATTATACAATAGTCATTCTTTACAGTCAGCTTATTCAGCCAACATACCAGTGATTCGGAGATTGTTTTCCTTGTTATGTGTCTGTCAGTTTTGTTTCAGTTTGTTACTTTTTGAGTAGTGTTCAATTGTATAAACATACTGGAATTTGTTGTTCCTTTCATTTGTTGGTGGATATTTGGATTATTTCTAGTCCGAGGCTATTAAATATGAAACCACTATAGGTATTTGTGTGAATGCCTTTGTATGAACATGTTTTCATTTCTTTTAAGAAGAAATCTGTGATTGGAATGTTCTGTATATGTTAGTCACGTCAAAGGACTTGCCTAGTACTGTTCATTACTTTTATACCTAGTAGTATTTTTAGTCTCTGGAGTTTATCAATTACCCAGAAAATAGTGTTTTCTACTATGATTATGGGGTTGTATATTCTGTCCTTTTATTCTGTCAATTTTTCTTCCATTTTCTGGAACTATATTACTAGGCATCTGCATTTTTATGGCTGGTTTGTTTTCCAGAAGAATCACCCCTTTTTTCATTATGAAATAACCACTTTTATGTCTGATAATCCTTTTTCTTGAAGTCTTTTATTTATTTTAAAATATCTATTCCAGCTTTATTGATTTTTCTCTGTAGTTATCTTACTATTATTACAGTTGTAAATACTATTTCACATACATTGGAAGCCTCACTGTTTAATATTATATCTTTTTCTTTAAACACTATTATTCTTTTTAAGGAACCTAAAGTGCAAGTAGTATTCTTTTGGATTTATCTAGTTTCTTATCACTCTTCTTGCTTTTTCTTCACTTTTGAAGATCCGTGTTTCCTTCCAGTATTTTTTCCCTTCTGTATAAAAAAATCTCCCTTGACATTTCTTGTAGAACACATCTGCTAGTGATGAGTTTGTTCCTGTTCCTTTATTTGAACATGCCTTCAGTTCTTTATGATGAAGGATACTTTTATTGAATGTACAATTACTGAATGATGAATCTTTTTTTCCCCTCCTATCAATTTAAAGATAATGTTATCTTTTGCCTCTGGTTTCTAAAAGAAAATATTTGTTGATTGTTTTTAAACCTGTATATACTGTGTTATCATGTTTTAGCTATTTTCAGGATTATGTTTTGCATTGGTACTAAGACTTGAACTCAAAGGCTTATGCTCTTGCTCTGTGGCTCGTGTTCTACCACTTGATCCACACCTGGATCTGGCTTTTGCAGATTAATTGGAGTATCAGATTTGTCTGTCTAAGCTGCATGCAAACCTCGATCCATAGCTCTCAGCCTTTTGAGTAGCTAGGATTATGATCATGAAGTCACTAGTGCCTGGATCTTTTAACATCTTTATTCCTTGGTTTTCACCAGTGTGATTTTGATGTTTCTAGAAATGGTGCTCTTTCAGTCTATCTAAATCTCATATTAGTTCTTTTGATTTTTGTCCCAAGAGACTCAGACTCTCTCTCTTTTGTATTTTTTGTCTTTACAATTTTTGTTTTGTTTTCACCTTCATGTTTTACTCTGTCCTCTTACCTCCTTCTACTGCCTTGGTCATAAATAAGTTTTTTATTTCAGAAATATTGTTTTAAAATTGGCATTTGGTTCTGTTCTGTTTTCTTGCTGAGAATACCTTTATTTTCATTGTTGCCAGGTAGTCTTTCGATATACTTCACTTTATGACAAAATAAGTTACTTTAACTATCTACATAATAGTTTTAATATCTAGGTTTTCTTGACATTGACTTCTGTGAAGAATTACTGACATCTTCCTGGTTGTCAAATAATTTTGTACTTGATGCTGGACAGAGTGAAGGGTCCAATTAGAATCCTAAGATTTCTGTTGGTGCTTTCTGTAGGTAAGCAGCCTAAGAAGGCTTGGCCTTGTGTGGTTTACTTCCCATGAGCAGTGAATCAGATCTTGGTGTAAGTCTTTACTGGGTTTATTTGTCAACTTTTCTCATTGCTTTGGCAAAATATGTGGTAGAAACTACTTAAGGAAGGAAGAATTCATGTGCATGGTTGATGTTCAGTTGGCCCCAGGTATATCATGGCAATAGGAGTGTATAGAGAAAGAGATTGTTCATTTTCTTGTAGATAGGAAGCAAAGAGAGACAAGAAAGGACCAAGAGCCTGATACCCACTGAGGACCTTCTTCCTCCAGGTAAGTTTCACCACCTAAAGTTTCTAGAATCTTCACCAGGGACCAAGCATTTAAAACAGGATATATTCAAGCCACAACACAGGATTTGTTTAAAACTAGTACAACGGGCTTACATCTCAGTTCAGTTCTCTCAACTTTTGCTAGGTTGGCTTGAGCCTGTGCTATGCATGTGTTGCTCAGTGATTGGGCTGATACTTGGCAGGTTTCATACATAGAATTTGAACATCTCCTTCTGGACTTTCTTCACCCCTCAATTTTCCTCACCCATTCTAGATCACAGAAACCCTTCTTCTTGCATACAGACAGGTTTTTCTTTGAATTACTTGCCTGTTATGTTTTGTGGTTCTGCAGATAGGGCCCACCTTTGAAACAAAATCATATGAGAAAAAAAAATGTTGGAAATTACACTATGTATTACCTTACAGCTTTATACTGTCCTTTTTACTTTTCCTATTTGTTTACTTTCCAGAGTACTTTGCTAAGTTGTTCTGCGTCCAATCCCAGAGGTTTTAGTTGCAATTTGAATGTCAATAGACTATAGTGAGCTTGTCTCCCGTGGAGGAACTGAATGGTATATTGGATTGTGAAGACACTCTAGGTAAAAGCATAATTGTATGACAAAAGCATGTGTTTTGGGGAATATATGGTTTTATTCACTCTTGCATATTTAATCCACCTACTTTTGTAAGTTAGAATTAAGTCTGACATAGTTCTGAGGCAAATAGCAAGTTGAGTTTGTCTGCCATATATGAGACTTGGGCTCTTTTTCTTCCTTCTTCCTTTATCTTTCCCTGTCCCTTTCTCTTCTGTATCAGTCTTTGCCTTTTTTTTCCCCCCTTTAAAGCACAAATCAAACTCATCTGTATTAACCTTGTATGTAGGATTTGTCAAGCTGTCAGAACAGGAACATCCGTTCAAATATTGGTATAGTTTTTTTTTTTTCTTTTACTTTTCAGAATGGATATTCATTGGTAAGGATTTTATTCTACTATAAAGCAATCTACAGTAGTTGAAAATTTAAATCTAGTATTAAAAAGAAAGCAAAAGTAATATGATAATTTATATTAAACTTTAAAAATCTTAGGTATTTATATACAAAATTATCACAAATATTAATTGTAATATATGAATATATAAAATAAAGATAGAATCCTACTTTTTGTATTACTTTTTACAGTGGGTATGTTATGAGACTCTTTTCATATTGACAAATATCTATAAGCATCATTATTGCTGCTAATGGCCACATAGCTGTTGTGGTTACATGTGTGGTCACTCCCATACTGATGAGTTGTAGATAGTCTAGTGTTTATAGGTGTTTCTAAACACTTTATTTAGTATTTGCTTAAGATAGTTTATAATGCATACTACTGTGTGTGTATGGTTAGGAGAGAAATTGCATACAGTAGTTGAAAGTGTGTTTTTTCCCCGCATCCTTATGAGTAACACTGAACCGAATTGCCTTACCATTTAATTTTATGGGGAAGTAATTTTGTCCTAGCATTATTTTTAATTAACCATTTTCTGGTCACTAATGTAGTTGAACATGTTTTCTGAAGTTTTTTTTGGCTTAGTTTGTTTTCTAATTACACTTGAAAAGGATGGAAGGATATATTCTGCATATTTTCTTTTGTTTTTCTTAACTTTATTCTCATTTCTGTAAGCCTTTCTATATGTCCATCTCTATCCTATCTTCCCTCTTTCTTTCCTCCTCTCCTTCCTGTGAGATAGCACTGTTCTGAATGTTGTTATTGTCTTGAGTTTCACAATTTTACTATTAGGTTATAAAAAAGAACTTTCATCTGCTTCTATATTTTTACAAACAGAATCATATTGAAGATAATTGTGATTCGTAATACATTATGAAATCATGTCTGTTGTTACTCGTAAGGCTTTAGTTGTTTTCAGTACTTAAATTCTATTGCTTATTCATACATTTAATAACTATTTTATTATTTGAAAAATTATTGGTTTTTGCTGTGCATTCTTGTATTCAGGTATGTATATGTATAACACTTTCTCTAAGATATATTTTATAGAGCAGAATAACTGTTAATTTAATACTTATGAACACCTTTAGCTTTATTGAGTAACTCTAAGTTGTTTCTTAAAATAGTTTGCCTGTTTTGCAATTTTTTGAGCCTTTGCATGGAACTTCATGTTGCCATACATTTTTTTTTTTTTTTTAGTCAGTCACGGCGCTTGAACTCTGGGCTTGGGTGCTGTCCCTGTGCTCTTCAGCTCAAGGCGAGCCCTCTACCGCTTGAACCACAGCACCACTTCTGGTTTTCTAGTGGTTTTATTGGAGATAAGAGTCTCATGGATGTTTCTGTCCAGGCTGGCTTTGAACCACGATCCTCAGATCTCAGCCTCCTGAGTAGCTAGGATTATAGGCTTGAGCCACCGGCGCCCAGCCAATACATCATTTTGAACCCATGACCTCATTCAACTTAATTTGTTAGTTGGTGAGTTTAAAACAGTAACTCAGTGTGGCTTTCATTTGTATTTACCTTATTCCTGTTAAGGTTGAGCACATTTTTATACATATATTGATTTAACATTTATAGTTTTTCTTTTGTTTAACTATAGTTTATATTCTGATTCTCCTTCCCCCACTTTTCTAGACACCTATCTTCTCCCACCCTCATCTTCAACACACAAAGTTGAGATCATCCTCCCTCAGCTTCCCAAGTGCTGGGATTTCTGATGTTCACCACCATGCCTGTCTGTTTTGCTCATCTCTCTCTTTTTTTTAGTGAATTGGTAGAAATGTACACTTTTATTGGATAGTGATCATTTGCCATTTCTCTGTATTACTATTCTCTAAATTTGTGGTTTTGCTTTTCTATTTTTCTAAGTTGGTCTTTTCTCTTTTGAGAAATGTTAGATTTCTTTACACCACATACATTCCCTGAAGCAGTCACTTCATTGGGAAATGTGAGTGGGTGTTAAGTTGACAAGTTCCATGAAGGTAACCCTTCTGCTTGTCATGCTTGGTTCTCCTAGTTTTAAGTCTCTGATGTTATTGCTATGCTATTCATCTTTTCAGCACTGGGATTCTAAATGTTTAATGACTTTCAGGCATCTACACTCTCTCTGTAGTGTTTTGTCAGATTTGGTCCCTCCCTCTGTGACAGTTTCTCCTGGCTGGAAAGATGTGTTCTAGGATTAGCATTGAACTTGTCTGACTAGGAAATGTAGCTCCAAGCTTGCCTGGGGACCCCAGTTACACTACTTATTCAGAATTGGGTTTATTTCTTGATGTATTTTTTATTCTTTCTAATCCTGCTTCTAATTCATACTACTCTTCGATATTTCTCCTTATCATAAAAGTAAAGGTTTTAGCACTAGTTTTAAATTACACGTACCTACATTTCTTCTGTTTTTACAGCTGTTATGTGTTGCCAACTGTTGGCTATGTAATTTCTATACATAGAAAGCAGGGAGATTCTGTCTCTTGAGAATTTTCTTTTCAAAGCCTAAAGTTTTATATATTTGAAGACTATATAAAGTCTTTACCATTTAATTTCAGAGTCCTCCTCCCATTCATATGAGCTAAATTTTTCATTTCTTTCCTACTGCTCTTTTTCCCATTGTAATCCAAACACCCGAACTCTTAACACCGATGACACTATTTAGTCATTGGCTTTGGCAACTTGAGGTGAGTTAGAATATGAATCCTCACAAAAGAAGTATGTAGATAATAGTTTGGCTTGCTGAAAATGGTTATTTCTTTGATTAGGCTCCAGTTTTGTTCCTAGTTTTTCATTCTACCCTAGTTCCATACACTTTTCTCTGTGACTGAAATACATTCAATGTGGGGGGAGTATAGGAGCTTGCTTTGTGACTGCTTTGGCTAAAAAGATGTTAGCAGATATAAAAAAAGACTTGAAATAAATTTTGCCTTTTTTCACTTGTTATTAGGTATACATGCTTAGTACATAGTGCTGGTTTCAGAGTGGTGAGAAGCATGGCTCAACCCTAGCCTGTAGGAGTAACTGCCCCTTTGCTCCATAGATGCCTGGTGGTTGTTGCATGCCACTAAGATATTGTAGTGGTTTGGCCCTCAGCTTTTGCTACGTAATAAAATATGAATTACGGTTTATTCTAACCTTACCAAGGGCTTTATAGGAGTGTTTGGGATTCTTCCTGTATATTTTAATAGGACATTCAAGTAACATCACTCATTTCTGTCAAGTATTCATTCTCCATCTCTTTTGGTAGCTTAGAAGAGAAGGTAGTTGAACAAAACTTGACTTTAAATTTCTCTCCTAATGTAGAGAAGCCATTGAAATAGCTTGTCCGTATTTTAGTGTTGTATTTGTGCAGAATGGTAGTACCTGAAATCAGAAAGGAATTAGGTCTTGTATTTATCTGGAAAGCCTCCCTTATATGATTTTCGAAATGCTACTTAAATATGTAAAATTACATAGTTTGTGTATTTGAATGTGTACTTGTATGTCTTAAGGATTAGGACATGTACCACCCTCTTCCCATGGCTAAATGTGTTAAGGCTTAGTTCTCAGCGCATAGAGCTATTGGTAAGTGATGGAACTATTAAAAAGTAGAGCCTGGTGGGATGTTTTCTGTTCATTGCGGGCATCCCTTTGAGTGGTATATTGGGATCCCCGCCCTTTTCTGATTCTTTCCTGTAGTTACTGACTACCATCAGGTAAGTGGATTCCTCTACCTGTTCTTCCTATAATGAGGTTCTGCCTTGCCCTAGAATCAAAAGCAACAAGGCTAGTCAACCATGGATTGAGACTGCTGAAATGGAACCAAAACAAACCTTTCTTCTTTTTAAATTTGATTAACGATTTGCTACAATAATGGAAAACTAACACATTATACATCCCATATAAATAACCTTTTATTTTAATTTCATGTGTAAATGGAACCATTCTCTCAGGTAACAATAGGATAACTAGAATGTAAGTTTCATGTTGGCAGGATGTCTTTTGGTTTGAATCATTGTTGGTTCCCAGTTCCTCGAACCATGTCTAGCACACAGTAGACATCGCATACACATCTGTGAAATGAATGATGGATACTTGAATAAGGCCCATCCCTCTCATTTCAATGTTACTATTCTATCTCGTGGCCCATGGAAACTAAAATGTGAAAGAAAACTAGCCTAATTTCCTGGGCTTACCCTTGATACTTTCTGCCCTTAGCTGCTCCCTGTCATTCTTAGTTAACGGTTATGTTATAGTGGAGGCACAGGGGGTTTGGAGTTAAGATCTGGCTCCAATCAGCTAGATTGGAGATCTTCGTCAAGCCTTGTGGCCCTCAGTTTCTTCATCTATAAAATGAGTGACCTAAATCACAACTTCCAGATTCCTTTTAACTCTCAAACCCTAGGATTTGGCCTCCTAAACAGCAAAGAGATTTTTACTATTAATGAAACCTTTAAAATATTACATTTTGTTTTATAGCACCACATGGAAAATTGCAGACCAGCAAGATTTTACTATGTTTGTTTGTGCAATCTGCTTTCCCCCCTTTAAAGAAATTGTCAGAGAGAATAAAAAGTAGGATGCTCATATAATTGAATTTTATTTAAACTATTTATGAAACTCTTACTTTATGGGATCACTGTAGCTTTGCAGTCAGGTAGTGATAGGTTCCCAATGACTCAATTTCATTTTCTCCCTTGGAAAAGGCAATTTAGAAAGTTTAAGAATTATTTATGGTACTGAGGGGATAAACACAATCTGCTAAGTTATTTTTCTTGTGCCATTTTTTCCCCAAGGTTCACTTTTGTGTTTTAGGCTAGAAGCAATGTCTTCATGAAAATGACCATGCTATTATGTTCATGGAAAAAATAATGCAGTGTGATCAGATAAAATTTATGCCAGATTTTTACACTTGATATCAAAGTGAGAAACCCTATGCCATATTTTTATATTGTGACTTTTAGTTGTCATAATTTAGAAGTTGAATATTATTAGGTGTTCCAAACACCTAACAAAAAAATTGATATTTCCATGTAGGGATAATGGTGGGTTGAAATGTTGGACAGCTTTTTTTGGTGGACAATGTCTGAGATAGGAAGAACTAGCTTCCAGTGAGGGATAGAGAAATCTGCAGTTAATCTATTTGCCCAAAGAATCCCCATAGAAAACATCTGTTTTATGGAACACATCTTAAGGAGAGTTATGGAAATGCTCATGCACTGACAGTAGTAGAAAGAAATATATTTGGGGAAGTAATGCCTGCCAAAGTATAACAAAATGTAAAAAACAGTTTTTTAAAAATCTTCAAGTGGGTCTTCAATATTAGTAACTTCGGACATCTATTTGGCATTATAGACCATTTGTCCATAGATCTCTGGCAGTTGTGGATTTGTGGTCTTATCAAGCATTATGAAGGAAAAGCTCTCCAAATCTATTACATATACTTCCATTTATTGGAATAATCTTTCTCTCTTACTTTCTGGTCCTCCAATGGTCTATATTAAGAATCTTTGTGTCCTTGTTTGTGTTCTGTTGGATAGTGGTTTCTTTCATTTGTAGTAACTAGAATGTGCTTGTAAATCTACAAGTAAACTCACTGGATGGCAAAAAAAACCACACTGAGACATGATAAATTATACAGGTCTCTAGGCATTCATACAGAGTGAAATCAAAGGAGTATATTCTTAGTAGGAGATCACGCAGGTACAATAGCTATGTGCCTCTGATCATGTAAAATAATATTTATTGAAATGAACTTCAGGAAATGAAGTTTGTTTTCTCTTTGCTCTTTTTGTTTTCTTTTCCTTTTGTCTGTCTGTCTTTGGGAAGGTAAGGGGGGGACAGAAATGGTTGGACAAAGGGTGAACAAATGTAGCAGTGATACTGTTGAAATGAATTATAAAATGTGGGTGGAGCTGGGAGGGAGGGGAAAACAGAGAGAGAGAAAGGGAAGGAGTGACATTGTACAAAAGAAAACGTACATATGTACATCACCTTTACAGTATAAATAGAATGGAATGGAATGGAATCTGTGTGCAGGCCTTAAGCTAAGTGCAGTAAATGTAGGGTTATTTTCTGCCTTTGAGAGGTGCATATAGTGGTGGAGACATAAAGTAAACTACTATGTTCATTGTGTGTGTGTGTGTGTGTGTGTGTGTGTGTGTGAGAACATGCTTGAGTCTGTATTTGTAAACTGCTGTGTTCATTGTGTGTGTGCGTGTGAACATGCTTGAGTCTGTATTGGGGTTTGAACTCAGGAGCTTAAGCTCTTGCTTGGCTCCTTTGCTTGAGACTGCTGCTCTACCATTTAAGCTTCCACTTCCAGTTTTTTTCTTAGTTAATAGGGAGCCAAGATTTGGATTTGTTGCACTGGCTAGCTCTGAACTGTGTTCCTCAGATCTTGGCCTCCTGAGTAGCTAGAAGTTTTGTGAGCTACCAGTGCCCTCCTGTCTATTATTTGTTGGTAACAAAGGAGAAATTACTTCCTTCAGAGATTGTACAAGGAGACTTCTCCTTGGATATCATTTGTGAACTGAACAATAAAAGTTTAATAGGTTGGATGACAAAGGTAGAATGAAGAGATATGTTGCCTGTCCAATTCTATTCTTTCTTGGAAGATTCTTAAGGATTGCAGAAATATACCAGAAGACATGGGAATCAAGTAATGGAAGTCAGAATCTAAACAGACACTTCCTGAAAGGCTTGGAATACAAAATAAAAGACCTTGAATCTCATTCTTCTGGTGATAAAAATCCATTGATTTATGGGTTTTAAATAGAAAAATGATGCAATTCGCTTGATGTCTGAGACATCTTTTGTAGACTGCTGAAGTTGGAAGATAATTTCAATTTCAACTTTGAATCCCTTGAATGTGCATGTCAGTTTTTGATACCTAATTGTATAGAGACTTTTTTTTTTAAAAAAAATCTGGGGCAGGGTAGAGTCATTGTTATTTCCATTAAATTTTCAAAGTATCTTGTGTCTTAAAAATCACCAAAACCACTAATCTAGTCCAATACTCTTATTTTTACCATGAATTTTTTAAAAGGATAATTTTAGATATATCTTTTAGATAACCAAGAGGAATACTTGATTTGAGGTTCACTAAATAATTTCCGGCCAATAGGTCTGTCTGCCTTAAGGACCTTATTCAGACAGGGATAATCTATTGGATGAATGTGCTTGTTAGATAGGAGTACATAATATTTATCAAGTATTTGTAGAGGGAAGTAGGAAGGAAGGGAAGTAGCATGAGCCTTTTGGGAGAAAATCTTTTCCAAACCATAGCAGCAGATAGAGATAAGTAATATAGAACTGTTGTCCTCAAGATATGGAGATATAATCACAAATAGCTCCATAAGCAGATGTATTATACCTGACACAAAATAAATCTGTTGCCTCTTTTACTTCAGTTTTGAAGAATGGATAAGACTTTGCAGGATGGGTAGCTTCAAGGCAGAGGGCTTCAAAGTTACGGAAATCAAACACATCTCGGGTGTGTGGGGATCCACCTTCTTTGTGGCCGGAGTGGTGTAGGTACAATTAGAGAGTCATTGTGGGAGCAGGTAGACACAGAGAATCCTAGAATGTGGAGAACTTTGCACACAACACTAAATAGTGGGACTTAATGCTATGGCTGTTGCAGCCATAATGATTTACTTGGGGGATAAAGAGATGACAGAGCAGTGATGAAGTGACTCCTGCATTTGTTGTGTAAATCTGTATTCTAGATAATGCATTTGTGTGCATGTGTGTTATATACCCTTCTTCCATTGCTTCTGCTTCTGTTGGTGCTTAAACTTCTTTTGGTATGAAGTTTTTAATGCAAATATAAATATTATTTTTATTCTTAAAAACAAAGGTAGCAAGCTACATTCTTTCACATTTGTCTCACTTGAGTATTAGTTGGGAATGATTGAATGTTAGAATACTAATATATTTATTCTTTTTCATAGGAATTTGGTTCATCTTGTGTATATGAGCAATAATGCATTTATCCAGAGCCCAGTTAGTAGGTACTTTGTTTTGTTTCCAATTTTTTTCTGCTAACCATTTGCTTTGAATAACTGTTTACATGTGTTCCATTTCCCATGTAAGTATATTCATGGGATTTACTTTTTAAGTAGAATTTTTAGGTCCTACTGCAGGTATGTTTATAAATTTTATTGACATCATACTTATCAATAAAACTGATCTAAACTCCAAGTACAGGTGGCTCACACCTATAATCTTAACTATTTAGGAGGCTGAGATCTGAGAATACTAATTTGAACTCAGCTTGGACAGGAAAGTCTTTGAGTATTTTATCTCATAGAACCCATCACAAAGACAGAAGTAGAGCTGTGGTTCAAGTAGTAGAGCATCGGCTTTGAGAGAAGAAGCTAAAGGGCTATGCCCAGATCCTGAGTTCAAGCCCCAGTATTGGCACAAAAGCAAGCAACAACAACAAAATTTGAGCTGAGGCAACTATATTTGATATGTAGGTTGAATGGGGATAGAGGGTGAATAAAAAGATGTTAAGAAGCCGGGCGCTGGTGGCTCACGCCTGTAAACCTAGCTACTCAGGGGGCTGAGATCTGAGGATCGTGGTTCAAAGCCAGCCCGGGCAGGAGAGACCGTGAGACTCCTATCTCCAATAAACCACCAGAAAACCGGAAGTGGCGCTGTAGCTCAAGTGGTAGAGCGCTCGTCTTGAGCTGAAGAGCTGAGGGACAGCGCCCAGGCCCAGAGTTCAAGCCCCACGACTGACAAAAAAAAAAAAAAAGATGTTAAGGATGGCATTATGTTTGTCCTCAGTTACACAGGAGACCATTTCAGTAGATGAAATGGAGGAAACATATGTAGTTTACACATAGACTTTGGACCTCTTATGTCTAAATATCTGTATGATATCTTAGGTAGAAATATTCATTAGGGATGAGGGAGGGTAGCATTGGAAGGAAAAGGGTGTTCTGGGCCAACTGTAAGCAGTTGTGTTTGAGGTGCACTGGAGTCTAGGCTGGCCCTCTGGCCTCTATTGTCATGATTTTATTCTACATAGGAGACACAGGAGTGTTGTTGGCTTCTAGTTAACAATTTCTAGACACTGAAAACTTTATGAAATTGCTATATGTTATGAAATATGATTTTCTTTTGATAAGCAGGAAGTTGAAACAAGATTATTAGTGTTGCTAGTGGAAGAGAAGATGAATGAAAAAGGGAATAAATAACAATTAGGAAGAATATTCAATGTAAATATGTGATAAAGAATGTAAGAAATGTGAAATGAATCTGGGAAGAAGGAAAGGATGAGATTGGGGAGAATGACAGGAGGGGGTGACACTGATTTGGAAACACTTAGATGGGCATGTCAGATTGTAACCCCCCCTTCACAATATTTTGAAGTTTAGAATATAAACAATAGGATTAAAGTTGCATAGTCATTTCATAAGAAAAAAAATACAAAATTCACTAATAGCTTGGTAGATGTCTGTAAACAAATGAGTCAGAGGCCAGATTTGGCCTGCAGATTGTGATTCTCTGATTCCTAGTGTAGGGAAGATTCCTAGACAAGGGTGGATGGGAAAGAGGAAACACCCCAGGCTTCTAAAGCATCCTGTGTTTAGTACTGTCCTGGCCTCCAACCTACCCTATAAGTAATCTTACTACATATGACCTCCTTGGTACCTCTTTCCTATTTCCGTTTTCATAGAAATACATTTACAGATATAGTTCTATGATTTTATAAAAATCCGTTAATGACTCCTAGGAAGGGATTCAAATTCCTTCACTGTGTCTAGTGTTTTGCCCTTGCCTCCCCTTCTCAACTTCCTTTTGGGTAGCATTTGAGAAATTTTGCTCCACTGATGGTAATATAGTATTTACATCTGATGCTTTCTAGGCCTCTGTTTATTTTATCTTAAATTATATTTTTATATATATATATATATATATATATATATAGTTTGCTTATATAGTTTGCTTTCATTCTTAGCTTTTTGTATATTTCTGCAACAGTTACTTTTGGATTATTTTTCATGTAACAGTACTGTATTTTCATCTCATTTTGTCCTGTCACTTCAGGTATAGAGAAATAAATAAAGAAGTCATCAAATGTTGACTTCTAGGACTTTATTACCTCAGAGAGCTTCATTATGTTTGTGGAAATCTTGTATGCTTTGAAGGAATTAATCTAGCCTTACTTGCAATTTGTATATGTTTACATAAAATGAACAAACATTGTATTATGTTTCATGAAAACTAAATTATTCCTATCTCCAGAAAACATGTTCTGCTTAGTATTTAATTTTCAGGTAAGTCAGTGTGATGGTTCTTAAACTATCATAAGAATTGAGGAATTTTTATAATTAATGGAGAAATAGCCATTGCAGTTGTCATGATTGTGGCTCTGACCCTTGTTTTTGAGGTTATCAGGGATATCTGTTTCACATTCAGATTATAGAAAATCCTCTCTAGGTTTTTCTTAGAATTAAGATACTCACTGTTAAGGAGATAGTTCTATATGATTAATATTTTATTTTGTAATTAACTATGATTATACATGGTTTATTCAGCAGGCCTGTTTTTGAGTTTTTACTGTGGACTGGTATAAATAAGAGATGGAAATAATAGATCGGGGGTTGTAGTTCAGTGGTACTGTGAACAACTTCCAGATTCAGTACTCAGCATCACAATGGGGTGAGGGTGGAGAGGAGAAACTTTGAGACTTTGAATTACTCACATAATATTAGAAGTTCAAAGGAAGAAATACATTCTGGAGACCTAAGAAGTAGAACTGACAGGATCCAGTCATCAGCAGATGAAATAGATGTCAAGGGGTAAGATGAAGAGGTTCCTGAAGCCACCTGAGCAGGGAAAGTCATTTCACGTCGGTCCAATTGAAAAATGTACTTTTTTTTTTCAGGCAGTGAGAGGAGAGCTTTGCATGTAGCCTTGGCTGCCTTTGAACTACAGATTCTCTAGCCTTAGCTTCCCAAGTGCTAGGATTAGGAAATCAGATCAGTTGAGAATTAAATGCCTTGGTTTGGTAAACTATCTCCAGAGTTTGCAGGTAAGGTAAATTCTGGGACTCTAAACATTTTTTTTTTTTTTTTTTTCCAGCTGTAGGCAAGGCTTAAATGATAGAGCCTCCTTGCTTAGCAAGCTCAAGGCCTTGAATTCAAAAGTGTGCTTTAGGGTATTTTTTGCTTAGGTTTTTTTTTTTGTTTGTTTGTTTATTTATAACACAGTTAAACAATAGCTGACAGAAAGTGCAATCAATTAATATAGAGATATCTGGATAGAATGTGGAGGGGACAAAAGATTATTGAAAATAAGAATAGGAAAATAATAAGGCTGGATGAGATTTAAACAAAAGTTCATTTCTCTCAGTTACTTGTTTAAAAAATAGAGAATTGTAATGAATGTTATTTCTACTGTTTTATAATATAAGAACATTCCCATTTCTTTCTGAACATATACAATATTTCTTATACAGAAAACTGGGGAACGGGCTGGGTGTGAACTAAAGAAGGAAAGGAGGTAGAGTGGGAGAGAGGGAAGGCTGGGCACTGGTAGATATTGCCTGTAAATCCTACCTCCTCAGCAAGTTGAAATCATAATTTGAAGCCAGCTGGGGCAGGAAAGTTTGTGAGACTCTTATCTTCAATTAATTACCAAAAAGCCAGAAATGGAACTGTCTTTAAAGTATTAAAGTGCAGAAATGCTAAGAAACACCACCTAGGCTCTGACCAGCGCGCACACACACACACACACACACACGAAATACCACCTAGGCTCTGACCAGCGCGCGCGCGCACACACACACACACACACACGAAAGAAATGAGAAGTCTTTCCTTTTCTCTGAGACAGAACATCTTCTAAAACAAAAATTGAAATTCAGAATGCTTTTCTGATATTCCTAAGTGTCTTCTTACTAGTTTGATAGAATTTGATTTGCTTATTGACATTTTATAAAGCGAATTATAAAATATGTCTGTAACCCAGATCTTGTTGTCTACTTGCTGTCTGGGGGAGGTGAGTCAATACGAGGTAAGTCGAGTATATTTCATGTTGCAAGGTGCCCCAGATGGCCCCAAGCTGTATAGAAATTTCCAAAGGTACCCAACAGCCCTTAATGCCATTCAGGGTTAAACACACAGACAGTATGTTAAGTTTAGGAACTGAATCATAAGGTAACCACACAGAAAAGCCAGTATGTGTGTACACATTGGTTGGTATCTGAACTCAGAAGATAGCAAAACTATTGTGGGTTAGAGCAGCTAAGACTGTTTGAGGAAGAATGATAATATTTTTAAATGATAATATTAATATTTTTATTGCTTAATTTTCATTTGAGAATCAAGTCAGTTGATCATTTTAATGGATCTTAAATTTTGGTACACTTATTAAAAGCATTATGTTCCTTTTTTTTTTTTCTTTGAGAAAGTGTGCCTAGTGTCTAGTATGCTGTCAGTACCATTTGGGATATTTGATGCCTCCCATTCCTTGGTTATACTTTCTTCTTTCACTCCTGTGTGCTGAACTATCAAATAATCCTTACATTTGTAGGTTGCGTTGTTTTATTTCAAGCTGTTTGTACTCTTCTGGAAATATGAGCAGTTGTATTGCCAGGAACGATTTTTAACAGATATCTGTCATTAGTTTTATATGATCTTTGGATTTCATAGTGTTTAGTTACTGTGTTTCACAATTGACAAGCCAACCAGCTCCTTGGCATTTGGAGTTCCTGCTGGTCATCTTTGTAATTCTCCTCCTTTTCTGTCAATACTGCCTAGTCTAGGCATCACCATGAGCATCACCATCATAACAATTTATTATATCTTTATTAAATGCTCTGACTGCCCTTAAGGGCTCTGACTGCCCTTCCTAAAACTATAAGTTCCTTGAGGACAAGCATTTGTGGATTGTTCTCTGCTGAGTCTTCTGTAGCTTCCACTGCATTTGACACAGAGCTGATAATCACAGATATTTGTTTTTCAATGATGTTAGTATTGTGAGGAGGTTTCCTTTTCTGGTCTACATTCAAAACTATATTGGTTGCTACTTATTTGCTATTTGTTTCTTACCCTGCAGATGGTTACCTAGCAGTCTTTTGATTTTTAAGTCTTTGTAGAAAATTCCATCAAGCCACTCCAAAGATGATACCAACTTCTATTTATTGCCTTTCAAAATATATACTCTTTCAGCATCAAGGGAAGATTTTTGAAGCTTGGGTATTTGCTAGTCTCCATGGAGGTCGGACTGCAAGAATGTTAGTAATGTGTGATGTAGTTTACTGAGCAATTTTGAACAGGGCATTGGAGATATTCTTAGAAATTCTAAACAGTCATGTTGTAAAAGCAGAGGAATTGTGTAGCTTTCATTTCATTGACTTGAAATCAGATTGTTTGCCCCACTCCTCTTCCAGTTTGCTTTTATTACCATAATATTCTATGCCATGCAGGTTCTAAACATTTTAGAATAAAAGTAGTTGGTGACTTATAAACTTATGCTTTCTAATCTCATTGTTTCTAATTTCATTGGTGGGAATAACTCCTCTCAGAGCATTGTTCATGGTTCCTGACAGATCAGCAGGAAGGACGGCTATTCCTCCTTTCTGTTCCTGTCTGTTCTCACTCTGTGGTGTCTATAGCATAGGTGTCTTGCCAGTGTAGCAAGAAAAAGGCTGAGAACAGCCCACCTACTTGGCCTGTGTAAGAATCTGCCATGTTGTTGGATTAAACTTCAGTTGTTACATTCTAAATGCTGTCATTCCCTGTCTTCAACACAATGTTCAAACACTTGCTTTTCTAAGAAAACTCAGATGCACCCTGCTCCCTTTCTCTTACATCTGTCCACAGCTATATACAGGCTGGTAAATCAATGTCCCCTGCACATAAGGAATATACTATCTATCTCCAAGCCACTGTGTGTGTTTTCTCAGCTCAGAGGCTGAGTTGTCCTCTCTGCCTACCAACATCATGTATACTGAATGGCAGTGCTGCTCTTCCCAAGCCTTTATAATTCTAAGGCACTGTCCACAATTTAAGAATAAAGGCTGATCATTGTCTACTGATAATATCTTTCATGCCCAATCCAAAGTCAGCCACAGATCCTGTCTACTGAATTTGCTGAAATTATTTAGCAGACTTCACATAATCTCCTGTGAGATTAATTATTTTACATTTTTATTTTATTATTTGAGGATTTAAAAATATATTCTAGATCAGAGCTCCTTGACAGTAGGACCCATGTACTATTTATTTATTTTCTAGTTCCCTGAAGTATCTTCTTCCTGGACTCTATGAATATTTAAAGACATGAAATACAAAGAATTGAATTCTTGGATTGTTAAATTTGAAAGGTAAAAGTGGGCATATGGTTTTCATTCCAGGTGGTTTTGAGGGAAATGTAGTCTGAGAACAGTAAAGTATGTTTAAGTTGATGTCTCCGTCAAGACTAAAATTTGAAGATATAGCTGAGATGAGAGCAGAATTCATCAATTAAAATTTATAATTTTTTTTTTGGGGGTCCGGTGGTGGGCCTGAACTCTGAGCCTGGGCGCTGCCACTCAGCTCTTCAGCTCAAGGCTAGCGCTCTACCACTTGAACCACAGCGCCACTTCCGGCTTTTTTTTTTTTTTTTTTGCTTATGGGTGCTGAGGAATCGAACCCAGGGCCTCAAGCATGCAAGGCAAGCGCTCTACCACTTAGCTACCTTCCCAGCCCCAAAATCTATAATTTTTAAAGGCTTACTTCATTTTAAAGTTTTTCCTTCTCATACATAATATATATGTATATATATATACACACACACATACATATATATATATATATATATATATATATATATATGTGTGTATACATGATATAAATTGTACTTTGTTTGCTGGAAACCTCTTGACACTGGAGGAGTTTGCTTTGGCATCATCAAAAACTGACTGAGGACAGAAATGGGACTTTGGATTACAATTGTTCTCTTCCCAGTGGCTGCCCTAGTTCCTCTGCCCATTCCTATCCTGTGCAGATCAGTTCCAGTGCACAGCTTGGGTGTCTGCTCCTGCAGCCAAGTCCCTTTGGCTCTTTTCCCCTTGGCTCCTATTGGCCTGACTTTGCCTTCTGCTGCATGGAGCCCTGCTCATGCTAGAAATATAGCCTTAGCCTTGTAGGAAGGGGGTTTGGGCAAGAATTGACTGTGCTATGTCAAAACACCTGAGGCCCTACAATGGCCAGAGAAACAGGAGCCTGGGTGAACAAAGTTAGCTTTTTTGCCCAGGGCTGAGAAATCATGTAGTCCAAAAAAGGGGAACAGGGCTGGGAATGTGGCTTAGTGGTACAGTGCATGCCTAGCATGCATGAAACCCTGGGTTTGATTTCTCAGTACCACATAAACAGAAAAAGCCGAAAGTGGTGCTGTTGCTGTGGTAGTGTGTTAGCCTTGAGCAAAAGAAGCTCAATGACAGTGCCCAGGCCCTGATTCAAGCCCCAGGACTTGCAAAAAAAAAAAAAAAAAAAGGGAGAGGGAACATTCTCCTGTTCCTTAGCCAGTCAGAGCTAGAACAACAGGTGCTATTCTAAAGATAACTAAAATGATTTAAAAAGAAACAAACTTTTATTTTCTACATAGAGATCACCCATAAGCTCTGGACAGTTACATCATTCAGTACCTATAGATACTATTGAGATTGGCACTTCTAATTAGTAGCCTGCTAAGTAAGGGCGTTTTTAATAGTTTCTTCTTTCTTGCCAATATAGCTGTAGTTTCTTATTCCTGAGACTGGAAGGGAGTAAGTACTTATTTATTCCCCCCGATATTTTTCAAGAATCAACATGGGCAGATTTATAGTATTCACAAATACGTGCTGGTAACTGATTGCAGGAAGAATGGAATTTTGCTTAGGCAAGTATAAATTTATCTGTTGTGGTGAGAAAGGCTAGGTCTGTATAAAGGGTGTGATTCTACCCTGAATATAAAATCTAGCATGAGTGGTAGTGGGAATTTTCATTCCCCTTTTGTTTTCTTAGATTGCTTAAAAATTAAAGTTTAAAATATATTAATTTTATTTGATAAAAAATTTCTATTAATTTGACCAGATGGTGTCTGTTTCCACATGATGAGTTTGCTGTGTAAAATTTTAACATCATCTCATCACCCATGAGGTTTAACAGAACTGGTGACATTGGACCTTGTGAGCAGAACTGGAAGGAAACAGGATTCCCCTGAGAGCAGCTGGCACATTTGATTCTTAGACCTTACACTACTGGCAAGCAAAACAAATTAGTTTCATACATTTCTGGAAATGGTGACTCTTGTTACTTCAAAAACAAATTTGAATTCAGACAATCCAATTAACCTTTAGCTTAGAATGTTGATATTTTTATAACTTTTAAATAAAACCGGTTGTTAGTGGGTGCCTCAAACTTATTTCAGATCCTTTATCACAGAAAAACAATTCCTAAGTTTTTGACATCCCCTTCAATTATACTTGAATGTTATTATAATATTTTTTAAAATGGTACGAGGGTTTGAACTCAGTGTTTCATGTGTGCTAGTCTCCCCACCCCTACGGGTTATTTTTAGGATAGGGTCTGTCTTTCCTCCTGGACATCTACCTTATCATTGATCATCTCCTTTTGTGCTTGCTGTCATTGCTGAGATCACAACATGTAACTCCACATTCAGCTTTCTCTGTAGAGGCAGAATCTTGCATACTTCTGCCCAGATGGCCTTAAACCAAGATCCTCTGGTTCTTAATCTCCAGAGTACATAAGATTATAGGCATGACTTGAATCTACTTTACGCACAGGTGACTTGTGAGAGTATTGTATAGACTGAACAAAGCCAGCCATCGAATGCCACAATGTATGAAATATTCCAATGAAGTGATAAACAGGACTGGGAGAAAGCGAAGGAAGGGATGACATTATCCTAAAAGAAATGTACTCATTACCTGACTTATGTAACTATAACCCCTCTATACATCACCTTTACAATAAGAGTAAAAAATAACAATTGATAAAAGAAAGTAATGCATAGAGACATAAAGTACAGTCGTGGGTCTCAGGGAGGAAAGGGTAGGGAATGTGGAGTGAATGCTAATGAGTTTATGTGTCTTCTAAGGAGATAGAAATATTCTAAAATTTGAAAAAAAAACCAACTATGAATGGATATCCTTTAAAAAAACAACATCAAGTCTTACATTTTAAATATGTGAATTGTATAGTATGAGAATTTATATACTAACAAAACTATATTGATTTGGGGTTTTAAATAAAAATTTTTCAATTAAAAAAAAGATTACAGACGTGATACACCAGCATGAATCTTAGAATGTTTCCTTTTACATCTGATTTGTTTGGATCACTTTAGCTAGTCTTTTTTTTTTTTATATTTTAACCCTTCTTTATTTTTTTACTTGGTTCAAGGTGATTTGATCACTATTGTAGATGAGACTGTGAAGTATTCAGTTGCACAGTGTTTGTGTTGATATGGTATGCCTAGAGCAGAAGGAATAGCCATGATTCAGATTATGAGGATAGTCACACCCAGAGCATTTGGCCTTAGAATGATTTAGAGGATTACAGTCATTTCCTCTTTATTTTCTTTAAAGATTCTTTTCTTTTTACTTTTTTTTTGTGTATGTGTGTGTGCGTGCTTGTATTGTGCTTAAACCCAGGTTCTTCTACTCTTGCTTGGCTTTTTGCTCTCACAGCTAATACTCTACCATTCTGCTAGGCATTTTTCAATAAAATATTAATTGGAGTTAGATTCTCAAGGACTCTGCCTGGGATGGCTTTGAACCATAATCCTAGATCTCAGCCTCCTGAGTAGCTAGGATTACATGCTGAACTACCAGTGCCTGGCTAAATGTTTTTCTTTTTGTTAAGGTTTTCACACATTCCAGTTTGAATAGTCAAATAGTGATGAGAAGTTTAGTACTGAAATTCTCCATATTCTTGACTGCCTCCCTAGATTCCACCAGCTTTAACTCTCTTACAGATGACTGCCACATTTTTCTGTAACTCTTTAGGAATATGATCATACTGATACTTCTTTTTAAAAAAAATATTTATTATCTCTAAGTAGTTATACAAAGGAGTTGCCATTTAACAAAGCAGTTTAATAATACTGTGCATCTAGATCAATGTACCCCTTTCAATATTCTCACCCATTCCTCTCGGCCTACCCCTTCCCTTGCTTTTCCTATTTTTGTAGGATATACATTAAATTCTGGACTACATTCTTCCCCCTTCTCTTCTTCATTTATTTATCCCTCTCCTGCTGAACCAACCCTACCCCTTTCAAGTACCATTTGATTAGAAATGGCTCTTCCAGAGCTTTCTGATGGACTTATGTCAAGTTCATTTCTACATCTGACTCTGACCTGCCATCTTGGTGCCTCTTTTTTTCCATCTTGAAAATGCCCTTTTCTACCTATATTCTGTTTGCTGTGTCTTCCTGTTAGTGCTAAGTATTTAGGGGGCTTGGTTGAAGAAGACAAAAATCTACATTTGAAGCAGAGAAATCTAATGATTTTATACAGAAAGGCTCTTGAAACATAGAGGGTACGTTCCAAATCCTCAGAAGAGCTGGAAGGGGTAGGCTTTAGATGAAGTTTCCCTGCCTCAGTGCTTCCACTTGTGGTGTCAGCTAAATTTGTTTTTAGTTCTGTTTCTGGCAGGTTTTAGCTATAGATTAAGTTGAAAAAAAATTTAAAAATATTGGTTTGATTGTTTTTGTTTTTTGTTTTATGATTTTTTTTTTTTAAGATGAAGTTTCGAGGAATTCCATGAAACCATAGAACTGCCCTATCAGCCAAGGAAATGGTTTCTTGTCCCTCTCAGGAAAGAAGAAGTCATGTCACATCTGTGGCCTGTTGTAGCTGTAGTCCAAGGATCAGATCCTCTTACAACAAGCTACTATTTGCTGTTATCTGTGTTTCTGGTAACTGGGTGCTGGAGCACTTGTGGAATAGTGCTTCTTCTGATTTGCTGACCTGCAGAGAGAATCAAAGCTGAAAAAGAATGTTTTCCATTTCTGCTTCCCAATCATACTTGAGTGTATCTAATTGAAAGAACCTAGAATCTTCAGTTCAGTCGTTAGGATGGCAATGGAATATTTAACTTTGTATTTTTTGTAGTATAGAAGAATAGACAGGAGGAGATGAAAGCTGAGTGTTACTCTATTCTGCACTCCAGGCACTTGCATACAGATATTTTGATGGACTTATCCTCTAATGTCTTTCTGTGAATGTCTACATGGATGTAATTTCCTCAGGTCCTTACATGTAGGAAACGAATTTACTCTGTCCTGAAGAATATAGTAATTTCTCAGGGTAAATCTTTTTTGTGAACCTCTTCCTTTGGAATCTTGAAGTCATTGTATAGAATCTACTGTCCTCGAGCCAGGCGCCGGTCTCATGCCTGTAATCCTAGCTACTCAGGAGGCTGAGATTTGAGGATCCAGGTTCAAAGCCAGCCCAGGCAGGAAAGTCTGTGAGACTCTTATCTCCAATAAACCGGAAAGTGGCGCTGTGGCTCAAGTGGTAGAGCGCTAGCCTTGAGCTGAAGAGCTGAGGGACAACGCCCAGGCCCAGAGTTCAAGTCCCATGACCGACCCCACCCCCCTGCAAAAAAAATAATCTACTGTCCTCATACACAGTTTTGAAGCTGTTTTAACTTCTGATCATTTATTTGTGGCAATTTTTTTGTTAGGATCTAAAAAGGCCTTAATAGCTACATTGAAGTGTAATTTCTAGAATGTTAAATTTTCCCTTGGTAAGTGTACATTTCAAGGATTAGTTAGTAAATCTGTAGAGCTTTGCAGACATCATCACTATAGTCTGCTTTTACAATAGTCCAACCATTCAGAAGTTTCCTCATGCTCATCTGTAGCCAGTCTCTCTAGTACTTTGTTAGCCTCAAACAAGCAGTGTTCTCCTTTCTTTTCAACGGATGTGGCTTTCTAGACATCTGACATAAATGGAATCCTTTGCATGGGATTTTTTAAATCAGCATAACGCTTTTCAGTTTATCCTATTAGTGTGTCTCAGTAGTTTATGCTTTACCATTCTTAAATACTGTTGTGCATGTTTTATTTACCCATTTGTCAATTGATAAGACATTTTGATTGCTTTAAGTTTTGGTCTGTTAGAATAATGCTGCTCTGAACATTCACGAACAGGTCTTTGTGTGAACATATAATTTTAATGTATATGATTCATGTCATCCTAGTCATTGGTTTCATTTTATTTTCTTAGTGATATGTATTGAAGTACAATATTTTTTTATATTCATGAAACTCTGTTCATCGGGTTTCTGTGTTTCTGTTATAGAACATGTTTTTGTTGTTGTGCCTAAGAACTATTTGACTAATCCCGGTTGCAAAGATTTTTCACTTATGTTTATTCTATACACTCATTTTTCTCTTTTCTTTCTTTCTTTCTTCTTTCCGGTTGCAAAGATTTTTCACTTATGTTTTCTTCTGTACACTCATTTTTCTCCTTCCTTCCTTCCTTCCTTCCTTCCTTCCTTCCTTCCTTCCCTTCCTTCCTTCCTTCCTTCCTTCCTTCCTTCCTTTCTTTCTTTCTTTCTTTCTTTCTTTCTTTCTTCTTCTTTCTTTCTTTCTTTCTTTCTTTTTTCTTTCTCTCTCTCTTTCTCTTTCTCTCTCTTTCTCTTTCTCTTTCTCTCTCGCTTCCTTCTTTCCTTCCTTCCTGACTTCCTTCCTTCCTGACTTCCTTCCTTCCTTCCTTTCTTCTCCCCCCTCTCTCCTCTCTCTCTTTCTTCTTTCTTTCACTCACCAGTCCTGGAGCTTGAACTCAGGTCTTAGGCACTGTCTCTGAACTTTTTTGCTCAAGGATAGAGCTCTACTACTTGAGTCACAGTTCACTTCTGGTTTTTTGGTGGATAATTGGATATAATAGTCTCATGGACTTTCCTGTCTGGGCTGGCTTCAAACCAGGATTCTCAGGTTTCAGCCTCCTGAGTCAGCTAGAACCACTGGTGCCTAGCCTGTGATTCATTTTGATTTAATTTTTTTCTCTCATGTAAAGGAAATTTAAAAATTCTTCTCTTAAAATGTGCATATGTATTTGCCCCAGAGCTACTTGTTGAAAAGACCATTTCTCCCTTGTGAAATTTCCTTTCCATCTGTATTGAAAATAACTATAACATGCAGTGTATGGGGGCCTGGGGTGGGGTTTCTGGTATCAAAGATTAAAACCAGGGCCCCAGGTTGCTAGGCTAGAGATTCACCACTCATGCCAGTTTTTATTATTGAGTTGTAATATACTTTAAATTAGGTAGTAGAAGTTCTCAAGCTTTGTTCTCCCCCCCCCCCCCCTTCCCCCACTCCCCAAAATAAGTTTGGGGCATTTAAAGCTTCTTAATATTTCAATATAAAATTTAAAATCAGCCTGGCAGTTTTTTTTTGGGAGGGGGGATGTGGCAATTTTAACCTGGCATATATGCATTAAATCTCTTGATCACATTGGGGGAAATTTCCATCTTAATAATATTGAGTTACATGGTCTATTTTCCCACTTATAGTAGAGAATGGCAAGCTTTTTTTCTTAATTGCTATTATTTTATTATTGTTGTCCATACAGTCTTGTCAGGACTACTCAGTTCTGTGTAGTAGAAGTGTAGTATGGACTCCTATTAAGGCTGAGTTCAGTAAATGCTTTATTCAGAGAATGTGGAGACTGGACAGCAAACTTTTTTGACTTTCTCATTTTTCATTTCAATGTTCTATAGTTTTCAGTATACAGTTTTGCATTTACATTATAAAACTTATTTTTGCCAGGCGCTGGTGGCTCATACCTATAATTCTATCTACTCAGGAGCTGGAGATCTGAGGATCATGGTTTGAAGCCAGCCAGGGCAGAAAAGTCCATGAGACTCTTATCTCCAATAAACTACTCAGAGAAAGATGGAAGTGGCACTATGACCAAAGTGCTAGAGCACTATTTTTGAGCAAAAAGAGGCTCAGGGACAACTCCCAGACCCTGAGTTCTAGCCCCAGGACCAGGACTTGAAAAATACTTTTTAGTGTTTTATGGATGATATTTTGAGTGAAGTTCTTTTTTAATTAATTTAATTTTATTGTCAAGGTAATATACAGAGGGGTTACAGTTACATATGTAAGGTAGTGAATACATTTCTTGTCAAACTTGCTATCCCCCCTACATTTCTCCTACTTTTCCACACCCCAAATACCCTTCCCCAAGTTGTACATTTCATTTCCAACATATTGTCTTGTGATTGTTACTGTTGCATTGGACTGCCCCTTTCCTTTGTCTCACCATTTTGTTGTTCCCTTTCGCTTCCCAACTTCAGATGAACCTATGTATAATAATACCCAGGATACCAAAATCAAATACAGTGACAACTAGGAATAAGCCATAAGAAAAAAAAAAAATACACAAAAAGACATCACATAATACATTAAAAATAACAAAGAAAAACCTCTTGAGTGAAGTTCTGTTTTGAGTGAAGTTTGTTTTAAATTTCACTTTTTGATTATTCATTTCTAATGTATAGATTTACTTGATTTTTAGATTTTAATCTTGTGACCTTACTAGACTTATGTATTAGTTTCCTAGAAGGTTTTGTGAACTCCTGGAACATTTTAGAAACGTCTGAAACCTGAAATTATTTACCTTGATGATGTCCCACCTTGCTGGTTTTCTTGCCAGCCATAAGAAACTAATAGAATTTCTTCCTTGTGTTTTGGGTATTTTCTCTTTGTTTTGTAAGGAAAAAGAAATAAAAGCTTTATTATTATACTCCTACTGATAATATTATAGGAAAATTAACAATAAGAATTGTGATAACACTTTAATCACGTGTATTATCTGTATATTTTATTTCTAGCCCCTGTGGCATAAATACATTAAAAAATGTTTGCAGAAGTTGGTTAGGTATGTGTTATTTATGAGCAGATTTGTTTTCTAAAAATATGCTAGATTAAAGCACATCACACATGCCATTTTCTGTTGCTTCTGTATACCAGAACTACATTACTGATTCTGAATGGTAGTTTCCCCTTAATAACATGATTGAACCTTAAGTTACTTTCATTTCCCTATTCAGTTATAGTATTTATCCCCTTCCCACTTACCCAATAGTAGAAACTGAGAAAAAACTTGAAAGAACCTGTAAAGGGACGGAATAGAAAAGTCTTTACAGAGGTATTGCAGACATACTAATATCTTCTGGCCCAAGAGGCACCATAAGAAGTTATCTTATTGCAGGGAACTCATGTCAGACACTTCATGTCATTTATTAATGCATTAACTTGTAACCAATGCATTCCTTTATTTTGCAGCACTTACTGGGCACTTGCCATGTGTAGTTTCCTAGAAATGAAAAGTAAGTTCCCACTGTTAAGGGGCCAGGATTCCATTTGGAATAGACAGAAATAGTTTCATATGCTGCTGCCTTGCTGAGCTTGAGAGACAGACTGAGACTACAAAACAGCTGGCTTGATCAGCAGCTGATTTCACTGTATGTACAGGTCTCACACTCCACTAAATGGCCACTTTTGGCTTGGACTGGCTCTTATAGCCAATGTCTTCACATCTAGTAGGACATTCTGGGTGTAGTCACTAGGAATCCTAGGCTGTCTTCCAGTGTATCTCTGTGTTCTCCTCACTCTTGGTATATTTTGGAGAAGGAAGAATCTCTGTCAGCGTCTAGCTTTTCCAAACCTACCAGATTGCTTTGCCACTTTGTCCTTTACAGACTTTGGACACCTTCCCATCGTTTATTTAATTACCATTGTTAAGAACCTTTCTTTATAATGGTTCAACTTTTTAAAACTTATCAGATTTATATTTTCTTCTTCATTTAGAAGCTGTTTTCATACTGACACTATATGGAATATTTTCTTTTCCTTTTCCTTTTCTTTTTGCCAGTCCTGGGGCTTGAACTCAGGGCCTCGGCACTGTCTC